>NW_028322256.1:1953578-2604771 GCF_059928025.1 Delphinapterus leucas | reverse complement strand
TGCGAGGTTCCCATCCCCATGGGGATGTGGGCCTTCTGCTCTGAGGTCCCACTGGCTGGGTTGCTCACAGTTTCATGATGTGGGCCCTCTGCTGTGAGTTCACTGTGGCCTGGATCCCATAGACTCCATACTCTGGGCCACCTGCTGGGAGGTTCAAACTGCTGGATTCCTCACATTTTTTATTCTGTGGGCCCTGTGTTGTTAGGCTACTCCTGCCTGCCTCACTCGGAGCACCTTGGAAATGTGGGTCCTCTGGTTTAGGCCACATGTGCTGGGTTCCTCACCTTTCTATAATGTGGCCACACTGGTGTGAGGACACTCCTGCCTTGTTCCGATCCCCTTGGTGATGTGGGCCCTCTGGTGAGAGTCTTATCCTGGCTGGGTTCCTCACCCTTCTGTGAGGTAGGCCCTCTGCTGTGAGGTCACTCCTGCCTGGCTGGCACACGTCAACTTGGCGACGTGGGCCCTCAGTTGGGAGTTGGTGCCTGCTGGGAGTCTCCTCCCCTCGGTAATGAGGGCCCTCTGGCGTCAGACCCTAACTCCTGGGCTCCCAAAATTTTCTGATGTGCGCCCTGTGGTGCAAGTACACTGCTGCCAGGATCCCAACCCCATGGGAATGTGGGTCTTCTGCTCTGAGGTCCCAATGGTACGTTGTTCAGTTTCATGATGAGGGCCCTCTGGTGTGAGTTCACTCCGGCATGGACCCCATAGCCTCGCTGCTCCTGGCCACCTGCGGGGAGGTTCCAACTGCGGGATTCCTCACCTTTTTCCTTCTATGGGCCCTCTGTTTTGAGACTTCTCTTGCCTGCCTCACTCCCAGCCCCTTGGTGATGTGTGTCCTGTAGTTTGAGTCCACGTGTGCTGGGTCCGTCACATTTCGGTGATGTGGCCCCACTGGTGTGAGGACACTCCTGCCTGGTTTCCATTCCCTTGGTGATGTGGGCCCTCCGGTGAGAGTCTGATCCTCTTTGGGTTCCTCACACTTTTGTGTGGTTGGCCCTCTGCTCTGAGGTCACTCCTGCCTGGCTGGCACACCCCGCATTGGTGACGTCGGCCTTCTGGTAGCAGTTGGAGCTTGCTGGGAGCCTCCTCTCCTCAGTGATGAGGGCCCTCTGGCGTCCGGCCCTAACTGCTGGGCTCCCCACCTTTTCTGATGTGTGCCCACTGGTGCGATGACACTCCTGCTTGGTTCCCTTCCCCATGGGGATGTGGGCATTTTGCTCTGAGGTTACAACGGCTGGGTTGCTTACAGTATCACGATGAGTGCCCTCTGTTGTGAGTTCATCACTGCCTGGATCCCATAGCCTCGGTGCTCTGGGCCGCCTGCTGGGATGTTCCAACTGCTGGATTCCTCACCTTTTTTATACAATGGGCCATGTGTTTTGAGGTTAATCCTGCCTGCCTCGCTCCGAGACCCATGGTGATGTGGGTCCTCTGGTTTGAGGCCACATGTGCTGGGTACCTCAACTTTCGATGATGTGGCCCCACGGGTGTGAGGACACTCCTGCCTGGTTCCCAGCCCCTTGCTTATGTGGGCACTCTGGTGAGAGTCTGATCCTGACTGGGTTCCTTACCCTTCTGTGAGGTGGGCCCTCTGATGTGAGGTCACTCCTGCCTGGATGTCTCATGTCGCCTTGGCGACGTAGGCCCTCTGTTGGCCACTGAAGCATGCTGGGAGCCTCCTACCCTCTTTAATAAGGGCCCTGGAAGAAACGCATATGCCCTTTTTGACCAAGTGCATCACTGTCGAGGTTCTGCCTCTTCTCCTATACTTTCAGAGGACTTCCCGTCTACCTCCTGAAATCGTATTCCTGGAATTCTGCCCCGCGTTCAAGTCCTCTTTGCAGCCTTACTTCAATATATTTTTGGACGATAGCTGTCATTTATAACTCTGCAGGTTTGTGAATTACAGTGCCCCTGAGCTCCTTTCTTCAACTCGCTTTCTTGTGAGCTGGCCGCAAAACCGCAGGATTGCTTCAGGCCCTAATCTGGTTCCGGCACGGCATGCTGAGCCTTTGGCTAATTCCTCTTCCTGGTGGGAAATGAGCGTTAAATTTGTTCGTGCAGACACCTACAGCTAATCTCTCATTGGTTCTCCCTATTCCTGTTCATCTTGCGCAGAAATTGCAAACTGTGCCAAACAGGAGGTTAAAGGCACTGACTCTCCAAGTGGGGAGAGTGTTAGTAAAGCGTCTGGAATGGTAAAACCGAGTACGAGGGGACGAAAACTGAGATGCATTTAAAAAGGTTTCCCGGTCACACGGTGGACCATATTCTGGGTTGCCCATGCATGTTTTACCTGAAGGAAGAATCCCTTCAACCTGGAGAGTTGGGACCCATGGAATGGGTACCATGCAGTATGACTTCAAAGGGTTGCCTTTGCTCACCGAACGTCACCAATGTTATCAGCCCGAAGTGTCCAGCCTTATGTCTCACTCAGCTCGGGGTGTAGATGTGGTAAATCCACGTTGCATCACAAGCCCTGAATGAATTATTTAAGAATTGCTCTCTATTTCACTGTCATTGTGTTTTGTTTTTGTAATTTATTTTGATAATGGGATTTATCGGATTTTCACTGCTGCGTTTATGCCGCTGTACACATGCTTGATTCTCTTATGGAGACATATAAATCCATGGGTTTTCAGATTCTTACTAGTCAGGTATATCCCTAGGCATTGAATATGGGGTGTTGAGTCCATTTCGTGGTGCAAGGTGTAGGTCCTGACTATTACATATTTGCTTATGGAAAGGTATCTGTGCTAATTTCAATCTCTGGTTTTATGCAGCACCACAACTCACCTTTCCCCTTAAGCAAGCATAAGTTGGTTTTCTAAATTTGAGACCCTTTTCTGTTTTGTAATTGAGTTCATGTGCAGCCATGTTTGCATTCCGTGTATTTGAGATATCTTATGGTGTTTCATTTTCTGTGTGACTTAGTTAACTTAGAATGATCGTACCTGAATCCACTCATTATGCCGCGACGGGCCTCATGACATAGATTTCATTGCTGAGTGATATTCCATTGTACGTACGTACAACAACTTCTTTATCCATTTTTGCTTTCTGGGATATTTCACTTGTACCGTAAATGAGGTTCTTGTAAGCAGAGCCGTCCAAAATTTATGGGTGGCTGTGTCTTTTTGATTTTAATTTCCCTAAGCTATAGAACCATAAGTTGAAGTGCCGTAGGCTCCGTTGCTTAGTTTTTTAGGTGTTTGAGGAAACACCATACACTTCTCCAGAGTGGCTGTTGGCAATTTACATCCCGCCCATCAGCATAACAAGGCTCCCTGTTCTCCATGGCCTGTCCTGCCTTTCTGGATTTTTCACTTTTTTCAGATGTCCCTTTTGACAGGGGGGCAGTGAGACTTCATTGGAATGCAGATTTCTTTACAGGCTTGCTTGTTTGGCCAAAAAGGGCATATGTGTTTTTTCTTGAATATATTCAGGAAAAAACGCATACGCCCTTTTAGACCAAGTGCATCATTGTCGACTTTCTGTCTCTTTCCCTATGCTTTAAATGCAATTCCAGTCTGCCCCTGAAATCGTTTTCCTGCAATTCTGCCCCGCTTTCCAGTCCTCTTCGCAGCCTTCCTTCAATATATTTTTGGACGATAGCTGTCATTTATAACTCTGCAGGTTTGTGAATGACAGTGCCCCTGAGCTCCTTTCTTCAACTCGCTTTCTTGTGAGCTGGCCGCAAACCCGCAGGATTGCTTCAGGCCTTAATCAGGTTCCGGCATGGCATGCTGAGCCTTTGGTTAATTCTTCTTCCTGGTGGGAAATGAGCGTTAAATTTCCAGTGCAGACACCTACAGCTAGTCTCTCATTGGTTCTCCCTATTCCTGTTCATCTTGCGCAGAAATTGCAAACTGTGCCAAACAGGAGGTTAAAGGCACTGACTCTCCAAGTGGGGAGAGTGTTAGTAAAGGTCTGGAATGGTGAACCCGAGTAAAAGGGGACGAAAACTGAGATGCATTTGAAAACGTTTCCTGGTCACACGGTGCACCATACTGTGGGTTTCCCATGCACGTTTTAGCTGAAGGAAGAATCCCTTAAAACTGGACAGTTGGGACCCATGGAATGGGTACCATGCAGTATGACTTCAAAGGGTCTGCATTTGCTCATCGAACCTCACCAATGCTATCAGCCCGAAGTGTCCAACCTTATGTCTCACTCAGCTCTGGGTGTAGATGTGGTAAATCCAGGTTGCATCACATGCCCTGAATGAATTATTTAAGAATTGCTCTCTATTTCACTGTCATTGTGTTTTGTTTTTGTAATTCATTTTGATAATGGGATTTATTGGATTTTCTCTGCTGCGTTCATGCAGCTGTACACACGCTTGATTGTCTTACGGAGACATATAAATCCATGGGTTTGAAGATTCTTACTAGTCAGGTGTATTCCTAGGTGTTGAATATGAGGTGTTTAGTCCATTTCGTTGAGCAAGGGGTAGGTCTTGACTATTACATATTTGGCTTATGGAAAGGTATCTGTGCTAATTTCTATCTCTGCTTTTATGCAGCACCCCAACTCACTTTTCCCCTTAAGCAAACATAAGGTGGTTTTCTAAATTTGAGACCCTGTTCTGTTTTGTAATTCAGTTCATGTGTAGCCAAGTTTACATTCCGTGTATTAGTGATAACTTATGATGTTTCATTTTCTGTGTGACTTATTTCACTTAGAATCATCGTACCTGAATCCACTCATTATGCCGCGATGGGCCTGATGAAATAGATTTCATTGGTGAGTGATATTCCTTTGTACGTACGTACCACACTTCTTTATCCATTTTTCGCTTTCTGGGATATTTAACTTGTACCGTAGACGAGGTTCTTGTAAACAGAGCCGTAAACAGAAACTTTGGGGTGGCTGTGTGTTTTTGATTTTAATTTCCCTAAGCTATAGGAAAATAAGTGGTAATGCCGTAGGCTCCGTTGCTTTGTTTTTTAGGTTTTTGAGGAAACACCATACACATCTCCAGAGTGGCTGTTGGCAATTTACATCCCGCCCATCAGCATAACAAGGCTCCCTGTTCTCCATGGCCTGTCCTGTGTTTCTGGTTTTTACACTTTTTTCAGATGGCCCTTTTGAACGGGGGGCAGTGAGACTTCATTGTAGTGCAGATTTCTTTAACATGCTGGCTTGGTTGGCCAAAAAGGGCGTATGCGTTTTTTCCTGAATATATTCAGGAAAAAACGCATACGCCCTTTTTGGCCAAGTGCATCATTGTCGACGTTCTGCCTCTTTTCCTATGCTTTAAATGCAATTCCAGTCTACCCCCTGAAATCGTTTTCTTGCAATTCTGCCCCGCTTTCAAGTCCTTTTCGCAGCCTTCCTTCAATGTATTTTTGGGTGATAGCTGTCATTTATAACTCTGCAGGTTTGTGAATTACAGTGTCCCTGAGCTCCTTTATTCAACTCGCTTTCTTGTGAGCTGGCCGCAAACCCGCAGGATTGCTTCAGGCCCTAATCTGGTTCCGGCACGGCATGCTGAGCCTTTGGTTAATTCCTCTTCCTGGTGGGAAATGAGCGTTAAATTTGCCCGTGCAGACACCTTCACACGAGTCGTCATGGTGCCACTTTGCCCCGGTTATCTCTATGGAGGTTGGAGTTGGAGGGCCTCCTCACTCAAGGTCAGTGTGCCCATGGAGCCAACCCTGCAACTTCAGGGCATGGTTGGGTGTTAGGATCACCACGTGGGGTCCTTTTCCCTTAGGAGGGAGGTGGCCTTTTGGGCTGCTGATTTCCAGGTTTTCAGATACTGCCAGTATCTTGGCCAGATGTGGCGGTGGGCCAAGCCCCTTGGTGACCGTAGTTTATCCTACCTGGATCGCATTCTTGCATTGTTCCATTTCAAGTGGTCCCAGGTTTTGCACTAATACTCCAATGGCGATTCACCGTTCACCAGGAATGTAAAGGTCAAAGGGTTTAGCTAAATTAGGGAGTTCCAGGGCAAGGGTCTGAATTGACTGCTCTTTCCATTCTTGAAAGGCCTCTTCTGCATTCTATTCAAAAGGATCATCATCTTTTCCTTTCAGTGTTTCATATAGAGGCCCAGCTAGTAGACTGTAGTTAGGGATCCAGAAGCAGCAAACCCTGGCCTCCCCAGGAACCCCTAAGCTGTCTTCTAGTTTCAGAAATGGGTAAGGCTGCAAATTGTTTCTTCCCTTTCCTGGGATGGGCTTCTCCGACCTTCTGTGAGAATGAAGCCCAGGCAGGTCACCGTAGTCTGTGATATTTGAGCTTTGTCTTGGACAACTTGTATCCTTTATTGGCTTGGTAGTTCAGAGGTCTGCTTAGTAGGGCTGGCGATCAGAATGTCGTCTGCATATTGAAGGAGTGTTTCCTTTTCCAGAGGTAGAACTTTTAGGTCTTTAGCTGAGCTTTCCCCAAAGATGGTGTGGGAATTTTTGAACCCTTGGGGCAACACGGCCCGGAAGTATTGTTTTAGTTGTATGTTGAGTCCTGCCACTCACAAGCCAAAATTTCTTGTGACTCTGGGACTAATAGAATACAAAAGAAGGCATCATTGAAGACTAATACAGAATACCATGTCCTGGTGGTTGGTAGAATGACCAGCAGGGTGTAGGATTTAGGAACTACTGGAGGTATATCCTCGGTGGCTTCACTGACTGTCCTGACATCCTTTACCAGGACTCCAGCAGCCCATGGGGCTCTCGAGGTCAGGCCAATCCCAGGATATGGAGCTCACCTGGGCAGGTACCCCACCCCCACCCCAGCCCACGGGGCTCTCGTGTTCAGGCTCCTCCCAGGATATGGGGTTCCCTGGGCAGGTTCCCCTGCAGCCCATGGGGCTCTCGTGGTCAGGCCCCTCCCAGGATACAGAGCTACCCTTGCAGGTACCATGGCAGGGCTGGGAACACAGGAACCGTGCATATCGCCCTCATTGCAGAGCACTCCCAGCTCACCTGTCACTCAGATCTGACACAGAGCACCTCAGAGCAGGACTTGAACTAACAAACAGCAGCTCCGACAGGTCGGTGACCCTGGGCAACACTCTGTGTGGCCTCCCTCCACCTGGTCTTCCAGAGACTTCCACTGCACCCGGGGCACCAGGCCTCTGTCTCCACCCACCAGCCACCCCTCCTCTCCCTGACTCCTGGGTTCCTCTCATTAGGAGAGGGTTTTCTTGAAGTTGTCTCCCACTCATGGGCCAGATAATATAATTAGAAAACAAGCCAGAGCTGCAGCCCCTTGTCTATCCTGACTCTCAGGAGCCCACACCTGTTCCTTGGACCTGGCCGATTCAGCAAGTTCCAGTTTCTGCAACTGTGAGCCCCTGAGGGGTGATTATTGGCTGGCCTGGGAAGCCCGACCGTGCCGGCCAGCCCTCCCCAGGTGTGCCTGGGTTCAGATCAATATAAACACCGCTCCAGGCAGCAAGAGCCCCTGCAGCTGTGCCTGACGCCATTTTCTCTGCCCTGTCAGCAGTCTTGGGGCTGGACTGGTGGGAGGGAGTGAGAGGCCACGGCTTTGTGGGTGGCCCAGTGTGAGTGGGGCTCTGCTGGACTTTCTGCAGCAGTTGCCAAGATGCCACCTGCTAAAGAAGAGGATGTGTCACCCATACCTGCCGCTGGAATTTCTCCCTGGGCAGAGGTGAGTGAGGAAGAAAGCAGTGGGGGCCGGGACAGCAGGGGTATCTCAGGCAGGGAAATGGAAAACTTCCAGAAGAGCACCCAGGGCCAGGACCATCCTGGCTGGCCTGCAGGCACCAAGTCGGCTGGCATGCTGTCACTCATGTGGCTCCATGGCCCTTCCTCTAGGCTTTCAAGTCCTTGTACATATTCAGGTGTTTTACCTGGGAAGGGTGGGAACATTTCAGCAGCAGCTGGCCTGGGGCTCAGCCCACGTTTACTCACAGATGCCTCGGCACGGTCCCCCAGCTTTGCAATGAGGACGCTTGTTGCGTGGGGCCTGCTGGCTGAATGGGAGATGATTCCCCACCACTGACCAACTTCAGAATTGTTTACAACTGGAGCAAGTGCCCTGATACGGTTTTCCTCTGTGTAACTGGTGGGTTCTGTTGTTTTTTCTTTTTTTCGTTTTTGGTTCAAGGTAGATTTTATTCCTCTTTTTTGTATTTACAGATATAAGCATGGAAATAATTTATTCATGTAAATACATGTATGTGAAGGGAAGAATATTTTTTCTGTTTTACTTTTTGCAATTTGAATTTTATTTTATTTTTTTATACAGCAGGTTCTTTTTGGTTATCTATTTTATACATATAAATGTATACATGCCAATCCCAATCTCTCAACTCCTCCCACCACCACCCCCCAACAGCTTTCCCCCCTTGGTGTCCATAGGTTTGTTGTCTACATCTGTTGCTCTATTTCTGCCTTGCAAAACGGTTCATCTGTGCAATTTTTCTAGGTTCCACATATATGCATTAATAGACAAGATTTGTTTTTCTCTTTCTGACTTACCTCACTCTGTATGACAGTCTCTAGATCCATCAACGTCTCTACAAATGACCCAATTTCATTCCTTTTTATGGCTTAGTAATATTCCATTTTGTATATGTACCACATCTTTATGCATTCGTCTGTCTGTGGGCATTTAGGTTGCTTCCATTACCTGGATATTGTAAATAGTGATGCAATGAACATTGCGGTGAATGTCTCTTTTTGATTTATGGTTTTGTCTGGGTATATGCCCAGTAGTGGGATTGCTGTATCATATGGTAATTCTATTCTTAGTTTTATAAGAAACTCCATAATGTTCTCCACAGTGACTGTATCAATTTACATTCCCAACAATAGTGGAAGAGGGTTCCTTATCTCCACACCCTTTCCAGCATTTGTTGTTTGTAGATTTTCTGATGATGCCCATTCTAACAGGTGTGAGGTGATACACCATGGATGAGTCTATTTCGTTGAGCAAAGAGTAGGTCTTGTCTATTACATATTTGGCTTATGGAACGGTATGTGTGCTAATTTCAATCTCTGGTTTTATACAGCACCCCAACTCAACGTTCCCCTTAAGCAAGCATAAGTTTTTATCTAAATGTGAGACTCTGTTCGGTTTTGGAATTCAGTTTATGTGTAGCCAAGTTTACACTCTCTCTATTAGTGATATCTTATGATAATTATCTTTCTCTGTGTGACCTATTTCTCTTAGAATCATCATACTTAAATCCACTCAATTTGCTGCTACAGGCCTGATGACATTGATTTCATTGCTGAGTGATATTCTGTTGTACGTATGTAGCACAACTCCTTTATCCATTTTTTTCTTTCTGGGATATTTAATTTGTACTGGACTCAAGGTTCTTGTAAACACAGCAGCCCTAAATTTTGTGTTGGCTGTGTCTTGTTGATTTTAATTTTCCTAAGCTATAGGGCCAAAAGTGGAAGTGCCCTAGGGTCTGTAGCTTTGTTTTTCAGATGTTTCAGGATACACCATACACATCTCCAGAGTGTCTGTTGGCAATTTACATCCCGCCCATCAGCATAACAAGGCTCCCTGTTCTCCATGGCCTGTCCTGTGTTTCTGGTTTTTACACTTTTTTCAGATGGCCCTTTTGACGAATGGGAAATGAGACTTCATTGTAGTGCGGATTTCCATTTCTCGAGTGCTTGGTTGGCCAAAAAGGGCATATGTGTTTTTTCCTGAATATATTCAGGAAAAAATGTTTACGCACTTTTGTCCAAGTGCATCACTGTCAAAGATCTGCCGCTTTTCACATGCTTTAAATGCAATTCCAATCTACCTCCTGAAATATGATTCCTGCAATTCTGCCTCGTTTTCAAGTCCTCTTTGCAGACTTACTTCCATATATTTTTGCCAATAGCTGTCATTTATAACTCTGCAGGTTTGTGAATTACAGTGCCCGTGATTTCCTTTCTTAACTCGTTTCCTTGAAAACTGGCCACAGAACCGCAGGTTTGCTTCAGGCCGTAATCAGGGTCCGGCACGGCACTCTGAGACTTTGGTTCATTCCACTTCCTGGTGGGAAATTAGAGTTAAATGTGCCCCTCCAGACACCTGCCTCACTCCTAGCCCCTTGGTGATGTGTGTCCTCTGGTTTGAGGCCACATGTGCTGGGTTCCTCACCTTTGGCTGATGTGGCCCCACTGGTGTGAGGACACTCCTGCCTGGTTCCCATCCCCTTGGTGATGTGGGCCCTCCGGTGAGAGTCTGATCCTGGTTGGGTTCCTCACACTTCTGTGAGGTGGGCCCTCTTCTCTGAGGTCACTCCTGCCTGGCTGGCACACCCCGCCTTGGCGACGTCGGCCCTCTGGTGGGATTTGGTGCCTGCTGGGTGTCTCCTCCCCTCGGTAATGAGGGCCCTCTGGCGTCAGGCCCTAACTCCTGGGCTCCCAATATTTTCTGATATGCGCCCTGTGGTTCGAGTACACTCCTGCCAGGTTCCCAACCCCATGGGAATGTGGGCCTTCTGCTCTGAGGTCCCAACCGTGGGTTGCTCAGTTTCATGATGAGGGCCCTCTGCTGCGAGTTCTCTCCGGCCTGGATCCCATAGCCTCGCTGCTCTTGGCCACCTGCTGGGAGGTTACAACTGCGGGATTCCTCACCTTTTTTCTTCTATGGGCCCTCTGTTTTGAGACTCCTCCTGCCTGCCTCACTCCCAGCCCCTTGGTGATGTGTGTCCTCTGGTTTGAGGCCACGTATGCTGGGTCCCTCGCCTTTCGATGATGTGGCCCCACTGGTGTGGGGACACTCCTGCCTGGTTCCTATCCCCTTGATGATGTGGGCCCTCTGGTGAGAGTCTGATCCTGGCTGGGTTCCTCACCCTTCTGTGAGGGGGGCCCTCTGCTGTGAGGTCACTCCTGCCTGGCTGGCACACCCCACCTGGGCAACATCGGCCCTCTTGTGGCAGTTGGAGCCTGCTGGGAACCTCCCCTCGGTGATGGGGGCCCTCTTGCCTCAGGCCCTAACTGCTGGGTACCCACATTTTCTGATACGTGCTAAGTGGTGCGAGGACACTCCTGCGAGGTTCCCATCCCCATGGGCATGTGGGCCTTCTGCTCTAAGTTCCCAACAACTGTGTTGTTCACCGTTTCATGATGTTGGCTCTCTGGTGTTAGTTCACCCAGGCCTAGATCCCATAGACTCTGTGCTCTGAGCGGCCTGCTGGGAGGTTCCTACTGCTGGATTCCTTACCTTTTTTATTCTTTGGGTCCTGTGTTTTCATGCTCCTACTTCCTGCCTCACTCCCAGCCCATTTGTGATGTAGGTCCTCTGGTTTAAGGCCACATGTACCGGTTTCCTCACCTTTATTGATGTGGCCCCACTGGTGTGAGGACACTCCTGCCTGGTTCCCATCCCCTTGGTGATGGGGGCCCTCTGGTGAGAGTCTGATCCTGTCTGGATTCCTCACACTTCTGGGAGGTGGGCCCTCTGCTGTGAGGTCACTCCTGCCTGGCTGGCACACGTCACCTTGGCGATGTGGGCCCTCAGTTGGGAGTTGGTGCCTGCTGGGAGTCTCCTCCCCTCGGTAATGAGGGCCCTCTGGCGTCAGGCCCTAACTCATGGGCTCCCAAAATTTTCTGATGTGCGCCCTGTCGTGCGAGTACACTCCAGCCAGGGTCCCATCCCCATGGGGATGTGGGCTTTCTGCTCTGAGGTCCCAACGGCTGGGTTGCTCACAGTGTCAGAATGTGGGCCCTCTGCTGTGAGTTCACTCCGGCATGGATCCCATAGCCTCGGTGCTCTGGGCCACCTGCTTGGAGCTTCCAACTGCGGGGTTCCTCACCTTTTTTATTCTATGGGCGCTCTGTTGTGAGTCTCCTCCTGCATGCCTCACTCCCAGCCCTTTCGTGATGTGTGTCCCCTTGTTTGAGGCCACATGTGCTGTGTTCCTCACCTTTCGTTGATGTGGCCCCACTGGTGTGAGGACACTCCTGCCTGGTTTCCATCCCCTTGGTGATGTGGGCGCTCTGGTTAGAGTCTGATCCTGTTTGGGCTCCTCACACTTCTGTGAGGTGGGCCCTCTGCTGTGAGGTAACTCCTGCCTGGCTTGCTCCCATTGCCTTGGTGACGTCGGCCCTCTGGTGGCACTTGGAACCTGCTGGTAGCCTCCTCTCCTCCGTGATGAGGGCCCTCTGGCGTCAGGCCATAACTGCTGGGTTCCCACATTTTCTGATACGTGCTAAGTTGTGCGAGGACACTCCTGCGAGGTTCCCATCCCCATGGGGATGTGGGCCTTCTGCTCTGAGGTCCCACTGGCTGGGTTGCTCACAGTTTCATGATGTGGGCCCTCTGCTGTGAGTTCACTGTGGCCTGGATCCCATAGACTCCATACTCTGGGCCACCTGCTGGGAGGTTCACACTGCTGGATTCCTCACATTTTTTATTCTGTGGGCCCTGTGTTGTTAGGCTACTCCTGCCTGCCTCACTCGGAGCACCTTGGAAATGTGGGTCCTCTGGTTTAGGCCACATGTGCTGGGTTCCTCACCTTTCTATAATGTGGCCACAATGGTGTGAGGACACTCCTGCCTTGTTCCGATCCCCTTGGTGATGTGGGCCCTCTGGTGAGAGTCTTATCCTGGCTGGGTTCCTCACCCTTCTGTGAGGGGGGCCCTCTGCTGTGAGGTCACTCCTGCCTGGCTGGCACACGTCAACTTGGCGACGTGGGCCCTCAGTTGGGAGTTGGTGCCTGCTGGGAGTCTCCTCCCCTCGGTAATGAGGGCCCTCTGGCGTCAGACCCTAACTCCTGGGCTCCCAAAATTTTCTGATGTGCGCCCTGTGGTGCAAGTACACTGCTGCCAGGATCCCAACCTCATGGGAATGTGGGTCTTCTGTTCTGAGGTCCCAATGGTCCGTTGTTCAGTTTCATGATGAGGGCCCTCTGGTGTGAGTTCACTCCGGCATGGACCCCATAGCCTCGCTGCTCCTGGCCACCTGCGGGGAGGTTCCAACTGCGGGATTCCTCACCTTTTTCCTTCTATGGGCCCTCTGTTTTGAGACTTCTCTTGCCTGCCTCACTCCCAGCCCCTTGGTGATGTGTGTCCTGTAGTTTGAGTCCACGTGTGCTGGGTCCGTCACATTTCGGTGATGTGGCCCCACTGGTGTGAGGACACTCCTGCCTGGTTTCCATTCCCTTGGTGATGTGGGCCCTCCGGTGAGAGTCTGATCCTCTTTGGGTTCCTCACACTTTTGTGTGGTTGGCCCTCTGCTCTGAGGTCACTCCTGCCTGGCTGGCACACCCCGCATTGGTGACGTCGGCCTTCTGGTAGCAGTTGGAGCTTGCTGGGAGCCTCCTCTCCTCAGTGATGAGGGCCCTCTGGCGTCCGGCCCTAACTGCTGGGCTCCCCACCTTTTCTGATGTGTGCCCACTGGTGCGATGACACTCCTGCTTGGTTCCCTTCCCCATGGGGATGTGGGCATTGTGCTCTGAGGTTACAACGGCTGGGTTGCTTACAGTATCACGATGAGTGCCCTCTGTTGTGAGTTCATCACTGCCTGGATCCCATAGCCTCGGTGGTCAGGGCCGCCTGCTGGGATGTTCCAACTGCTGGATTCCTCACCTTTTTTATACAATGGGCCATGTGTTTTGAGGTTAATCCTGCCTGCCTCGCTCCGAGACCCATGGTGATGTGGGTCCTCTGGTTTGAGGCCACATGTGCTGGGTACCTCAACTTTCGATGATGTGGCCCCACGGGTGTGAGGACACTCCTGCCTGGTTCCTAGCCCCTTGCTTATGTGGGCACTCTGGTGAGAGTCTGATCCTGACTGGGTTCCTTACCCTTCTGTGAGGTGGGCCCTCTGATGTGAGGTCACTCCTGCCTGGATGTCTCATGTCGCCTTGGCGACGTAGGCCCTCTGTTGGCCACTGAAGCATGCTGGGAGCCTCCTACCCTCTTTAATAAGGGCCCTGGAAGAAACGCATATGCCCTTTTTGACCAAGTGCATCATTGTCGAGGTTCTGCCTCTTCTCCTATACTTTCAGAGGACTTCCCGTCTACCTCCTGAAATCGTATTCCTGGAATTCTGCCCCGCGTTCAAGTCCTCTTTGCAGCCTTACTTCAATATATTTTTGGACGATAGCTGTCATTTATAACTCTGCAGGTTTGTGAATTACAGTGCCCCTGAGCTCCTTTCTTCAACTCGCTTTCTTGTGAGCTGGCCGCAAAACCACAGGATTGCTTCAGGCCCTAATCTGGTTCCGGCACGGCATGCTGAGCCTTTGGCTAATTCCTCTTCCTGGTGGGAAATGAGCGTTAAATTTGTTCGTGCAGACACCTACAGCTAATCTCTCATTGGTTCTCCCTATTCCTGTTCATCTTGCGCAGAAATTCCAAACTGTGCCAAACAGGAGGTTAAAGGCACTGACTCTCCAAGTGGGGAGAGTGTTAGTAAAGCGTCTGGAATGGTAAAACCGAGTACGAGGGGACGAAAACTGAGATGCATTTAAAAAGGTTTCCCGGTCACACGGTGGACCATATTCTGGGTTGCCCATGCATGTTTTACCTGAAGGAAGAATCCCTTCAACCTGGAGAGTTGGGACCCATGGAATGGGTACCATGCAGTATGACTTCAAAGGGTTGCCTTTGCTCACCGAACGTCACCAATGTTATCAGCCCAAAGTGTCCAGCCTTATGTCTCACTCAGCTCGGGGTGTAGATGTGGTAAATCCACGTTGCATCACAAGCCCTGAATGAATTATTTAAGAATTGCTCTCTATTTCACTGTCATTGTGTTTTGTTTTTGTAATTTATTTTGATAATGGGATTTATCGGATTTTCACTGCTGCGTTTATGCCGCTGTACACATGCTTGATTCTCTTATGGAGACATATAAATCCATGGGTTTTCAGATTCTTACTAGTCAGGTATATTCCTAGGCATTGAATATGGGGTGTTGAGTCCATTTCGTGGAGCAAGGAGTAGGTCCTGACTATTACATATTTGCTTATGGAAAGGTATCTGTGCTAATTTCATTCTCTGGTTTTATGCAGCACCACAACTCACCTTTCCCCTTAAGCAAGCATAAGTTGGTTTTCTAAATTTGAGACCCTTTTCTGTTTTGTAATTGAGTTCATGTGCAGCCATGTTTGCATTCCGTGTATTTGAGATATCTTATGGTGTTTCATTTTCTGTGTGACTTAGTTAACTTAGAATGATCGTACCTGAATCCACTCATTATGCCGCGACGGGCCTCATGACATAGATTTCATTGCTGAGTGATATTCCATTGTACGTACGTACAACAACTTCTTTATCCATTTTTGCTTTCTGGGATATTTCACTTGTACCGTAAATGAGGTTCTTGTAAGCAGAGCCGTCCAAAATTTATGGGTGGCTGTGTCTTTTTGATTTTAATTTCCCTAAGCTATAGAACCATAAGTTGAAGTGCCGTAGGCTCCGTTGCTTAGTTTTTTAGGTGTTTGAGGAAACACCATACACTTCTCCAGAGTGGCTGTTGGCAATTTACATCCCGCCCATCAGCATAACAAGGCTCCCTGTTCTCCATGGCCTGTCCTGCCTTTCTGGATTTTTCACTTTTTTCAGATGTCCCTTTTGACAGGGGGGCAGTGAGACTTCATTGGAATGCAGATTTCTTTACAGGCTTGCTTGTTTGGCCAAAAAGGGCATATGTGTTTTTTCTTGAATATATTCAGGAAAAAACGCATACGCCCTTTTAGACCAAGTGCATCATTGTCGACTTTCTGTCTCTTTCCCTATGCTTTAAATGCAATTCCAGTCTGCCCCTGAAATCGTTTTCCTGCAATTCTGCCCCGCTTTCCAGTCCTCTTCGCAGCCTTCCTTCAATATATTTTTGGACGATAGCTGTCATTTATAACTCTGCAGGTTTGTGAATGACAGTGCCCCTGAGCTCCTTTCTTCAACTCGCTTTCTTGTGAGCTGGCCGCAAACCCGCAGGATTGCTTCAGGCCTTAATCAGGTTCCGGCATGGCATGCTGAGCCTTTGGTTAATTCTTCTTCCTGGTGGGAAATGAGCGTTAAATTTCCAGTGCAGACACCTACAGCTAGTCTCTCATTGGTTCTCCCTATTCCTGTTCATCTTGCGCAGAAATTGCAAACTGTGCCAAACAGGAGGTTAAAGGCACTGACTCTCCAAGTGGGGAGAGTGTTAGTAAAGGTCTGGAATGGTGAACCCGAGTAAAAGGGGACGAAAACTGAGATGCATTTGAAAACGTTTCCTGGTCACACGGTGCACCATACTGTGGGTTTCCCATGCACGTTTTAGCTGAAGGAAGAATCCCTTAAAACTGGACAGTTGGGACCCATGGAATGGGTACCATGCAGTATGACTTCAAAGGGTCTGCATTTGCTCATCGAACCTCACCAATGCTATCAGCCCGAAGTGTCCAACCTTATGTCTCACTCAGCTCTGGGTGTAGATGTGGTAAATCCAGGTTGCATCACATGCCCTGAATGAATTATTTAAGAATTGCTCTCTATTTCACTGTCATTGTGTTTTGTTTTTGTAATTCATTTTGATAATGGGATTTATTGGATTTTCTCTGCTGCGTTCATGCAGCTGTACACACGCTTGATTGTCTTACGGAGACATATAAATCCATGGGTTTGAAGATTCTTACTAGTCAGGTGTATTCCTAGGTGTTGAATATGAGGTGTTTAGTCCATTTCGTTGAGCAAGGGGTAGGTCTTGACTATTACATATTTGGCTTATGGAAAGGTATCTGTGCTAATTTCTATCTCTGCTTTTATGCAGCACCCCAACTCACTTTTCCCCTTAAGCAAACATAAGGTGGTTTTCTAAATTTGAGACCCTGTTCTGTTTTGTAATTCAGTTCATGTGTAGCCAAGTTTACATTCCGTGTATTAGTGATAACTTATGATGTTTCATTTTCTGTGTGACTTATTTCACTTAGAATCATCGTACCTGAATCCACTCATTATGCCGCGACGGGCCTGATGAAATAGATTTCATTGGTGAGTGATATTCCTTTGTACGTACGTACCACACTTCTTTATCCATTTTTCGCTTTCTGGGATATTTAACTTGTACCGTAGACGAGGTTCTTGTAAACAGAGCCGTAAACAGAAACTTTGGGGT
The DNA here is from genome assembly GCF_059928025.1 of Delphinapterus leucas. Lineage (NCBI taxonomy): Eukaryota > Metazoa > Chordata > Mammalia > Artiodactyla > Monodontidae > Delphinapterus > Delphinapterus leucas. The sequence goes on along the minus strand of NW_028322256.1, from coordinate 2,587,734 downwards.
GGCTGTGTGTTTTTGATTTTAATTTCCCTAAGCTATAGGAAAATAAGTGGTAATGCCGTAGGCTCCGTTGCTTTGTTTTTTAGGTTTTTGAGGAAACACCATACACATCTCCAGAGTGGCTGTTGGCAATTTACATCCCGCCCATCAGCATAACAAGGCTCCCTGTTCTCCATGGCCTGTCCTGTGTTTCTGGTTTTTACACTTTTTTCAGATGGCCCTTTTGAACGGGGGGCAGTGAGACTTCATTGTAGTGCAGATTTCTTTAACATGCTGGCTTGGTTGGCCAAAAAGGGCGTATGCGTTTTTTCCTGAATATATTCAGGAAAAAACGCATACGCCCTTTTTGGCCAAGTGCATCATTGTCGACGTTCTGCCTCTTTTCCTATGCTTTAAATGCAATTCCAGTCTACCCCCTGAAATCGTTTTCTTGCAATTCTGCCCCGCTTTCAAGTCCTTTTCGCAGCCTTCCTTCAATGTATTTTTGGGTGATAGCTGTCATTTATAACTCTGCAGGTTTGTGAATTACAGTGTCCCTGAGCTCCTTTATTCAACTCGCTTTCTTGTGAGCTGGCCGCAAACCCGCAGGATTGCTTCAGGCCCTAATCTGGTTCCGGCACGGCATGCTGAGCCTTTGGTTAATTCCTCTTCCTGGTGGGAAATGAGCGTTAAATTTGCCCGTGCAGACACCTTCACACGAGTCGTCATGGTGCCACTTTGCCCCGGTTATCTCTATGGAGGTTGGAGTTGGAGGGCCTCCTCACTCAAGGTCAGTGTGCCCATGGAGCCAACCCTGCAACTTCAGGGCATGGTTGGGTGTTAGGATCACCACGTGGGGTCCTTTTCCCTTAGGAGGGAGGTGGCCTTTTGGGCTGCTGATTTCCAGGTTTTCAGATACTGCCAGTATCTTGGCCAGATGTGGCGGTGGGCCAAGCCCCTTGGTGACCGTAGTTTATCCTACCTGGATCGCATTCTTGCATTGTTCCATTTCAAGTGGTCCCAGGTTTTGCACTAATACTCCAATGGCGATTCACCGTTCACCAGGAATGTAAAGGTCAAAGGGTTTAGCTAAATTAGGGAGTTCCAGGGCAAGGGTCTGAATTGACTGCTCTTTCCATTCTTGAAAGGCCTCTTCTGCATTCTATTCAAAAGGATCATCATCTTTTCCTTTCAGTGTTTCATATAGAGGCCCAGCTAGTAGACTGTAGTTAGGGATCCAGAAGCAGCAAACCCTGGCCTCCCCAGGAACCCCTAAGCTGTCTTCTAGTTTCAGAAATGGGTAAGGCTGCAAATTGTTTCTTCCCTTTCCTGGGATGGGCTTCTCCGACCTTCTGTGAGAATGAAGCCCAGGCAGGTCACCGTAGTCTGTGATATTTGAGCTTTGTCTTGGACAACTTGTATCCTTTATTGGCTTGGTAGTTCAGAGGTCTGCTTAGTAGGGCTGGCGATCAGAATGTCGTCTGCATATTGAAGGAGTGTTTCCTTTTCCAGAGGTAGAACTTTTAGGTCTTTAGCTGAGCTTTCCCCAAAGATGGTGTGGGAATTTTTGAACCCTTGGGGCAACACGGCCCGGAAGTATTGTTTTAGTTGTATGTTGAGTCCTGCCACTCACAAGCCAAAATTTCTTGTGACTCTGGGACTAATAGAATACAAAAGAAGGCATCATTGAAGACTAATACAGAATACCATGTCCTGGTGGTTGGTAGAATGACCAGCAGGGTGTAGGATTTAGGAACTACTGGAGGTATATCCTCGGTGGCTTCACTGACTGTCCTGACATCCTTTACCAGGACTCCAGCAGCCCATGGGGCTCTCGAGGTCAGGCCAATCCCAGGATATGGAGCTCACCTGGGCAGGTACCCCACCCCCACCCCAGCCCACGGGGCTCTCGTGTTCAGGCTCCTCCCAGGATATGGGGTTCCCTGGGCAGGTTCCCCTGCAGCCCATGGGGCTCTCGTGGTCAGGCCCCTCCCAGGATACAGAGCTACCCTTGCAGGTACCATGGCAGGGCTGGGAACACAGGAACCGTGCATATCGCCCTCATTGCAGAGCACTCCCAGCTCACCTGTCACTCAGATCTGACACAGAGCACCTCAGAGCAGGACTTGAACTAACAAACAGCAGCTCCGACAGGTCTGTGACCCTGGGCAACACTCTGTGTGGCCTCCCTCCACCTGGTCTTCCAGAGACTTCCACTGCACCCGGGGCACCAGGCCTCTGTCTCCACCCACCAGCCACCCCTCCTCTCCCTGACTCCTGGGTTCCTCTCATTAGGAGAGGGTTTTCTTGAAGTTGTCTCCCACTCATGGGCCAGATAATATAATTAGAAAACAAGCCAGAGCTGCAGCCCCTTGTCTATCCTGACTCTCAGGAGCCCACACCTGTTCCTTGGACCTGGCCGATTCAGCAAGTTCCAGTTTCTGCAACTGTGAGCCCCTGAGGGGTGATTATTGGCTGGCCTGGGAAGCCCGACCGTGCCGGCCAGCCCTCCCCAGGTGTGCCTGGGTTCAGATCAATATAAACACCGCTCCAGGCAGCAAGAGCCCCTGCAGCTGTGCCTGACGCCATTTTCTCTGCCCTGTCAGCAGTCTTGGGGCTGGACTGGTGGGAGGGAGTGAGAGGCCACGGCTTTGTGGGTGGCCCAGTGTGAGTGGGGCTCTGCTGGACTTTCTGCAGCAGTTGCCAAGATGCCACCTGCTAAAGAAGAGGATGTGTCACCCATACCTGCCGCTGGAATTTCTCCCTGGGCAGAGGTGAGTGAGGAAGAAAGCAGTGGGGGCCGGGACAGCAGGGGTATCTCAGGCAGGGAAATGGAAAACTTCCAGAAGAGCACCCAGGGCCAGGACCATCCTGGCTGGCCTGCAGGCACCAAGTCGGCTGGCATGCTGTCACTCATGTGGCTCCATGGCCCTTCCTCTAGGCTTTCAAGTCCTTGTACATATTCAGGTGTTTTACCTGGGAAGGGTGGGAACATTTCAGCAGCAGCTGGCCTGGGGCTCAGCCCACGTTTACTCACAGATGCCTCGGCACGGTCCCCCAGCTTTGCAATGAGGACGCTTGTTGCGTGGGGCCTGCTGGCTGAATGGGAGATGATTCCCCACCACTGACCAACTTCAGAATTGTTTACAACTGGAGCAAGTGCCCTGATACGGTTTTCCTCTGTGTAACTGGTGGGTTCTGTTTTTTTTTCTTTTTTTCGTTTTTGGTTCAAGGTAGATTTTATTCCTCTTTTTTGTATTTACAGATATAAGCATGGAAATAATTTATTCATGTAAATACATGTATGTGAAGGGAAGAATATTTTTTCTGTTTTACTTTTTGCAATTTGAATTTTATTTTATTTTTTTATACAGCAGGTTCTTTTTGGTTATCTATTTTATACATATAAATGTATACATGCCAATCCCAATCTCTCAACTCCTCCCACCACCACCCCCCAACAGCTTTCCCCCCTTGGTGTCCATAGGTTTGTTGTCTACATCTGTTGCTCTATTTCTGCCTTGCAAAACGGTTCATCTGTGCAATTTTTCTAGGTTCCACATATATGCATTAATAGACAAGATTTGTTTTTCTCTTTCTGACTTACTTCACTCTGTATGACAGTCTCTAGATCCATCAACGTCTCTACAAATGACCCAATTTCATTCCTTTTTATGGCTTAGTAATATTCCATTTTATATATGTACCACATCTTTATGCATTCGTCTGTCTGTGGGCATTTAGGTTGCTTCCATTACCTGGATATTGTAAATAGTGATGCAATGAACATTGCGGTGAATGTCTCTTTTTGATTTATGGTTTTGTCTGGGTATATGCCCAGTAGTGGGATTGCTATATCATATGGTAATTCTATTCTTAGTTTTATAAGAAACTCCATAATGTTCTCCACAGTGACTGTATCAATTTACATTCCCAACAATAGTGGAAGAGGGTTCCTTATCTCCACACCCTTTCCAGCATTTGTTGTTTGTAGATTTTCTGATGATGCCCATTCTAACAGGTGTGAGGTGATACACCATGGATGAGTCTATTTCGTTGAGCAAAGAGTAGGTCTTGTCTATTACATATTTGGCTTATGGAACGGTATGTGTGCTAATTTCAATCTCTGGTTTTATACAGCACCCCAACTCAACTTTCCCCTTAAGCAAGCATAAGTTTTTATCTAAATGTGAGACTCTGTTCGGTTTTGGAATTCAGTTTATGTGTAGCCAAGTTTACACTCTCTCTATTAGTGATATCTTATGATAATTATCTTTCTCTGTGTGACCTATTTCTCTTAGAATCATCATACTTAAATCCACTCAATTTGCTGCTACAGGCCTGATGACATTGATTTCATTGCTGAGTGATATTCTGTTGTACGTAAGTAGCACAACTCCTTTATCCATTTTTTTCTTTCTGGGATATTTAATTTGTACTGGACTCAAGGTTCTTGTAAACACAGCAGCCCTAAATTTTGTGTTGGCTGTGTCTTGTTGATTTTAATTTTCCTAAGCTATAGGGCCAAAAGTGGAAGTGCCCTAGGGTCTGTAGCTTTGTTTTTCAGATGTTTCAGGATACACCATACACATCTCCAGAGTGTCTGTTGGCAATTTACATCCCGCCCATCAGCATAACAAGGCTCCCTGTTCTCCATGGCCTGTCCTGTGTTTCTGGTTTTTACACTTTTTTCAGATGGCCCTTTTGACGAATGGGAAATGAGACTTCATTGTAGTGCGGATTTCCATTTCTCGAGTGCTTGGTTGGCCAAAAAGGGCATATGTGTTTTTTCCTGAATATATTCAGGAAAAAATGTTTACGCACTTTTGTCCAAGTGCATCACTGTCAAAGATCTGCCGCTTTTCACATGCTTTAAATGCAATTCCAATCTACCTCCTGAAATATGATTCCTGCAATTCTGCCTCGTTTTCAAGTCCTCTTTGCAGACTTACTTCCATATATTTTTGCCAATAGCTGTCATTTATAACTCTGCAGGTTTGTGAATTACAGTGCCCGTGATTTCCTTTCTTAACTCGTTTCCTTGAAAACTGGCCACAGAACCGCAGGTTTGCTTCAGGCCGTAATCAGGGTCCGGCACGGCACTCTGAGACTTTGGTTCATTCCACTTCCTGGTGGGAAATTAGAGTTAAATGTGCCCCTCCAGACACCTGCCTCACTCCTAGCCCCTTGGTGATGTGTGTCCTGTGGTTTGAGGCCACATGTGCTGGGTTCCTCACCTTTGGCTGATGTGGCCCCACTGGTGTGAGGACACTCCTGCCTGGTTCCCATCCCCTTGGTGATGTGGGCCCTCCGGTGAGAGTCTGATCCTGGTTGGGTTCCTCACACTTCTGTGAGGTGGGCCCTCTTCTCTGAGGTCACTCCTGCCTGGCTGGCACACCCCGCCTTGGCGACGTCGGCCCTCTGGTGGGATTTGGTGCCTGCTGGGTGTCTCCTCCCCTCGGTAATGAGGGCCCTCTGGCGTCAGGCCCTAACTCCTGGGCTCCCAATATTTTCTGATATGCGCCCTGTGGTTCGAGTACACTCCTGCCAGGTTCCCAACCCCATGGGAATGTGGGCCTTCTGCTCTGAGGTCCCAACCGTGGGTTGCTCAGTTTCATGATGAGGGCCCTCTGCTGCGAGTTCTCTCCGGCCTGGATCCCATAGCCTCGCTGCTCTTGGCCACCTGCTGGGAGGTTACAACTGCGGGATTCCTCACCTTTTTTCTTCTATGGGCCCTCTGTTTTGAGACTCCTCCTGCCTGCCTCACTCCCAGCCCCTTGGTGATGTGTGTCCTCTGGTTTGAGGCCACGTATGCTGGGTCCCTCGCCTTTCGATGATGTGGCCCCACTGGTGTGGGGACACTCCTGCCTGGTTCCTATCCCCTTGATGATGTGGGCCCTCTGGTGAGAGTCTGATCCTGGCTGGGTTCCTCACCCTTCTGTGAGGGGGGCCCTCTGCTGTGAGGTCACTCCTGCCTGGCTGGCACACCCCACCTGGGCAACATCGGCCCTCTTGTGGCAGTTGGAGCCTGCTGGGAACCTCCCCTCGGTGATGGGGGCCCTCTTGCCTCAGGCCCTAACTGCTGGGTACCCACATTTTCTGATACGTGCTAAGTGGTGCGAGGACACTCCTGCGAGGTTCCCATCCCCATGGGCATGTGGGCCTTCTGCTCTAAGTTCCCAACAACTGTGTTGTTCACCATTTCATGATGTTGGCTCTCTGGTGTTAGTTCACCCAGGCCTAGATCCCATAGACTCTGTGCTCTGAGCGGCCTGCTGGGAGGTTCCTACTGCTGGATTCCTTACCTTTTTTATTCTTTGGGTCCTGTGTTTTCATGCTCCTACTTCCTGACTCACTCCCAGCCCATTTGTGATGTAGGTCCTCTGGTTTAAGGCCACATGTACCGGTTTCCTCACCTTTATTGATGTGGCCCCACTGGTGTGAGGACACTCCTGCCTGGTTCCCATCCCCTTGGTGATGGGGGCCCTCTGGTGAGAGTCTGATCCTGTCTGGTTTCCTCACACTTCTGGGAGGTGGGCCCTCTGCTGTGAGGTCACTCCTGCCTGGCTGGCACACGTCACCTTGGCGATGTGGGCCCTCAGTTGGGAGTTGGTGCCTGCTGGGAGTCTCCTCCCCTCGGTAATTAGGGCCCTCTGGCGTCAGGCCCTAACTCATGGGCTCCCAAAATTTTCTGATGTGCGCCCTGTCGTGCGAGTACACTCCAGCCAGGGTCCCATCCCCATGGGGATGTGGGCTTTCTGCTCTGAGGTCCCAACGGCTGGGTTGCTCACAGTGTCAGAATGTGGGCCCTCTGCTGTGAGTTCACTCCGGCATGGATCCCATAGCCTCGGTGCTCTGGGCCACCTGCTTGGAGCTTCCAACTGCGGGGTTCCTCACCTTTTTTATTCTATGGGCGCTCTGTTGTGAGTCTCCTCCTGCATGCCTCACTCCCAGCCCTTTCGTGATGTGTGTCCCCTTGTTTGAGGCCACATGTGCTGTGTTCCTCACCTTTCGTTGATGTGGCCCCACTGGTGTGAGGACACTCCTGCCTGGTTTCCATCCCCTTGGTGATGTGGGCGCTCTGGTTAGAGTCTGATCCTGTTTGGGCTCCTCACACTTCTGTGAGGTGGGCCCTCTGCTGTGAGGTAACTCCTGCCTGGCTTGCTCCCATTGCCTTGGTGACGTCGGCCCTCTGGTGGCACTTGGAACCTGCTGGTAGCCTCCTCTCCTCCGTGATGAGGGCCCTCTGGCGTCAGGCCATAACTGCTGGGTTCCCACATTTTCTGATACGTGCTAAGTTGTGCGAGGACACTCCTGCGAGGTTCCCATCCCCATGGGGATGTGGGCCTTCTGCTCTGAGGTCCCACTGGCTGGGTTGCTCACAGTTTCATGATGTGGGCCCTCTGCTGTGAGTTCACTGTGGCCTGGATCCCATAGACTCCATACTCTGGGCCACCTGCTGGGAGGTTCACACTGCTGGATTCCTCACATTTTTTATTCTGTGGGCCCTGTGTTGTTAGGCTACTCCTGCCTGCCTCACTCGGAGCACCTTGGAAATGTGGGTCCTCTGGTTTAGGCCACATGTGCTGGGTTCCTCACCTTTCTATAATGTGGCCACAATGGTGTGAGGACACTCCTGCCTTGTTCCGATCCCCTTGGTGATGTGGGCCCTCTGGTGAGAGTCTTATCCTGGCTGGGTTCCTCACCCTTCTGTGAGGTAGGCCCTCTGCTGTGAGGTCACTCCTGCCTGGCTGGCACACGTCAACTTGGCGACGTGGGCCCTCAGTTGGGAGTTGGTGCCTGCTGGGAGTCTCCTCCCCTCAGTAATGAGGGCCCTCTGGCGTCAGACCCTAACTCCTGGGCTCCCAAAATTTTCTGATGTGCGCCCTGTGGTGCAAGTACACTGCTGCCAGGATCCCAACCTCATGGGAATGTGGGTCTTCTGTTCTGAGGTCCCAATGGTCCGTTGTTCAGTTTCATGATGAGGGCCCTCTGGTGTGAGTTCACTCCGGCATGGACCCCATAGCCTCGCTGCTCCTGGCCACCTGCGGGGAGGTTCCAACTGCGGGATTCCTCACCTTTTTCCTTCTATGGGCCCTCTGTTTTGAGACTTCTCTTGCCTGCCTCACTCCCAGCCCCTTGGTGATGTGTGTCCTGTAGTTTGAGTCCACGTGTGCTGGGTCCGTCACATTTCGGTGATGTGGCCCCACTGGTGTGAGGACACTCCTGCCTGGTTTCCATTCCCTTGGTGATGTGGGCCCTCCGGTGAGAGTCTGATCCTCTTTGGGTTCCTCACACTTTTGTGTGGTTGGCCCTCTGCTCTGAGGTCACTCCTGCCTGGCTGGCACACCCCGCATTGGTGACGTCGGCCTTCTGGTAGCAGTTGGAGCTTGCTGGGAGCTTCCTCTCCTCAGTGATGAGGGCCCTCTGGCGTCCGGCCCTAACTGCTGGGCTCCCCACCTTTTCTGATGTGTGCCCACTGGTGCGATGACACTCCTGCTTGGTTCCCTTCCCCATGGGGATGTGGGCATTGTGCTCTGAGGTTACAACAGCTGGGTTGCTTACAGTATCACGATGAGTGCCCTCTGTTGTGAGTTCATCACTGCCTGGATCCCATAGCCTCGGTGGTCAGGGCCGCCTGCTGGGATGTTCCAACTGCTGGATTCCTCACCTTTTTTATACAATGGGCCATGTGTTTTGAGGTTAATCCTGCCTGCCTCGCTCCGAGACCCATGGTGATGTGGGTCCTCTGGTTTGAGGCCACATGTGCTGGGTACCTCAACTTTCGATGATGTGGCCCCACGGGTGTGAGGACACTCCTGTCTGGTTCCTAGCCCCTTGCTTATGTGGGCACTCTGGTGAGAGTCTGATCCTGACTGGGTTCCTTACCCTTCTGTGAGGTGGGCCCTCTGATGTGAGGTCACTCCTGCCTGGATGTCTCATGTCGCCTTGGCGACGTAGGCCCTCTGTTGGCCACTGAAGCATGCTGGGAGCCTCCTACCCTCTTTAATAAGGGCCCTGGAAGAAACGCATATGCCCTTTTTGACCAAGTGCATCATTGTCGAGGTTCTGCCTCTTCTCCTATACTTTCAGAGGACTTCCCGTCTACCTCCTGAAATCGTATTCCTGGAATTCTGCCCCGCGTTCAAGTCCTCTTTGCAGCCTTACTTCAATATATTTTTGGACGATAGCTGTCATTTATAACTCTGCAGGTTTGTGAATTACAGTGCCCCTGAGCTCCTTTCTTCAACTCGCTTTCTTGTGAGCTGGCCGCAAAACCACAGGATTGCTTCAGGCCCTAATCTGGTTCCGGCACGGCATGCTGAGCCTTTGGCTAATTCCTCTTCCTGGTGGGAAATGAGCGTTAAATTTGTTCGTGCAGACACCTACAGCTAATCTCTCATTGGTTCTCCCTATTCCTGTTCATCTTGCGCAGAAATTCCAAACTGTGCCAAACAGGAGGTTAAAGGCACTGACTCTCCAAGTGGGGAGAGTGTTAGTAAAGCGTCTGGAATGGTAAAACCGAGTACGAGGGGACGAAAACTGAGATGCATTTAAAAAGGTTTCCCGGTCACACGGTGGACCATATTCTGGGTTGGCCATGCATGTTTTACCTGAAGGAAGAATCCCTTCAACCTGGAGAGTTGGGACCCATGGAATGGGTACCATGCAGTATGACTTCAAAGGGTTGCCTTTGCTCACCGAACGTCACCAATGTTATCAGCCCGAAGTGTCCAGCCTTATGTCTCACTCAGCTCGGGGTGTAGATGTGGTAAATCCACGTTGCATCACAAGCCCTGAATGAATTATTTAAGAATTGCTCTCTATTTCACTGTCATTGTGTTTTGTTTTTGTAATTTATTTTGATAATGGGATTTATCGGATTTTCACTGCTGCGTTTATGCCGCTGTACACATGCTTGATTCTCTTATGGAGACATATAAATCCATGGGTTTTCAGATTCTTACTAGTCAGGTATATTCCTAGGCATTGAATATGGGGTGTTGAGTCCATTTCGTGGAGCAAGGAGTAGGTCCTGACTATTACATATTTGCTTATGGAAAGGTATCTGTGCTAATTTCAATCTCTGGTTTTATGCAGCACCACAACTCACCTTTCCCCTTAAGCAAGCATAAGTTGGTTTTCTAAATTTGAGACCCTTTTCTGTTTTGTAATTGAGTTCATGTGCAGCCATGTTTGCATTCCGTGTATTTGAGATATCTTATGGTGTTTCATTTTCTGTGTGACTTAGTTAACTTAGAATGATCGTACCTGAATCCACTCATTATGCCGCGACGGGCCTCATGACATAGATTTCATTGCTGAGTGATATTCCATTGTACGTACGTACAACAACTTCTTTATCCATTTTTGCTTTCTGGGATATTTCACTTGTACCGTAAATGAGGTTCTTGTAAGCAGAGCCGTCCAAAATTTATGGGTGGCTGTGTCTTTTTGATTTTAATTTCCCTAAGCTATAGAACCATAAGTTGAAGTGCCGTAGGCTCCGTTGCTTAGTTTTTTAGGTGTTTGAGGAAACACCATACACTTCTCCAGAGTGGCTGTTGGCAATTTACATCCCGCCCATCAGCATAACAAGGCTCCCTGTTCTCCATGGCCTGTCCTGCCTTTCTGGATTTTTCACTTTTTTCAGATGTCCCTTTTGACAGGGGGGCAGTGAGACTTCATTGGAATGCAGATTTCTTTACAGGCTTGCTTGTTTGGCCAAAAAGGGCATATGTGTTTTTTCTTGAATATATTCAGGAAAAAACGCATACGCCCTTTTAGACCAAGTGCATCATTGTCGACTTTCTGTCTCTTTCCCTATGCTTTAAATGCAATTCCAGTCTGCCCCTGAAATCGTTTTCCTGCAATTCTGCCCCGCTTTCCAGTCCTCTTCGCAGCCTTCCTTCAATATATTTTTGGACGATAGCTGTCATTTATAACTCTGCAGGTTTGTGAATGACAGTGCCCCTGAGCTCCTTTCTTCAACTCGCTTTCTTGTGAGCTGGCCGCAAACCCGCAGGATTGCTTCAGGCCTTAATCAGGTTCCGGCATGGCATGCTGAGCCTTTGGTTAATTCTTCTTCCTGGTGGGAAATGAGCGTTAAATTTCCAGTGCAGACACCTACAGCTAGTCTCTCATTGGTTCTCCCTATTCCTGTTCATCTTGCGCAGAAATTGCAAACTGTGCCAAACAGGAGGTTAAAGGCACTGACTCTCCAAGTGGGGAGAGTGTTAGTAAAGGTCTGGAATGGTGAACCCGAGTAAAAGGGGACGAAAACTGAGATGCATTTGAAAACGTTTCCTGGTCACACGGTGCACCATACTGTGGGTTTCCCATGCACGTTTTAGCTGAAGGAAGAATCCCTTAAAACTGGACAGTTGGGACCCATGGAATGGGTACCATGCAGTATGACTTCAAAGGGTCTGCATTTGCTCATCGAACCTCACCAATGCTATCAGCCCGAAGTGTCCAACCTTATGTCTCACTCAGCTCTGGGTGTAGATGTGGTAAATCCAGGTTGCATCACATGCCCTGAATGAATTATTTAAGAATTGCTCTCTATTTCACTGTCATTGTGTTTTGTTTTTGTAATTCATTTTGATAATGGGATTTATTGGATTTTCTCTGCTGCGTTCATGCAGCTGTACACACGCTTGACTGTCTTATGGAGACATATAAATCCATGGGTTTGAAGATTCTTACTAGTCAGGTGTATTCCTAGGTGTTGAATATGAGGTGTTTAGTCCATTTCGTTGAGCAAGGGGTAGGTCTTGACTATTACATATTTGGCTTATGGAAAGGTATCTGTGCTAATTTCTATCTCTGCTTTTATGCAGCACCCCAACTCACTTTTCCCCTTAAGCAAACATAAGGTGGTTTTCTAAATTTGAGACCCTGTTCTGTTTTGTAATTCAGTTCATGTGTAGCCAAGTTTACATTCCGTGTATTAGTGATAACTTATGATGTTTCATTTTCTGTGTGACTTATTTCACTTAGAATCATCGTACCTGAATCCACTCATTATGCCGCGACGGGCCTGATGAAATAGATTTCATTGGTGAGTGATATTCCTTTGTACGTACGTACCACACTTCTTTATCCATTTTTCGCTTTCTGGGATATTTAACTTGTACCGTAGACGAGGTTCTTGTAAACAGAGCCGTAAACAGAAACTTTGGGGTGGCTGTGTGTTTTTGATTTTAATTTCCCTAAGCTATAGGAAAATAAGTGGTAATGCCGTAGGCTCCGTTGCTTTGTTTTTTAGGTTTTTGAGGAAACACCATACACATCTCCAGAGTGGCTGTTGGCAATTTACATCCCGCCCATCAGCATAACAAGGCTCCCTGTTCTCCATGGCCTGTCCTGTGTTTCTGGTTTTTACACTTTTTTCAGATGGCCCTTTTGAACGGGGGGCAGTGAGACTTCATTGTAGTGCAGATTTCTTTAACATGCTGGCTTGGTTGGCCAAAAAGGGCGTATGCGTTTTTTCCTGAATATATTCAGGAAAAAACGCATACGCCCTTTTTGGCCAAGTGCATCATTGTCGACGTTCTGCCTCTTTTCCTATGCTTTAAATGCAATTCCAGTCTACCCCCTGAAATCGTTTTCTTGCAATTCTGCCCCGCTTTCAAGTCCTTTTCGCAGCCTTCCTTCAATGTATTTTTGGGTGATAGCTGTCATTTATAACTCTGCAGGTTTGTGAATTACAGTGTCCCTGAGCTCCTTTATTCAACTCGCTTTCTTGTGAGCTGGCCGCAAACCCGCAGGATTGCTTCAGGCCCTAATCTGGTTCCGGCACGGCATGCTGAGCCTTTGGTTAATTCCTCTTCCTGGTGGGAAATGAGCGTTAAATTTGCCCGTGCAGACACCTTCACACGAGTCGTCATGGTGCCACTTTGCCCCGGTTATCTCTATGGAGGTTGGAGTTGGAGGGCCTCCTCACTCAAGGTCAGTGTGCCCATGGAGCCAACCCTGCAACTTCAGGGCATGGTTGGGTGTTAGGATCACCACGTGGGGTCCTTTTCCCTTAGGAGGGAGGTGGCCTTTTGGGCTGCTGATTTCCAGGTTTTCAGATACTGCCAGTATCTTGGCCAGATGTGGCGGTGGGCCAAGCCCCTTGGTGACCGTAGTTTATCCTACCTGGATCGCATTCTTGCATTGTTCCATTTCAAGTGGTCCCAGGTTTTGCACTAATACTCCAATGGCGATTCACCGTTCACCAGGAATGTAAAGGTCAAAAGGTTTAGCTAAATTAGGGAGTTCCAGGGCAAGGGTCTGAATTGACTGCTCTTTCCATTCTTGAAAGGCCTCTTCTGCATTCTATTCAAAAGGATCATCATCTTTTCCTTTCAGTGTTTCATATAGAGGCCCAGCTAGTAGACTGTAGTTAGGGATCCAGAAGCAGCAAACCCTGGCCTCCCCAGGAACCCCTAAGCTGTCTTCTAGTTTCAGAAATGGGTAAGGCTGCAAATTGTTTCTTCCCTTTCCTGGGATGGGCTTCTCCGACCTTCTGTGAGAATGAAGCCCAGGCAGGTCACCGTAGTCTGTGATATTTGAGCTTTGTCTTGGACAACTTGTATCCTTTATTGGCTTGGTAGTTCAGAGGTCTCCTTAGTAGGGCTGGCGATCAGAATGTCGTCTGCATATTGAAGGAGTGTTTCCTTTTCCAGAGGTAGAACTTTTAGGTCTTTAGCTGAGCTTTCCCCAAAGATGGTGTGGGAATTTTTGAACCCTTGGGGCAACACGGCCCGGAAGTATTGTTTTAGTTGTATGTTGAGTCCTGCCACTCACAAGCCAAAATTTCTTGTGACTCTGGGACTAATAGAATACAAAAGAAGGCATCATTGAAGACTAATACAGAATACCATGTCCTGGTGGTTGGTAGAATGACCAGCAGGGTGTAGGATTTAGGAACTACTGGAGGTATATCCTCGGTGGCTTCACTGACTGTCCTGACATCCTTTACCAGGACTCCAGCAGCCCATGGGGCTCTCGAGGTCAGGCCAATCCCAGGATATGGAGCTCACCTGGGCAGGTACCCCACCCCCACCCCAGCCCACGGGGCTCTCGTGTTCAGGCCCCTCCCAGGATATGGGGTTCCCTGGGCAGGTTCCCCTGCAGCCCATGGGGCTCTCGTGGTCAGGCCCCTCCCAGGATACAGAGCTACCCTTGCAGGTACCATGGCAGGGCTGGGAACACAGGAACCGTGCATATCGCCCTCATTGCAGAGCACTCCCAGCTCACCTGTCACTCAGATCTGACACAGAGCACCTCAGAGCAGGACTTGAACTAACAAACAGCAGCTCCGACAGGTCTGTGACCCTGGGCATCACTCTGTGTGGCCTCCCTCCACCTGGTCTTCCAGAGACTTCCACTGCACCCGGGGCACCAGGCCTCTGTCTCCACCCACCAGCCACCCCTCCTCTCCCTGACTCCTGGGTTCCTCTCATTAGGAGAGGGTTTTCTTGAAGTTGTCTCCCACTCATGGGCCAGATAATATAATTAGAAAACAAGCCAGAGCTGCAGCCCCTTGTCTATCCTGACTCTCAGGAGCCCACACCTGTTCCTTGGACCTGGCCGATTCAGCAAGTTCCAGTTTCTGCAACTGTGAGCCCCTGAGGGGTGATTATTGGCTGGCCTGGGAAGCCCGACCGTGCCGGCCAGCCCTCCCCAGGTGTGCCTGGGTTCAGATCAATATAAACACCGCTCCAGGCAGCAAGAGCCCCTGCAGCTGTGCCTGACGCCATTTTCTCTGCCCTGTCAGCAGTCTTGGGGCTGGACTGGTGGGAGGGAGTGAGAGGCCACGGCTTTGTGGGTGGCCCAGTGTGAGTGGGGCTCTGCTGGACTTTCTGCAGCAGTTGCCAAGATGCCACCTGCTAAAGAAGAGGATGTGTCACCCATACCTGCCGCTGGAATTTCTCCCTGGGCAGAGGTGAGTGAGGAAGAAAGCAGTGGGGGCCGGGACAGCAGGGGTATCTCAGGCAGGGAAATGGAAAACTTCCAGAAGAGCACCCAGGGCCAGGACCATCCTGGCTGGCCTGCAGGCACCAAGTCGGCTGGCATGCTGTCACTCATGTGGCTCCATGGCCCTTCCTCTAGGCTTTCAAGTCCTTGTACATATTCAGGTGTTTTACCTGGGAAGGGTGGGAACATTTCAGCAGCAGCTGGCCTGGGGCTCAGCCCACGTTTACTCACAGATGCCTCGGCACGGTCCCCCAGCTTTGCAATGAGGACGCTTGTTGCGTGGGGCCTGCTGGCTGAATGGGAGATGATTCCCCACCACTGACCAACTTCAGAATTGTTTACAACTGGAGCAAGTGCCCTGATATGGTTTTCCTCTGTGTAACTGGTGGGTTCTGTTTTTTTTTCTTTTTTTCGTTTTTGGTTCAAGGTAGATTTTATTCCTCTTTTTTGTATTTACAGATATAAGCATGGAAATAATTTATTCATGTAAATACATGTATGTGAAGGGGAGAATAATTTTTCTGTTTTACTTTTTGCAATTTGAATTTTATTTTATTTTTTTATACAGCAGGTTCTTTTTGGTTATCTATTTTATACATATAAATGTATACATGCCAATCCCAATCTCTCAACTCCTCCCACCACCACCCCCCAACAGCTTTCCCCCCTTGGTGTCCATACGTTTGTTGTCTACATCTGTTGCTCTATTTCTGCCTTGCAAAACGGTTCATCTGTGCAATTTTTCTAGGTTCCACATATATGCATTAATAGACAAGATTTGTTTTTCTCTTTCTGACTTACCTCACTCTGTATGACAGTCTCTAGATCCATCAACGTCTCTACAACTGACCCAATTTCATTCCTTTTTATGGCTTAGTAATATTCCATTTTATATATGTACCACATCTTTATGCATTCGTCTGTCTGTGGGCATTTAGGTTGCTTCCATTACCTGGATATTGTAAATAGTGATGCAATGAACATTGCGGTGAATGTCTCTTTTTGATTTATGGTTTTGTCTGGGTATATGCCCAGTAGTGGGATTGCTGTATCATATGGTAATTCTATTCTTAGTTTTATAAGAAACTCCATAATGTTCTCCACAGTGACTGTATCAATTTACATTCCCAACAATAGTGGAAGAGGGTTCCTTATCTCCACACCCTTTCCAGCATTTGTTGTTTGTAGATTTTCTGATGATGCCCATTCTAACAGGTGTGAGGTGATACACCATGGATGAGTCTATTTCGTTGAGCAAAGAGTAGGTCTTGTCTATTACATATTTGGCTTATGGAACGGTATGTGTGCTAATTTCAATCTCTGGTTTTATACAGCACCCCAACTCAACTTTCCCCTTAAGCAAGCATAAGTTTTTATCTAAATGTGAGACTCTGTTCGGTTTTGGAATTCAGTTTATGTGTAGCCAAGTTTACACTCTCTCTATTAGTGATATCTTATGATAATTATCTTTCTCTGTGTGACCTATTTCTCTTAGAATCATCATACTTAAATCCACTCAATTTGCTGCTACAGGCCTGATGACATTGATTTCATTGCTGAGTGATATTCTGTTGTACGTAAGTAGCACAACTCCTTTATCCATTTTTTTCTTTCTGGGATATTTAATTTGTACTGGACTCAAGGTTCTTGTAAACACAGCAGCCCTAAATTTTGTGTTGGCTGTGTCTTGTTGATTTTAATTTTCCTAAGCTATAGGGCCAAAAGTGGAAGTGCCCTAGGGTCTGTAGCTTTGTTTTTCAGATGTTTCAGGATACACCATACACATCTCCAGAGTGTCTGTTGGCAATTTACATCCCGCCCATCAGCATAACAAGGCTCCCTGTTCTCCATGGCCTGTCCTGTGTTTCTGGTTTTTACACTTTTTTCAGATGGCCCTTTTGACGAATGGGAAATGAGACTTCATTGTAGTGCGGATTTCCATTTCTCGAGTGCTTGGTTGGCCAAAAAGGGCATATGTGTTTTTTCCTGAATATATTCAGGAAAAAATGTTTACGCACTTTTGTCCAAGTGCATCACTGTCAAAGATCTGCCGCTTTTCACATGCTTTAAATGCAATTCCAATCTACCTCCTGAAATATGATTCCTGCAATTCTGCCTCGTTTTCAAGTCCTCTTTGCAGACTTACTTCCATATATTTTTGCCAATAGCTATCTTTTATAACTCTGCAGGTTTGTGAATTACAGTGCCCGTGATTTCCTTTCTTAACTCGTTTCCTTGAAAACTGGCCACAGAACCGCAGGTTTGCTTCAGGCCGTAATCAGGGTCCGGCACGGCACTCTGAGACTTTGGTTCATTCCACTTCCTGGTGGGAAATTAGAGTTAAATGTGCCCCTCCAGACACCTGCCTCACTCCTAGCCCCTTGGTGATGTGTGTCCTCTGGTTTGAGGCCACATGTGCTGGGTTCCTCACCTTTGGCTGATGTGGCCCCACTGGTGTGAGGACACTCCTGCCTGGTTCCCATCCCCTTGGTGATGTGGGCCCTCCGGTGAGAGTCTGATCCTGGTTGGGTTCCTCACACTTCTGTGAGGTGGGCCCTCTTCTCTGAGGTCACTCCTGCCTGGCTGGCACACCCCGCCTTGGCGACGTCGGCCCTCTGGTGGGATTTGGTGCCTGCTGGGTGTCTCCTCCCCTCGGTAATGAGGGCCCTCTGGCGTCAGGCCCTAACTCCTGGGCTCCCAATATTTTCTGATATGCGCCCTGTGGTTCGAGTACACTCCTGCCAGGTTCCCAACCCCATGGGAATGTGGGCCTTCTGCTCTGAGGTCCCAACCGTGGGTTACTCAGTTTCATGATGAGGGCCCTCTGCTGCGAGTTCTCTCCGGCCTGGATCCCATAGCCTCGCTGCTCTTGGCCACCTGCTGGGAGGTTACAACTGCGGGATTCCTCACCTTTTTTCTTCTATGGGCCCTCTGTTTTGAGACTCCTCCTGCCTGCCTCACTCCCAGCCCCTTGGTGATGTGTGTCCTCTGGTTTGAGGCCACGTATGCTGGGTCCCTCGCCTTTCGATGATGTGGCCCCACTGGTGTGGGGACACTCCTGCCTGGTTCCTATCCCCTTGATGATGTGGGCCCTCTGGTGAGAGTCTGATCCTGGCTGGGTTCCTCACCCTTCTGTGAGGGGGGCCCTCTGCTGTGAGGTCACTCCTGCCTGGCTGGCACACCCCACCTGGGCAACATCGGCCCTCTTGTGGCAGTTGGAGCCTGCTGGGAACCTCCCCTCGGTGATGGGGGCCCTCTTGCCTCAGGCCCTAACTGCTGGGTACCCACATTTTCTGATACGTGCTAAGTGGTGCGAGGACACTCCTGCGAGGTTCCCATCCCCATGGGCATGTGGGCCTTCTGCTCTAAGGTCCCAACACCTGTGTTGTTCACCGTTTCATGATGTTGGCTCTCTGGTGTTAGTTCACCCAGGCCTAGATCCCATAGACTCTGTGCTCTGAGCGGCCTGCTGGGAGGTTCCTACTGCTGGATTCCTTACCTTTTTTATTCTTTGGGTCCTGTGTTTTCATGCTCCTACTTCCTGACTCACTCCCAGCCCCTTTGTGATGTAGGTCCTCTGGTTTAAGGCCACATGTACCGGTTTCCTCACCTTTATTGATGTGGCCCCACTGGTGTGAGGACACTCCTGCCTGGTTCCCATCCCCTTGGTGATGGGGGCCCTCTGGTGAGAGTCTGATCCTGTCTGGATTCCTCACACTTCTGGGAGGTGGGCCCTCTGCTGTGAGGTCACTCCTGCCTGGCTGGCACACGTCACCTTGGCGATGTGGGCCCTCAGTTGGGAGTTGGTGCCTGCTGGGAGTCTCCTCCCCTCGGTAATGAGGGCCCTCTGGCGTCAGGCCCTAACTCATGGGCTCCCAAAATTTTCTGATGTGCGCCCTGTCGTGTGAGTACACTCCAGCCGGGGTCCCATCCCCATGGGGATGTGGGCTTTCTGCTCTGAGGTCCCAACGGCTGGGTTGCTCACAGTGTCAGAATGTGGGCCCTCTGCTGTGAGTTCACTCCGGCATGGATCCCATAGCCTCGGTGCTCTGGGCCACCTGCTTGGAGCTTCCAACTGCGGGGTTCCTCACCTTTTTTATTCTATGGGCGCTCTGTTGTGAGTCTCCTCCTGCATGCCTCACTCCCAGCCCTTTCGTGATGTGTGTCCCCTTGTTTGAGGCCACATGTGCTGTGTTCCTCACCTTTCGCTGATGTGGCCCCACTGGTGTGAGGACACTCCTGCCTGGTTTCCATCCCCTTGGTGATGTGGGCGCTCTGGTTAGAGTCTGATCCTGTTTGGGCTCCTCACACTTCTGTGAGGTGGGCCCTCTGCTGTGAGGTAACTCCTGCCTGGCTTGCTCCCATTGCCTTGGTGACGTCGGCCCTCTGGTGGCATTTGGAGCCTGCTGGTAGCCTCCTCTCCTCAGTGATGAGGGCCCTCTTGCGTCAGGCCATAACTGCTGGGTTCCCACATTTTCTGATACGTGCTAAGTTGTGCGAGGACACTCCTGCGAGGTTCCCATCCCCATGGGGATGTGGGCCTTCTGCTCTGAGGTCCCACTGGCTGGGTTGCTCACAGTTTCATGATGTGGGCCCTCTGCTTTGAGTTCACTGTGGCCTGGATCCCATAGACTCCATGCTCTGGGCCACCTGCTGGGAGGTTCAAACTGCTGGATTCCTCACATTTTTTATTCTGTGGGCCCTGTGTTGTTAGGCTACTCCTGCCTGCCTCACTCGGAGCACCTTGGAAATGTGGGTCCTCTGGTTTAGGCCACATGTGCTGGGTTCCTCACCTTTCTATAATGTGGCCGCACTGGTGTGAGGACACTCCTGCCTTGTTCCGATCCCCTTGGTGATGTGGGCCCTCTGGTGAGAGTCTTATCCTGGCTGGGTTCCTCACCCTTCTGTGAGGTAGGCCCTCTGCTGTGAGATCACTCCTGCCTGGCTGGCACACGTCAACTTGGCGACGTGGGCCCTCAGTTGGTAGTTGGTGCCTGCTGCGAATCTCCTAAACTCCGTAATGAGGGCCCTCTGGCTTCAGACCCTAACTCCTGGGCTCCCAAAATTTTCTGATGTGCGCCCTGTGGTGCGAGTACACTCCTGCCAGGATCCCAACCCCATGGGAATGTGGGTCTTCTGCTCTGAGGTCCCAATGGTACGTTGCTCAGCTTCATGATGAGGGCCCTCTGGTGTGAGTTCACTCCGGCATGGACCCCATAGCCTCGCTGCTCCTGGCCTCCTGCGGGGAGGTTCTCACTGCGGGATTCCTCACCTTTTTCCTTCTATGGGCCCTCTGTTTTGAGACTCCTCCTGCCTGCCTCACTCCCAGCCCCTTGGTGATGTGTGTCCTCTGGTTTGAGGCCACGTGTGCTGGGTCCCTCACCTTTCGATGATGTGGCCCCACTGGTGTGAGGACATACCTGCCTGGTTCCTATCCCCTTGGTGATGTGGGCCCTCTGGTGAGAGTCTGATCCTGGCTGGGTTCCTCCCACTTCTGTGAGGTGGGCCCTCTGCTGTGAGGTCAATCCTGCCTGGCTGGCACACCCCGCCTTGGCAATGTCGGCCCTCTTGTGGCAGTTGGAGCCTGCTCGGAGCCTCCTCCCCTCGGTGATGAGGGCCCTCTGGTGTCAGGCCCTAACTGCTGGGTACCCACATTTTCTGAAACGTGCTAAGTGGTGCGAGGACACTCGTGCCATGTTTCCAACCCCATGGGGATGTGGGCCTTCTGCTCTGAGGTCCCACTGGCTGGGTTGCTCACAGTTTCATGATGTGGGCCCTCTGCTGTGAGTTCACTGTGGCCTGGATCCCATAGACTCCATACTCTGGGCCACCTGCTGGGAGGTTCAAACTGCTGGATTCCTCACATTTTTTATTCTGTGGGCCCTGTGTTGTTAGGCTACTCCTGCCTGCCTCACTCGGAGCACCTTGGAAATGTGGGTCCTCTGGTTTAGGCCACATGTGCTGGGTTCCTCACCTTTCTATAATGTGGCCACACTGGTGTGAGGACACTCCTGCCTTGTTCCGATCCCCTTGGTGATGTGGGCCCTCTGGTGAGAGTCTTATCCTGGCTGGGTTCCTCACCCTTCTGTGAGGTAGGCCCTCTGCTGTGAGGTCACTCCTGCCTGGCTGGCACACGTTAACTTGGCGACGTGGGCCCTCAGTTGGGAGTTGGTGCCTGCTGGGAGTCTCCTCCCCTCGGTAATGAGGGCCCTCTGGCGTCAGACCCTAACTCCAGGGCTCCCAAAATTTTCTGATGTGCGCCCTGTGGTGCAAGTACACTCCTGCCAGGATCCCAACCTCATGGGAATGTGGGTCTTCTGCTCTGAGGTCCCAATGGTACGTTGTTCAGTTTCATGATGAGGGCCCTCTGGTGTGAGTTCACTCCGGCATGGACCCCATAGCCTCGCTGCTCCTGGCCACCTGCGGGGAGGTTCCAACTGCGGGATTCCTCACCTTTTTCCTTCTATGGGCCCTCTGTTTTGAGACTTCTCTTGCCTGCCTCACTCCCAGCCCCTTGGTGATGTGTGTCCTGTAGTTTGAGTCCACGTGTGCTGGGTCCGTCACATTTCGGTGATGTGGCCCCACTGGTGTGAGGACACTCCTGCCTGGTTTCCATTCCCTTGGTGATGTGGGCCCTCCGGTGAGAGTCTGATCCTCTTTGGGTTCCTCACACTTTTGTGTGGTTGGCCCTCTGCTCTGAGGTCACTCCTGCCTGGCTGGCACACCCCGCATTGGTGACGTCGGCCTTCTGGTAGCAGTTGGAGCTTGCTGGGAGCCTCCTCTCCTCAGTGATGAGGGCCCTCTGGCGTCCGGCTCTAACTGCTGGGCTCCCCACCTTTTCTGATGTGTGCCCACTGGTGCGATGACACTCCTGCTTGGTTCCCTTCCCCATGGGGATGTGGGCCTTGTGCTCTGAGGTTACAACGGCTGGGTTGCTTACAGTATCACGATGAGTGCCCTCTGTTGTGAGTTCATCACTGCCTGGATCCCATAGCCTCGGTGCTCTGGGCCGCCTGCTGGGATGTTCCAACTGCTGGATTCCTCACCTTTTTTATACAATGGGCCATGTGTTTTGAGGGTGATCCTGCCTGCCTCGCTCCGAGACCCATGGTGATGTGGGTCCTCTGGTTTGAGGCCACATGTGCTGGGTACCTCAACTTTCGATGATGTGGCCCCACGGGTGTGAGGACACTCCTGCCTGGTTCCCAGCCCCTTGCTTATGTGGGCACTCTGGTGAGAGTCTGATCCTGACTGGGTTCCTTACCCTTCTGTGAGGTGGGCCCTCTGATGTGAGGTCACTCCTGCCTGGATGTCTCATGTCGCCTTGGCGACGTAGGCCCTCTGTTGGCCAATGAAGCATGCTGGGAGCCTCCTACCCTCTTTAATAAGGGCCCTGGAAGAAACGCATATGCCCTTTTTGACCAAGTGCATCATTGTCGAGGTTCTGCCTCTTCTCCTATACTTTCAGAGGACTTCCCGTCTACCTCCTGAAATCGTATTCCTGGAATTCTGCCCCGCGTTCAAGTCCTCTTTGCAGCCTTACTTCAATATATTTTTGGACGATAGCTGTCATTTATAACTCTGCAGGTTTGTGAATTACAGTGCCCCTGAGCTCCTTTCTTCAACTCGCTTTCTTGTGAGCTGGCCGCAAAACCGCAGGATTGCTTCAGGCCCTAATCTGGTTCCGGCACGGCATGCTGAGCCTTTGGCTAATTCCTCTTCCTGGTGGGAAATGAGCGTTAAATTTGCCCGTGCAGACACCTTCACACGAGTCGTCATGGTGCCACTTTGCCCCGGTTATCTCTATGGAGGTTGGAGTTGGAGGGCCTCCTCACTCAAGGTCAGTGTGCCCATGGAGCCAACCCTGCAACTTCAGGGCATGGTTGGGTGTTAGGATCACCACGTGGGGTCCTTTTCCCTTAGGAGGGAGGTGGCCTTTTGGGCTGCTGATTTCCAGGTTTTCAGATACTGCCAGTATCTTGGCCAGATGTGGCGGTGGGCCAAGCCCCTTGGTGACCGTAGTTTATCCTACCTGGATCGCATTCTTGCATTGTTCCATTTCAAGTGGTCCCAGGTTTTGCACTAATACTCCAATGGCGATTCACCGTTCACCAGGAATGTAAAGGTCAAAGGGTTTAGCTAAATTAGGGAGTTCCAGGGCAAGGGTCTGAATTGACTGCTCTTTCCATTCTTGAAAGGCCTCTTCTGCATTCTATTCAAAAGGATCATCATCTTTTCCTTTCAGTGTTTCATATAGAGGCCCAGCTAGTAGACTGTAGTTAGGGATCCAGAAGCAGCAAACCCTGGCCTCCCCAGGAACCCCTAAGCTGTCTTCTAGTTTCAGAAATGGGTAAGGCTGCAAATTGTTTCTTCCCTTTCCTGGGATGGGCTTCTCCGACCTTCTGTGAGAATGAAGCCCAGGCAGGTCACCGTAGTCTGTGATATTTGAGCTTTGTCTTGGACAACTTGTATCCTTTATTGGCTTGGTAGTTCAGAGGTCTGCTTAGTAGGGCTGGCGATCAGAATGTCGTCTGCATATTGAAGGAGTGTTTCCTTTTCCAGAGGTAGAACTTTTAGGTCTTTAGCTGAGCTTTCCCCAAAGATGGTGTGGGAATTTTTGAACCCTTGGGGCAACACGGCCCGGAAGTATTGTTTTAGTTGTATGTTGAGTCCTGCCACTCACAAGCCAAAATTTCTTGTGACTCTGGGACTAATAGAATACAAAAGAAGGCATCATTGAAGACTAATACAGAATACCATGTCCTGGTGGTTGGTAGAATGACCAGCAGGGTGTAGGATTTAGGAACTACTGGAGGTATATCCTCAGTGGCTTCACTGACTGTCCTGACATCCTTTACCAGGACTCCAGCAGCCCATGGGGCTCTCGAGGTCAGGCCAATCCCAGGATATGGAGCTCACCTGGGCAGGTACCCCACCCCCACCCCAGCCCACGGGGCTCTCGTGTTCAGGCCCCTCCCAGGATATGGGGTTCCCTGGGCAGGTTCCCCTGCAGCCCATGGGGCTCTCGTGGTCAGGCCCCTCCCAGGATACAGAGCTACCCTTGAAGGTACCATGGCAGGGCTGGGAACACAGGAACCGTGCATATCGCCCTCATTGCAGAGCACTCCCAGCTCACCTGTCACTCAGATCTGACACAGAGCACCTCAGAGCAGGACTTGAACTAACAAACAGCAGCTCCGACAGGTCTGTGACCCTGGGCAACACTCTGTGTGGCCTCCCTCCACCTGGTCTTCCAGAGACTTCCACTGCACCTGGGGCACCAGGCCTCTGTCTCCACCCACCAGCCACCCCTCCTCTCCCTGACTCCTGGGTTCCTCTCATTAGGAGAGGGTTTTCTTGAAGTTGTCTCCCACTCATGGGCCAGATAATATAATTAGAAAACAAGCCAGAGCTGCAGCCCCTTGTCTATCCTGACTCTCAGGAGCCCACACCTGTTCCTTGGACCTGGCCGATTCAGCAAGTTCCAGTTTCTGCAACTGTGAGCCCCTGAGGGGTGATTATTGGCTGGCCTGGGAAGCCCGACCGTGCCGGCCAGCCCTCCCCAGGTGTGCCTGGGTTCAGATCAATATAAACACCGCTCCAGGCAGCAAGAGCCCCTGCAGCTGTGCCTGACGCCATTTTCTCTGCCCTGTCAGCAGTCTTGGGGCTGGACTGGTGGGAGGGAGTGAGAGGCCACGGCTTTGTGGGTGGCCCAGTGTGAGTGGGGCTCTGCTGGACTTTCTGCAGCAGTTGCCAAGATGCCACCTGCTAAAGAAGAGGATGTGTCACCCATACCTGCCGCTGGAATTTCTCCCTGGGCAGAGGTGAGTGAGGAAGAAAGCAGTGGGGGCCGGGACAGCAGGGGTATCTCAGGCAGGGAAATGGAAAACTTCCAGAAGAGCACCCAGGGCCAGGACCATCCTGGCTGGCCTGCAGGCACCAAGTCGGCTGGCATGCTGTCACTCATGTGGCTCCATGGCCCTTCCTCTAGGCTTTCAAGTCCTTGTACATATTCAGGTGTTTTACCTGGGAAGGGTGGGAACATTTCAGCAGCAGCTGGCCTGGGGCTCAGCCCACGTTTACTCACAGATGCCTCGGCACGGTCCCCCAGCTTTGCAATGAGGACGCTTGTTGCGTGGGGCCTGCTGGCTGAATGGGAGATGATTCCCCACCACTGACCAACTTCAGAATTGTTTACAACTGGAGCAAGTGCCCTGATATGGTTTTCCTCTGTGTAACTGGTGGGTTCTGTTTTTTTTTCTTTTTTTCGTTTTTGGTTCAAGGTAGATTTTATTCCTCTTTTTTGTATTTACAGATATAAGCATGGAAATAATTTATTCATGTAAATACATGTATGTGAAGGGGAGAATATTTTTTCTGTTTTACTTTTTGCAATTTGAATTTTATTTTATTTTTTTATACAGCAGGTTCTTTTTGGTTATCTATTTTATACATATAAATGTATACATGCCAATCCCAATCTCTCAACTCCTCCCACCACCACCCCCCAACAGCTTTCCCCCCTTGGTGTCCATACGTTTGTTGTCTACATCTGTTGCTCTATTTCTGCCTTGCAAAACGGTTCATCTGTGCAATTTTTCTAGGTTCCACATATATGCATTAATAGACAAGATTTGTTTTTCTCTTTCTGACTTACCTCACTCTGTATGACAGTCTCTAGATCCATCAACGTCTCTACAACTGACCCAATTTCATTCCTTTTTATGGCTTAGTAATATTCCATTTTATATATGTACCACATCTTTATGCATTCGTCTGTCTGTGGGCATTTAGGTTGCTTCCATTACCTGGATATTGTAAATAGTGATGCAATGAACATTGCGGTGAATGTCTCTTTTTGATTTATGGTTTTGTCTGGGTATATGCCCAGTAGTGGGATTGCTGTATCATATGGTAATTCTATTCTTAGTTTTATAAGAAACTCCATAATGTTCTCCACAGTGACTGTATCAATTTACATTCCCAACAATAGTGGAAGAGGGTTCCTTATCTCCACACCCTTTCCAGCATTTGTTGTTTGTAGATTTTCTGATGATGCCCATTCTAACAGGTGTGAGGTGATACACCATGGATGAGTCTATTTCGTTGAGCAAAGAGTAGGTCTTGTCTATTACATATTTGGCTTATGGAACGGTATGTGTGCTAATTTCAATCTCTGGTTTTATACAGCACCCCAACTCAACTTTCCCCTTAAGCAAGCATAAGTTTTTATCTAAATGTGAGACTCTGTTCGGTTTTGGAATTCAGTTTATGTGTAGCCAAGTTTACACTCTCTCTATTAGTGATATCTTATGATAATTATCTTTCTCTGTGTGACCTATTTCTCTTAGAATCATCATACTTAAATCCACTCAATTTGCTGCTACAGGCCTGATGACATTGATTTCATTGCTGAGTGATATTCTGTTGTACGTAAGTAGCACAACTCCTTTATCCATTTTTTTCTTTCTGGGATATTTAATTTGTACTGGACTCAAGGTTCTTGTAAACACAGCAGCCCTAAATTTTGTGTTGGCTGTGTCTTGTTGATTTTAATTTTCCTAAGCTATAGGGCCAAAAGTGGAAGTGCCCTAGGGTCTGTAGCTTTGTTTTTCAGATGTTTCAGGATACACCATACACATCTCCAGAGTGTCTGTTGGCAATTTACATCCCGCCCATCAGCATAACAAGGCTCCCTGTTCTCCATGGCCTGTCCTGTGTTTCTGGTTTTTACACTTTTTTCAGATGGCCCTTTTGACGAATGGGAAATGAGACTTCATTGTAGTGCGGATTTCCATTTCTCGAGTGCTTGGTTGGCCAAAAAGGGCATATGTGTTTTTTCCTGAATATATTCAGGAAAAAATGTTTACGCACTTTTGTCCAAGTGCATCACTGTCAAAGATCTGCCGCTTTTCACATGCTTTAAATGCAATTCCAATCTACCTCCTGAAATATGATTCCTGCAATTCTGCCTCGTTTTCAAGTCCTCTTTGCAGACTTACTTCCATATATTTTTGCCAATAGCTGTCTTTTATAACTCTGCAGGTTTGTGAATTACAGTGCCCGTGATTTCCTTTCTTAACTCGTTTCCTTGAAAACTGGCCACAGAACCGCAGGTTTGCTTCAGGCCGTAATCAGGGTCCGGCACGGCACTCTGAGACTTTGGTTCATTCCACTTCCTGGTGGGAAATTAGAGTTAAATGTGCCCCTCCAGACACCTGCCTCACTCCTAGCCCCTTGGTGATGTGTGTCCTCTGGTTTGAGGCCACATGTGCTGGGTTCCTCACCTTTGGCTGATGTGGCCCCACTGGTGTGAGGACACTCCTGCCTGGTTCCCATCCCCTTGGTGATGTGGGCCCTCCGGTGAGAGTCTGATCCTGGTTGGGTTCCTCACACTTCTGTGAGGTGGGCCCTCTTCTCTGAGGTCACTCCTGCCTGGCTGGCACACCCCGCCTTGGCGACGTCGGCCCTCTGGTGGGATTTGGTGCCTGCTGGGTGTCTCCTCCCCTCGGTAATGAGGGCCCTCTGGCGTCAGGCCCTAACTCCTGGGCTCCCAATATTTTCTGATATGCGCCCTGTGGTTCGAGTACACTCCTGCCAGGTTCCCAACCCCATGGGAATGTGGGCCTTCTGCTCTGAGGTCCCAACCGTGGGTTACTCAGTTTCATGATGAGGGCCCTCTGCTGCGAGTTCTCTCCGGCCTGGATCCCATAGCCTCGCTGCTCTTGGCCACCTGCTGGGAGGTTACAACTGCGGGATTCCTCACCTTTTTTCTTCTATGGGCCCTCTGTTTTGAGACTCCTCCTGCCTGCCTCACTCCCAGCCCCTTGGTGATGTGTGTCCTCTGGTTTGAGGCCACGTATGCTGGGCCCCTCGCCTTTCGATGATGTGGCCCCACTGGTGTGGGGACACTCCTGCCTGGTTCCTATCCCCTTGATGATGTGGGCCCTCTGGTGAGAGTCTGATCCTGGCTGGGTTCCTCACCCTTCTGTGAGGGGGGCCCTCTGCTGTGAGGTCACTCCTGCCTGGCTGGCACACCCCACCTGGGCAACATCGGCCCTCTTGTGGCAGTTGGAGCCTGCTGGGAACCTCCCCTCGGTGATGGGGGCCCTCTTGCCTCAGGCCCTAACTGCTGGGTACCCACATTTTCTGATACGTGCTAAGTGGTGCGAGGACACTCCTGCGAGGTTCCCATCCCCATGGGCATGTGGGCCTTCTGCTCTAAGGTCCCAACACCTGTGTTGTTCACCGTTTCATGATGTTGGCTCTCTGGTGTTAGTTCACCCAGGCCTAGATCCCATAGACTCTGTGCTCTGAGCGGCCTGCTGGGAGGTTCCTACTGCTGGATTCCTTACCTTTTTTATTCTTTGGGTCCTGTGTTTTCATGCTCCTACTTCCTGACTCACTCCCAGCCCCTTTGTGATGTAGGTCCTCTGGTTTAAGGCCACATGTACCGGTTTCCTCACCTTTATTGATGTGGCCCCACTGGTGTGAGGACACTCCTGCCTGGTTCCCATCCCCTTGGTGATGGGGGCCCTCTGGTGAGAGTCTGATCCTGTCTGGATTCCTCACACTTCTGGGAGGTGGGCCCTCTGCTGTGAGGTCACTCCTGCCTGGCTGGCACACGTCACCTTGGCGATGTGGGCCCTCAGTTGGGAGTTGGTGCCTGCTGGGAGTCTCCTCCCCTCGGTAATGAGGGCCCTCTGGCGTCAGGCCCTAACTCATGGGCTCCCAAAATTTTCTGATGTGCGCCCTGTCGTGTGAGTACACTCCAGCCAGGGTCCCATCCCCATGGGGATGTGGGCTTTCTGCTCTGAGGTCCCAACGGCTGGGTTGCTCACAGTGTCAGAATGTGGGCCCTCTGCTGTGAGTTCACTCCGGCATGGATCCCATAGCCTCGGTGCTCTGGGCCACCTGCTTGGAGCTTCCAACTGCGGGGTTCCTCACCTTTTTTATTCTATGGGCGCTCTGTTGTGAGTCTCCTCCTGCATGTCTCACTCCCAGCCCTTTCGTGATGTGTGTCCCCTTGTTTGAGGCCACATGTGCTGTGTTCCTCACCTTTCGCTGATGTGGCCCCACTGGTGTGAGGACACTCCTGCCTGGTTTCCATCCCCTTGGTGATGTGGGCGCTCTGGTTAGAGTCTGATCCTGTTTGGGCTCCTCACACTTCTGTGAGGTGGGCCCTCTGCTGTGAGGTAACTCCTGCCTGGCTTGCTCCCATTGCCTTGGTGACGTCGGCCCTCTGGTGGCATTTGGAGCCTGCTGGTAGCCTCCTCTCCTCAGTGATGAGGGCCCTCTTGCGTCAGGCCATAACTGCTGGGTTCCCACATTTTCTGATACGTGCTAAGTTGTGCGAGGACACTCCTGCGAGGTTCCCATCCCCATGGGGATGTGGGCCTTCTGCTCTGAGGTCCCACTGGCTGGGTTGCTCACAGTTTCATGATGTGGGCCCTCTGCTTTGAGTTCACTGTGGCCTGGATCCCATAGACTCCATGCTCTGGGCCACCTGCTGGGAGGTTCAAACTGCTGGATTCCTCACATTTTTTATTCTGTGGGCCCTGTGTTGTTAGGCTACTCCTGCCTGCCTCACTCGGAGCACCTTGGAAATGTGGGTCCTCTGGTTTAGGCCACATGTGCTGGGTTCCTCACCTTTCTATAATGTGGCCGCACTGGTGTGAGGACACTTCTGCCTTGTTCCGATCCCCTTGGTGATGTGGGCCCTCTGGTGAGAGTCTTATCCTGGCTGGGTTCCTCACCCTTCTGTGAGGTAGGCCCTCTGCTGTGAGATCACTCCTGCCTGGCTGGCACACGTCAACTTGGCGACGTGGGCCCTCAGTTGGTAGTTGGTGCCTGCTGCGAATCTCCTAAACTCCGTAATGAGGGCCCTCTGGCTTCAGACCCTAACTCCTGGGCTCCCAAAATTTTCTGATGTGCGCCCTGTGGTGCGAGTACACTCCTGCCAGGATCCCAACCCCATGGGAATGTGGGTCTTCTGCTCTGAGGTCCCAATGGTACGTTGCTCAGCTTCATGATGAGGGCCCTCTGGTGTGAGTTCACTCCGGCATGGACCCCATAGTCTCGCTGCTCCTGGCCTCCTGCGGGGAGGTTCTCACTGCGGGATTCCTCACCTTTTTCCTTCTATGGGCCCTCTGTTTTGAGACTCCTCCTGCCTGCCTCACTCCCAGCCCCTTGGTGATGTGTGTCCTCTGGTTTGAGGCCACGTGTGCTGGGTCCCTCACCTTTCGATGATGTGGCCCCACTGGTGTGAGGACACACCTGCCTGGTTCCTATCCCCTTGGTGATGTGGGCCCTCTGGTGAGAGTCTGATCCTGGCTGGGTTCCTCCCACTTCTGTGAGGTGGGCCCTCTGCTGTGAGGTCAATCCTGCCTGGCTGGCACACCCCGCCTTGGCAATGTCGGCCCTCTTGTGGCAGTTGGAGCCTGCTCGGAGCCTCCTCCCCTCGGTGATGAGGGCCCTCTGGCGTCAGGCCCTAACTGCTGGGTACCCACATTTTCTGATACGTGCTAAGTGGTGCGAGGACACTCGTGCCATGTTTCCAACCCCATGGGGATGTGGGCCTTCTGCTCTGAGGTCCCACTGGCTGGGTTGCTCACAGTTTCATGATGTGGGCCCTCTGCTGTGAGTTCACTGTGGCCTGGATCCCATAGACTCCATACTCTGGGCCACCTGCTGGGAGGTTCAAACTGCTGGATTCCTCACATTTTTTATTCTGTGTGCCCTGTGTTGTTAGGCTACTCCTGCCTGCCTCACTCGGAGCACCTTGGAAATGTGGGTCCTCTGGTTTAGGCCACATGTGCTGGGTTCCTCACCTTTCTATAATGTGGCCACAATGGTGTGAGGACACTCCTGCCTTGTTCCGATCCCCTTGGTGATGTGGGCCCTCTGGTGAGAGTCTTATCCTGGCTGGGTTCCTCACCCTTCTGTGAGGTAGGCCCTCTGCTGTGAGGTCACTCCTGCCTGGCTGGCACACGTCAACGTGGCGACGTGGGCCCTCAGTTGGGAGTTGGTGCCTGCTGGGAGTCTCCTCCCCTCGGTAATGAGGGCCCTCTGGCGTCAGACCCTAACTCCAGGGCTCCCAAAATTTTCTGATGTGCGCCCTGTGGTGCAAGTACACTCCTGCCAGGATCCCAACCTCATGGGAATGTGGGTCTTCTGCTCTGAGGTCCCAATGGTACGTTGTTCAGTTTCATGATGAGGGCCCTCTGGTGTGAGTTCACTCCGGCATGGACCCCATAGCCTCGCTGCTCCTGGCCACCTGCGGGGAGGTTCCAACTGCGGGATTCCTCACCTTTTTCCTTCTATGGGCCCTCTGTTTTGAGACTTCTCTTGCCTGCCTCACTCCCAGCCCCTTGGTGATGTGTGTCCTGTAGTTTGAGTCCACGTGTGCTGGGTCCGTCACATTTCGGTGATGTGGCCCCACTGGTGTGAGGACACTCCTGCCTGGTTTCCATTCCCTTGGTGATGTGGGCCCTCCGGTGAGAGTCTGATCCTCTTTGGGTTCCTCACACTTTTGTGTGGTTGGCCCTCTGCTCTGAGGTCACTCCTGCCTGGCTGGCACACCCCGCATTGGTGACGTCGGCCTTCTGGTAGCAGTTGGAGCTTGCTGGGAGCCTCCTCTCCTCAGTGATGAGGGCCCTCTGGCGTCCGGCCCTAACTGCTGGGCTCCCCACCTTTTCTGATGTGTGCCCACTGGTGCGATGACAGTCCTGCTTGGTTCCCTTCCCCATGGGGATGTGGGCCTTGTGCTCTGAGGTTACAACGGCTGGGTTGCTTACAGTATCACGATGAGTGCCCTCTGTTGTGAGTTCATCACTGCCTGGATCCCATAGCCTCGGTGCTCTGGGCCGCCTGCTGGGATGTTCCAACTGCTGGATTCCTCACCTTTTTTATACAATGGGCCATGTGTTTTGAGGTTAATCCTGCCTGCCTCGCTCCGAGACCCATGGTGATGTGGGTCCTCTGGTTTGAGGCCACATGTGCTGGGTACCTCAACTTTCGATGATGTGGCCCCACGGGTGTGAGGACACTCCTGCCTGGTTCCCAGCCCCTTGCTTATGTGGGCACTCTGGTGAGAGTCTGATCCTGACTGGGTTCCTTACCCTTCTGTGAGGTGGGCCCTCTGATGTGAGGTCACTCCTGCCTGGATGTCTCATGTCGCCTTGGCGACGTAGGCCCTCTGTTGGCCACTGAAGCATGCTGGGAGCCTCCTACCCTCTTTAATAAGGGCCCTGGAAGAAACGCATATGCCCTTTTTGACCAAGTGCATCATTGTCGAGGTTCTGCCTCTTCTCCTATACTTTCAGAGGACTTCCCGTCTACCTCCTGAAATCGTATTCCTGGAATTCTGCCCCGCGTTCAAGTCCTCTTTGCAGCCTTACTTCAATATATTTTTGGACGATAGCTGTCATTTATAACTCTGCAGTTTTGTGAATTACAGTGCCCCTGAGCTCCTTTCTTCAACTCGCTTTCTTGTGAGCTGGCCGCAAAACCGCAGGATTGCTTCAGGCCCTAATCTGGTTCCGGCACGGCATGCTGAGCCTTTGGCTAATTCCTCTTCCTGGTGGGAAATGAGCGTTAAATTTGTTCGTGCAGACACCTACAGCTAATCTCTCATTGGTTCTCCCTATTCCTGTTCATCTTGCGCAGAAATTCCAAACTGTGCCAAACAGGAGGTTAAAGGCACTGACTCTCCAAGTGGGGAGAGTGTTAGTAAAGCGTCTGGAATGGTAAAACCGAGTACGAGGGGACGAAAACTGAGACGCATTTAAAAAGGTTTCCCGGTCACACGGTGGACCATATTCTGGGTTGCCCATGCATGTTTTACCTGAAGGAAGAATCCCTTCAACCTGGAGAGTTGGGACCCATGGAATGGGTACCATGCAGTATGACTTCAAAGGGTTGCCTTTGCTCACCGAACGTCACCAATGTTATCAGCCCGAAGTGTCCAGCCTTATGTCTCACTCAGCTCGGGGTGTAGATGTGGTAAATCCACGTTGCATCACAAGCCCTGAATGAATTATTTAAGAATTGCTCTCTATTTCACTGTCATTGTGTTTTGTTTTTGTAATTTATTTTGATAATGGGATTTATCGGATTTTCACTGCTGCGTTTATGCCGCTGTACACATGCTTGATTCTCTTATGGAGACATATAAATCCATGGGTTTTCAGATTCTTACTAGTCAGGTATATCCCTAGGCATTGAATATGGGGTGTTGAGTCCATTTCGTGGAGCAAGGTGTAGGTCCTGACTATTACATATTTGCTTATGGAAAGGTATCTGTGCTAATTTCAATCTCTGGTTTTATGCAGCACCACAACTCACCTTTCCCCTTAAGCAAGCATAAGTTGGTTTTCTAAATTTGAGACCCTTTTCTGTTTTGTAATTGAGTTCATGTGCAGCCATGTTTGCATTCCGTGTATTTGAGATATCTTATGGTGTTTCTTTTTCTGTGTGACTTAGTTAACTTAGAATGATCGTAGCTGAATCCACTCATTATGCCGCGACGGGCCTCATGACATAGATTTCATTGCTGAGTGATATTCCATTGTACGTACGTACAACAACTTCTTTATCCATTTTTGCTTTCTGGGATATTTCACTTGTACCGTAAATGAGGTTCTTGTAAGCAGAGCCGTCCAAAATTTATGGGTGGCTGTGTCTTTTTGATTTTAATTTCCCTAAGCTATAGAACCATAAGTTGAAGTGCCGTAGGCTCCGTTGCTTAGTTTTTTAGGTGTTTGAGGAAACACCATACACTTCTCCAGAGTGGCTGTTGGCAATTTACATCCCGCCCATCAGCATAACAAGGCTCCCTGTTCTCCATGGCCTGTCCTGCCTTTCTGGATTTTTCACTTTTTTCAGATGTCCCTTTTGACAGGGGGGCAGTGAGACTTCATTGTAATGCAGATTTCTTTACAGGCTTGCTTGTTTGGCCAAAAAGGGCATATGTGTTTTTTCTTGAATATATTCAGGAAAAAACGCATACGCCCTTTTAGACCAAGTGCATCATTGTCGACTTTCTGTCTCTTTCCCTATGCTTTAAATGCAATTCCAGTCTGCCCCTGAAATCGTTTTCCTGCAATTCTGCCCTGCTTTCCAGTCCTCTTCGCAGCCTTCCTTCAATATATTTTTGGACGATAGCTGTCATTTATAACTCTGCAGGTTTGTGAATTACAGTGCCCCTGAGCTCCTTTCTTCAACTCGCTTTCTTGTGAGCTGGCCGCAAACCCGCAGGATTGCTTCAGGCCTTAATCAGGTTCCGGCATGGCATGCTGAGCCTTTGGTTAATTCTTCTTCCTGGTGGGAAATGAGCGTTAAATTTCCAGTGCAGACACCTACAGCTAGTCTCTCATTGGTTCTCCCTATTCCTGTTCATCTTGCGCAGAAATTGCAAACTGTGCCAAACAGGAGGTTAAAGGCACTGACTCTCCAAGTGGGGAGAGTGTTAGTAAAGGTCTGGAATGGTGAACCCGAGTAAAAGGGGACGAAAACTGAGATGCATTTGAAAACGTTTCCTGGTCACACGGTGCACCATACTGTGGGTTTCCCATGCACGTTTTAGCTGAAGGAAGAATCCCTTAAAACTGGACAGTTGGGACCCAAGGAATGGGTACCATGCAGTATGACTTCAAAGGGTCTGCATTTGCTCATCGAACCTCACCAATGCTATCAGCCCAAAGTGTCCAACCTTATGTCTCACTCAGCTCTGGGTGTAGATGTGGTAAATCCAGGTTGCATCACATGCCCTGAATGAATTATTTAAGAATTGCTCTCTATTTCACTGTCATTGTGTTTTGTTTTTGTAATTCATTTTGATAATGGGATTTATTGGATTTTCTCTGCTGCGTTCATGCAGCTGTACACACGCTTGATTGTCTTACGGAGACATATAAATCCATGGGTTTGAAGATTCTTACTAGTCAGGTGTATTCCTAGGTGTTGAATATGAGGTGTTTAGTCCATTTCGTTCAGCAAGGGGTAGGTCTTGACTATTACATATTTGGCTTATGGAAAGGTATCTGTGCTAATTTCTATCTCTGCTTTTATGCAGCACCCCAACTCACTTTTCCCCTTAAGCAAACATAAGGTGGTTTTCTAAATTTGAGACCCTGTTCTGTTTTGTAATTCAGTTCATGTGTAGCCAAGTTTACATTCCGTGTATTAGTGATAACTTATGATGTTTCATTTTCTGTGTGACTTATTTCACTTAGAATCATCGTACCTGAATCCACTCATTATGCCGCGACGGGCCTGATGAAATAGATTTCATTGGTGAGTGATATTCCTTTGTACGTACGTACCACACTTCTTTATCCATTTTTCGCTTTCTGGGATATTTAACTTGTACCGTAGACGAGGTTCTTGTAAACAGAGCGGTAAACAGAAACTTTGGGGTGGCTGTGTGTTTTTGATTTTAATTTCCCTAAGCTATAGGAAAATAAGTGGTAATGCCGTAGGCTCCGTTGCTTTGTTTTTTAGGTTTTTGAGGAAACACCATACACATCTCCAGAGTGGCTGTTGGCAATTTACATCCCGCCCATCAGCATAACAAGGCTCCCTGTTCTCCATGGCCTGTCCTGTGTTTCTGGTTTTTACACTTTTTTCAGATGGCCCTTTTGAACGGGGGGCAGTGAGACTTCATTGTAGTGCAGATTTCTTTAACATGCTGGCTTGGTTGGCCAAAAAGGGCGTATGCGTTTTTTCCTGAATATATTCAGGAAAAAACGCATACGCCCTTTTTGGCCAAGTGCATCATTGTCGACGTTCTGCCTCTTTTCCTATGCTTTAAATGCAATTCCAGTCTACCCCCTGAAATCGTTTTCTTGCAATTCTGCCCCGCTTTCAAGTCCTTTTCGCAGCCTTCCTTCAATATATTTTTGGGTGATAGCTGTCATTTATAACTCTGCAGGTTTGTGAATTACAGTGTCCCTGAGCTCCTTTATTCAACTCGCTTTCTTGTGAGCTGGCCGCAAACCCGCAGGATTGCTTCAGGCCCTAATCTGGTTCCGGCACGGCATGCTGAGCCTTTGGTTAATTCCTCTTCCTGGTGGGAAATGAGCGTTAAATTTGCCCGTGCAGACACCTTCACACGAGTCGTCATGGTGCCACTTTGCCCCGGTTATCTCTATGGAGGTTGGAGTTGGAGGGCCTCCTCACTCAAGGTCAGTGTGCCCATGGAGCCAACCCTGCAACTTCAGGGCATGGTTGGGTGTTAGGATCACCACGTGGGGTCCTTTTCCCTTAGGAGGGAGGTGGCCTTTTGGGCTGCTGATTTCCAGGTTTTCAGATACTGCCAGTATCTTGGCCAGATGTGGCGGTGGGCCAAGCCCCTTGGTGACCGTAGTTTATCCTACCTGGATCGCATTCTTGCATTGTTCCATTTCAAGTGGTCCCAGGTTTTGCACTAATACTCCAATGGCGATTCACCGTTCACCAGGAATGTAAAGGTCAAAGGGTTTAGCTAAATTAGGGAGTTCCAGGGCAAGGGTCTGAATTGACTGCTCTTTCCATTCTTGAAAGGCCTCTTCTGCATTCTATTCAAAAGGATCATCATCTTTTCCTTTCAGTGTTTCATATAGAGGCCCAGCTAGTAGACTGTAGTTAGGGATCCAGAAGCAGCAAACCCTGGCCTCCCCAGGAACCCCTAAGCTGTCTTCTAGTTTCAGAAATGGGTAAGGCTGCAAATTGTTTCTTCCCTTTCCTGGGATGGGCTTCTCCGACCTTCTGTGAGAATGAAGCCCAGGCAGGTCACCGTAGTCTGTGATATTTGAGCTTTGTCTTGGACAACTTGTATCCTTTATTGGCTTGGTAGTTCAGAGGTCTCCTTAGTAGGGCTGGCGATCAGAATGTCGTCTGCATATTGAAGGAATGTTTCCTTTTCCAGAGGTAGAACTTTTAGGTCTTTAGCTGAGCTTTCCCCAAAGATGGTGTGGGAATTTTTGAACCCTTGGGGCAACACGGCCCGGAAGTATTGTTTTAGTTGTATGTTGAGTCCTGCCACTCACAAGCCAAAATTTCTTGTGACTCTGGGACTAATAGAATACAAAAGAAGGCATCATTGAAGACTAATACAGAATACCATGTCCTGGTGGTTGGTAGAATGACCAGCAGGGTGTAGGATTTAGGAACTACTGGAGGTACATCCTCGGTGGCTTCACTGACTGTCCTGACATCCTTTACCAGGACTCCAGCAGCCCATGGGGCTCTCGAGGTCAGGCCAATCCCAGGATATGGAGCTCACCTGGGCAGGTACCCCACCCCCACCCCAGCCCACGGGGCTCTCGTGTTCAGGCCCCTCCCAGGATATGGGGTTCCCTGGGCAGGTTCCCCTGCAGCCCATGGGGCTCTCGTGGTCAGGCCCCTCCCAGGATACAGAGCTACCCTTGCAGGTACCATGGCAGGGCTGGGAACACAGGAACCGTGCATATCGCCCTCATTGCAGAGCACTCCCAGCTCACCTGTCACTCAGATCTGACACAGAGCACCTCAGAGCAGGACTTGAACTAACAAACAGCAGCTCCGACAGGTCTGTGACCCTGGGCATCACTCTGTGTGGCCTCCCTCCACCTGGTCTTCCAGAGACTTCCACTGCACCCGGGGCACCAGGCCTCTGTCTCCACCCACCAGCCACCCCTCCTCTCCCTGACTCCTGGGTTCCTCTCATTAGGAGAGGGTTATCTTGAAGTTGTCTCCCACTCATGGGCCAGATAATATAATTAGAAAACAAGCCAGAGCTGCAGCCCCTTGTCTATCCTGACTCTCAGGAGCCCACACCTGTTCCTTGGACCTGGCCGATTCAGCAAGTTCCAGTTTCTGCAACTGTGAGCCCCTGAGGGGTGATTATTGGCTGGCCTGGGAAGCCCGACCATGCCGGCCAGCCCTCCCCAGGTGTGCCTGGGTTCAGATCAATATAAACACCGCTCCAGGCAGCAAGAGCCCCTGCAGCTGTGCCTGACGCCATTTTCTCTGCCCTGTCAGCAGTCTTGGGGCTGGACTGGTGGGAGGGAGTGAGAGGCCACGGCTTTGTGGGTGGCCCAGTGTGAGTGGGGCTCTGCTGGACTTTCTGCAGCAGTTGCCAAGATGCCACCTGCTAAAGAAGAGGATGTGTCACCCATACCTGCCGCTGGAATTTCTCCCTGGGCAGAGGTGAGTGAGGAAGAAAGCAGTGGGGGCCGGGACAGCAGGGGTATCTCAGGCAGGGAAATGGAAAACTTCCAGAAGAGCACCCAGGTCCAGGACCATCCTGGCTGGCCTGCAGGCACCAAGTCGGCTGGCATGCTGTCACTCATGTGGCCCCATGGCCCTTCCTCTAGGCTTTCAAGTCCTTGTACATATTCAGGTGTTTTACCTGGGAAGGGTGGGAACATTTCAGCAGCAGCTGGCCTGGGGCTCAGCCCACGTTTACTCACAGATGCCTCGGCACGGTCCCCCAGCTTTGCAATGAGGACGCTTGTTGCGTGGGGCCTGCTGGCTGAATGGGAGATGATTCCCCACCACTGACCAACTTCAGAATTGTTTACAACTGGAGCAAGTGCCCTGATATGGTTTTCCTCTGTGTAACTGGTGGGTTCTGTTTTTTTTTCTTTTTTTCGTTTTTGGTTCAAGGTAGATTTTATTCCTCTTTTTTGTATTTACAGATATAAGCATGGAAATAATTTATTCATGTAAATACATGTATGTGAAGGGAAGAATATTTTTTCTGTTTTACTTTTTGCAATTTGAATTTTATTTTATTTTTTTATACAGCAGGTTCTTTTTGGTTATCTATTTTATACATATAAATGTATACATGCCAATCCCAATCTCTCAACTCCTCCCACCACCACCCCCCAACAGCTTTCCCCCCTTGGTGTCCATACGTTTGTTGTCTACATCTGTTGCTCTATTTCTGCCTTGCAAAACGGTTCATCTGTGCAATTTTTCTAGGTTCCACATATATGCATTAATAGACAAGATTTGTTTTTCTCTTTCTGACTTACCTCACTCTGTATGACAGTCTCTAGATCCATCAACGTCTCTACAAATGACCCAATTTCATTCCTTTTTATGGCTTAGTAATATTCCATTTTATATATGTACCACATCTTTATGCATTCGTCTGTCTGTGGGCATTTAGGTTGCTTCCATTACCTGGATATTGTAAATAGTGATGCAATGAACATTGCAGTGAATGTCTCTTTTTGATTTATGGTTTTGTCTGGGTATATGCCCAGTAGTGGGATTGCTGTATCATATGGTAATTCTATTCTTAGTTTTATAAGAAACTCCATAATGTTCTCCACAGTGACTGTATCAATTTACATTCCCAACAATAGTGGAAGAGGGTTCCTTATCTCCACACCCTTTCCAGCATTTGTTGTTTGTAGATTTTCTGATGATGCCCATTCTAACAGGTGTGAGGTGATACACCATGGATGAGTCTATTTCGTTGAGCAAAGAGTAGGTCTTGTCTATTACATATTTGGCTTATGGAACGGTATGTGTGCTAATTTCAATCTCTGGTTTTATACAGCACCCCAACTCAACTTTCCCCTTAAGCAAGCATAAGTTTTTATCTAAATGTGAGACTCTGTTCGGTTTTGGAATTCAGTTTATGTGTAGCCAAGTTTACACTCTCTCTATTAGTGATATCTTATGATAATTATCTTTCTCTGTGTGACCTATTTCTCTTAGAATCATCATACTTAAATCCACTCAATTTGCTGCTACAGGCCTGATGACATTGATTTCATTGCTGAGTGATATTCCGTTGTACGTAAGTAGCACAACTCCTTTATCCATTTTTTTCTTTCTGGGATATTTAATTTGTACTGGACTCAAGGTTCTTGTAAACACAGCAGCCCTAAATTTTGTGTTGGCTGTGTCTTGTTGATTTTAATTTTCCTAAGCTATAGGGCCAAAAGTGGAAGTGCCCTAGGGTCTGTAGCTTTGTTTTTCAGATGTTTCAGGATACACCATACACATCTCCAGAGTGTCTGTTGGCAATTTACATCCCGCCCATCAGCATAACAAGGCTCCCTGTTCTCCATGGCCTGTCCTGTGTTTCTGGTTTTTACACTTTTTTCAGATGGGCCTTTTGACGAATGGGAAATGAGACTTCATTGTAGTGCGGATTTCCATTTCTCGAGTGCTTGGTTGGCCAAAAAGGGCATATGTGTTTTTTCCTGAATATATTCAGGAAAAAATGTTTACGCACTTTTGTCCAAGTGCATCACTGTCAAAGATCTGCCGCTTTTCACATGCTTTAAATGCAATTCCAATCTACCTCCTGAAATATGATTCCTGCAATTCTGCCTCGTTTTCAAGTCCTCTTTGCAGACTTACTTCCATATATTTTTGCCAATAGCTGTCTTTTATAACTCTGCAGGTTTGTGAATTACAGTGCCCGTGATTTCCTTTCTTAACTCGTTTCCTTGAAAACTGGCCACAGAACCGCAGGTTTGCTTCAGGCCGTAATCAGGGTCCGGCACGGCACTCTGAGACTTTGGTTCATTCCACTTCCTGGTGGGAAATTAGAGTTAAATGTGCCCCTCCAGACACCTGCCTCACTCCTAGCCCCTTGGTGATGTGTGTCCTGTGGTTTGAGGCCACATGTGCTGGGTTCCTCACCTTTGGCTGATGTGGCCCCACTGGTGTGAGGACACTCCTGCCTGGTTCCCATCCCCTTGGTGATGTGGGCCCTCCGGTGAGAGTCTGATCCTGGTTGGGTTCCTCACACTTCTGTGAGGTGGGCCCTCTTCTCTGAGGTCACTCCTGCCTGGCTGGCACACCCCGCCTTGGCGACGTCGGCCCTCTGGTGGGATTTGGTGCCTGCTGGGTGTCTCCTCCCCTCGGTAATGAGGGCCCTCTGGCGTCAGGCCCTAACTCCTGGGCTCCCAATATTTTCTGATATGCGCCCTGTGGTTCGAGTACACTCCTGCCAGGTTCCCAACCCCATGGGAATGTGGGCCTTCTGCTCTGAGGTCCCAACCGTGGGTTACTCAGTTTCATGATGAGGGCCCTCTGCTGCGAGTTCTCTCCGGCCTGGATCCCATAGCCTCGCTGCTCTTGGCCACCTGCTGGGAGGTTACAACTGCGGGATTCCTCACCTTTTTTCTTCTATGGGCCCTCTGTTTTGAGACTCCTCCTGCCTGCCTCACTCCCAGCCCCTTGGTGATGTGTGTCCTCTGGTTTGAGGCCACGTATGCTGGGTCCCTCGCCTTTCGATGATGTGGCCCCCCTGGTGTGGGGACACTCCTGCCTGGTTCCTATCCCCTTTATGATGTGGGCCTTCTGGTGAGAGTCTGATCCTGGCTGGGT
The DNA here is from genome assembly GCF_059928025.1 of Delphinapterus leucas. Taxonomy (NCBI): domain Eukaryota; kingdom Metazoa; phylum Chordata; class Mammalia; order Artiodactyla; family Monodontidae; genus Delphinapterus; species Delphinapterus leucas. The sequence continues at coordinate 2,546,466 of NW_028322256.1, read as the reverse complement.
TCCTCACCCTTCTGTGAGGGGGGCCCTCTGCTGTGAGGTCACTCCTGCCTGGCTGGCACACCCCACCTGGGCAACATCGGCCCTCTTGTGGCAGTTGGAGCCTGCTGGGAACCTCCCCTCGGTGATGGGGGCCCTCTTGCCTCAGGCCCTAACTGCTGGGTACCCACATTTTCTGATACGTGCTAAGTGGTGCGAGGACACTCCTGCGAGGTTCCCATCCCCATGGGCATGTGGGCCTTCTGCTCTAAGGTCCCAACACCTGTGTTGTTCACCGTTTCATGATGTTGGCTCTCTGGTGTTAGTTCACCCAGGCCTAGATCCCATAGACTCTGTGCTCTGTGCGGCCTGCTGGGAGGTTCCTACTGCTGGATTCCTTACCTTTTTTATTCTTTGGGTCCTGTGTTTTCATGCTCCTACTTCCTGACTCACTCCCAGCCCATTTGTGATGTAGGTCCTCTGGTTTAAGGCCACATGTACCGGTTTCCTCACCTTTATTGATGTGGCCCCACTGGTGTGAGGACACTCCTGCCTGGTTCCCATCCCCTTGGTGATGGGGGTCCTCTGGTGAGAGTCTGATCCTGTCTGGATTCCTCACACTTCTGGGAGGTGGGACCTCTGCTGTGAGGTCACTCCGGCATGCATCCCATAGCCTCGGTGCTCTGGGCCACCTGCTTGGAGCTTCCAACTGCAGGATTCCTTACCTTTTTTCTTCTATGGGCCGTGTGTTGTGAGACACTTCCTGCCTGCCTCACTCTGAGCCCCTTGTTGATGTGGGTCTTCTGGTTTGAGGCCACATGTGGTGGGTTCCTTGCCTTTCAATGATGTGGCCCCACTGGTGTGAGCACACTCCTGCCTGGTTCGCATCCCCTTGGTGATGTGGGCCCTCTGGTGAGAATCTGATCCGGGTTGTGTTCCTCACACTTCCGTGAGCTTGGCCCTCAGCTCTGAGGTCACTCCTGCCTGGCTGGCACACCCCGCCTTGGCGACGTCGGCCCTCTGGTGGCAGTTGGAGCCTGCTGGGAGCCTCCTCCCCTCAGTGATGAGAGCCCTTTGGCGTCAGGCCCTAACTGCTGGGTACCCACATTTTCTAATACGTACTAAGTGGTGCGAGGATACGCCTGCCACGTTCCCATCCCCATGGGGATGTGGGCGTTCTGCTCTGAGGTCCCAACGGCTGGGTTGCTCACAGTTTCATGATGTGGGCCCTCTGCTGTGAGTTCACTTTGGCCTGGATCCCATAGACTCGGTGCTCTGGGCCTCCTGCTGCGAGGTTCCAACTGCTGGATTCCTCACATTTTTTAATCTATGGGCCCTGTGTTGTTAGGCTAGTCCTGCCTGCCTCACTCCGAGCCCCTTGGAGATGTGGTTCCTCTGGTTTAGGCCACATGTTCTGGGTCCCTCACCTTTCCATTATTTGGCCACACTGGTGTGAGTATACTTCTGCCTGGTTCCGATCCCCTTGGTGATGCGGGCCCTCTGGTGAGAGTCTTATCCTGGCTGGGTTCCTCACCCTTCTGTGACGTATGCCCTCTGCTGTGATGTCACTCCTGCCTGGCTGGCGCACGTCACCTTGGCGACGTGGGCCCTCAGTTGGGATTTGGTGTCTGCTGGGAGTTTCCTCCCTTCGGTAATGAGGGCCCTCTGGCGTCAGGCCTTAAATCCTGGGCTCCCAAACTTTTCTGATGTGTGCCCTGTGGTGCGAGTACACTCCTGCCAGGTTCCCAACCCCATGGCAATGTGGGCCTTCTGCTCTGTGGACCCAATGGCTGGGCTATTCACAGTTTCATGATGAGGGCCCTCTTTTGTGAGTTCACACCGGCCGGGATCCCATAGCCTCGTCGTTGTTCCTTGCCGCCTGCTGGGATGTTCCAACTGCGGGATTCCTCACCTTTTTTATTCTATGGGCCCTCTGTTTTGAGACTACTCCTGCCTGCCTCCCTCCCAGCCCCTTGGTGATGTGTGTCCTCTGGTTTGAGGCCACATGTGGTGGTTTCCTCGCCTTTCAATGATGTGGCCCCACTGGACTGAGAACACTCCTGCCTGGTTCCCATCCTCTTGGTGATGTGGGCCCTCTGGTGAGAGTCTGATCCTGGTTGGGTTCCTCACACTTCCGTGAACTTGGCCCTCTGCTCTGAGGTCACTCCTGCCTGGCTGGCACACCCCGCCTTGGTGACGTCGGCCCTCTGGTGGCAGTTGGAGCGTGCTGGGAGCCTCCTTCCCTCAGTAATGAGGGCCCTTTGGCGTCAGGCCCTAACTGCTGTGTACCCACATTTTCTAATACGTACTAAGTGGTGCGAGGACACTCCTGCCAGGTTCCCATCCCCGTGGGGATGTGGGACTTCTGCTCTGATGTCCAAACGGCTGGGTTGCTCAAAGTTTCATGATGTGGGCCCTCTGCTGTGAGTGCACTGCGGCCTGGATCCCATAGACTGGGTGCTCTGGGCCACCTGCTGGGAGGTTCGAACTGTTGGATTCCTCACATTTTTTATTCTATGGGCCCTGCGTTGTGAGGCTAGTCCTGCCTGCCTCACTCTGAACCCCTTGGAGATGTGGATCCTCTGGTTTAGGCCACGTGTTCTGGGTTCCTCACCTTTCTATGATTTGGCCACACTGGTGTGAGGCCACTCTTGCCTGGATCCGATCCCCTTGGTGATGCGGGCCCTCTGGTGAGACTCTTATCCTGGCTGGGTGCCTCACCCTTCTGGGACGTATGCCCTCTGCTGTGAGGTCACTCCTGCCTGGCTGGCGCACGTCACCTTGGCGACGTGGGCCCTCAGTTGGGAGTTGGTGCCTGCTGGGAGTCTCCTCCCCTCGGTAATGAGGGCCCTCTGACGTCAGGCCCTAACTCCTGGGCTCCCATACTTTTCTGATGTGTGCCCTCTGGTGGGAGTACACTCCTGCCAGGTTCCCAACCCCATGGGAATGTGGGCCTTCTTCTCTGTGGTCCCAACCGCTGGGTTGTTCACAGTTTCGTGATGAGGGCCTTCTGTTGTGAGTTCACACCGGCCGGGATCCCATAGCCTCGCTGCTCCTTGCCGCCTGCTGGGAGGTTCCAACTGCGGGTTACCTCACCTTTTTTATTTTATGGCCCTCTGTTTGAGACACCTCCTGCCTGCCTCACTCTGAGCCCCTTGTTGATGTGGGTCCTCTGGTTTAGGCCATATGTTCTGGGTTCCTCACTTTTCTACGATTTGGCCACACTGGTGTGAGGCCACTCCTGCCTGGTTCTGATCCCCTTGGTGATGTGGGCCCTCTGGTGAGAGTCTTATCCTGGCTGGGTTCCTCCCCCTTCTGTGACATAGGCCCTCTGCTGTGAGGTCACTCCTGCCTGGCTAACGCACATCACCTTGGAGACGTGGGCCCTCAGGTGGGAGTTGGTGCCTTCTAGGAGTCTGCTCCCCTCGGTAATGAGGGCCGTCTGGCGTCAGGCCCTAACTCCTGGGCTCCCAAAATTTTCTGATGTGTGCCCTGTGGTGCGAGTACACTCCTGCCAGGTTCCCAACCCCATGGGAATGTGGGCCTTCTGTTCTGTGGTCCCAACAGCTGTGTTGTTCACAGTTTCATGATGAGGGTCCTCTGTTGTGAGTTCACAACGGCCGGGACCCCATAGCCTCGCTGCTCCTTGCTGCATGCTAGGAGGTTCCAACTGCGGGATTCCTCACCTTTTTTATTCTATGGGTCCTCTGTTTTGAGGCTCCTCCTGCCTGCCTCACTCCGAGCCCCTTGGAGATGTGGGTCCTCTTGTTTAGGCCACATGTTCTGGGTTCCTCACCTTTCTATGATTTGGCCACACTGGTGTGAGGCCACTCCTGCCTGGATCAGATCCCCTTGGTGATGTGGGCCCTCTGGTGAGAGTCTGATCCTGGCTGGGTTCCTCACTCTTCTGTGAGGTGGGCCCTCTGCTGTGAGGTAACTCCTGCCTGGCTTGCTCCCGTTGCCCTGGTGACGTCGGACTTCTGGTGGCAGTTGGAGCCTTCTTGTACCCTCCTCTCCAAGGTGATGAGGGCCCTCTTGCGTCAGGCTCTAACTGCTGGGCTCCCCACGATTTCTGATGTGAGCCCAGTGATGCCAGGACACTCCTGTAAGGTTCCAATACTCATGGGGATGTGTGCCTTCTGCTCTGTGGTCGCAACGCCTGGGTTGCTCACAGTTTCGTTATGTTGGCACTCCGGTGTTAGTTCACTCAGGCCTAGATCCCATAGCCTCTGTGCTCTGGGCCGCCTGCTGGGAGGTTCCAACTGCTGGATTCCTCACAGTTTTTAATCTATGGGCCCTGTGTTGTTAGGCTAGTCCTGCCTGCCTCACTCCGAGCCCCTTGGAGATGTGGTTCCTCTGGTTTAGGCCACATGTTCTGGGTCCCTCACCTTTCCATTATTTGGCCACACTGGTGTGAGTATACTTCTGCCTGGTTCCGATCCCCTTGGTGATGCGGGCCCTCTGGTGAGAGTCTTATCCTGGCTGGGTTCCTCACCCTTCTGTGACGTATGCCCTCTGCTGTGATGTCACTCCTGCCTGGCTGGCGCACGTCACCTTGGCGACGTGGGCCCTCAGTTGGGATTTGGTGTCTGCTGGGAGTTTCCTCCCTTCGGTAATGAGGGCCCTCTGGCGTCAGGCCTTAAATCCTGGGCTCCCAAACTTTTCTGATGTGTGCCCTGTGGTGCGAGTACACTCCTGCCAGGTTCCCAACCCCATGGCAATGTGGGCCTTCTGCTCTGTGGACCCAATGGCTGGGCTATTCACAGTTTCATGATGAGGGCCCTCTTTTGTGAGTTCACACCGGCCGGGATCCCATAGCCTCGTTGTTCCTTGCCGCCTGCTGGGATGTTCCAACTGCGGGATTCCTCACCTTTTTTATTCTATGGGCCCTCTGTTTTGAGACTACTCCTGCCTGCCTCCTTCCCAGCCCCTTGGTGATGTGTGTCCTCTGGTTTGAGGCCACATGTGGTGGTTTCCTCGCCTTTCAATGATGTGGCCCCACTGGACTGAGAACACTCCTGCCTGGTTCCCATCCTCTTGGTGATGTGGGCCCTCTGGTGAGAGTCTGATCCTGGTTGGGTTCCTCACACTTCCGTGAACTTGGCCCTCTGCTCTGAGGTCACTCCTGCCTGGCTGGCACACCCCGCCTTGGTGACGTCGGCCCTCTGGTGGCAGTTGGAGCGTGCTGGGAGCCTCCTTCCCTCAGTAATGAGGGCCCTTTGGCGTCAGGCCCTAACTGCTGTGTACCCACATTTTCTAATACGTACTAAGGGGTGCGAGGACACTCCTGCCAGGTTCCCATCCCCGTGGGGATGTGGGACTTCTGCTCTGATGTCCAAACGGCTGGGTTGCTCAAAGTTTCATGATGTGGGCCCTCTGCTGTGAGTGCACTGCGGCCTGGATCCCATAGACTGGGTGCTCTGGGCCACCTGCTGGGAGGTTCGAACTGTTGGATTCCTCACATTTTTTATTCTATGGGCCCTGCGTTGTGAGGCTAGTCCTGCCTGCCTCACTCTGAACCCCTTGGAGATGTGGATCCTCTGGTTTAGGCCACGTGTTCTGGGTTCCTCACCTTTCTATGATTTGGCCACACTGGTGTGAGGCCACTCTTGCCTGGATCCGATCCCCTTGGTGATGCGGGCCCTCTGGTGAGACTCTTATCCTGGCTGGGTGCCTCACCCTTCTGGGACGTATGCCCTCTGCTGTGAGGTCACTCCTGCCTGGCTGGCGCACGTCACCTTGGCGACGTGGGCCCTCAGTTGGGAGTTGGTGCCTGCTGGGAGTCTCCTCCCCTCGGTAATGAGGGCCCTCTGACGTCAGGCCCTAACTCCTGGGCTCCCATACTTTTCTGATGTGTGCCCTCTGGTGGGAGTACACTCCTGCCAGGTTCCCAACCCCATGGGAATGTGGGCCTTCTTCTCTGTGGTCCCAACCGCTGGGTTGTTCACAGTTTCGTGATGAGGGCCTTCTGTTGTGAGTTCACACCGGCCGGGATCCCATAGCCTCGCTGCTCCTTGCCGCCTGCTGGGAGGTTCCAACTGCGGGTTACCTCACCTTTTGTATTTTATGGCCCTCTGTTTGAGACACCTCCTGCCTGCCTCACTCTGAGCCCCTTGTTGATGTGGGTCCTCTGGTTTAGGCCATATGTTCTGGGTTCCTCACTTTTCTACGATTTGGCCACACTGGTGTGAGGCCACTCCTGCCTGGTTCTGATCCCCTTGGTGATGTGGGCCCTCTGGTGAGAGTCTTATCCTGGCTGGGTTCCTCCCCCTTCTGTGACATAGGCCCTCTGCTGTGAGGTCACTCCTGCCTGGCTAACGCACATCACCTTGGAGACGTGGGCCCTCAGGTGGGAGTTGGTGCCTTCTAGGAGTCTGCTCCCCTCGGTAATTAGGGCCGTCTGGCGTCAGGCCCTAACCCCTGGGCTCCCAAAATTTTCTGATGTGTGCCCTGTGGTGCGAGTACACTCCTGCCAGGTTCCCAACCCCATGGGAATGTGGGCCTTCTGTTCTGTGGTCCCAACAGCTGTGTTGTTCACAGTTTCATGATGAGGGTCCTCTGTTGTGAGTTCACAACGGCCGGGACCCCATAGCCTCGCTGCTCCTTGCTGCATGCTAGGAGGTTCCAACTGCGGGATTCCTCACCTTTTTTATTCTATGGGTCCTCTGTTTTGAGGCTCCTCCTGCCTGCCTCACTCCGAGCCCCTTGGAGATGTGGGTCCTCTTGTTTAGGCCACATGTTCTGGGTTCCTCACCTTTCTATGATTTGGCCACACTGGTGTGAGGCCACTCCTGCCTGGATCAGATCCCCTTGGTGATGTGGGCCCTCTGGTGAGAGTCTGATCCTGGCTGGGTTCCTCACTCTTCTGTGAGGTGGGCCCTCTGCTGTGAGGTAACTCCTGCCTGGCTTGCTCCCGTTGCCCTGGTGACGTCGGACTTCTGGTGGCAGTTGGAGCCTTCTTGTACCCTCCTCTCCAAGGTGATGAGGGCCCTCTTGCGTCAGGCTCTAACTGCTGGGCTCCCCACGATTTCTGATGTGAGCCCAGTGATGCCAGGACACTCCTGTAAGGTTCCAATACTCATGGGGATGTGTGCCTTCTGCTCTGTGGTCGCAACGCCTGGGTTGCTCACAGTTTCGTTATGTTGGCACTCCGGTGTTAGTTCACTCAGGCCTAGATCCCATAGCCTCTGTGCTCTGGGCCGCCTGCTGGGAGGTTCCAACTGCTGGATTCCTCACAGTTTTTAATCTATGGGCCCTGTGTTGTTAGGCTAGTCCTGCCTGCCTCACTCCGAGCCCCTTGGAGATGTGGTTCCTCTGGTTTAGGCCACATGTTCTGGGTCCCTCACCTTTCCATTATTTGGCCACACTGGTGTGAGTATACTTCTGCCTGGTTCCGATCCCCTTGGTGATGCGGGCCCTCTGGTGAGAGTCTTATCCTGGCTGGGTTCCTCACCCTTCTGTGACGTATGCCCTCTGCTGTGATGTCACTCCTGCCTGGCTGGCGCACGTCACCTTGGCGACGTGGGCCCTCAGTTGGGATTTGGTGTCTGCTGGGAGTTTCCTCCCTTCGGTAATGAGGGCCCTCTGGCGTCAGGCCTTAAATCCTGGGCTCCCAAACTTTTCTGATGTGTGCCCTGTGGTGCGAGTACACTCCTGCCAGGTTCCCAACCCCATGGCAATGTGGGCCTTCTGCTCTGTGGACCCAATGGCTGGGCTATTCACAGTTTCATGATGAGGGCCCTCTTTTGTGAGTTCACACCGGCCGGGATCCCATAGCCTCGTTGTTCCTTGCCGCCTGCTGGGATGTTCCAACTGCGGGATTCCTCACCTTTTTTATTCTATGGGCCCTCTGTTTTGAGACTACTCCTGCCTGCCTCCTTCCCAGCCCCTTGGTGATGTGTGTCCTCTGGTTTGAGGCCACATGTGGTGGTTTCCTCGCCTTTCAATGATGTGGCCCCACTGGACTGAGAACACTCCTGCCTGGTTCCCATCCTCTTGGTGATGTGGGCCCTCTGGTGAGAGTCTGATCCTGGTTGGGTTCCTCACACTTCCGTGAACTTGGCCCTCTGCTCTGAGGTCACTCCTGCCTGGCTGGCACACCCCGCCTTGGTGACGTCGGCCCTCTGGTGGCAGTTGGAGCGTGCTGGGAGCCTCCTTCCCTCAGTAATGAGGGCCCTTTGGCGTCAGGCCCTAACTGCTGTGTACCCACATTTTCTAATACGTACTAAGGGGTGCGAGGACACTCCTGCCAGGTTCCCATCCCCGTGGGGATGTGGGACTTCTGCTCTGATGTCCAAACGGCTGGGTTGCTCAAAGTTTCATGATGTGGGCCCTCTGCTGTGAGTGCACTGCGGCCTGGATCCCATAGACTGGGTGCTCTGGGCCACCTGCTGGGAGGTTCGAACTGTTGGATTCCTCACATTTTTTATTCTATGGGCCCTGCGTTGTGAGGCTAGTCCTGCCTGCCTCACTCTGAACCCCTTGGAGATGTGGATCCTCTGGTTTAGGCCACGTGTTCTGGGTTCCTCACCTTTCTATGATTTGGCCACACTGGTGTGAGGCCACTCTTGCCTGGATCCGATCCCCTTGGTGATGCGGGCCCTCTGGTGAGACTCTTATCCTGGCTGGGTGCCTCACCCTTCTGGGACGTATGCCCTCTGCTGTGAGGTCACTCGTGCCTGGCTGGCGCACGTCACCTTGGCGACGTGGGCCCTCAGTTGGGAGTTGGTGCCTGCTGGGAGTCTCCTCCCCTCGGTAATGAGGGCCCTCTGACGTCAGGCCCTAACTCCTGGGCTCCCATACTTTTCTGATGTGTGCCCTCTGGTGGGAGTACACTCCTGCCAGGTTCCCAACCCCATGGGAATGTGGGCCTTCTTCTCTGTGGTCCCAACCGCTGGGTTGTTCACAGTTTCGTGATGAGGGCCTTCTGTTGTGAGTTCACACCGGCCGGGATCCCATAGCCTCGCTGCTCCTTGCCGCCTGCTGGGAGGTTCCAACTGCGGGTTACCTCACCTTTTGTATTTTATGGCCCTCTGTTTGAGACACCTCCTGCCTGCCTCACTCTGAGCCCCTTGTTGATGTGGGTCCTCTGGTTTAGGCCATATGTTCTGGGTTCCTCACTTTTCTACGATTTGGCCACACTGGTGTGAGGCCACTCCTGCCTGGTTCTGATCCCCTTGGTGATGTGGGCCCTCTGGTGAGAGTCTTATCCTGGCTGGGTTCCTCCCCCTTCTGTGACATAGGCCCTCTGCTGTGAGGTCACTCCTGCCTGGCTAACGCACATCACCTTGGAGACGTGGGCCCTCAGGTGGGAGTTGGTGCCTTCTAGGAGTCTGCTCCCCTCGGTAATTAGGGCCGTCTGGCGTCAGGCCCTAACCCCTGGGCTCCCAAAATTTTCTGATGTGTGCCCTGTGGTGCGAGTACACTCCTGCCAGGTTCCCAACCCCATGGGAATGTGGGCCTTCTGTTCTGTGGTCCCAACAGCTGTGTTGTTCACAGTTTCATGATGAGGGTCCTCTGTTGTGAGTTCACAACGGCCGGGACCCCATAGCCTCGCTGCTCCTTGCTGCATGCTAGGAGGTTCCAACTGCGGGATTCCTCACCTTTTTTATTCTATGGGTCCTCTGTTTTGAGGCTCCTCCTGCCTGCCTCACTCCGAGCCCCTTGGAGATGTGGGTCCTCTTGTTTAGGCCACATGTTCTGGGTTCCTCACCTTTCTATGATTTGGCCACACTGGTGTGAGGCCACTCCTGCCTGGATCAGATCCCCTTGGTGATGTGGGCCCTCTGGTGAGAGTCTGATCCTGGCTGGGTTCCTCACTCTTCTGTGAGGTGGGCCCTCTGCTGTGAGGTAACTCCTGCCTGGCTTGCTCCCGTTGCCCTGGTGACGTCGGACTTCTGGTGGCAGTTGGAGCCTTCTTGTACCCTCCTCTCCAAGGTGATGAGGGCCCTCTTGCGTCAGGCTCTAACTGCTGGGCTCCCCACGATTTCTGATGTGAGCCCAGTGATGCCAGGACACTCCTGTAAGGTTCCAATACTCATGGGGATGTGTGCCTTCTGCTCTGTGGTCGCAACGCCTGGGTTGCTCACAGTTTCGTTATGTTGGCACTCCGGTGTTAGTTCACTCAGGCCTAGATCCCATAGCCTCTGTGCTCTGGGCCGCCTGCTGGGAGGTTCCAACTGCTGGATTCCTCACCTTTCTTATACTTTGGGCCCTGTGTGGTGAAGCTCCTCCTGCCTGCCTCACACCGAGCCCCTTGGTGATGTAGGTCTTCTGGTTTGAGACCACGTGTGCCGTTTGTCTCACCTTTTAGGGATGTGGCCCTACTGGTGTGAGGACACTCCTGACTGGTTCCCATCCCCTTGTTGATGTGGGCCCTCTGGTGAGAGTCTGATCCTGGCTTGATTCCTCACACTTCTGTGAGGCGGGCCCTCTGCTGTGAGGTCACACCTGCCTGGCTGGCACACGACGCCTTGGCCACATGGGCCCTCTGGTTGCAGTTGGAGCGTGCTGGGAACCTCCTCCCATCGGTGATGAGGGCCCTCTGGCGTCCGGCCCTAACTGCTGGGCTCACCACATTTTCTGATGTGCGCCCACTTGTGCGATGACACTCCTGCCAGGTTCCCATCCCCATGCAGATTTGGGCCTTCTGTTCTGAGGTGCCAACGGCTGGCTTGCTCACAGTGTCAGGATGTGGGCCCTCTGCTGTGAGTTCACTCCGGCATGCATCCCATAGCCTCGGTGCTCTGGGCCACCTGCTTGGAGCTTCCAACTGCAGGATTCCTTACCTTTTTTCTTCTATGGGCCGTGTGTTGTGAGACACTTCCTGCCTGCCTCACTCTGAGCCCCTTGTTGATGTGGGTCTTCTGGTTTGAGGCCACATGTGGTGGGTTCCTTGCCTTTCAATGATGTGGCCCCACTGGTGTGAGCACACTCCTGCCTGGTTCGCATCCCCTTGGTGATGTGGGCCCTCTGGTGAGAATCTGATCCGGGTTGGGTTCCTCACACTTCCGTGAGCTTGGCCCTCAGCTCTGAGGTCACTCCTGCCTGGCTGGCACACCCCGCCTTGGCGACGTCGGCCCTCTGGTGGCAGTTGGAGCCTGCTGGGAGCCTCCTCCCCTCAGTGATGAGAGCCCTTTGGCGTCAGGCCCTAACTGCTGGGTACCCACATTTTCTAATACGTACTAAGTGGTGCGAGGATACGCCTGCCACGTTCCCATCCCCATGGGGATGTGGGCGTTCTGCTCTGAGGTCCCAACGGCTGGGTTGCTCACAGTTTCATGATGTGGGCCCTCTGCTGTGAGTTCACTTTGGCCTGGATCCCATAGACTCGGTGCTCTGGGCCTCCTGCTGCGAGGTTCCAACTGCTGGATTCCTCACAGTTTTTAATCTATGGGCCCTGTGTTGTTAGGCTAGTCCTGCCTGCCTCACTCCGAGCCCCTTGGAGATGTGGTTCCTCTGGTTTAGGCCACATGTTCTGGGTCCCTCACCTTTCCATTATTTGGCCACACTGGTGTGAGTATACTTCTGCCTGGTTCCGATCCCCTTGGTGATGCGGGCCCTCTGGTGAGAGTCTTATCCTGGCTGGGTTCCTCACCCTTCTGTGACGTATGCCCTCTGCTGTGATGTCACTCCTGCCTGGCTGGCGCACGTCACCTTGGCGACGTGGGCCCTCAGTTGGGATTTGGTGTCTGCTGGGAGTTTCCTCCCTTCGGTAATGAGGGCCCTCTGGCGTCAGGCCTTAAATCCTGGGCTCCCAAACTTTTCTGATGTGTGCCCTGTGGTGCGAGTACACTCCTGCCAGGTTCCCAACCCCATGGCAATGTGGGCCTTCTGCTCTGTGGACCCAATGGCTGGGCTATTCACAGTTTCATGATGAGGGCCCTCTTTTGTGAGTTCACACCGGCCGGGATCCCATAGCCTCGTTGTTCCTTGCCGCCTGCTGGGATGTTCCAACTGCGGGATTCCTCACCTTTTTTATTCTATGGGCCCTCTGTTTTGAGACTACTCCTGCCTGCCTCCTTCCCAGCCCCTTGGTGATGTGTGTCCTCTGGTTTGAGGCCACATGTGGTGGTTTCCTCGCCTTTCAATGATGTGGCCCCACTGGACTGAGAACACTCCTGCCTGGTTCCCATCCTCTTGGTGATGTGGGCCCTCTGGTGAGAGTCTGATCCTGGTTGGGTTCCTCACACTTCCGTGAACTTGGCCCTCTGCTCTGAGGTCACTCCTGCCTGGCTGGCACACCCCGCCTTGGTGACGTCGGCCCTCTGGTGGCAGTTGGAGCGTGCTGGGAGCCTCCTTCCCTCAGTAATGAGGGCCCTTTGGCGTCAGGCCCTAACTGCTGTGTACCCACATTTTCTAATACGTACTAAGGGGTGCGAGGACACTCCTGCCAGGTTCCCATCCCCGTGGGGATGTGGGACTTCTGCTCTGATGTCCAAACGGCTGGGTTGCTCAAAGTTTCATGATGTGGGCCCTCTGCTGTGAGTGCACTGCGGCCTGGATCCCATAGACTGGGTGCTCTGGGCCACCTGCTGGGAGGTTCGAACTGTTGGATTCCTCACATTTTTTATTCTATGGGCCCTGCGTTGTGAGGCTAGTCCTGCCTGCCTCACTCTGAACCCCTTGGAGATGTGGATCCTCTGGTTTAGGCCACGTGTTCTGGGTTCCTCACCTTTCTATGATTTGGCCACACTGGTGTGAGGCCACTCTTGCCTGGATCCGATCCCCTTGGTGATGCGGGCCCTCTGGTGAGACTCTTATCCTGGCTGGGTGCCTCACCCTTCTGGGACGTATGCCCTCTGCTGTGAGGTCACTCCTGCCTGGCTGGCGCACGTCACCTTGGCGACGTGGGCCCTCAGTTGGGAGTTGGTGCCTGCTGGGAGTCTCCTCCCCTCGGTAATGAGGGCCCTCTGACGTCAGGCCCTAACTCCTGGGCTCCCATACTTTTCTGATGTGTGCCCTCTGGTGGGAGTACACTCCTGCCAGGTTCCCAACCCCATGGGAATGTGGGCCTTCTTCTCTGTGGTCCCAACCGCTGGGTTGTTCACAGTTTCGTGATGAGGGCCTTCTGTTGTGAGTTCACACCGGCCGGGATCCCATAGCCTCGCTGCTCCTTGCCGCCTGCTGGGAGGTTCCAACTGCGGGTTACCTCACCTTTTGTATTTTATGGCCCTCTGTTTGAGACACCTCCTGCCTGCCTCACTCTGAGCCCCTTGTTGATGTGGGTCCTCTGGTTTAGGCCATATGTTCTGGGTTCCTCACTTTTCTACGATTTGGCCACACTGGTGTGAGGCCACTCCTGCCTGGTTCTGATCCCCTTGGTGATGTGGGCCCTCTGGTGAGAGTCTTATCCTGGCTGGGTTCCTCCCCCTTCTGTGACATAGGCCCTCTGCTGTGAGGTCACTCCTGCCTGGCTAACGCACATCACCTTGGAGACGTGGGCCCTCAGGTGGGAGTTGGTGCCTTCTAGGAGTCTGCTCCCCTCGGTAATTAGGGCCGTCTGGCGTCAGGCCCTAACCCCTGGGCTCCCAAAATTTTCTGATGTGTGCCCTGTGGTGCGAGTACACTCCTGCCAGGTTCCCAACCCCATGGGAATGTGGGCCTTCTGTTCTGTGGTCCCAACAGCTGTGTTGTTCACAGTTTCATGATGAGGGTCCTCTGTTGTGAGTTCACAACGGCCGGGACCCCATAGCCTCGCTGCTCCTTGCTGCATGCTAGGAGGTTCCAACTGCGGGATTCCTCACCTTTTTTATTCTATGGGTCCTCTGTTTTGAGGCTCCTCCTGCCTGCCTCACTCCGAGCCCCTTGGAGATGTGGGTCCTCTTGTTTAGGCCACATGTTCTGGGTTCCTCACCTTTCTATGATTTGGCCACACTGGTGTGAGGCCACTCCTGCCTGGATCAGATCCCCTTGGTGATGTGGGCCCTCTGGTGAGAGTCTGATCCTGGCTGGGTTCCTCACTCTTCTGTGAGGTGGGCCCTCTGCTGTGAGGTAACTCCTGCCTGGCTTGCTCCCGTTGCCCTGGTGACGTCGGACTTCTGGTGGCAGTTGGAGCCTTCTTGTACCCTCCTCTCCAAGGTGATGAGGGCCCTCTTGCGTCAGGCTCTAACTGCTGGGCTCCCCACGATTTCTGATGTGAGCCCAGTGATGCCAGGACACTCCTGTAAGGTTCCAATACTCATGGGGATGTGTGCCTTCTGCTCTGTGGTCGCAACGCCTGGGTTGCTCACAGTTTCGTTATGTTGGCACTCCGGTGTTAGTTCACTCAGGCCTAGATCCCATAGCCTCTGTGCTCTGGGCCGCCTGCTGGGAGGTTCCAACTGCTGGATTCCTCACCTTTCTTATACTTTGGGCCCTGTGTGGTGAAGCTCCTCCTGCCTGCCTCACACCGAGCCCCTTGGTGATGTAGGTCTTCTGGTTTGAGACCACGTGTGCCGTTTGTCTCACCTTTTAGGGATGTGGCCCTACTGGTGTGAGGACACTCCTGACTGGTTCCCATCCCCTTGTTGATGTGGGCCCTCTGGTGAGAGTCTGATCCTGGCTTGATTCCTCACACTTCTGTGAGGCGGGCCCTCTGCTGTGAGGTCACACCTGCCTGGCTGGCACACGACGCCTTGGCCACATGGGCCCTCTGGTTGCAGTTGGAGCGTGCTGGGAACCTCCTCCCATCGGTGATGAGGGCCCTCTGGCGTCCGGCCCTAACTGCTGGGCTCACCACATTTTCTGATGTGCGCCCACTTGTGCGATGACACTCCTGCCAGGTTCCCATCCCCATGCAGATTTGGGCCTTCTGTTCTGAGGTGCCAACGGCTGGCTTGCTCACAGTGTCAGGATGTGGGCCCTCTGCTGTGAGTTCACTCCGGCATGCATCCCATAGCCTCGGTGCTCTGGGCCACCTGCTTGGAGCTTCCAACTGCAGGATTCCTTACCTTTTTTCTTCTATGGGCCGTGTGTTGTGAGACACTTCCTGCCTGCCTCACTCTGAGCCCCTTGTTGATGTGGGTCTTCTGGTTTGAGGCCACATGTGGTGGGTTCCTTGCCTTTCAATGATGTGGCCCCACTGGTGTGAGCACACTCCTGCCTGGTTCGCATCCCCTTGGTGATGTGGGCCCTCTGGTGAGAATCTGATCCGGGTTGGGTTCCTCACACTTCCGTGAGCTTGGCCCTCAGCTCTGAGGTCACTCCTGCCTGGCTGGCACACCCCGCCTTGGCGACGTCGGCCCTCTGGTGGCAGTTGGAGCCTGCTGGGAGCCTCCTCCCCTCAGTGATGAGAGCCCTTTGGCGTCAGGCCCTAACTGCTGGGTACCCACATTTTCTAATACGTACTAAGTGGTGCGAGGATACGCCTGCCACGTTCCCATCCCCATGGGGATGTGGGCGTTCTGCTCTGAGGTCCCAACGGCTGGGTTGCTCACAGTTTCATGATGTGGGCCCTCTGCTGTGAGTTCACTTTGGCCTGGATCCCATAGACTCGGTGCTCTGGGCCTCCTGCTGCGAGGTTCCAACTGCTGGATTCCTCACAGTTTTTAATCTATGGGCCCTGTGTTGTTAGGCTAGTCCTGCCTGCCTCACTCCGAGCCCCTTGGAGATGTGGTTCCTCTGGTTTAGGCCACATGTTCTGGGTCCCTCACCTTTCCATTATTTGGCCACACTGGTGTGAGTATACTTCTGCCTGGTTCCGATCCCCTTGGTGATGCGGGCCCTCTGGTGAGAGTCTTATCCTGGCTGGGTTCCTCACCCTTCTGTGACGTATGCCCTCTGCTGTGATGTCACTCCTGCCTGGCTGGCGCACGTCACCTTGGCGACGTGGGCCCTCAGTTGGGATTTGGTGTCTGCTGGGAGTTTCCTCCCTTCGGTAATGAGGGCCCTCTGGCGTCAGGCCTTAAATCCTGGGCTCCCAAACTTTTCTGATGTGTGCCCTGTGGTGCGAGTACACTCCTGCCAGGTTCCCAACCCCATGGCAATGTGGGCCTTCTGCTCTGTGGACCCAATGGCTGGGCTATTCACAGTTTCATGATGAGGGCCCTCTTTTGTGAGTTCACACCGGCCGGGATCCCATAGCCTCGTTGTTCCTTGCCGCCTGCTGGGATGTTCCAACTGCGGGATTCCTCACCTTTTTTATTCTATGGGCCCTCTGTTTTGAGACTACTCCTGCCTGCCTCCTTCCCAGCCCCTTGGTGATGTGTGTCCTCTGGTTTGAGGCCACATGTGGTGGTTTCCTCGCCTTTCAATGATGTGGCCCCACTGGACTGAGAACACTCCTGCCTGGTTCCCATCCTCTTGGTGATGTGGGCCCTCTGGTGAGAGTCTGATCCTGGTTGGGTTCCTCACACTTCCGTGAACTTGGCCCTCTGCTCTGAGGTCACTCCTGCCTGGCTGGCACACCCCGCCTTGGTGACGTCGGCCCTCTGGTGGCAGTTGGAGCGTGCTGGGAGCCTCCTTCCCTCAGTAATGAGGGCCCTTTGGCGTCAGGCCCTAACTGCTGTGTACCCACATTTTCTAATACGTACTAAGGGGTGCGAGGACACTCCTGCCAGGTTCCCATCCCCGTGGGGATGTGGGACTTCTGCTCTGATGTCCAAACGGCTGGGTTGCTCAAAGTTTCATGATGTGGGCCCTCTGCTGTGAGTGCACTGCGGCCTGGATCCCATAGACTGGGTGCTCTGGGCCACCTGCTGGGAGGTTCGAACTGTTGGATTCCTCACATTTTTTATTCTATGGGCCCTGCGTTGTGAGGCTAGTCCTGCCTGCCTCACTCTGAACCCCTTGGAGATGTGGATCCTCTGGTTTAGGCCACGTGTTCTGGGTTCCTCACCTTTCTATGATTTGGCCACACTGGTGTGAGGCCACTCTTGCCTGGATCCGATCCCCTTGGTGATGCGGGCCCTCTGGTGAGACTCTTATCCTGGCTGGGTGCCTCACCCTTCTGGGACGTATGCCCTCTGCTGTGAGGTCACTCCTGCCTGGCTGGCGCACGTCACCTTGGCGACGTGGGCCCTCAGTTGGGAGTTGGTGCCTGCTGGGAGTCTCCTCCCCTCGGTAATGAGGGCCCTCTGACGTCAGGCCCTAACTCCTGGGCTCCCATACTTTTCTGATGTGTGCCCTCTGGTGGGAGTACACTCCTGCCAGGTTCCCAACCCCATGGGAATGTGGGCCTTCTTCTCTGTGGTCCCAACCGCTGGGTTGTTCACAGTTTCGTGATGAGGGCCTTCTGTTGTGAGTTCACACCGGCCGGGATCCCATAGCCTCGCTGCTCCTTGCCGCCTGCTGGGAGGTTCCAACTGCGGGTTACCTCACCTTTTGTATTTTATGGCCCTCTGTTTGAGACACCTCCTGCCTGCCTCACTCTGAGCCCCTTGTTGATGTGGGTCCTCTGGTTTAGGCCATATGTTCTGGGTTCCTCACTTTTCTACGATTTGGCCACACTGGTGTGAGGCCACTCCTGCCTGGTTCTGATCCCCTTGGTGATGTGGGCCCTCTGGTGAGAGTCTTATCCTGGCTGGGTTCCTCCCCCTTCTGTGACATAGGCCCTCTGCTGTGAGGTCACTCCTGCCTGGCTAACGCACATCACCTTGGAGACGTGGGCCCTCAGGTGGGAGTTGGTGCCTTCTAGGAGTCTGCTCCCCTCGGTAATTAGGGCCGTCTGGCGTCAGGCCCTAACCCCTGGGCTCCCAAAATTTTCTGATGTGTGCCCTGTGGTGCGAGTACACTCCTGCCAGGTTCCCAACCCCATGGGAATGTGGGCCTTCTGTTCTGTGGTCCCAACAGCTGTGTTGTTCACAGTTTCATGATGAGGGTCCTCTGTTGTGAGTTCACAACGGCCGGGACCCCATAGCCTCGCTGCTCCTTGCTGCATGCTAGGAGGTTCCAACTGCGGGATTCCTCACCTTTTTTATTCTATGGGTCCTCTGTTTTGAGGCTCCTCCTGCCTGCCTCACTCCGAGCCCCTTGGAGATGTGGGTCCTCTTGTTTAGGCCACATGTTCTGGGTTCCTCACCTTTCTATGATTTGGCCACACTGGTGTGAGGCCACTCCTGCCTGGATCAGATCCCCTTGGTGATGTGGGCCCTCTGGTGAGAGTCTGATCCTGGCTGGGTTCCTCACTCTTCTGTGAGGTGGGCCCTCTGCTGTGAGGTAACTCCTGCCTGGCTTGCTCCCGTTGCCCTGGTGACGTCGGACTTCTGGTGGCAGTTGGAGCCTTCTTGTACCCTCCTCTCCAAGGTGATGAGGGCCCTCTTGCGTCAGGCTCTAACTGCTGGGCTCCCCACGATTTCTGATGTGAGCCCAGTGATGCCAGGACACTCCTGTAAGGTTCCAATACTCATGGGGATGTGTGCCTTCTGCTCTGTGGTCGCAACGCCTGGGTTGCTCACAGTTTCGTTATGTTGGCACTCCGGTGTTAGTTCACTCAGGCCTAGATCCCATAGCCTCTGTGCTCTGGGCCGCCTGCTGGGAGGTTCCAACTGCTGGATTCCTCACAGTTTTTAATCTATGGGCCCTGTGTTGTTAGGCTAGTCCTGCCTGCCTCACTCCGAGCCCCTTGGAGATGTGGTTCCTCTGGTTTAGGCCACATGTTCTGGGTCCCTCACCTTTCCATTATTTGGCCACACTGGTGTGAGTATACTTCTGCCTGGTTCCGATCCCCTTGGTGATGCGGGCCCTCTGGTGAGAGTCTTATCCTGGCTGGGTTCCTCACCCTTCTGTGACGTATGCCCTCTGCTGTGATGTCACTCCTGCCTGGCTGGCGCACGTCACCTTGGCGACGTGGGCCCTCAGTTGGGATTTGGTGTCTGCTGGGAGTTTCCTCCCTTCGGTAATGAGGGCCCTCTGGCGTCAGGCCTTAAATCCTGGGCTCCCAAACTTTTCTGATGTGTGCCCTGTGGTGCGAGTACACTCCTGCCAGGTTCCCAACCCCATGGCAATGTGGGCCTTCTGCTCTGTGGACCCAATGGCTGGGCTATTCACAGTTTCATGATGAGGGCCCTCTTTTGTGAGTTCACACCGGCCGGGATCCCATAGCCTCGTTGTTCCTTGCCGCCTGCTGGGATGTTCCAACTGCGGGATTCCTCACCTTTTTTATTCTATGGGCCCTCTGTTTTGAGACTACTCCTGCCTGCCTCCTTCCCAGCCCCTTGGTGATGTGTGTCCTCTGGTTTGAGGCCACATGTGGTGGTTTCCTCGCCTTTCAATGATGTGGCCCCACTGGACTGAGAACACTCCTGCCTGGTTCCCATCCTCTTGGTGATGTGGGCCCTCTGGTGAGAGTCTGATCCTGGTTGGGTTCCTCACACTTCCGTGAACTTGGCCCTCTGCTCTGAGGTCACTCCTGCCTGGCTGGCACACCCCGCCTTGGTGACGTCGGCCCTCTGGTGGCAGTTGGAGCGTGCTGGGAGCCTCCTTCCCTCAGTAATGAGGGCCCTTTGGCGTCAGGCCCTAACTGCTGTGTACCCACATTTTCTAATACGTACTAAGGGGTGCGAGGACACTCCTGCCAGGTTCCCATCCCCGTGGGGATGTGGGACTTCTGCTCTGATGTCCAAACGGCTGGGTTGCTCAAAGTTTCATGATGTGGGCCCTCTGCTGTGAGTGCACTGCGGCCTGGATCCCATAGACTGGGTGCTCTGGGCCACCTGCTGGGAGGTTCGAACTGTTGGATTCCTCACATTTTTTATTCTATGGGCCCTGCGTTGTGAGGCTAGTCCTGCCTGCCTCACTCTGAACCCCTTGGAGATGTGGATCCTCTGGTTTAGGCCACGTGTTCTGGGTTCCTCACCTTTCTATGATTTGGCCACACTGGTGTGAGGCCACTCTTGCCTGGATCCGATCCCCTTGGTGATGCGGGCCCTCTGGTGAGACTCTTATCCTGGCTGGGTGCCTCACCCTTCTGGGACGTATGCCCTCTGCTGTGAGGTCACTCCTGCCTGGCTGGCGCACGTCACCTTGGCGACGTGGGCCCTCAGTTGGGAGTTGGTGCCTGCTGGGAGTCTCCTCCCCTCGGTAATGAGGGCCCTCTGACGTCAGGCCCTAACTCCTGGGCTCCCATACTTTTCTGATGTGTGCCCTCTGGTGGGAGTACACTCCTGCCAGGTTCCCAACCCCATGGGAATGTGGGCCTTCTTCTCTGTGGTCCCAACCGCTGGGTTGTTCACAGTTTCGTGATGAGGGCCTTCTGTTGTGAGTTCACACCGGCCGGGATCCCATAGCCTCGCTGCTCCTTGCCGCCTGCTGGGAGGTTCCAACTGCGGGTTACCTCACCTTTTGTATTTTATGGCCCTCTGTTTGAGACACCTCCTGCCTGCCTCACTCTGAGCCCCTTGTTGATGTGGGTCCTCTGGTTTAGGCCATATGTTCTGGGTTCCTCACTTTTCTACGATTTGGCCACACTGGTGTGAGGCCACTCCTGCCTGGTTCTGATCCCCTTGGTGATGTGGGCCCTCTGGTGAGAGTCTTATCCTGGCTGGGTTCCTCCCCCTTCTGTGACATAGGCCCTCTGCTGTGAGGTCACTCCTGCCTGGCTAACGCACATCACCTTGGAGACGTGGGCCCTCAGGTGGGAGTTGGTGCCTTCTAGGAGTCTGCTCCCCTCGGTAATTAGGGCCGTCTGGCGTCAGGCCCTAACTCCTGGGCTCCCAAAATTTTCTGATGTGTGCCCTGTGGTGCGAGTACACTCCTGCCAGGTTCCCAACCCCATGGGAATGTGGGCCTTCTGTTCTGTGGTCCCAACAGCTGTGTTGTTCACAGTTTCATGATGAGGGTCCTCTGTTGTGAGTTCACAACGGCCGGGACCCCATAGCCTCGCTGCTCCTTGCTGCATGCTAGGAGGTTCCAACTGCGGGATTCCTCACCTTTTTTATTCTATGGGTCCTCTGTTTTGAGGCTCCTCCTGCCTGCCTCACTCCGAGCCCCTTGGAGATGTGGGTCCTCTTGTTTAGGCCACATGTTCTGGGTTCCTCACCTTTCTATGATTTGGCCACACTGGTGTGAGGCCACTCCTGCCTGGATCAGATCCCCTTGGTGATGTGGGCCCTCTGGTGAGAGTCTGATCCTGGCTGGGTTCCTCACTCTTCTGTGAGGTGGGCCCTCTGCTGTGAGGTAACTCCTGCCTGGCTTGCTCCCGTTGCCCTGGTGACGTCGGACTTCTGGTGGCAGTTGGAGCCTTCTTGTACCCTCCTCTCCAAGGTGATGAGGGCCCTCTTGCGTCAGGCTCTAACTGCTGGGCTCCCCACGATTTCTGATGTGAGCCCAGTGATGCCAGGACACTCCTGTAAGGTTCCAATACTCATGGGGATGTGTGCCTTCTGCTCTGTGGTCGCAACGCCTGGGTTGCTCACAGTTTCGTTATGTTGGCACTCCGGTGTTAGTTCACTCAGGCCTAGATCCCATAGCCTCTGTGCTCTGGGCCGCCTGCTGGGAGGTTCCAACTGCTGGATTCCTCACCTTTCTTATACTTTGGGCCCTGTGTGGTGAAGCTCCTCCTGCCTGCCTCACACCGAGCCCCTTGGTGATGTAGGTCTTCTGGTTTGAGACCACGTGTGCCGTTTGTCTCACCTTTTAGGGATGTGGCCCTACTGGTGTGAGGACACTCCTGACTGGTTCCCATCCCCTTGTTGATGTGGGCCCTCTGGTGAGAGTCTGATCCTGGCTTGATTCCTCACACTTCTGTGAGGCGGGCCCTCTGCTGTGAGGTCACACCTGCCTGGCTGGCACACGACGCCTTGGCCACATGGGCCCTCTGGTTGCAGTTGGAGCGTGCTGGGAACCTCCTCCCATCGGTGATGAGGGCCCTCTGGCGTCCGGCCCTAACTGCTGGGCTCACCACATTTTCTGATGTGCGCCCACTTGTGCGATGACACTCCTGCCAGGTTCCCATCCCCATGCAGATTTGGGCCTTCTGTTCTGAGGTGCCAACGGCTGGCTTGCTCACAGTGTCAGGATGTGGGCCCTCTGCTGTGAGTTCACTCCGGCATGCATCCCATAGCCTCGGTGCTCTGGGCCACCTGCTTGGAGCTTCCAACTGCAGGATTCCTTACCTTTTTTCTTCTATGGGCCGTGTGTTGTGAGACACTTCCTGCCTGCCTCACTCTGAGCCCCTTGTTGATGTGGGTCTTCTGGTTTGAGGCCACATGTGGTGGGTTCCTTGCCTTTCAATGATGTGGCCCCACTGGTGTGAGCACACTCCTGCCTGGTTCGCATCCCCTTGGTGATGTGGGCCCTCTGGTGAGAATCTGATCCGGGTTGGGTTCCTCACACTTCCGTGAGCTTGGCCCTCAGCTCTGAGGTCACTCCTGCCTGGCTGGCACACCCCGCCTTGGCGACGTCGGCCCTCTGGTGGCAGTTGGAGCCTGCTGGGAGCCTCCTCCCCTCAGTGATGAGAGCCCTTTGGCGTCAGGCCCTAACTGCTGGGTACCCACATTTTCTAATACGTACTAAGTGGTGCGAGGATACGCCTGCCACGTTCCCATCCCCATGGGGATGTGGGCGTTCTGCTCTGAGGTCCCAACGGCTGGGTTGCTCACAGTTTCATGATGTGGGCCCTCTGCTGTGAGTTCACTTTGGCCTGGATCCCATAGACTCGGTGCTCTGGGCCTCCTGCTGCGAGGTTCCAACTGCTGGATTCCTCACAGTTTTTAATCTATGGGCCCTGTGTTGTTAGGCTAGTCCTGCCTGCCTCACTCCGAGCCCCTTGGAGATGTGGTTCCTCTGGTTTAGGCCACATGTTCTGGGTCCCTCACCTTTCCATTATTTGGCCACACTGGTGTGAGTATACTTCTGCCTGGTTCCGATCCCCTTGGTGATGCGGGCCCTCTGGTGAGAGTCTTATCCTGGCTGGGTTCCTCACCCTTCTGTGACGTATGCCCTCTGCTGTGATGTCACTCCTGCCTGGCTGGCGCACGTCACCTTGGCGACGTGGGCCCTCAGTTGGGATTTGGTGTCTGCTGGGAGTTTCCTCCCTTCGGTAATGAGGGCCCTCTGGCGTCAGGCCTTAAATCCTGGGCTCCCAAACTTTTCTGATGTGTGCCCTGTGGTGCGAGTACACTCCTGCCAGGTTCCCAACCCCATGGCAATGTGGGCCTTCTGCTCTGTGGACCCAATGGCTGGGCTATTCACAGTTTCATGATGAGGGCCCTCTTTTGTGAGTTCACACCGGCCGGGATCCCATAGCCTCGTTGTTCCTTGCCGCCTGCTGGGATGTTCCAACTGCGGGATTCCTCACCTTTTTTATTCTATGGGCCCTCTGTTTTGAGACTACTCCTGCCTGCCTCCTTCCCAGCCCCTTGGTGATGTGTGTCCTCTGGTTTGAGGCCACATGTGGTGGTTTCCTCGCCTTTCAATGATGTGGCCCCACTGGACTGAGAACACTCCTGCCTGGTTCCCATCCTCTTGGTGATGTGGGCCCTCTGGTGAGAGTCTGATCCTGGTTGGGTTCCTCACACTTCCGTGAACTTGGCCCTCTGCTCTGAGGTCACTCCTGCCTGGCTGGCACACCCCGCCTTGGTGACGTCGGCCCTCTGGTGGCAGTTGGAGCGTGCTGGGAGCCTCCTTCCCTCAGTAATGAGGGCCCTTTGGCGTCAGGCCCTAACTGCTGTGTACCCACATTTTCTAATACGTACTAAGGGGTGCGAGGACACTCCTGCCAGGTTCCCATCCCCGTGGGGATGTGGGACTTCTGCTCTGATGTCCAAACGGCTGGGTTGCTCAAAGTTTCATGATGTGGGCCCTCTGCTGTGAGTGCACTGCGGCCTGGATCCCATAGACTGGGTGCTCTGGGCCACCTGCTGGGAGGTTCGAACTGTTGGATTCCTCACATTTTTTATTCTATGGGCCCTGCGTTGTGAGGCTAGTCCTGCCTGCCTCACTCTGAACCCCTTGGAGATGTGGATCCTCTGGTTTAGGCCACGTGTTCTGGGTTCCTCACCTTTCTATGATTTGGCCACACTGGTGTGAGGCCACTCTTGCCTGGATCCGATCCCCTTGGTGATGCGGGCCCTCTGGTGAGACTCTTATCCTGGCTGGGTGCCTCACCCTTCTGGGACGTATGCCCTCTGCTGTGAGGTCACTCCTGCCTGGCTGGCGCACGTCACCTTGGCGACGTGGGCCCTCAGTTGGGAGTTGGTGCCTGCTGGGAGTCTCCTCCCCTCGGTAATGAGGGCCCTCTGACGTCAGGCCCTAACTCCTGGGCTCCCATACTTTTCTGATGTGTGCCCTCTGGTGGGAGTACACTCCTGCCAGGTTCCCAACCCCATGGGAATGTGGGCCTTCTTCTCTGTGGTCCCAACCGCTGGGTTGTTCACAGTTTCGTGATGAGGGCCTTCTGTTGTGAGTTCACACCGGCCGGGATCCCATAGCCTCGCTGCTCCTTGCCGCCTGCTGGGAGGTTCCAACTGCGGGTTACCTCACCTTTTGTATTTTATGGCCCTCTGTTTGAGACACCTCCTGCCTGCCTCACTCTGAGCCCCTTGTTGATGTGGGTCCTCTGGTTTAGGCCATATGTTCTGGGTTCCTCACTTTTCTACGATTTGGCCACACTGGTGTGAGGCCACTCCTGCCTGGTTCTGATCCCCTTGGTGATGTGGGCCCTCTGGTGAGAGTCTTATCCTGGCTGGGTTCCTCCCCCTTCTGTGACATAGGCCCTCTGCTGTGAGGTCACTCCTGCCTGGCTAACGCACATCACCTTGGAGACGTGGGCCCTCAGGTGGGAGTTGGTGCCTTCTAGGAGTCTGCTCCCCTCGGTAATTAGGGCCGTCTGGCGTCAGGCCCTAACCCCTGGGCTCCCAAAATTTTCTGATGTGTGCCCTGTGGTGCGAGTACACTCCTGCCAGGTTCCCAACCCCATGGGAATGTGGGCCTTCTGTTCTGTGGTCCCAACAGCTGTGTTGTTCACAGTTTCATGATGAGGGTCCTCTGTTGTGAGTTCACAACGGCCGGGACCCCATAGCCTCGCTGCTCCTTGCTGCATGCTAGGAGGTTCCAACTGCGGGATTCCTCACCTTTTTTATTCTATGGGTCCTCTGTTTTGAGGCTCCTCCTGCCTGCCTCACTCCGAGCCCCTTGGAGATGTGGGTCCTCTTGTTTAGGCCACATGTTCTGGGTTCCTCACCTTTCTATGATTTGGCCACACTGGTGTGAGGCCACTCCTGCCTGGATCAGATCCCCTTGGTGATGTGGGCCCTCTGGTGAGAGTCTGATCCTGGCTGGGTTCCTCACTCTTCTGTGAGGTGGGCCCTCTGCTGTGAGGTAACTCCTGCCTGGCTTGCTCCCGTTGCCCTGGTGACGTCGGACTTCTGGTGGCAGTTGGAGCCTTCTTGTACCCTCCTCTCCAAGGTGATGAGGGCCCTCTTGCGTCAGGCTCTAACTGCTGGGCTCCCCACGATTTCTGATGTGAGCCCAGTGATGCCAGGACACTCCTGTAAGGTTCCAATACTCATGGGGATGTGTGCCTTCTGCTCTGTGGTCGCAACGCCTGGGTTGCTCACAGTTTCGTTATGTTGGCACTCCGGTGTTAGTTCACTCAGGCCTAGATCCCATAGCCTCTGTGCTCTGGGCCGCCTGCTGGGAGGTTCCAACTGCTGGATTCCTCACCTTTCTTATACTTTGGGCCCTGTGTGGTGAAGCTCCTCCTGCCTGCCTCACACCGAGCCCCTTGGTGATGTAGGTCTTCTGGTTTGAGACCACGTGTGCCGTTTGTCTCACCTTTTAGGGATGTGGCCCTACTGGTGTGAGGACACTCCTGACTGGTTCCCATCCCCTTGTTGATGTGGGCCCTCTGGTGAGAGTCTGATCCTGGCTTGATTCCTCACACTTCTGTGAGGCGGGCCCTCTGCTGTGAGGTCACACCTGCCTGGCTGGCACACGACGCCTTGGCCACATGGGCCCTCTGGTTGCAGTTGGAGCGTGCTGGGAACCTCCTCCCATCGGTGATGAGGGCCCTCTGGCGTCCGGCCCTAACTGCTGGGCTCACCACATTTTCTGATGTGCGCCCACTTGTGCGATGACACTCCTGCCAGGTTCCCATCCCCATGCAGATTTGGGCCTTCTGTTCTGAGGTGCCAACGGCTGGCTTGCTCACAGTGTCAGGATGTGGGCCCTCTGCTGTGAGTTCACTCCGGCATGCATCCCATAGCCTCGGTGCTCTGGGCCACCTGCTTGGAGCTTCCAACTGCAGGATTCCTTACCTTTTTTCTTCTATGGGCCGTGTGTTGTGAGACACTTCCTGCCTGCCTCACTCTGAGCCCCTTGTTGATGTGGGTCTTCTGGTTTGAGGCCACATGTGGTGGGTTCCTTGCCTTTCAATGATGTGGCCCCACTGGTGTGAGCACACTCCTGCCTGGTTCGCATCCCCTTGGTGATGTGGGCCCTCTGGTGAGAATCTGATCCGGGTTGGGTTCCTCACACTTCCGTGAGCTTGGCCCTCAGCTCTGAGGTCACTCCTGCCTGGCTGGCACACCCCGCCTTGGCGACGTCGGCCCTCTGGTGGCAGTTGGAGCCTGCTGGGAGCCTCCTCCCCTCAGTGATGAGAGCCCTTTGGCGTCAGGCCCTAACTGCTGGGTACCCACATTTTCTAATACGTACTAAGTGGTGCGAGGATACGCCTGCCACGTTCCCATCCCCATGGGGATGTGGGCGTTCTGCTCTGAGGTCCCAACGGCTGGGTTGCTCACAGTTTCATGATGTGGGCCCTCTGCTGTGAGTTCACTTTGGCCTGGATCCCATAGACTCGGTGCTCTGGGCCTCCTGCTGCGAGGTTCCAACTGCTGGATTCCTCACAGTTTTTAATCTATGGGCCCTGTGTTGTTAGGCTAGTCCTGCCTGCCTCACTCCGAGCCCCTTGGAGATGTGGTTCCTCTGGTTTAGGCCACATGTTCTGGGTCCCTCACCTTTCCATTATTTGGCCACACTGGTGTGAGTATACTTCTGCCTGGTTCCGATCCCCTTGGTGATGCGGGCCCTCTGGTGAGAGTCTTATCCTGGCTGGGTTCCTCACCCTTCTGTGACGTATGCCCTCTGCTGTGATGTCACTCCTGCCTGGCTGGCGCACGTCACCTTGGCGACGTGGGCCCTCAGTTGGGATTTGGTGTCTGCTGGGAGTTTCCTCCCTTCGGTAATGAGGGCCCTCTGGCGTCAGGCCTTAAATCCTGGGCTCCCAAACTTTTCTGATGTGTGCCCTGTGGTGCGAGTACACTCCTGCCAGGTTCCCAACCCCATGGCAATGTGGGCCTTCTGCTCTGTGGACCCAATGGCTGGGCTATTCACAGTTTCATGATGAGGGCCCTCTTTTGTGAGTTCACACCGGCCGGGATCCCATAGCCTCGTTGTTCCTTGCCGCCTGCTGGGATGTTCCAACTGCGGGATTCCTCACCTTTTTTATTCTATGGGCCCTCTGTTTTGAGACTACTCCTGCCTGCCTCCTTCCCAGCCCCTTGGTGATGTGTGTCCTCTGGTTTGAGGCCACATGTGGTGGTTTCCTCGCCTTTCAATGATGTGGCCCCACTGGACTGAGAACACTCCTGCCTGGTTCCCATCCTCTTGGTGATGTGGGCCCTCTGGTGAGAGTCTGATCCTGGTTGGGTTCCTCACACTTCCGTGAACTTGGCCCTCTGCTCTGAGGTCACTCCTGCCTGGCTGGCACACCCCGCCTTGGTGACGTCGGCCCTCTGGTGGCAGTTGGAGCGTGCTGGGAGCCTCCTTCCCTCAGTAATGAGGGCCCTTTGGCGTCAGGCCCTAACTGCTGTGTACCCACATTTTCTAATACGTACTAAGGGGTGCGAGGACACTCCTGCCAGGTTCCCATCCCCGTGGGGATGTGGGACTTCTGCTCTGATGTCCAAACGGCTGGGTTGCTCAAAGTTTCATGATGTGGGCCCTCTGCTGTGAGTGCACTGCGGCCTGGATCCCATAGACTGGGTGCTCTGGGCCACCTGCTGGGAGGTTCGAACTGTTGGATTCCTCACATTTTTTATTCTATGGGCCCTGCGTTGTTAGGCTAGTCCTGCCTGCCTCACTCTGAACCCCTTGGAGATGTGGATCCTCTGGTTTAGGCCACGTGTTCTGGGTTCCTCACCTTTCTATGATTTGGCCACACTGGTGTGAGGCCACTCTTGCCTGGATCCGATCCCCTTGGTGATGCGGGCCCTCTGGTGAGACTCTTATCCTGGCTGGGTGCCTCACCCTTCTGGGACGTATGCCCTCTGCTGTGAGGTCACTCCTGCCTGGCTGGCGCACGTCACCTTGGCGACGTGGGCCCTCAGTTGGGAGTTGGTGCCTGCTGGGAGTCTCCTCCCCTCGGTAATGAGGGCCCTCTGACGTCAGGCCCTAACTCCTGGGCTCCCATACTTTTCTGATGTGTGCCCTCTGGTGGGAGTACACTCCTGCCAGGTTCCCAACCCCATGGGAATGTGGGCCTTCTTCTCTGTGGTCCCAACCGCTGGGTTGTTCACAGTTTCGTGATGAGGGCCTTCTGTTGTGAGTTCACACCGGCCGGGATCCCATAGCCTCGCTGCTCCTTGCCGCCTGCTGGGAGGTTCCAACTGCGGGTTACCTCACCTTTTGTATTTTATGGCCCTCTGTTTGAGACACCTCCTGCCTGCCTCACTCTGAGCCCCTTGTTGATGTGGGTCCTCTGGTTTAGGCCATATGTTCTGGGTTCCTCACTTTTCTACGATTTGGCCACACTGGTGTGAGGCCACTCCTGCCTGGTTCTGATCCCCTTGGTGATGTGGGCCCTCTGGTGAGAGTCTTATCCTGGCTGGGTTCCTCCCCCTTCTGTGACATAGGCCCTCTGCTGTGAGGTCACTCCTGCCTGGCTAACGCACATCACCTTGGAGACGTGGGCCCTCAGGTGGGAGTTGGTGCCTTCTAGGAGTCTGCTCCCCTCGGTAATTAGGGCCGTCTGGCGTCAGGCCCTAACCCCTGGGCTCCCAAAATTTTCTGATGTGTGCCCTGTGGTGCGAGTACACTCCTGCCAGGTTCCCAACCCCATGGGAATGTGGGCCTTCTGTTCTGTGGTCCCAACAGCTGTGTTGTTCACAGTTTCATGATGAGGGTCCTCTGTTGTGAGTTCACAATGGCCGGGACCCCATAGCCTCGCTGCTCCTTGCTGCATGCTAGGAGGTTCCAACTGCGGGATTCCTCACCTTTTTTATTCTATGGGTCCTCTGTTTTGAGGCTCCTCCTGCCTGCCTCACTCCGAGCCCCTTGGAGATGTGGGTCCTCTTGTTTAGGCCACATGTTCTGGGTTCCTCACCTTTCTATGATTTGGCCACACTGGTGTGAGGCCACTCCTGCCTGGATCAGATCCCCTTGGTGATGTGGGCCCTCTGGTGAGAGTCTGATCCTGGCTGGGTTCCTCACTCTTCTGTGAGGTGGGCCCTCTGCTGTGAGGTAACTCCTGCCTGGCTTGCTCCCGTTGCCCTGGTGACGTCGGACTTCTGGTGGCAGTTGGAGCCTTCTTGTACCCTCCTCTCCAAGGTGATGAGGGCCCTCTTGCGTCAGGCTCTAACTGCTGGGCTCCCCACGATTTCTGATGTGAGCCCAGTGATGCCAGGACACTCCTGTAAGGTTCCAATACTCATGGGGATGTGTGCCTTCTGCTCTGTGGTCGCAACGCCTGGGTTGCTCACAGTTTCGTTATGTTGGCACTCCGGTGTTAGTTCACTCAGGCCTAGATCCCATAGCCTCTGTGCTCTGGGCCGCCTGCTGGGAGGTTCCAACTGCTGGATTCCTCACCTTTCTTATACTTTGGGCCCTGTGTGGTGAAGCTCCTCCTGCCTGCCTCACACCGAGCCCCTTGGTGATGTAGGTCTTCTGGTTTGAGACCACGTGTGCCGTTTGTCTCACCTTTTAGGGATGTGGCCCTACTGGTGTGAGGACACTCCTGACTGGTTCCCATCCCCTTGTTGATGTGGGCCCTCTGGTGAGAGTCTGATCCTGGCTTGATTCCTCACACTTCTGTGAGGCGGGCCCTCTGCTGTGAGGTCACACCTGCCTGGCTGGCACACGACGCCTTGGCCACATGGGCCCTCTGGTTGCAGTTGGAGCGTGCTGGGAACCTCCTCCCATCGGTGATGAGGGCCCTCTGGCGTCCGGCCCTAACTGCTGGGCTCACCACATTTTCTGATGTGCGCCCACTTGTGCGATGACACTCCTGCCAGGTTCCCATCCCCATGCAGATTTGGGCCTTCTGTTCTGAGGTGCCAACGGCTGGCTTGCTCACAGTGTCAGGATGTGGGCCCTCTGCTGTGAGTTCACTCCGGCATGCATCCCATAGCCTCGGTGCTCTGGGCCACCTGCTTGGAGCTTCCAACTGCAGGATTCCTTACCTTTTTTCTTCTATGGGCCGTGTGTTGTGAGACACTTCCTGCCTGCCTCACTCTGAGCCCCTTGTTGATGTGGGTCTTCTGGTTTGAGGCCACATGTGGTGGGTTCCTTGCCTTTCAATGATGTGGCCCCACTGGTGTGAGCACACTCCTGCCTGGTTCGCATCCCCTTGGTGATGTGGGCCCTCTGGTGAGAATCTGATCCGGGTTGGGTTCCTCACACTTCCGTGAGCTTGGCCCTCAGCTCTGAGGTCACTCCTGCCTGGCTGGCACACCCCGCCTTGGCGACGTCGGCCCTCTGGTGGCAGTTGGAGCCTGCTGGGAGCCTCCTCCCCTCAGTGATGAGAGCCCTTTGGCGTCAGGCCCTAACTGCTGGGTACCCACATTTTCTAATACGTACTAAGTGGTGCGAGGATACGCCTGCCACGTTCCCATCCCCATGGGGATGTGGGCGTTCTGCTCTGAGGTCCCAACGGCTGGGTTGCTCACAGTTTCATGATGTGGGCCCTCTGCTGTGAGTTCACTTTGGCCTGGATCCCATAGACTCGGTGCTCTGGGCCTCCTGCTGCGAGGTTCCAACTGCTGGATTCCTCACAGTTTTTAATCTATGGGCCCTGTGTTGTTAGGCTAGTCCTGCCTGCCTCACTCCGAGCCCCTTGGAGATGTGGTTCCTCTGGTTTAGGCCACATGTTCTGGGTCCCTCACCTTTCCATTATTTGGCCACACTGGTGTGAGTATACTTCTGCCTGGTTCCGATCCCCTTGGTGATGCGGGCCCTCTGGTGAGAGTCTTATCCTGGCTGGGTTCCTCACCCTTCTGTGACGTATGCCCTCTGCTGTGATGTCACTCCTGCCTGGCTCGCGCACGTCACCTTGGCGACGTGGGCCCTCAGTTGGGCTTTGGTGTCTGCTGGGAGTTTCCTCCCTTCGGTAATGAGGGCCCTCTGGCGTCAGGCCTTAAATCCTGGGCTCCCAAACTTTTCTGATGTGTGCCCTGTGGTGCGAGTACACTCCTGCCAGGTTCCCAACCCCATGGCAATGTGGGCCTTCTGCTCTGTGGACCCAATGGCTGGGCTATTCACAGTTTCATGATGAGGGCCCTCTTTTGTGAGTTCACACCGGCCGGGATCCCATAGCCTCGTTGTTCCTTGCCGCCTGCTGGGATGTTCCAACTGCGGGATTCCTCACCTTTTTTCTTCTATGGGCCCTCTGTTTTGAGACTACTCCTGCCTGCCTCCCTCCCAGCCCCTTGGTGATGTGTGTCCTCTGGTTTGAGGCCACGTGTGCTGGGTCCCTCGCCTTTCAATGATGTGGCCCCACTGGACTGAGAACACTCCTGACTGGTTCCTATCCCCTTGATGATGTGGGCTCTCTGGTGAGAGTCTGATCCTGGCTGGGTCCCTCACCCTTCTGTGAGGTGGGCCCTCTGCTGTGAGGTCACTCCTGCCTGGCTGGCACACCCCGCCTGGGCAACATCGGCCCTCTTGTGGCAGTTGGAGCATGCTTGGAGCCTCCTCCCCTCGGTGATGAGGGCCCTCTTGCGTCAGGCCCTAACTGCTGGGTACCCACATTTTCTGATACGTGCTAAGTGGTGCGAGGACACTCCTGCGAGGTTCCCATCCCCATGGGTATGTGGGCCTTCTGCTCTGAGGTCCCAATGGCTGGGTTGCTCACAGTTTCATGATGTGGGCCCTCTGCTGTGAGTTCACTGCAGCCTGGATCACATAGACTCGGTGCTCTGGGCCGCCTGCTGGGAGGTTCCCACTGCAGGATTCCTCACCTTTTTTATTCTATTGGCCCTGTGTTGTGAAGCTACTCATGCCTGCCTCAATCCGAGCCCCTTGGAGATGTGGGTCCTCTGGTTTAGGCCTCATGTGCTGGTTTCCTCACCTTTCTATGATGTGGTCACCCTGGTGTGAAGACAGTCCTGCCTGGTTCTGATCCCCTTGGTGATGTGGGCCCTCTGGTGAGAGTCTTATCCTGGCTGGGTTCCTCACCCTTCTGTGAGGTAGGCCCTCTGCTGTGAGGTCACTCCTGCCTGGCTGTCACACGTCACCTTGTCGACATGGGCCCTCAGTTGGGAGTTGGTGCCTGCTTGGAGTCTCCTCCCCTTGGTAATGAGGGCCCTCTGGCGTCAGACCCTAACTTCTGGGCTCCCAAAATTCTCTGATGTGTGCCCTGAGGTGCGAGTACACTTATGCCATGTTCCCAACCACATAGGAATGTGGGCCTTCTGCTCTGAGGTCCCAAAGCCTGGGTTGCTCACAGTTTCATGATGAGGGCCCTCTGTTTTGAGTTCAGTCAGGTCTGGATCCCATAGCCTCGCTGCTCCTGGCCGCCTGCTGGGAGGTTCCAACTGCGGGATTCCTCACCTTTTTTCTTCTATGGGCCCTCTGTTTTGAGACTCCTCCTGCCTGCCTCACTCCCAGCCCCTTGGTGATGTGTGTCCTCTGGTTTGAGGCCACGTGTGCTGGGTCACTCACATTTCGTTGATGAGGTCCCACTGGTGTGAGGACACTCCAGCCTGGTTCCCATTCTCTTGGTGATGTGGGCCCTCTGGTGAGAGTCTGATCCTCCTTGGGTTCCTCACACTTTTGTGAGGTGGGCCCTCTGCTCTGAGGTCACTCTTGCCTGGCTGGCACACCCCGCATTGGCGACGGCGGCCCACTGGTAGCAGTTGGAGCCTGCTGGGAGCCTCCTCTCCTCGGTGATGAGAGCCCTCTGGTGTCAGGCCCTAACTGCTGGGCTCCCCACATTTTCTGATGTGTGCCCACTGGTGCGATGACACTCCTACTTGGTTCCCTTCCCCATGGGGATGTGGGCCTTGTGCTCTGAGGTCACAACGGCTGGTTTGCTCACAGTTTCATGATGAGGGCCCTCTGTTGTGAGTTCATCACTGTCTGGATCCCATAGCCTCGGTGCTCTGGGCCGCCTGCTGGGATGTTCCAACTGCTGGATTCCTCACCTTTGTTATACAATGGGCCATGTGTTGTGAGGTTAATCCTGCCTGCCTCGCTCCAAGACCCATGGTGATGTGGGTCCTCTGGTTTGAGGCCACATTTTCTTGTTACCTCAACTTTTGATGATATGGCCCCACGGGTGTGATGACACTCCTGCCTGGTTCACAGCCCCTTGCTGATGTGGGCACTCTGGTGAGAGTCTGATCCTGGCTGGGTTCCTTACCCTTCTGTGAGGTGGGCCCTCTGATGTGAGGTCACTCCTGCCTGGCTGGCTCACGTCGCCTTGATGATGTGGGCCCTCTGTTGGCCACTAAAGCATTCTGGGAGCCTCCTACCCTCTTTAATGAGGGCCCTGGAAAAAACGCATATGCACATTTTGACCAAGTGCATCATTGTCCAGGATCTGCCTCTTCTCCTATGCTTTCAGAGCACTTCCCGTCTACGTCCTGAAATCATATTCCAGGAATACTGCCCCGCTTTCAAGTCCTCCTCGCAGCCTTACTTCAATATATTTTTGTATGATACCTGTCATTAATAACTCTGCAGGTTTGTTAAATACAGTGTCCCTGAGCTCCTTTCTTCAACATGCTTTCTTGTGAGCTGGCCGCAAAACCGCAGGATTGCTTCAGGCCGTAATCTGGTTTCGGCACGGCACGCTGAGCCTTTGGTAAATTCCTCTTTCTGGTGAGAAATGAGCATTCAATTTGCCCGTGGAGACACCTACAGCTAGTCTCTCATTGGTTCTCCCTATTCCTGTTCATCTTGTGCAGAAATTGCAAACTGTGCCAAACAGGAGGTTAAAGGCACTGACTCTCCAAGTGGGTAGAGGGTTAGTAAAGCATCTGGAATGGTGAACCCGAGTACCAGGGAACGAAACCTGAGAGCCATTTAAAATGGTTTCCCAGTCTCACAGTGGACAATACTCTGGGTTTCCCATGCATGTTTTAGCTGAAGGAAGAATTCCTTAAACCTGGAGATTATTGACCCATGGAATGGGTACCATGCAGTATGACTAAAAAGGGTCTGAATTTGCTCACCGAACCTCACCAATGCTATCAGTTCGAAGTGTCCAGCCTTATGCCTCACCCAGCTCTGGGTGTAGATGTGGTAAATCCAGGTTTCATCACAAGCCCTGAATCAATTATTTAAGAATTGCTGTCTCTTTCACTGTCATTGTGTTTTGTTTCCGAAACTTTGGGGTGGCTGTGTGTTTTTGATTTTAATTTCACTAAGCTATAGGACCATAAGTGGAAGTGCTGTAGGCTCCGTTGCTTGGTTTTTTAGGTGTTTGAGGAAACACCATACACTTCTCCAGAGTGGCTGTTGGCAAATTACATCCCGCCCATCAGCATAACAAGGCTCCCTCTTCTCCATGGTCTGTGCTGCCTTTCTGGATTTTACACTTTTTTCAGGTGGCCCTTTTGACCGGGGGGCAGTGAGACTTCATTGTAGTGCAGATTTCCTTTACACGCTTGCTTGGTTGGCCAAAAAGGGCGTATGCCCTTTTTCCTGAATATATTCAGGAAAAAACGCATACGCCCTTTTTGGCCAAGTGCATCATTGTCGTCGTTCTGCCTCTTTTCCTATGCTTTAAATGCAATTCCAGTCTACCCCCTGAAATCGTTTTCCTGAAATTCTGCCCCACTTTCAAGTCCTCTTCGCAGCCTTCCTTCAATATATTTTTAGACCATAGCTGTCATTTATAACTCTGCAGGTTTGTGAATTACAGTGCCCGTGATTTTCTTTCTTAACTCGTTTCCTTGAAAACTGGTCACAGAACCGCAGGGTTGCTTCAGGCCATAATCAGTGTCCGGCACGGAACTCTGAGACTTTGGTTCATTCCACTTCCTGGTGGGAAATTAGAGTTAAGTGGGCCCCTCCAGACACCTGCCTCATTCCTAGCCCCTTGGTGATGTGTGTCCTCTGGTTTGAGGCCACATGTGCTGGGTTCCTCACCTTTGGCTGATGTGGCCCCACTGGTGT
Organism: Delphinapterus leucas; assembly: GCF_059928025.1. Taxonomy (NCBI): domain Eukaryota; kingdom Metazoa; phylum Chordata; class Mammalia; order Artiodactyla; family Monodontidae; genus Delphinapterus; species Delphinapterus leucas. The sequence continues at coordinate 2,511,234 of NW_028322256.1, read as the reverse complement.
GAGGACACTCCTGCCTGGTTCCCATCCCCTTGGTGATGCGGGCCCTCTGGTGAGAGTCTTATACTGGCTGGGTTCCTCACCCTTCTGTGACGTATGCCCTCTGCTGTGATGTCACTCCTGCCTGGCTCGCGCACGTCACCTTGGCGACGTGGGCCCTCAGTTGGGATTTGGTGTCTGCTGGGAGTTTCCTCCCTTCGGTAATGAGGGCCCTCTGACGTCAGGCCTTAAATCCTGGGCTCCCAAACTTTTCTGATGTGTGCCCTGTGGTGCGAGTACACTCCTGCCAGGTTCCCAACCCCATGGCAATGTGGGCCTTCTGCTCTGTGGACCCAATGGCTGGGCTATTCACAGTTTCATGATGAGGGCCCTCTTTTGTGAGTTCACACCGGCCGGGATCCCATAGCCTCGTCGTTGTTCCTTGCCGCCTGCTGGGATGTTCCAACTGCGGGATTCCTCACCTTTTTTATTCTATGGGCCCTCTGTTTTGAGACTACTCCTGCCTGCCTCCCTCCCAGCCCCTTGGTGATGTGTGTCCTCTGGTTTGAGGCCACATGTGGTGGTTTCCTCGCCTTTCAATGATGTGGCCCCACTGGACTGAGAACACTCCTGCCTGGTTCCCATCCTCTTGGTGATGTGGGCCCTCTGGTGAGAGTCTGATCCTGGTTGGGTTCCTCACACTTCCGTGAACTTGGCCCTCTGCTCTGAGGTCACTCCTGCCTGGCTGGCACACCCCGCCTTGGTGACGTCGGCCCTCTGGTGGCAGTTGGAGCGTGCTGGGAGCCTCCTTCCCTCAGTAATGAGGGCCCTTTGGCGTCAGGCCCTAACTGCTGTGTACCCACATTTTCTAATACGTACTAAGTGGTGCGAGGACACTCCTGCCAGGTTCCCATCCCCGTGGGGATGTGGGACTTCTGCTCTGATGTCCAAACGGCTGGGTTGCTCAAAGTTTCATGATGTGGGCCCTCTGCTGTGAGTGCACTGCGGCCTGGATCCCATAGACTGGGTGCTCTGGGCCACCTGCTGGGAGGTTCGAACTGTTGGATTCCTCACATTTTTTATTCTATGGGCCCTGCGTTGTGAGGCTAGTCCTGCCTGCCTCACTCTGAACCCCTTGGAGATGTGGATCCTCTGGTTTAGGCCACGTGTTCTGGGTTCCTCACCTTTCTATGATTTGGCCACACTGGTGTGAGGCCACTCTTGCCTGGATCCGATCCCCTTGGTGATGCGGGCCCTCTGGTGAGACTCTTATCCTGGCTGGGTGCCTCACCCTTCTGGGACGTATGCCCTCTGCTGTGAGGTCACTCCTGCCTGGCTGGCGCACGTCACCTTGGCGACGTGGGCCCTCAGTTGGGAGTTGGTGCCTGCTGGGAGTCTCCTCCCCTCGGTAATGAGGGCCCTCTGACGTCAGGCCCTAACTCCTGGGCTCCCATACTTTTCTGATGTGTGCCCTCTGGTGGGAGTACACTCCTGCCAGGTTCCCAACCCCATGGGAATGTGGGCCTTCTTCTCTGTGGTCCCAACCGCTGGGTTGTTCACAGTTTCGTGATGAGGGCCTTCTGTTGTGAGTTCACACCGGCCGGGATCCCATAGCCTCGCTGCTCCTTGCCGCCTGCTGGGAGGTTCCAACTGCGGGTTACCTCACCTTTTGTATTTTATGGCCCTCTGTTTGAGACACCTCCTGCCTGCCTCACTCTGAGCCCCTTGTTGATGTGGGTCCTCTGGTTTAGGCCATATGTTCTGGGTTCCTCACTTTTCTACGATTTGGCCACACTGGTGTGAGGCCACTCCTGCCTGGTTCTGATCCCCTTGGTGATGTGGGCCCTCTGGTGAGAGTCTTATCCTGGCTGGGTTCCTCCCCCTTCTGTGACATAGGCCCTCTGCTGTGAGGTCACTCCTGCCTGGCTAACGCACATCACCTTGGAGACGTGGGCCCTCAGGTGGGAGTTGGTGCCTTCTAGGAGTCTGCTCCCCTCGGTAATTAGGGCCGTCTGGCGTCAGGCCCTAACCCCTGGGCTCCCAAAATTTTCTGATGTGTGCCCTGTGGTGCGAGTACACTCCTGCCAGGTTCCCAACCCCATGGGAATGTGGGCCTTCTGTTCTGTGGTCCCAACAGCTGTGTTGTTCACAGTTTCATGATGAGGGTCCTCTGTTGTGAGTTCACAACGGCCGGGACCCCATAGCCTCGCTGCTCCTTGCTGCATGCTAGGAGGTTCCAACTGCGGGATTCCTCACCTTTTTTATTCTATGGGTCCTCTGTTTTGAGGCTCCTCCTGCCTGCCTCACTCCGAGCCCCTTGGAGATGTGGGTCCTCTTGTTTAGGCCACATGTTCTGGGTTCCTCACCTTTCTATGATTTGGCCACACTGGTGTGAGGCCACTCCTGCCTGGATCAGATCCCCTTGGTGATGTGGGCCCTCTGGTGAGAGTCTGATCCTGGCTGGGTTCCTCACTCTTCTGTGAGGTGGGCCCTCTGCTGTGAGGTAACTCCTGCCTGGCTTGCTCCCGTTGCCCTGGTGACGTCGGACTTCTGGTGGCAGTTGGAGCCTTCTTGTACCCTCCTCTCCAAGGTGATGAGGGCCCTCTTGCGTCAGGCTCTAACTGCTGGGCTCCCCACGATTTCTGATGTGAGCCCAGTGATGCCAGGACACTCCTGTAAGGTTCCAATACTCATGGGGATGTGTGCCTTCTGCTCTGTGGTCGCAACGCCTGGGTTGCTCACAGTTTCGTTATGTTGGCACTCCGGTGTTAGTTCACTCAGGCCTAGATCCCATAGCCTCTGTGCTCTGGGCCGCCTGCTGGGAGGTTCCAACTGCTGGATTCCTCACCTTTCTTATACTTTGGGCCCTGTGTGGTGAAGCTCCTCCTGCCTGCCTCACACCGAGCCCCTTGGTGATGTAGGTCTTCTGGTTTGAGACCACGTGTGCCGTTTGTCTCACCTTTTAGGGATGTGGCCCTACTGGTGTGAGGACACTCCTGACTGGTTCCCATCCCCTTGTTGATGTGGGCCCTCTGGTGAGAGTCTGATCCTGGCTTGATTCCTCACACTTCTGTGAGGCGGGCCCTCTGCTGTGAGGTCACACCTGCCTGGCTGGCACACGACGCCTTGGCCACATGGGCCCTCTGGTTGCAGTTGGAGCGTGCTGGGAACCTCCTCCCATCGGTGATGAGGGCCCTCTGGCGTCCGGCCCTAACTGCTGGGCTCACCACATTTTCTGATGTGCGCCCACTTGTGCGATGACACTCCTGCCAGGTTCCCATCCCCATGCAGATTTGGGCCTTCTGTTCTGAGGTGCCAACGGCTGGCTTGCTCACAGTGTCAGGATGTGGGCCCTCTGCTGTGAGTTCACTCCGGCATGCATCCCATAGCCTCGGTGCTCTGGGCCACCTGCTTGGAGCTTCCAACTGCAGGATTCCTTACCTTTTTTCTTCTATGGGCCGTGTGTTGTGAGACACTTCCTGCCTGCCTCACTCTGAGCCCCTTGTTGATGTGGGTCTTCTGGTTTGAGGCCACATGTGGTGGGTTCCTTGCCTTTCAATGATGTGGCCCCACTGGTGTGAGCACACTCCTGCCTGGTTCGCATCCCCTTGGTGATGTGGGCCCTCTGGTGAGAATCTGATCCGGGTTGGGTTCCTCACACTTCCGTGAGCTTGGCCCTCAGCTCTGAGGTCACTCCTGCCTGGCTGGCACACCCCGCCTTGGCGACGTCGGCCCTCTGGTGGCAGTTGGAGCCTGCTGGGAGCCTCCTCCCCTCAGTGATGAGAGCCCTTTGGCGTCAGGCCCTAACTGCTGGGTACCCACATTTTCTAATACGTACTAAGTGGTGCGAGGATACGCCTGCCACGTTCCCATCCCCATGGGGATGTGGGCGTTCTGCTCTGAGGTCCCAACGGCTGGGTTGCTCACAGTTTCATGATGTGGGCCCTCTGCTGTGAGTTCACTTTGGCCTGGATCCCATAGACTCGGTGCTCTGGGCCTCCTGCTGCGAGGTTCCAACTGCTGGATTCCTCACATTTTTTAATCTATGGGCCCTGTGTTGTTAGGCTAGTCCTGCCTGCCTCACTCCGAGCCCCTTGGAGATGTGGTTCCTCTGGTTTAGGCCACATGTTCTGGGTCCCTCACCTTTCCATTATTTGGCCACACTGGTGTGAGTATACTTCTGCCTGGTTCCGATCCCCTTGGTGATGCGGGCCCTCTGGTGAGAGTCTTATCCTGGCTGGGTTCCTCACCCTTCTGTGACGTATGCCCTCTGCTGTGATGTCACTCCTGCCTGGCTCGCGCACGTCACCTTGGCGACGTGGGCCCTCAGTTGGGCTTTGGTGTCTGCTGGGAGTTTCCTCCCTTCGGTAATGAGGGCCCTCTGGCGTCAGGCCTTAAATCCTGGGCTCCCAAACTTTTCTGATGTGTGCCCTGTGGTGCGAGTACACTCCTGCCAGGTTCCCAACCCCATGGCAATGTGGGCCTTCTGCTCTGTGGACCCAATGGCTGGGCTATTCACAGTTTCATGATGAGGGCCCTCTTTTGTGAGTTCACACCGGCCGGGATCCCATAGCCTCGTTGTTCCTTGCCGCCTGCTGGGATGTTCCAACTGCGGGATTCCTCACCTTTTTTCTTCTATGGGCCCTCTGTTTTGAGACTACTCCTGCCTGCCTCCCTCCCAGCCCCTTGGTGATGTGTGTCCTCTGGTTTGAGGCCACGTGTGCTGGGTCCCTCGCCTTTCAATGATGTGGCCCCACTGGACTGAGAACACTCCTGACTGGTTCCTATCCCCTTGATGATGTGGGCTCTCTGGTGAGAGTCTGATCCTGGCTGGGTCCCTCACCCTTCTGTGAGGTGGGCCCTCTGCTGTGAGGTCACTCCTGCCTGGCTGGCACACCCCGCCTGGGCAACATCGGCCCTCTTGTGGCAGTTGGAGCATGCTTGGAGCCTCCTCCCCTCGGTGATGAGGGCCCTCTTGCGTCAGGCCCTAACTGCTGGGTACCCACATTTTCTGATACGTGCTAAGTGGTGCGAGGACACTCCTGCGAGGTTCCCATCCCCATGGGTATGTGGGCCTTCTGCTCTGAGGTCCCAATGGCTGGGTTGCTCACAGTTTCATGATGTGGGCCCTCTGCTGTGAGTTCACTGCAGCCTGGATCACATAGACTCGGTGCTCTGGGCCGCCTGCTGGGAGGTTCCCACTGCAGGATTCCTCACCTTTTTTATTCTATTGGCCCTGTGTTGTGAAGCTACTCATGCCTGCCTCAATCCGAGCCCCTTGGAGATGTGGGTCCTCTGGTTTAGGCCTCATGTGCTGGTTTCCTCACCTTTCTATGATGTGGTCACCCTGGTGTGAAGACAGTCCTGCCTGGTTCTGATCCCCTTGGTGATGTGGGCCCTCTGGTGAGAGTCTTATCCTGGCTGGGTTCCTCACCCTTCTGTGAGGTAGGCCCTCTGCTGTGAGGTCACTCCTGCCTGGCTGTCACACGTCACCTTGTCGACATGGGCCCTCAGTTGGGAGTTGGTGCCTGCTTGGAGTCTCCTCCCCTTGGTAATGAGGGCCCTCTGGCGTCAGACCCTAACTTCTGGGCTCCCAAAATTCTCTGATGTGTGCCCTGAGGTGCGAGTACACTTATGCCATGTTCCCAACCACATAGGAATGTGGGCCTTCTGCTCTGAGGTCCCAAAGCCTGGGTTGCTCACAGTTTCATGATGAGGGCCCTCTGTTTTGAGTTCAGTCAGGTCTGGATCCCATAGCCTCGCTGCTCCTGGCCGCCTGCTGGGAGGTTCCAACTGCGGGATTCCTCACCTTTTTTCTTCTATGGGCCCTCTGTTTTGAGACTCCTCCTGCCTGCCTCACTCCCAGCCCCTTGGTGATGTGTGTCCTCTGGTTTGAGGCCACGTGTGCTGGGTCACTCACATTTCGTTGATGAGGTCCCACTGGTGTGAGGACACTCCAGCCTGGTTCCCATTCTCTTGGTGATGTGGGCCCTCTGGTGAGAGTCTGATCCTCCTTGGGTTCCTCACACTTTTGTGAGGTGGGCCCTCTGCTCTGAGGTCACTCTTGCCTGGCTGGCACACCCCGCATTGGCGACGGCGGCCCACTGGTAGCAGTTGGAGCCTGCTGGGAGCCTCCTCTCCTCGGTGATGAGAGCCCTCTGGTGTCAGGCCCTAACTGCTGGGCTCCCCACATTTTCTGATGTGTGCCCACTGGTGCGATGACACTCCTACTTGGTTCCCTTCCCCATGGGGATGTGGGCCTTGTGCTCTGAGGTCACAACGGCTGGTTTGCTCACAGTTTCATGATGAGGGCCCTCTGTTGTGAGTTCATCACTGTCTGGATCCCATAGCCTCGGTGCTCTGGGCCGCCTGCTGGGATGTTCCAACTGCTGGATTCCTCACCTTTGTTATACAATGGGCCATGTGTTGTGAGGTTAATCCTGCCTGCCTCGCTCCAAGACCCATGGTGATGTGGGTCCTCTGGTTTGAGGCCACATTTTCTTGTTACCTCAACTTTTGATGATATGGCCCCACGGGTGTGATGACACTCCTGCCTGGTTCACAGCCCCTTGCTGATGTGGGCACTCTGGTGAGAGTCTGATCCTGGCTGGGTTCCTTACCCTTCTGTGAGGTGGGCCCTCTGATGTGAGGTCACTCCTGCCTGGCTGGCTCACGTCGCCTTGATGATGTGGGCCCTCTGTTGGCCACTAAAGCATTCTGGGAGCCTCCTACCCTCTTTAATGAGGGCCCTGGAAAAAACGCATATGCACATTTTGACCAAGTGCATCATTGTCCAGGATCTGCCTCTTCTCCTATGCTTTCAGAGCACTTCCCGTCTACGTCCTGAAATCATATTCCAGGAATACTGCCCCGCTTTCAAGTCCTCCTCGCAGCCTTACTTCAATATATTTTTGTATGATACCTGTCATTAATAACTCTGCAGGTTTGTTAAATACAGTGTCCCTGAGCTCCTTTCTTCAACATGCTTTCTTGTGAGCTGGCCGCAAAACCGCAGGATTGCTTCAGGCCGTAATCTGGTTTCGGCACGGCACGCTGAGCCTTTGGTAAATTCCTCTTTCTGGTGAGAAATGAGCATTCAATTTGCCCGTGGAGACACCTACAGCTAGTCTCTCATTGGTTCTCCCTATTCCTGTTCATCTTGTGCAGAAATTGCAAACTGTGCCAAACAGGAGGTTAAAGGCACTGACTCTCCAAGTGGGTAGAGGGTTAGTAAAGCATCTGGAATGGTGAACCCGAGTACCAGGGAACGAAACCTGAGAGCCATTTAAAATGGTTTCCCAGTCTCACAGTGGACAATACTCTGGGTTTCCCATGCATGTTTTAGCTGAAGGAAGAATTCCTTAAACCTGGAGATTATTGACCCATGGAATGGGTACCATGCAGTATGACTAAAAAGGGTCTGAATTTGCTCACCGAACCTCACCAATGCTATCAGTTCGAAGTGTCCAGCCTTATGCCTCACCCAGCTCTGGGTGTAGATGTGGTAAATCCAGGTTTCATCACAAGCCCTGAATCAATTATTTAAGAATTGCTGTCTCTTTCACTGTCATTGTGTTTTGTTTCCGAAACTTTGGGGTGGCTGTGTGTTTTTGATTTTAATTTCACTAAGCTATAGGACCATAAGTGGAAGTGCTGTAGGCTCCGTTGCTTGGTTTTTTAGGTGTTTGAGGAAACACCATACACTTCTCCAGAGTGGCTGTTGGCAAATTACATCCCGCCCATCAGCATAACAAGGCTCCCTCTTCTCCATGGTCTGTGCTGCCTTTCTGGATTTTACACTTTTTTCAGGTGGCCCTTTTGACCGGGGGGCAGTGAGACTTCATTGTAGTGCAGATTTCCTTTACACGCTTGCTTGGTTGGCCAAAAAGGGCGTATGCCCTTTTTCCTGAATATATTCAGGAAAAAACGCATACGCCCTTTTTGGCCAAGTGCATCATTGTCGTCGTTCTGCCTCTTTTCCTATGCTTTAAATGCAATTCCAGTCTACCCCCTGAAATCGTTTTCCTGAAATTCTGCCCCACTTTCAAGTCCTCTTCGCAGCCTTCCTTCAATATATTTTTAGACCATAGCTGTCATTTATAACTCTGCAGGTTTGTGAATTACAGTGCCCGTGATTTTCTTTCTTAACTCGTTTCCTTGAAAACTGGTCACAGAACCGCAGGGTTGCTTCAGGCCATAATCAGTGTCCGGCACGGAACTCTGAGACTTTGGTTCATTCCACTTCCTGGTGGGAAATTAGAGTTAAGTGGGCCCCTCCAGACACCTGCCTCATTCCTAGCCCCTTGGTGATGTGTGTCCTCTGGTTTGAGGCCACATGTGCTGGGTTCCTCACCTTTGGCTGATGTGGCCCCACTGGTGTGAGGACACTCCTGCCTGGTTCCCATCCCCTTGGTGATGCGGGCCCTCTGGTGAGAGTCTTATACTGGCTGGGTTCCTCACCCTTCTGTGACGTATGCCCTCTGCTGTGATGTCACTCCTGCCTGGCTCGCGCACGTCACCTTGGCGACGTGGGCCCTCAGTTGGGATTTGGTGTCTGCTGGGAGTTTCCTCCCTTCGGTAATGAGGGCCCTCTGACGTCAGGCCTTAAATCCTGGGCTCCCAAACTTTTCTGATGTGTGCCCTGTGGTGCGAGTACACTCCTGCCAGGTTCCCAACCCCATGGCAATGTGGGCCTTCTGCTCTGTGGACCCAATGGCTGGGCTATTCACAGTTTCATGATGAGGGCCCTCTTTTGTGAGTTCACACCGGCCGGGATCCCATAGCCTCGTCGTTGTTCCTTGCCGCCTGCTGGGATGTTCCAACTGCGGGATTCCTCACCTTTTTTATTCTATGGGCCCTCTGTTTTGAGACTACTCCTGCCTGCCTCCCTCCCAGCCCCTTGGTGATGTGTGTCCTCTGGTTTGAGGCCACATGTGGTGGTTTCCTCGCCTTTCAATGATGTGGCCCCACTGGACTGAGAACACTCCTGCCTGGTTCCCATCCTCTTGGTAATGTGGGCCCTCTGGTGAGAGTCTGATCCTGGTTGGGTTCCTCACACTTCCGTGAACTTGGCCCTCTGCTCTGAGGTCACTCCTGCCTGGCTGGCACACCCCGCCTTGGTGACGTCGGCCCTCTGGTGGCAGTTGGAGCGTGCTGGGAGCCTCCTTCCCTCAGTAATGAGGGCCCTTTGGCGTCAGGCCCTAACTGCTGTGTACCCACATTTTCTAATACGTACTAAGTGGTGCGAGGACACTCCTGCCAGGTTCCCATCCCCGTGGGGATGTGGGACTTCTGCTCTGATGTCCAAACGGCTGGGTTGCTCAAAGTTTCATGATGTGGGCCCTCTGCTGTGAGTGCACTGCGGCCTGGATCCCATAGACTGGGTGCTCTGGGCCACCTGCTGGGAGGTTCGAACTGTTGGATTCCTCACATTTTTTATTCTATGGGCCCTGCGTTGTGAGGCTAGTCCTGCCTGCCTCACTCTGAACCCCTTGGAGATGTGGATCCTCTGGTTTAGGCCACGTGTTCTGGGTTCCTCACCTTTCTATGATTTGGCCACACTGGTGTGAGGCCACTCTTGCCTGGATCCGATCCCCTTGGTGATGCGGGCCCTCTGGTGAGACTCTTATCCTGGCTGGGTGCCTCACCCTTCTGGGACGTATGCCCTCTGCTGTGAGGTCACTCCTGCCTGGCTGGCGCACGTCACCTTGGCGACGTGGGCCCTCAGTTGGGAGTTGGTGCCTGCTGGGAGTCTCCTCCCCTCGGTAATGAGGGCCCTCTGACGTCAGGCCCTAACTCCTGGGCTCCCATACTTTTCTGATGTGTGCCCTCTGGTGGGAGTACACTCCTGCCAGGTTCCCAACCCCATGGGAATGTGGGCCTTCTTCTCTGTGGTCCCAACCGCTGGGTTGTTCACAGTTTCGTGATGAGGGCCTTCTGTTGTGAGTTCACACCGGCCGGGATCCCATAGCCTCGCTGCTCCTTGCCGCCTGCTGGGAGGTTCCAACTGCGGGTTACCTCACCTTTTGTATTTTATGGCCCTCTGTTTGAGACACCTCCTGCCTGCCTCACTCTGAGCCCCTTGTTGATGTGGGTCCTCTGGTTTAGGCCATATGTTCTGGGTTCCTCACTTTTCTACGATTTGGCCACACTGGTGTGAGGCCACTCCTGCCTGGTTCTGATCCCCTTGGTGATGTGGGCCCTCTGGTGAGAGTCTTATCCTGGCTGGGTTCCTCCCCCTTCTGTGACATAGGCCCTCTGCTGTGAGGTCACTCCTGCCTGGCTAACGCACATCACCTTGGAGACGTGGGCCCTCAGGTGGGAGTTGGTGCCTTCTAGGAGTCTGCTCCCCTCGGTAATTAGGGCCGTCTGGCGTCAGGCCCTAACCCCTGGGCTCCCAAAATTTTCTGATGTGTGCCCTGTGGTGCGAGTACACTCCTGCCAGGTTCCCAACCCCATGGGAATGTGGGCCTTCTGTTCTGTGGTCCCAACAGCTGTGTTGTTCACAGTTTCATGATGAGGGTCCTCTGTTGTGAGTTCACAACGGCCGGGACCCCATAGCCTCGCTGCTCCTTGCTGCATGCTAGGAGGTTCCAACTGCGGGATTCCTCACCTTTTTTATTCTATGGGTCCTCTGTTTTGAGGCTCCTCCTGCCTGCCTCACTCCGAGCCCCTTGGAGATGTGGGTCCTCTTGTTTAGGCCACATGTTCTGGGTTCCTCACCTTTCTATGATTTGGCCACACTGGTGTGAGGCCACTCCTGCCTGGATCAGATCCCCTTGGTGATGTGGGCCCTCTGGTGAGAGTCTGATCCTGGCTGGGTTCCTCACTCTTCTGTGAGGTGGGCCCTCTGCTGTGAGGTAACTCCTGCCTGGCTTGCTCCCGTTGCCCTGGTGACGTCGGACTTCTGGTGGCAGTTGGAGCCTTCTTGTACCCTCCTCTCCAAGGTGATGAGGGCCCTCTTGCGTCAGGCTCTAACTGCTGGGCTCCCCACGATTTCTGATGTGAGCCCAGTGATGCCAGGACACTCCTGTAAGGTTCCAATACTCATGGGGATGTGTGCCTTCTGCTCTGTGGTCGCAACGCCTGGGTTGCTCACAGTTTCGTTATGTTGGCACTCCGGTGTTAGTTCACTCAGGCCTAGATCCCATAGCCTCTGTGCTCTGGGCCGCCTGCTGGGAGGTTCCAACTGCTGGATTCCTCACCTTTCTTATACTTTGGGCCCTGTGTGGTGAAGCTCCTCCTGCCTGCCTCACACCGAGCCCCTTGGTGATGTAGGTCTTCTGGTTTGAGACCACGTGTGCCGTTTGTCTCACCTTTTAGGGATGTGGCCCTACTGGTGTGAGGACACTCCTGACTGGTTCCCATCCCCTTGTTGATGTGGGCCCTCTGGTGAGAGTCTGATCCTGGCTTGATTCCTCACACTTCTGTGAGGCGGGCCCTCTGCTGTGAGGTCACACCTGCCTGGCTGGCACACGACGCCTTGGCCACATGGGCCCTCTGGTTGCAGTTGGAGCGTGCTGGGAACCTCCTCCCATCGGTGATGAGGGCCCTCTGGCGTCCGGCCCTAACTGCTGGGCTCACCACATTTTCTGATGTGCGCCCACTTGTGCGATGACACTCCTGCCAGGTTCCCATCCCCATGCAGATTTGGGCCTTCTGTTCTGAGGTGCCAACGGCTGGCTTGCTCACAGTGTCAGGATGTGGGCCCTCTGCTGTGAGTTCACTCCGGCATGCATCCCATAGCCTCGGTGCTCTGGGCCACCTGCTTGGAGCTTCCAACTGCAGGATTCCTTACCTTTTTTCTTCTATGGGCCGTGTGTTGTGAGACACTTCCTGCCTGCCTCACTCTGAGCCCCTTGTTGATGTGGGTCTTCTGGTTTGAGGCCACATGTGGTGGGTTCCTTGCCTTTCAATGATGTGGCCCCACTGGTGTGAGCACACTCCTGCCTGGTTCGCATCCCCTTGGTGATGTGGGCCCTCTGGTGAGAATCTGATCCGGGTTGGGTTCCTCACACTTCCGTGAGCTTGGCCCTCAGCTCTGAGGTCACTCCTGCCTGGCTGGCACACCCCGCCTTGGCGACGTCGGCCCTCTGGTGGCAGTTGGAGCCTGCTGGGAGCCTCCTCCCCTCAGTGATGAGAGCCCTTTGGCGTCAGGCCCTAACTGCTGGGTACCCACATTTTCTAATACGTACTAAGTGGTGCGAGGATACGCCTGCCACGTTCCCATCCCCATGGGGATGTGGGCGTTCTGCTCTGAGGTCCCAACGGCTGGGTTGCTCACAGTTTCATGATGTGGGCCCTCTGCTGTGAGTTCACTTTGGCCTGGATCCCATAGACTCGGTGCTCTGGGCCTCCTGCTGCGAGGTTCCAACTGCTGGATTCCTCACAGTTTTTAATCTATGGGCCCTGTGTTGTTAGGCTAGTCCTGCCTGCCTCACTCCGAGCCCCTTGGAGATGTGGTTCCTCTGGTTTAGGCCACATGTTCTGGGTCCCTCACCTTTCCATTATTTGGCCACACTGGTGTGAGTATACTTCTGCCTGGTTCCGATCCCCTTGGTGATGCGGGCCCTCTGGTGAGAGTCTTATCCTGGCTGGGTTCCTCACCCTTCTGTGACGTATGCCCTCTGCTGTGATGTCACTCCTGCCTGGCTCGCGCACGTCACCTTGGCGACGTGGGCCCTCAGTTGGGCTTTGGTGTCTGCTGGGAGTTTCCTCCCTTCGGTAATGAGGGCCCTCTGGCGTCAGGCCTTAAATCCTGGGCTCCCAAACTTTTCTGATGTGTGCCCTGTGGTGCGAGTACACTCCTGCCAGGTTCCCAACCCCATGGCAATGTGGGCCTTCTGCTCTGTGGACCCAATGGCTGGGCTATTCACAGTTTCATGATGAGGGCCCTCTTTTGTGAGTTCACACCGGCCGGGATCCCATAGCCTCGTTGTTCCTTGCCGCCTGCTGGGATGTTCCAACTGCGGGATTCCTCACCTTTTTTCTTCTATGGGCCCTCTGTTTTGAGACTACTCCTGCCTGCCTCCCTCCCAGCCCCTTGGTGATGTGTGTCCTCTGGTTTGAGGCCACGTGTGCTGGGTCCCTCGCCTTTCAATGATGTGGCCCCACTGGACTGAGAACACTCCTGACTGGTTCCTATCCCCTTGATGATGTGGGCTCTCTGGTGAGAGTCTGATCCTGGCTGGGTCCCTCACCCTTCTGTGAGGTGGGCCCTCTGCTGTGAGGTCACTCCTGCCTGGCTGGCACACCCCGCCTGGGCAACATCGGCCCTCTTGTGGCAGTTGGAGCATGCTTGGAGCCTCCTCCCCTCGGTGATGAGGGCCCTCTTGCGTCAGGCCCTAACTGCTGGGTACCCACATTTTCTGATACGTGCTAAGTGGTGCGAGGACACTCCTGCGAGGTTCCCATCCCCATGGGTATGTGGGCCTTCTGCTCTGAGGTCCCAATGGCTGGGTTGCTCACAGTTTCATGATGTGGGCCCTCTGCTGTGAGTTCACTGCAGCCTGGATCACATAGACTCGGTGCTCTGGGCCGCCTGCTGGGAGGTTCCCACTGCAGGATTCCTCACCTTTTTTATTCTATTGGCCCTGTGTTGTGAAGCTACTCATGCCTGCCTCAATCCGAGCCCCTTGGAGATGTGGGTCCTCTGGTTTAGGCCTCATGTGCTGGTTTCCTCACCTTTCTATGATGTGGTCACCCTGGTGTGAAGACAGTCCTGCCTGGTTCTGATCCCCTTGGTGATGTGGGCCCTCTGGTGAGAGTCTTATCCTGGCTGGGTTCCTCACCCTTCTGTGAGGTAGGCCCTCTGCTGTGAGGTCACTCCTGCCTGGCTGTCACACGTCACCTTGTCGACATGGGCCCTCAGTTGGGAGTTGGTGCCTGCTTGGAGTCTCCTCCCCTTGGTAATGAGGGCCCTCTGGCGTCAGACCCTAACTTCTGGGCTCCCAAAATTCTCTGATGTGTGCCCTGAGGTGCGAGTACACTTATGCCATGTTCCCAACCACATAGGAATGTGGGCCTTCTGCTCTGAGGTCCCAAAGCCTGGGTTGCTCACAGTTTCATGATGAGGGCCCTCTGTTTTGAGTTCAGTCAGGTCTGGATCCCATAGCCTCGCTGCTCCTGGCCGCCTGCTGGGAGGTTCCAACTGCGGGATTCCTCACCTTTTTTCTTCTATGGGCCCTCTGTTTTGAGACTCCTCCTGCCTGCCTCACTCCCAGCCCCTTGGTGATGTGTGTCCTCTGGTTTGAGGCCACGTGTGCTGGGTCACTCACATTTCGTTGATGAGGTCCCACTGGTGTGAGGACACTCCAGCCTGGTTCCCATTCTCTTGGTGATGTGGGCCCTCTGGTGAGAGTCTGATCCTCCTTGGGTTCCTCACACTTTTGTGAGGTGGGCCCTCTGCTCTGAGGTCACTCTTGCCTGGCTGGCACACCCCGCATTGGCGACGGCGGCCCACTGGTAGCAGTTGGAGCCTGCTGGGAGCCTCCTCTCCTCGGTGATGAGAGCCCTCTGGTGTCAGGCCCTAACTGCTGGGCTCCCCACATTTTCTGATGTGTGCCCACTGGTGCGATGACACTCCTACTTGGTTCCCTTCCCCATGGGGATGTGGGCCTTGTGCTCTGAGGTCACAACGGCTGGTTTGCTCACAGTTTCATGATGAGGGCCCTCTGTTGTGAGTTCATCACTGTCTGGATCCCATAGCCTCGGTGCTCTGGGCCGCCTGCTGGGATGTTCCAACTGCTGGATTCCTCACCTTTGTTATACAATGGGCCATGTGTTGTGAGGTTAATCCTGCCTGCCTCGCTCCAAGACCCATGGTGATGTGGGTCCTCTGGTTTGAGGCCACATTTTCTTGTTACCTCAACTTTTGATGATATGGCCCCACGGGTGTGATGACACTCCTGCCTGGTTCACAGCCCCTTGCTGATGTGGGCACTCTGGTGAGAGTCTGATCCTGGCTGGGTTCCTTACCCTTCTGTGAGGTGGGCCCTCTGATGTGAGGTCACTCCTGCCTGGCTGGCTCACGTCGCCTTGATGATGTGGGCCCTCTGTTGGCCACTAAAGCATTCTGGGAGCCTCCTACCCTCTTTAATGAGGGCCCTGGAAAAAACGCATATGCACATTTTGACCAAGTGCATCATTGTCCAGGATCTGCCTCTTCTCCTATGCTTTCAGAGCACTTCCCGTCTACGTCCTGAAATCATATTCCAGGAATACTGCCCCGCTTTCAAGTCCTCCTCGCAGCCTTACTTCAATATATTTTTGTATGATACCTGTCATTAATAACTCTGCAGGTTTGTTAAATACAGTGTCCCTGAGCTCCTTTCTTCAACATGCTTTCTTGTGAGCTGGCCGCAAAACCGCAGGATTGCTTCAGGCCGTAATCTGGTTTCGGCACGGCACGCTGAGCCTTTGGTAAATTCCTCTTTCTGGTGAGAAATGAGCATTCAATTTGCCCGTGGAGACACCTACAGCTAGTCTCTCATTGGTTCTCCCTATTCCTGTTCATCTTGTGCAGAAATTGCAAACTGTGCCAAACAGGAGGTTAAAGGCACTGACTCTCCAAGTGGGTAGAGGGTTAGTAAAGCATCTGGAATGGTGAACCCGAGTACCAGGGAACGAAACCTGAGAGCCATTTAAAATGGTTTCCCAGTCTCACAGTGGACAATACTCTGGGTTTCCCATGCATGTTTTAGCTGAAGGAAGAATTCCTTAAACCTGGAGATTATTGACCCATGGAATGGGTACCATGCAGTATGACTAAAAAGGGTCTGAATTTGCTCACCGAACCTCACCAATGCTATCAGTTCGAAGTGTCCAGCCTTATGCCTCACCCAGCTCTGGGTGTAGATGTGGTAAATCCAGGTTTCATCACAAGCCCTGAATCAATTATTTAAGAATTGCTGTCTCTTTCACTGTCATTGTGTTTTGTTTCCGAAACTTTGGGGTGGCTGTGTGTTTTTGATTTTAATTTCACTAAGCTATAGGACCATAAGTGGAAGTGCTGTAGGCTCCGTTGCTTGGTTTTTTAGGTGTTTGAGGAAACACCATACACTTCTCCAGAGTGGCTGTTGGCAAATTACATCCCGCCCATCAGCATAACAAGGCTCCCTCTTCTCCATGGTCTGTGCTGCCTTTCTGGATTTTACACTTTTTTCAGGTGGCCCTTTTGACCGGGGGGCAGTGAGACTTCATTGTAGTGCAGATTTCCTTTACACGCTTGCTTGGTTGGCCAAAAAGGGCGTATGCCCTTTTTCCTGAATATATTCAGGAAAAAACGCATACGCCCTTTTTGGCCAAGTGCATCATTGTCGTCGTTCTGCCTCTTTTCCTATGCTTTAAATGCAATTCCAGTCTACCCCCTGAAATCGTTTTCCTGAAATTCTGCCCCACTTTCAAGTCCTCTTCGCAGCCTTCCTTCAATATATTTTTAGACCATAGCTGTCATTTATAACTCTGCAGGTTTGTGAATTACAGTGCCCGTGATTTTCTTTCTTAACTCGTTTCCTTGAAAACTGGTCACAGAACCGCAGGGTTGCTTCAGGCCATAATCAGTGTCCGGCACGGAACTCTGAGACTTTGGTTCATTCCACTTCCTGGTGGGAAATTAGAGTTAAGTGGGCCCCTCCAGACACCTGCCTCATTCCTAGCCCCTTGGTGATGTGTGTCCTCTGGTTTGAGGCCACATGTGCTGGGTTCCTCACCTTTGGCTGATGTGGCCCCACTGGTGTGAGGACACTCCTGCCTGGTTCCCATCCCCTTGGTGATGCGGGCCCTCTGGTGAGAGTCTTATACTGGCTGGGTTCCTCACCCTTCTGTGACGTATGCCCTCTGCTGTGATGTCACTCCTGCCTGGCTCGCGCACGTCACCTTGGCGACGTGGGCCCTCAGTTGGGATTTGGTGTCTGCTGGGAGTTTCCTCCCTTCGGTAATGAGGGCCCTCTGACGTCAGGCCTTAAATCCTGGGCTCCCAAACTTTTCTGATGTGTGCCCTGTGGTGCGAGTACACTCCTGCCAGGTTCCCAACCCCATGGCAATGTGGGCCTTCTGCTCTGTGGACCCAATGGCTGGGCTATTCACAGTTTCATGATGAGGGCCCTCTTTTGTGAGTTCACACCGGCCGGGATCCCATAGCCTCGTCGTTGTTCCTTGCCGCCTGCTGGGATGTTCCAACTGCGGGATTCCTCACCTTTTTTATTCTATGGGCCCTCTGTTTTGAGACTACTCCTGCCTGCCTCCCTCCCAGCCCCTTGGTGATGTGTGTCCTCTGGTTTGAGGCCACATGTGGTGGTTTCCTCGCCTTTCAATGATGTGGCCCCACTGGACTGAGAACACTCCTGCCTGGTTCCCATCCTCTTGGTGATGTGGGCCCTCTGGTGAGAGTCTGATCCTGGTTGGGTTCCTCACACTTCCGTGAACTTGGCCCTCTGCTCTGAGGTCACTCCTGCCTGGCTGGCACACCCCGCCTTGGTGACGTCGGCCCTCTGGTGGCAGTTGGAGCGTGCTGGGAGCCTCCTTCCCTCAGTAATGAGGGCCCTTTGGCGTCAGGCCCTAACTGCTGTGTACCCACATTTTCTAATACGTACTAAGTGGTGCGAGGACACTCCTGCCAGGTTCCCATCCCCGTGGGGATGTGGGACTTCTGCTCTGATGTCCAAACGGCTGGGTTGCTCAAAGTTTCATGATGTGGGCCCTCTGCTGTGAGTGCACTGCGGCCTGGATCCCATAGACTGGGTGCTCTGGGCCACCTGCTGGGAGGTTCGAACTGTTGGATTCCTCACATTTTTTATTCTATGGGCCCTGCGTTGTGAGGCTAGTCCTGCCTGCCTCACTCTGAACCCCTTGGAGATGTGGATCCTCTGGTTTAGGCCACGTGTTCTGGGTTCCTCACCTTTCTATGATTTGGCCACACTGGTGTGAGGCCACTCTTGCCTGGATCCGATCCCCTTGGTGATGCGGGCCCTCTGGTGAGACTCTTATCCTGGCTGGGTGCCTCACCCTTCTGGGACGTATGCCCTCTGCTGTGAGGTCACTCCTGCCTGGCTGGCGCACGTCACCTTGGCGACGTGGGCCCTCAGTTGGGAGTTGGTGCCTGCTGGGAGTCTCCTCCCCTCGGTAATGAGGGCCCTCTGACGTCAGGCCCTAACTCCTGGGCTCCCATACTTTTCTGATGTGTGCCCTCTGGTGGGAGTACACTCCTGCCAGGTTCCCAACCCCATGGGAATGTGGGCCTTCTTCTCTGTGGTCCCAACCGCTGGGTTGTTCACAGTTTCGTGATGAGGGCCTTCTGTTGTGAGTTCACACCGGCCGGGATCCCATAGCCTCGCTGCTCCTTGCCGCCTGCTGGGAGGTTCCAACTGCGGGTTACCTCACCTTTTGTATTTTATGGCCCTCTGTTTGAGACACCTCCTGCCTGCCTCACTCTGAGCCCCTTGTTGATGTGGGTCCTCTGGTTTAGGCCATATGTTCTGGGTTCCTCACTTTTCTACGATTTGGCCACACTGGTGTGAGGCCACTCCTGCCTGGTTCTGATCCCCTTGGTGATGTGGGCCCTCTGGTGAGAGTCTTATCCTGGCTGGGTTCCTCCCCCTTCTGTGACATAGGCCCTCTGCTGTGAGGTCACTCCTGCCTGGCTAACGCACATCACCTTGGAGACGTGGGCCCTCAGGTGGGAGTTGGTGCCTTCTAGGAGTCTGCTCCCCTCGGTAATTAGGGCCGTCTGGCGTCAGGCCCTAACCCCTGGGCTCCCAAAATTTTCTGATGTGTGCCCTGTGGTGCGAGTACACTCCTGCCAGGTTCCCAACCCCATGGGAATGTGGGCCTTCTGTTCTGTGGTCCCAACAGCTGTGTTGTTCACAGTTTCATGATGAGGGTCCTCTGTTGTGAGTTCACAACGGCCGGGACCCCATAGCCTCGCTGCTCCTTGCTGCATGCTAGGAGGTTCCAACTGCGGGATTCCTCACCTTTTTTATTCTATGGGTCCTCTGTTTTGAGGCTCCTCCTGCCTGCCTCACTCCGAGCCCCTTGGAGATGTGGGTCCTCTTGTTTAGGCCACATGTTCTGGGTTCCTCACCTTTCTATGATTTGGCCACACTGGTGTGAGGCCACTCCTGCCTGGATCAGATCCCCTTGGTGATGTGGGCCCTCTGGTGAGAGTCTGATCCTGGCTGGGTTCCTCACTCTTCTGTGAGGTGGGCCCTCTGCTGTGAGGTAACTCCTGCCTGGCTTGCTCCCGTTGCCCTGGTGACGTCGGACTTCTGGTGGCAGTTGGAGCCTTCTTGTACCCTCCTCTCCAAGGTGATGAGGGCCCTCTTGCGTCAGGCTCTAACTGCTGGGCTCCCCACGATTTCTGATGTGAGCCCAGTGATGCCAGGACACTCCTGTAAGGTTCCAATACTCATGGGGATGTGTGCCTTCTGCTCTGTGGTCGCAACGCCTGGGTTGCTCACAGTTTCGTTATGTTGGCACTCCGGTGTTAGTTCACTCAGGCCTAGATCCCATAGCCTCTGTGCTCTGGGCCGCCTGCTGGGAGGTTCCAACTGCTGGATTCCTCACCTTTCTTATACTTTGGGCCCTGTGTGGTGAAGCTCCTCCTGCCTGCCTCACACCGAGCCCCTTGGTGATGTAGGTCTTCTGGTTTGAGACCACGTGTGCCGTTTGTCTCACCTTTTAGGGATGTGGCCCTACTGGTGTGAGGACACTCCTGACTGGTTCCCATCCCCTTGTTGATGTGGGCCCTCTGGTGAGAGTCTGATCCTGGCTTGATTCCTCACACTTCTGTGAGGCGGGCCCTCTGCTGTGAGGTCACACCTGCCTGGCTGGCACACGACGCCTTGGCCACATGGGCCCTCTGGTTGCAGTTGGAGCGTGCTGGGAACCTCCTCCCATCGGTGATGAGGGCCCTCTGGCGTCCGGCCCTAACTGCTGGGCTCACCACATTTTCTGATGTGCGCCCACTTGTGCGATGACACTCCTGCCAGGTTCCCATCCCCATGCAGATTTGGGCCTTCTGTTCTGAGGTGCCAACGGCTGGCTTGCTCACAGTGTCAGGATGTGGGCCCTCTGCTGTGAGTTCACTCCGGCATGCATCCCATAGCCTCGGTGCTCTGGGCCACCTGCTTGGAGCTTCCAACTGCAGGATTCCTTACCTTTTTTCTTCTATGGGCCGTGTGTTGTGAGACACTTCCTGCCTGCCTCACTCTGAGCCCCTTGTTGATGTGGGTCTTCTGGTTTGAGGCCACATGTGGTGGGTTCCTTGCCTTTCAATGATGTGGCCCCACTGGTGTGAGCACACTCCTGCCTGGTTCGCATCCCCTTGGTGATGTGGGCCCTCTGGTGAGAATCTGATCCGGGTTGGGTTCCTCACACTTCCGTGAGCTTGGCCCTCAGCTCTGAGGTCACTCCTGCCTGGCTGGCACACCCCGCCTTGGCGACGTCGGCCCTCTGGTGGCAGTTGGAGCCTGCTGGGAGCCTCCTCCCCTCAGTGATGAGAGCCCTTTGGCGTCAGGCCCTAACTGCTGGGTACCCACATTTTCTAATACGTACTAAGTGGTGCGAGGATACGCCTGCCACGTTCCCATCCCCATGGGGATGTGGGCGTTCTGCTCTGAGGTCCCAACGGCTGGGTTGCTCACAGTTTCATGATGTGGGCCCTCTGCTGTGAGTTCACTTTGGCCTGGATCCCATAGACTCGGTGCTCTGGGCCTCCTGCTGCGAGGTTCCAACTGCTGGATTCCTCACATTTTTTAATCTATGGGCCCTGTGTTGTTAGGCTAGTCCTGCCTGCCTCACTCCGAGCCCCTTGGAGATGTGGTTCCTCTGGTTTAGGCCACATGTTCTGGGTCCCTCACCTTTCCATTATTTGGCCACACTGGTGTGAGTATACTTCTGCCTGGTTCCGATCCCCTTGGTGATGCGGGCCCTCTGGTGAGAGTCTTATCCTGGCTGGGTTCCTCACCCTTCTGTGACGTATGCCCTCTGCTGTGATGTCACTCCTGCCTGGCTCGCGCACGTCACCTTGGCGACGTGGGCCCTCAGTTGGGCTTTGGTGTCTGCTGGGAGTTTCCTCCCTTCGGTAATGAGGGCCCTCTGGCGTCAGGCCTTAAATCCTGGGCTCCCAAACTTTTCTGATGTGTGCCCTGTGGTGCGAGTACACTCCTGCCAGGTTCCCAACCCCATGGCAATGTGGGCCTTCTGCTCTGTGGACCCAATGGCTGGGCTATTCACAGTTTCATGATGAGGGCCCTCTTTTGTGAGTTCACACCGGCCGGGATCCCATAGCCTCGTTGTTCCTTGCCGCCTGCTGGGATGTTCCAACTGCGGGATTCCTCACCTTTTTTCTTCTATGGGCCCTCTGTTTTGAGACTACTCCTGCCTGCCTCCCTCCCAGCCCCTTGGTGATGTGTGTCCTCTGGTTTGAGGCCACGTGTGCTGGGTCCCTCGCCTTTCAATGATGTGGCCCCACTGGACTGAGAACACTCCTGACTGGTTCCTATCCCCTTGATGATGTGGGCTCTCTGGTGAGAGTCTGATCCTGGCTGGGTCCCTCACCCTTCTGTGAGGTGGGCCCTCTGCTGTGAGGTCACTCCTGCCTGGCTGGCACACCCCGCCTGGGCAACATCGGCCCTCTTGTGGCAGTTGGAGCATGCTTGGAGCCTCCTCCCCTCGGTGATGAGGGCCCTCTTGCGTCAGGCCCTAACTGCTGGGTACCCACATTTTCTGATACGTGCTAAGTGGTGCGAGGACACTCCTGCGAGGTTCCCATCCCCATGGGTATGTGGGCCTTCTGCTCTGAGGTCCCAATGGCTGGGTTGCTCACAGTTTCATGATGTGGGCCCTCTGCTGTGAGTTCACTGCAGCCTGGATCACATAGACTCGGTGCTCTGGGCCGCCTGCTGGGAGGTTCCCACTGCAGGATTCCTCACCTTTTTTATTCTATTGGCCCTGTGTTGTGAAGCTACTCATGCCTGCCTCAATCCGAGCCCCTTGGAGATGTGGGTCCTCTGGTTTAGGCCTCATGTGCTGGTTTCCTCACCTTTCTATGATGTGGTCACCCTGGTGTGAAGACAGTCCTGCCTGGTTCTGATCCCCTTGGTGATGTGGGCCCTCTGGTGAGAGTCTTATCCTGGCTGGGTTCCTCACCCTTCTGTGAGGTAGGCCCTCTGCTGTGAGGTCACTCCTGCCTGGCTGTCACACGTCACCTTGTCGACATGGGCCCTCAGTTGGGAGTTGGTGCCTGCTTGGAGTCTCCTCCCCTTGGTAATGAGGGCCCTCTGGCGTCAGACCCTAACTTCTGGGCTCCCAAAATTCTCTGATGTGTGCCCTGAGGTGCGAGTACACTTATGCCATGTTCCCAACCACATAGGAATGTGGGCCTTCTGCTCTGAGGTCCCAAAGCCTGGGTTGCTCACAGTTTCATGATGAGGGCCCTCTGTTTTGAGTTCAGTCAGGTCTGGATCCCATAGCCTCGCTGCTCCTGGCCGCCTGCTGGGAGGTTCCAACTGCGGGATTCCTCACCTTTTTTCTTCTATGGGCCCTCTGTTTTGAGACTCCTCCTGCCTGCCTCACTCCCAGCCCCTTGGTGATGTGTGTCCTCTGGTTTGAGGCCACGTGTGCTGGGTCACTCACATTTCGTTGATGAGGTCCCACTGGTGTGAGGACACTCCAGCCTGGTTCCCATTCTCTTGGTGATGTGGGCCCTCTGGTGAGAGTCTGATCCTCCTTGGGTTCCTCACACTTTTGTGAGGTGGGCCCTCTGCTCTGAGGTCACTCTTGCCTGGCTGGCACACCCCGCATTGGCGACGGCGGCCCACTGGTAGCAGTTGGAGCCTGCTGGGAGCCTCCTCTCCTCGGTGATGAGAGCCCTCTGGTGTCAGGCCCTAACTGCTGGGCTCCCCACATTTTCTGATGTGTGCCCACTGGTGCGATGACACTCCTACTTGGTTCCCTTCCCCATGGGGATGTGGGCCTTGTGCTCTGAGGTCACAACGGCTGGTTTGCTCACAGTTTCATGATGAGGGCCCTCTGTTGTGAGTTCATCACTGTCTGGATCCCATAGCCTCGGTGCTCTGGGCCGCCTGCTGGGATGTTCCAACTGCTGGATTCCTCACCTTTGTTATACAATGGGCCATGTGTTGTGAGGTTAATCCTGCCTGCCTCGCTCCAAGACCCATGGTGATGTGGGTCCTCTGGTTTGAGGCCACATTTTCTTGTTACCTCAACTTTTGATGATATGGCCCCACGGGTGTGATGACACTCCTGCCTGGTTCACAGCCCCTTGCTGATGTGGGCACTCTGGTGAGAGTCTGATCCTGGCTGGGTTCCTTACCCTTCTGTGAGGTGGGCCCTCTGATGTGAGGTCACTCCTGCCTGGCTGGCTCACGTCGCCTTGATGATGTGGGCCCTCTGTTGGCCACTAAAGCATTCTGGGAGCCTCCTACCCTCTTTAATGAGGGCCCTGGAAAAAACGCATATGCACATTTTGACCAAGTGCATCATTGTCCAGGATCTGCCTCTTCTCCTATGCTTTCAGAGCACTTCCCGTCTACGTCCTGAAATCATATTCCAGGAATACTGCCCCGCTTTCAAGTCCTCCTCGCAGCCTTACTTCAATATATTTTTGTATGATACCTGTCATTAATAACTCTGCAGGTTTGTTAAATACAGTGTCCCTGAGCTCCTTTCTTCAACATGCTTTCTTGTGAGCTGGCCGCAAAACCGCAGGATTGCTTCAGGCCGTAATCTGGTTTCGGCACGGCACGCTGAGCCTTTGGTAAATTCCTCTTTCTGGTGAGAAATGAGCATTCAATTTGCCCGTGGAGACACCTACAGCTAGTCTCTCATTGGTTCTCCCTATTCCTGTTCATCTTGTGCAGAAATTGCAAACTGTGCCAAACAGGAGGTTAAAGGCACTGACTCTCCAAGTGGGTAGAGGGTTAGTAAAGCATCTGGAATGGTGAACCCGAGTACCAGGGAACGAAACCTGAGAGCCATTTAAAATGGTTTCCCAGTCTCACAGTGGACAATACTCTGGGTTTCCCATGCATGTTTTAGCTGAAGG
The DNA here is from genome assembly GCF_059928025.1 of Delphinapterus leucas. Classification (NCBI taxonomy): domain Eukaryota; kingdom Metazoa; phylum Chordata; class Mammalia; order Artiodactyla; family Monodontidae; genus Delphinapterus; species Delphinapterus leucas. Next base: position 2,487,194 of record NW_028322256.1, on the reverse strand, counting down.
AAGAATTCCTTAAACCTGGAGATTATTGACCCATGGAATGGGTACCATGCAGTATGACTAAAAAGGGTCTGAATTTGCTCACCGAACCTCACCAATGCTATCAGTTCGAAGTGTCCAGCCTTATGCCTCACCCAGCTCTGGGTGTAGATGTGGTAAATCCAGGTTTCATCACAAGCCCTGAATCAATTATTTAAGAATTGCTGTCTCTTTCACTGTCATTGTGTTTTGTTTCCGAAACTTTGGGGTGGCTGTGTGTTTTTGATTTTAATTTCACTAAGCTATAGGACCATAAGTGGAAGTGCTGTAGGCTCCGTTGCTTGGTTTTTTAGGTGTTTGAGGAAACACCATACACTTCTCCAGAGTGGCTGTTGGCAAATTACATCCCGCCCATCAGCATAACAAGGCTCCCTCTTCTCCATGGTCTGTGCTGCCTTTCTGGATTTTACACTTTTTTCAGGTGGCCCTTTTGACCGGGGGGCAGTGAGACTTCATTGTAGTGCAGATTTCCTTTACACGCTTGCTTGGTTGGCCAAAAAGGGCGTATGCCCTTTTTCCTGAATATATTCAGGAAAAAACGCATACGCCCTTTTTGGCCAAGTGCATCATTGTCGTCGTTCTGCCTCTTTTCCTATGCTTTAAATGCAATTCCAGTCTACCCCCTGAAATCGTTTTCCTGAAATTCTGCCCCACTTTCAAGTCCTCTTCGCAGCCTTCCTTCAATATATTTTTAGACCATAGCTGTCATTTATAACTCTGCAGGTTTGTGAATTACAGTGCCCGTGATTTTCTTTCTTAACTCGTTTCCTTGAAAACTGGTCACAGAACCGCAGGGTTGCTTCAGGCCATAATCAGTGTCCGGCACGGAACTCTGAGACTTTGGTTCATTCCACTTCCTGGTGGGAAATTAGAGTTAAGTGGGCCCCTCCAGACACCTGCCTCATTCCTAGCCCCTTGGTGATGTGTGTCCTCTGGTTTGAGGCCACATGTGCTGGGTTCCTCACCTTTGGCTGATGTGGCCCCACTGGTGTGAGGACACTCCTGCCTGGTTCCCATCCCCTTGGTGATGCGGGCCCTCTGGTGAGAGTCTTATACTGGCTGGGTTCCTCACCCTTCTGTGACGTATGCCCTCTGCTGTGATGTCACTCCTGCCTGGCTCGCGCACGTCACCTTGGCGACGTGGGCCCTCAGTTGGGATTTGGTGTCTGCTGGGAGTTTCCTCCCTTCGGTAATGAGGGCCCTCTGACGTCAGGCCTTAAATCCTGGGCTCCCAAACTTTTCTGATGTGTGCCCTGTGGTGCGAGTACACTCCTGCCAGGTTCCCAACCCCATGGCAATGTGGGCCTTCTGCTCTGTGGACCCAATGGCTGGGCTATTCACAGTTTCATGATGAGGGCCCTCTTTTGTGAGTTCACACCGGCCGGGATCCCATAGCCTCGTCGTTGTTCCTTGCCGCCTGCTGGGATGTTCCAACTGCGGGATTCCTCACCTTTTTTATTCTATGGGCCCTCTGTTTTGAGACTACTCCTGCCTGCCTCCCTCCCAGCCCCTTGGTGATGTGTGTCCTCTGGTTTGAGGCCACATGTGGTGGTTTCCTCGCCTTTCAATGATGTGGCCCCACTGGACTGAGAACACTCCTGCCTGGTTCCCATCCTCTTGGTAATGTGGGCCCTCTGGTGAGAGTCTGATCCTGGTTGGGTTCCTCACACTTCCGTGAACTTGGCCCTCTGCTCTGAGGTCACTCCTGCCTGGCTGGCACACCCCGCCTTGGTGACGTCGGCCCTCTGGTGGCAGTTGGAGCGTGCTGGGAGCCTCCTTCCCTCAGTAATGAGGGCCCTTTGGCGTCAGGCCCTAACTGCTGTGTACCCACATTTTCTAATACGTACTAAGTGGTGCGAGGACACTCCTGCCAGGTTCCCATCCCCGTGGGGATGTGGGACTTCTGCTCTGATGTCCAAACGGCTGGGTTGCTCAAAGTTTCATGATGTGGGCCCTCTGCTGTGAGTGCACTGCGGCCTGGATCCCATAGACTGGGTGCTCTGGGCCACCTGCTGGGAGGTTCGAACTGTTGGATTCCTCACATTTTTTATTCTATGGGCCCTGCGTTGTGAGGCTAGTCCTGCCTGCCTCACTCTGAACCCCTTGGAGATGTGGATCCTCTGGTTTAGGCCACGTGTTCTGGGTTCCTCACCTTTCTATGATTTGGCCACACTGGTGTGAGGCCACTCTTGCCTGGATCCGATCCCCTTGGTGATGCGGGCCCTCTGGTGAGACTCTTATCCTGGCTGGGTGCCTCACCCTTCTGGGACGTATGCCCTCTGCTGTGAGGTCACTCCTGCCTGGCTGGCGCACGTCACCTTGGCGACGTGGGCCCTCAGTTGGGAGTTGGTGCCTGCTGGGAGTCTCCTCCCCTCGGTAATGAGGGCCCTCTGACGTCAGGCCCTAACTCCTGGGCTCCCATACTTTTCTGATGTGTGCCCTCTGGTGGGAGTACACTCCTGCCAGGTTCCCAACCCCATGGGAATGTGGGCCTTCTTCTCTGTGGTCCCAACCGCTGGGTTGTTCACAGTTTCGTGATGAGGGCCTTCTGTTGTGAGTTCACACCGGCCGGGATCCCATAGCCTCGCTGCTCCTTGCCGCCTGCTGGGAGGTTCCAACTGCGGGTTACCTCACCTTTTGTATTTTATGGCCCTCTGTTTGAGACACCTCCTGCCTGCCTCACTCTGAGCCCCTTGTTGATGTGGGTCCTCTGGTTTAGGCCATATGTTCTGGGTTCCTCACTTTTCTACGATTTGGCCACACTGGTGTGAGGCCACTCCTGCCTGGTTCTGATCCCCTTGGTGATGTGGGCCCTCTGGTGAGAGTCTTATCCTGGCTGGGTTCCTCCCCCTTCTGTGACATAGGCCCTCTGCTGTGAGGTCACTCCTGCCTGGCTAACGCACATCACCTTGGAGACGTGGGCCCTCAGGTGGGAGTTGGTGCCTTCTAGGAGTCTGCTCCCCTCGGTAATTAGGGCCGTCTGGCGTCAGGCCCTAACCCCTGGGCTCCCAAAATTTTCTGATGTGTGCCCTGTGGTGCGAGTACACTCCTGCCAGGTTCCCAACCCCATGGGAATGTGGGCCTTCTGTTCTGTGGTCCCAACAGCTGTGTTGTTCACAGTTTCATGATGAGGGTCCTCTGTTGTGAGTTCACAACGGCCGGGACCCCATAGCCTCGCTGCTCCTTGCTGCATGCTAGGAGGTTCCAACTGCGGGATTCCTCACCTTTTTTATTCTATGGGTCCTCTGTTTTGAGGCTCCTCCTGCCTGCCTCACTCCGAGCCCCTTGGAGATGTGGGTCCTCTTGTTTAGGCCACATGTTCTGGGTTCCTCACCTTTCTATGATTTGGCCACACTGGTGTGAGGCCACTCCTGCCTGGATCAGATCCCCTTGGTGATGTGGGCCCTCTGGTGAGAGTCTGATCCTGGCTGGGTTCCTCACTCTTCTGTGAGGTGGGCCCTCTGCTGTGAGGTAACTCCTGCCTGGCTTGCTCCCGTTGCCCTGGTGACGTCGGACTTCTGGTGGCAGTTGGAGCCTTCTTGTACCCTCCTCTCCAAGGTGATGAGGGCCCTCTTGCGTCAGGCTCTAACTGCTGGGCTCCCCACGATTTCTGATGTGAGCCCAGTGATGCCAGGACACTCCTGTAAGGTTCCAATACTCATGGGGATGTGTGCCTTCTGCTCTGTGGTCGCAACGCCTGGGTTGCTCACAGTTTCGTTATGTTGGCACTCCGGTGTTAGTTCACTCAGGCCTAGATCCCATAGCCTCTGTGCTCTGGGCCGCCTGCTGGGAGGTTCCAACTGCTGGATTCCTCACCTTTCTTATACTTTGGGCCCTGTGTGGTGAAGCTCCTCCTGCCTGCCTCACACCGAGCCCCTTGGTGATGTAGGTCTTCTGGTTTGAGACCACGTGTGCCGTTTGTCTCACCTTTTAGGGATGTGGCCCTACTGGTGTGAGGACACTCCTGACTGGTTCCCATCCCCTTGTTGATGTGGGCCCTCTGGTGAGAGTCTGATCCTGGCTTGATTCCTCACACTTCTGTGAGGCGGGCCCTCTGCTGTGAGGTCACACCTGCCTGGCTGGCACACGACGCCTTGGCCACATGGGCCCTCTGGTTGCAGTTGGAGCGTGCTGGGAACCTCCTCCCATCGGTGATGAGGGCCCTCTGGCGTCCGGCCCTAACTGCTGGGCTCACCACATTTTCTGATGTGCGCCCACTTGTGCGATGACACTCCTGCCAGGTTCCCATCCCCATGCAGATTTGGGCCTTCTGTTCTGAGGTGCCAACGGCTGGCTTGCTCACAGTGTCAGGATGTGGGCCCTCTGCTGTGAGTTCACTCCGGCATGCATCCCATAGCCTCGGTGCTCTGGGCCACCTGCTTGGAGCTTCCAACTGCAGGATTCCTTACCTTTTTTCTTCTATGGGCCGTGTGTTGTGAGACACTTCCTGCCTGCCTCACTCTGAGCCCCTTGTTGATGTGGGTCTTCTGGTTTGAGGCCACATGTGGTGGGTTCCTTGCCTTTCAATGATGTGGCCCCACTGGTGTGAGCACACTCCTGCCTGGTTCGCATCCCCTTGGTGATGTGGGCCCTCTGGTGAGAATCTGATCCGGGTTGGGTTCCTCACACTTCCGTGAGCTTGGCCCTCAGCTCTGAGGTCACTCCTGCCTGGCTGGCACACCCCGCCTTGGCGACGTCGGCCCTCTGGTGGCAGTTGGAGCCTGCTGGGAGCCTCCTCCCCTCAGTGATGAGAGCCCTTTGGCGTCAGGCCCTAACTGCTGGGTACCCACATTTTCTAATACGTACTAAGTGGTGCGAGGATACGCCTGCCACGTTCCCATCCCCATGGGGATGTGGGCGTTCTGCTCTGAGGTCCCAACGGCTGGGTTGCTCACAGTTTCATGATGTGGGCCCTCTGCTGTGAGTTCACTTTGGCCTGGATCCCATAGACTCGGTGCTCTGGGCCTCCTGCTGCGAGGTTCCAACTGCTGGATTCCTCACATTTTTTAATCTATGGGCCCTGTGTTGTTAGGCTAGTCCTGCCTGCCTCACTCCGAGCCCCTTGGAGATGTGGTTCCTCTGGTTTAGGCCACATGTTCTGGGTCCCTCACCTTTCCATTATTTGGCCACACTGGTGTGAGTATACTTCTGCCTGGTTCCGATCCCCTTGGTGATGCGGGCCCTCTGGTGAGAGTCTTATCCTGGCTGGGTTCCTCACCCTTCTGTGACGTATGCCCTCTGCTGTGATGTCACTCCTGCCTGGCTGGCGCACGTCACCTTGGCGACGTGGGCCCTCAGTTGGGATTTGGTGTCTGCTGGGAGTTTCCTCCCTTCGGTAATGAGGGCCCTCTGGCGTCAGGCCTTAAATCCTGGGCTCCCAAACTTTTCTGATGTGTGCCCTGTGGTGCGAGTACACGCCTGCCAGGTTCCCAACCCCATGGCAATGTGGGCCTTCTGCTCTGTGGACCCAATGGCTGGGCTATTCACAGTTTCATGATGAGGGCCCTCTTTTGTGAGTTCACACCGGCCGGGATCCCATAGCCTCGTTGTTCCTTGCCGCCTGCTGGGATGTTCCAACTGCGGGATTCCTCACCTTTTTTATTCTATGGGCCCTCTGTTTTGAGACTACTCCTGCCTGCCTCCTTCCCAGCCCCATGGTGATGTGTGTCCTCTGGTTTGAGGCCACATGTGGTGGTTTCCTCGCCTTTCAATGATGTGGCCCCACTGGACTGAGAACACTCCTGCCTGGTTCCCATCCTCTTGGTGATGTGGGCCCTCTGGTGAGAGTCTGATCCTGGTTGGGTTCCTCACACTTCCGTGAACTTGGCCCTCTGCTCTGAGGTCACTCCTGCCTGGCTGGCACACCCCGCCTTGGTGACGTCGGCCCTCTGGTGGCAGTTGGAGCGTGCTGGGAGCCTCCTTCCCTCAGTAATGAGGGCCCTTTGGCGTCAGGCCCTAACTGCTGTGTACCCACATTTTCTAATACGTACTAAGGGGTGCGAGGACACTCCTGCCAGGTTCCCATCCCCGTGGGGATGTGGGACTTCTGCTCTGATGTCCAAACGGCTGGGTTGCTCAAAGTTTCATGATGTGGGCCCTCTGCTGTGAGTGCACTGCGGCCTGGATCCCATAGACTGGGTGCTCTGGGCCACCTGCTGGGAGGTTCGAACTGTTGGATTCCTCACATTTTTTATTCTATGGGCCCTGCGTTGTGAGGCTAGTCCTGCCTGCCTCACTCTGAACCCCTTGGAGATGTGGATCCTCTGGTTTAGGCCACGTGTTCTGGGTTCCTCACCTTTCTATGATTTGGCCACACTGGTGTGAGGCCACTCTTGCCTGGATCCGATCCCCTTGGTGATGCGGGCCCTCTGGTGAGACTCTTATCCTGGCTGGGTGCCTCACCCTTCTGGGACGTATGCCCTCTGCTGTGAGGTCACTCGTGCCTGGCTGGCGCACGTCACCTTGGCGACGTGGGCCCTCAGTTGGGAGTTGGTGCCTGCTGGGAGTCTCCTCCCCTCGGTAATGAGGGCCCTCTGACGTCAGGCCCTAACTCCTGGGCTCCCATACTTTTCTGATGTGTGCCCTCTGGTGGGAGTACACTCCTGCCAGGTTCCCAACCCCATGGGAATGTGGGCCTTCTTCTCTGTGGTCCCAACCGCTGGGTTGTTCACAGTTTCGTGATGAGGGCCTTCTGTTGTGAGTTCACACCGGCCGGGATCCCATAGCCTCGCTGCTCCTTGCCGCCTGCTGGGAGGTTCCAACTGCGGGTTACCTCACCTTTTTTATTTTATGGCCCTCTGTTTGAGACACCTCCTGCCTGCCTCACTCTGAGCCCCTTGTTGATGTGGGTCCTCTGGTTTAGGCCATATGTTCTGGGTTCCTCACTTTTCTACGATTTGGCCACACTGGTGTGAGGCCACTCCTGCCTGGTTCTGATCCCCTTGGTGATGTGGGCCCTCTGGTGAGAGTCTTATCCTGGCTGGGTTCCTCCCCCTTCTGTGACATAGGCCCTCTGCTGTGAGGTCACTCCTGCCTGGCTAACGCACATCACCTTGGAGACGTGGGCCCTCAGGTGGGAGTTGGTGCCTTCTAGGAGTCTGCTCCCCTCGGTAATTAGGGCCGTCTGGCGTCAGGCCCTAACTCCTGGGCTCCCAAAATTTTCTGATGTGTGCCCTGTGGTGCGAGTACACTCCTGCCAGGTTCCCAACCCCATGGGAATGTGGGCCTTCTGTTCTGTGGTCCCAACAGCTGTGTTGTTCACAGTTTCATGATGAGGGTCCTCTGTTGTGAGTTCACAACGGCCGGGACCCCATAGCCTCGCTGCTCCTTGCTGCATGCTAGGAGGTTCCAACTGCGGGATTCCTCACCTTTTTTATTCTATGGGTCCTCTGTTTTGAGGCTCCTCCTGCCTGCCTCACTCCGAGCCCCTTGGAGATGTGGGTCCTCTTGTTTAGGCCACATGTTCTGGGTTCCTCACCTTTCTATGATTTGGCCACACTGGTGTGAGGCCACTCCTGCCTGGATCAGATCCCCTTGGTGATGTGGGCCCTCTGGTGAGAGTCTGATCCTGGCTGGGTTCCTCACTCTTCTGTGAGGTGGGCCCTCTGCTGTGAGGTAACTCCTGCCTGGCTTGCTCCCGTTGCCCTGGTGACGTCAGACTTCTGGTGGCAGTTGGAGCCTTCTTGTACCCTCCTCTCCAAGGTGATGAGGGCCCTCTTGCGTCAGGCTCTAACTGCTGGGCTCCCCACGATTTCTGATGTGAGCCCAGTGATGCCAGGACACTCCTGTAAGATTCCAATACTCATGGGGATGTGTGCCTTCTGCTCTGTGGTCGCAACGCCTGGGTTGCTCACAGTTTCGTTATGTTGGCACTCCGGTGTTAGTTCACTCAGGCCTAGATCCCATAGCCTCTGTGCTCTGGGCCGCCTGCTGGGAGGTTCCAACTGCTGGATTCCTCACCTTTCTTATACTTTGGGCCCTGTGTGGTGAAGCTCCTCCTGCCTGCCTCACACCGAGCCCCTTGGTGATGTAGGTCTTCTGGTTTGAGACCACGTGTGCCGTTTGTCTCACCTTTTAGGGATGTGGCCCTACTGGTGTGAGGACACTCCTGACTGGTTCCCATCCCCTTGTTGATGTGGGCCCTCTGGTGAGAGTCTGATCCTGGCTTGATTCCTCACACTTCTGTGAGGCGGGCCCTCTGCTGTGAGGTCACACCTGCCTGGCTGGCACACGACGCCTTGGCCACATGGGCCCTCTGGTTGCAGTTGGAGCGTGCTGGGAACCTCCTCCCATCGGTGATGAGGGCCCTCTGGCGTCCGGCCCTAACTGCTGGGCTCACCACATTTTCTGATGTGCGCCCACTTGTGCGATGACACTCCTGCCAGGTTCCCATCCCCATGCAGATTTGGGCCTTCTGTTCTGAGGTGCCAACGGCTGGCTTGCTCACAGTGTCAGGATGTGGGCCCTCTGCTGTGAGTTCACTCCGGCATGCATCCCATAGCCTCGGTGCTCTGGGCCAGCTGCTTGGAGCTTCCAACTGCAGGATTCCTTACCTTTTTTCTTCTATGGGCCGTGTGTTGTGAGACACTTCCTGCCTGCCTCACTCTGAGCCCCTTGTTGATGTGGGTCTTCTGGTTTGAGGCCACATGTGGTGGGTTCCTTGCCTTTCAATGATGTGGCCCCACTGGTGTGAGCACACTCCTGCCTGGTTCGCATCCCCTTGGTGATGTGGGCCCTCTGGTGAGAATCTGATCCGGGTTGGGTTCCTCACACTTCCGTGAGCTTGGCCCTCAGCTCTGAGGTCACTCCTGCCTGGCTGGCACACCCCGCCTTGGCGACGTCGGCCCTCTGGTGGCAGTTGGAGCCTGCTGGGAGCCTCCTCCCCTCAGTGATGAGAGCCCTTTGGCGTCAGGCCCTAACTGCTGGGTACCCACATTTTCTAATACGTACTAAGTGGTGCGAGGATACGCCTGCCACGTTCCCATCCCCATGGGGATGTGGGCGTTCTGCTCTGAGGTCCCAACGGCTGGGTTGCTCACAGTTTCATGATGTGGGCCCTCTGCTGTGAGTTCACTTTGGCCTGGATCCCATAGACTCGGTGCTCTGGGCCTCCTGCTGCGAGGTTCCAACTGCTGGATTCCTCACATTTTTTAATCTATGGGCCCTGTGTTGTTAGGCTAGTCCTGCCTGCCTCACTCCGAGCCCCTTGGAGATGTGGTTCCTCTGGTTTAGGCCACATGGTCTGGGTCCCTCACCTTTCCATTATTTGGCCACACTGGTGTGAGTATACTTCTGCCTGGTTCCGATCCCCTTGGTGATGCGGGCCCTCTGGTGAGAGTCTTATCCTGGCTGGGTTCCTCACCCTTCTGTGACGTATGCCCTCTGCTGTGATGTCACTCCTGCCTGGCTGGCGCACGTCACCTTGGCGACGTGGGCCCTCAGTTGGGATTTGGTGTCTGCTGGGAGTTTCCTCCCTTCGGTAATGAGGGCCCTCTGGCGTCAGGCCTTAAATCCTGGGCTCCCAAACTTTTCTGATGTGTGCCCTGTGGTGCGAGTACACTCCTGCCAGGTTCCCAACCCCATGGCAATGTGGGCCTTCTGCTCTGTGGACCCAATGGCTGGGCTATTCACAGTTTCATGATGAGGGCCCTCTTTTGTGAGTTCACACCGGCCGGGATCCCATAGCCTCGTTGTTCCTTGCCGCCTGCTGGGATGTTCCAACTGCGGGATTCCTCACCTTTTTTATTCTATGGGCCCTCTGTTTTGAGACTACTCCTGCCTGCCTCCCTCCCAGCCCCTTGGTGATGTGTGTCCTCTGGTTTGAGGCCACATGTGGTGGTTTCCTCGCCTTTCAATGATGTGGCCCCACTGGACTGAGAACACTCCTGCCTGGTTCCCATCCTCTTGGTGATGTGGGCCCTCTGGTGAGAGTCTGATCCTGGTTGGGTTCATCACACTTCCGTGAACTTGGCCCTCTGCTCTGAGGTCACTCCTGCCTGGCTGGCACACCCCGCCTTGGTGACGTCGGCCCTCTGGTGGCAGTTGGAGCGTGCTGGGAGCCTCCTTCCCTCAGTAATGAGGGCCCTTTGGCGTCAGGCCCTAACTGCTGTGTACCCACATTTTCTAATACGTACTAAGTGGTGCGAGGACACTCCTGCCAGGTTCCCATCCCCGTGGGGATGTGGGACTTCTGCTCTGATGTCCAAACGGCTGGGTTGCTCAAAGTTTCATGATGTGGGCCCTCTGCTGTGAGTGCACTGCGGCCTGGATCCCATAGACTGGGTGCTCTGGGCCACCTGCTGGGAGGTTCGAACTGTTGGATTCCTCACACTTTTTATTCTATGGGCCCTGCGTTGTGAGGCTAGTCCTGCCTGCCTCACTCTGAACCCCTTGGAGATGTGGATCCTCTGGTTTAGGCCACGTGTTCTGGGTTCCTCACCTTTCTATGATTTGGCCACACTGGTGTGAGGCCACTCTTGCCTGGATCCGATCCCCTTGGTGATGCGGGCCCTCTGGTGAGACTCTTATCCTGGCTGGGTGCCTCACCCTTCTGGGACGTATGCCCTCTGCTGTGAGGTCACTCGTGCCTGGCTGGCGCACGTCACCTTGGCGACGTGGGCCCTCAGTTGGGAGTTGGTGCCTGCTGGGAGTCTCCTCCCCTCGGTAATGAGGGCCCTCTGACGTCAGGCCCTAACTCCTGGGCTCCCATACTTTTCTGATGTGTGCCCTCTGGTGGGAGTACACTCCTGCCAGGTTCCCAACCCCATGGGAATGTGGGCCTTCTTCTCTGTGGTCCCAACCGCTGGGTTGTTCACAGTTTCGTGATGAGGGCCTTCTGTTGTGAGTTCACACCGGCCGGGATCCCATAGCCTCGCTGCTCCTTGCCGCCTGCTGGGAGGTTCCAACTGCGGGTTACCTCACCTTTTTTATTTTATGGCCCTCTGTTTGAGACACCTCCTGCCTGCCTCACTCTGAGCCCCTTGTTGATGTGGGTCCTCTGGTTTAGGCCATATGTTCTGGGTTCCTCACTTTTCTACGATTTGGCCACACTGGTGTGAGGCCACTCCTGCCTGGTTCTGATCCCCTTGGTGATGTGGGCCCTCTGGTGAGAGTCTTATCCTGGCTGGGTTCCTCCCCCTTCTGTGACATAGGCCCTCTGCTGTGAGGTCACTCCTGCCTGGCTAACGCACATCACCTTGGAGACGTGGGCCCTCAGGTGGGAGTTGGTGCCTTCTAGGAGTCTGCTCCCCTCGGTAATTAGGGCCGTCTGGCGTCAGGCCCTAACTCCTGGGCTCCCAAAATTTTCTGATGTGTGCCCTGTGGTGCGAGTACACTCCTGCCAGGTTCCCAACCCCATGGGAATGTGGGCCTTCTGTTCTGTGGTCCCAACAGCTGTGTTGTTCACAGTTTCATGATGAGGGTCCTCTGTTGTGAGTTCACAACGGCCGGGACCCCATAGCCTCGCTGCTCCTTGCTGCATGCTAGGAGGTTCCAACTGCGGGATTCCTCACCTTTTTTATTCTATGGGTCCTCTGTTTTGAGGCTCCTCCTGCCTGCCTCACTCCGAGCCCCTTGGAGATGTGGGTCCTCTTGTTTAGGCCACATGTTCTGGGTTCCTCACCTTTCTATGATTTGGCCACACTGGTGTGAGGCCACTCCTGCCTGGATCAGATCCCCTTGGTGATGTGGGCCCTCTGGTGAGAGTCTGATCCTGGCTGGGTTCCTCACTCTTCTGTGAGGTGGGCCCTCTGCTGTGAGGTAACTCCTGCCTGGCTTGCTCCCGTTGCCCTGGTGACGTCGGACTTCTGGTGGCAGTTGGAGCCTTCTTGTACCCTCCTCTCCAAGGTGATGAGGGCCCTCTTGCGTCAGGCTCTAACTGCTGGGCTCCCCACGATTTCTGATGTGAGCCCAGTGATGCCAGGACACTCCTGTAAGATTCCAATACTCATGGGGATGTGTGCCTTCTGCTCTGTGGTCGCAACGCCTGGGTTGCTCACAGTTTCGTTATGTTGGCACTCCGGTGTTAGTTCACTCAGGCCTAGATCCCATAGCCTCTGTGCTCTGGGCCGCCTGCTGGGAGGTTCCAACTGCTGGATTCCTCACCTTTCTTATACTTTGGGCCCTGTGTGGTGAAGCTCCTCCTGCCTGCCTCACACCGAGCCCCTTGGTGATGTAGGTCTTCTGGTTTGAGACCACGTGTGCCGTTTGTCTCACCTTTTAGGGATGTGGCCCTACTGGTGTGAGGACACTCCTGACTGGTTCCCATCCCCTTGTTGATGTGGGCCCTCTGGTGAGAGTCTGATCCTGGCTTGATTCCTCACACTTCTGTGAGGCGGGCCCTCTGCTGTGAGGTCACACCTGCCTGGCTGGCACACGACGCCTTGGCCACATGGGCCCTCTGGTTGCAGTTGGAGCGTGCTGGGAACCTCCTCCCATCGGTGATGAGGGCCCTCTGGCGTCCGGCCCTAACTGCTGGGCTCACCACATTTTCTGATGTGCGCCCACTTGTGCGATGACACTCCTGCCAGGTTCCCATCCCCATGCAGATTTGGGCCTTCTGTTCTGAGGTGCCAACGGCTGGCTTGCTCACAGTGTCAGGATGTGGGCCCTCTGCTGTGAGTTCACTCCGGCATGCATCCCATAGCCTCGGTGCTCTGGGCCACCTGCTTGGAGCTTCCAACTGCAGGATTCCTTACCTTTTTTCTTCTATGGGCCGTGTGTTGTGAGACACTTCCTGCCTGCCTCACTCTGAGCCCCTTGTTGATGTGGGTCTTCTGGTTTGAGGCCACATGTGGTGGGTTCCTTGCCTTTCAATGATGTGGCCCCACTGGTGTGAGCACACTCCTGCCTGGTTCGCATCCCCTTGGTGATGTGGGCCCTCTGGTGAGAATCTGATCCGGGTTGGGTTCCTCACACTTCCGTGAGCTTGGCCCTCAGCTCTGAGGTCACTCCTGCCTGGCTGGCACACCCCGCCTTGGCGACGTCGGCCCTCTGGTGGCAGTTGGAGCCTGCTGGGAGCCTCCTCCCCTCAGTGATGAGAGCCCTTTGGCGTCAGGCCCTAACTGCTGGGTACCCACATTTTCTAATACGTACTAAGTGGTGCGAGGATACGCCTGCCACGTTCCCATCCCCATGGGGATGTGGGCGTTCTGCTCTGAGGTCCCAACGGCTGGGTTGCTCACAGTTTCATGATGTGGGCCCTCTGCTGTGAGTTCACTTTGGCCTGGATCCCATAGACTCGGTGCTCTGGGCCTCCTGCTGCGAGGTTCCAACTGCTGGATTCCTCACATTTTTTAATCTATGGGCCCTGTGTTGTTAGGCTAGTCCTGCCTGCCTCACTCCGAGCCCCTTGGAGATGTGGTTCCTCTGGTTTAGGCCACATGGTCTGGGTCCCTCACCTTTCCATTATTTGGCCACACTGGTGTGAGTATACTTCTGTCTGGTTCCGATCCCCTTGGTGATGCGGGCCCTCTGGTGAGAGTCTTATCCTGGCTGGGTTCCTCACCCTTCTGTGACGTATGCCCTCTGCTGTGATGTCACTCCTGCCTGGCTGGCGCACGTCACCTTGGCGACGTGGGCCCTCAGTTGGGATTTGATGTCTGCTGGGAGTTTCCTCCCTTCGGTAATGAGGGCCCTCTGGCGTCAGGCCTTAAATCCTGGGCTCCCAAACTTTTCTGATGTGTGCCCTGTGGTGCGAGTACACTCCTGCCAGGTTCCCAACCCCATGGCAATGTGGGCCTTCTGCTCTGTGGACCCAATGGCTGGGCTATTCACAGTTTCATGATGAGGGCCCTCTTTTGTGAGTTCACACCGGCCGGGATCCCATAGCCTCGTTGTTCCTTGCCGCCTGCTGGGATGTTCCAACTGCGGGATTCCTCACCTTTTTTATTCTATGGGCCCTCTGTTTTGAGACTACTCCTGCCTGCCTCCCTCCCAGCCCCTTGGTGATGTGTGTCCTCTGGTTTGAGGCCACATGTGGTGGTTTCCTCGCCTTTCAATGATGTGGCCCCACTGGACTGAGAACACTCCTGCCTGGTTCCCATCCTCTTGGTGATGTGGGCCCTCTGGTGAGAGTCTGATCCTGGTTGGGTTCCTCACACTTCCGTGAACTTGGCCCTCTGCTCTGAGGTCACTCCTGCCTGGCTGGCACACCCCGCCTTGGTGACGTCGGCCCTCTGGTGGCAGTTGGAGCGTGCTGGGAGCCTCCTTCCCTCAGTAATGAGGGCCCTTTGGCGTCAGGCCCTAACTGCTGTGTACCCACATTTTCTAATACGTACTAAGTGGTGCGAGGACACTCCTGCCAGGTTCCCATCCCCGTGGGGATGTGGGACTTCTGCTCTGATGTCCAAACGGCTGGGTTGCTCAAAGTTTCATGATGTGGGCCCTCTGCTGTGAGTGCACTGCGGCCTGGATCCCATAGACTGGGTGCTCTGGGCCACCTGCTGGGAGGTTCGAACTGTTGGATTCCTCACACTTTTTATTCTATGGGCCCTGCGTTGTGAGGCTAGTCCTGCCTGCCTCACTCTGAACCCCTTGGAGATGTGGATCCTCTGGTTTAGGCCACGTGTTCTGGGTTCCTCACCTTTCTATGATTTGGCCACACTGGTGTGAGGCCACTCTTGCCTGGATCCGATCCCCTTGGTGATGCGGGCCCTCTGGTGAGACTCTTATCCTGGCTGGGTGCCTCACCCTTCTGGGACGTATGCCCTCTGCTGTGAGGTCACTCCTGCCTGGCTGGCGCACGTCACCTTGGCGACGTGGGCCCTCAGTTGGGAGTTGGTGCCTGCTGGGAGTCTCCTCCCCTCGGTAATGAGGGCCCTCTGACGTCAGGCCCTAACTCCTGGGCTCCCATACTTTTCTGATGTGTGCCCTCTGGTGGGAGTACACTCCTGCCAGGTTCCCAACCCCATGGGAATGTGGGCCTTCTTCTCTGTGGTCCCAACCGCTGGGTTGTTCACAGTTTCGTGATGAGGGCCTTCTGTTGTGAGTTCACACCGGCCGGGATCCCATAGCCTCGCTGCTCCTTGCCGCCTGCTGGGAGGTTCCAACTGCGGGTTACCTCACCTTTTTTATTTTATGGCCCTCTGTTTGAGACACCTCCTGCCTGCCTCACTCTGAGCCCCTTGTTGATGTGGGTCCTCTGGTTTAGGCCATATGTTCTGGGTTCCTCACTTTTCTACGATTTGGCCACACTGGTGTGAGGCCACTCCTGCCTGGTTCTGATCCCCTTGGTGATGTGGGCCCTCTGGTGAGAGTCTTATCCTGGCTGGGTTCCTCCCCCTTCTGTGACATAGGCCCTCTGCTGTGAGGTCACTCCTGCCTGGCTAACGCACATCACCTTGGAGACGTGGGCCCTCAGGTGGGAGTTGGTGCCTTCTAGGAGTCTGCT
The DNA here is from genome assembly GCF_059928025.1 of Delphinapterus leucas. Taxonomy (NCBI): domain Eukaryota; kingdom Metazoa; phylum Chordata; class Mammalia; order Artiodactyla; family Monodontidae; genus Delphinapterus; species Delphinapterus leucas. The sequence continues at coordinate 2,471,770 of NW_028322256.1, read as the reverse complement.
CCCCTCGGTAATTAGGGCCGTCTGGCGTCAGGCCCTAACTCCTGGGCTCCCAAAATTTTCTGATGTGTGCCCTGTGGTGCGAGTACACTCCTGCCAGGTTCCCAACCCCATGGGAATGTGGGCCTTCTGTTCTGTGGTCCCAACAGCTGTGTTGTTCACAGTTTCATGATGAGGGTCCTCTGTTGTGAGTTCACAACGGCCGGGACCCCATAGCCTCGCTGCTCCTTGCTGCATGCTAGGAGGTTCCAACTGCGGGATTCCTCACCTTTTTTATTCTATGGGTCCTCTGTTTTGAGGCTCCTCCTGCCTGCCTCACTCCGAGCCCCTTGGAGATGTGGGTCCTCTTGTTTAGGCCACATGTTCTGGGTTCCTCACCTTTCTATGATTTGGCCACACTGGTGTGAGGCCACTCCTGCCTGGATCAGATCCCCTTGGTGATGTGGGCCCTCTGGTGAGAGTCTGATCCTGGCTGGGTTCCTCACTCTTCTGTGAGGTGGGCCCTCTGCTGTGAGGTAACTCCTGCCTGGCTTGCTCCCGTTGCCCTGGTGACGTCGGACTTCTGGTGGCAGTTGGAGCCTTCTTGTACCCTCCTCTCCAAGGTGATGAGGGCCCTCTTGCGTCAGGCTCTAACTGCTGGGCTCCCCACGATTTCTGATGTGAGCCCAGTGATGCCAGGACACTCCTGTAAGATTCCAATACTCATGGGGATGTGTGCCTTCTGCTCTGTGGTCGCAACGCCTGGGTTGCTCACAGTTTCGTTATGTTGGCACTCCGGTGTTAGTTCACTCAGGCCTAGATCCCATAGCCTCTGTGCTCTGGGCCGCCTGCTGGGAGGTTCCAACTGCTGGATTCCTCACCTTTCTTATACTTTGGGCCCTGTGTGGTGAAGCTCCTCCTGCCTGCCTCACACCGAGCCCCTTGGTGATGTAGGTCTTCTGGTTTGAGACCACGTGTGCCGTTTGTCTCACCTTTTAGGGATGTGGCCCTACTGGTGTGAGGACACTCCTGACTGGTTCCCATCCCCTTGTTGATGTGGGCCCTCTGGTGAGAGTCTGATCCTGGCTTGATTCCTCACACTTCTGTGAGGCGGGCCCTCTGCTGTGAGGTCACACCTGCCTGGCTGGCACACGACGCCTTGGCCACATGGGCCCTCTGGTTGCAGTTGGAGCGTGCTGGGAACCTCCTCCCATCGGTGATGAGGGCCCTCTGGCGTCCGGCCCTAACTGCTGGGCTCACCACATTTTCTGATGTGCGCCCACTTGTGCGATGACACTCCTGCCAGGTTCCCATCCCCATGCAGATTTGGGCCTTCTGTTCTGAGGTGCCAACGGCTGGCTTGCTCACAGTGTCAGGATGTGGGCCCTCTGCTGTGAGTTCACTCCGGCATGCATCCCATAGCCTCGGTGCTCTGGGCCAGCTGCTTGGAGCTTCCAACTGCAGGATTCCTTACCTTTTTTCTTCTATGGGCCGTGTGTTGTGAGACACTTCCTGCCTGCCTCACTCTGAGCCCCTTGTTGATGTGGGTCTTCTGGTTTGAGGCCACATGTGGTGGGTTCCTTGCCTTTCAATGATGTGGCCCCACTGGTGTGAGCACACTCCTGCCTGGTTCGCATCCCCTTGGTGATGTGGGCCCTCTGGTGAGAATCTGATCCGGGTTGGGTTCCTCACACTTCCGTGAGCTTGGCCCTCAGCTCTGAGGTCACTCCTGCCTGGCTGGCACACCCCGCCTTGGCGACGTCGGCCCTCTGGTGGCAGTTGGAGCCTGCTGGGAGCCTCCTCCCCTCAGTGATGAGAGCCCTTTGGCGTCAGGCCCTAACTGCTGGGTACCCACATTTTCTAATACGTACTAAGTGGTGCGAGGATACGCCTGCCACGTTCCCATCCCCATGGGGATGTGGGCGTTCTGCTCTGAGGTCCCAACGGCTGGGTTGCTCACAGTTTCATGATGTGGGCCCTCTGCTGTGAGTTCACTTTGGCCTGGATCCCATAGACTCGGTGCTCTGGGCCTCCTGCTGCGAGGTTCCAACTGCTGGATTCCTCACATTTTTTAATCTATGGGCCCTGTGTTGTTAGGCTAGTCCTGCCTGCCTCACTCCGAGCCCCTTGGAGATGTGGTTCCTCTGGTTTAGGCCACATGGTCTGGGTCCCTCACCTTTCCATTATTTGGCCACACTGGTGTGAGTATACTTCTGCCTGGTTCCGATCCCCTTGGTGATGCGGGCCCTCTGGTGAGAGTCTTATCCTGGCTGGGTTCCTCACCCTTCTGTGACGTATGCCCTCTGCTGTGATGTCACTCCTGCCTGGCTGGCGCACGTCACCTTGGCGACGTGGGCCCTCAGTTGGGATTTGGTGTCTGCTGGGAGTTTCCTCCCTTCGGTAATGAGGGCCCTCTGGCGTCAGGCCTTAAATCCTGGGCTCCCAAACTTTTCTGATGTGTGCCCTGTGGTGCGAGTACACTCCTGCCAGGTTCCCAACCCCATGGCAATGTGGGCCTTCTGCTCTGTGGACCCAATGGCTGGGCTATTCACAGTTTCATGATGAGGGCCCTCTTTTGTGAGTTCACACCGGCCGGGATCCCATAGCCTCGTTGTTCCTTGCCGCCTGCTGGGATGTTCCAACTGCGGGATTCCTCACCTTTTTTATTCTATGGGCCCTCTGTTTTGAGACTACTCCTGCCTGCCTCCCTCCCAGCCCCTTGGTGATGTGTGTCCTCTGGTTTGAGGCCACATGTGGTGGTTTCCTCGCCTTTCAATGATGTGGCCCCACTGGACTGAGAACACTCCTGCCTGGTTCCCATCCTCTTGGTGATGTGGGCCCTCTGGTGAGAGTCTGATCCTGGTTGGGTTCATCACACTTCCGTGAACTTGGCCCTCTGCTCTGAGGTCACTCCTGCCTGGCTGGCACACCCCGCCTTGGTGACGTCGGCCCTCTGGTGGCAGTTGGAGCGTGCTGGGAGCCTCCTTCCCTCAGTAATGAGGGCCCTTTGGCGTCAGGCCCTAACTGCTGTGTACCCACATTTTCTAATACGTACTAAGTGGTGCGAGGACACTCCTGCCAGGTTCCCATCCCCGTGGGGATGTGGGACTTCTGCTCTGATGTCCAAACGGCTGGGTTGCTCAAAGTTTCATGATGTGGGCCCTCTGCTGTGAGTGCACTGCGGCCTGGATCCCATAGACTGGGTGCTCTGGGCCACCTGTTGGGAGGTTCGAACTGTTGGATTCCTCACACTTTTTATTCTATGGGCCCTGCGTTGTGAGGCTAGTCCTGCCTGCCTCACTCTGAACCCCTTGGAGATGTGGATCCTCTGGTTTAGGCCACGTGTTCTGGGTTCCTCACCTTTCTATGATTTGGCCACACTGGTGTGAGGCCACTCTTGCCTGGATCCGATCCCCTTGGTGATGCGGGCCCTCTGGTGAGACTCTTATCCTGGCTGGGTGCCTCACCCTTCTGGGACGTATGCCCTCTGCTGTGAGGTCACTCGTGCCTGGCTGGCGCACGTCACCTTGGCGACGTGGGCCCTCAGTTGGGAGTTGGTGCCTGCTGGGAGTCTCCTCCCCTCGGTAATGAGGGCCCTCTGACGTCAGGCCCTAACTCCTGGGCTCCCATACTTTTCTGATGTGTGCCCTCTGGTGGGAGTACACTCCTGCCAGGTTCCCAACCCCATGGGAATGTGGGCCTTCTTCTCTGTGGTCCCAACCGCTGGGTTGTTCACAGTTTCGTGATGAGGGCCTTCTGTTGTGAGTTCACACCGGCCGGGATCCCATAGCCTCGCTGCTCCTTGCCGCCTGCTGGGAGGTTCCAACTGCGGGTTACCTCACCTTTTTTATTTTATGGCCCTCTGTTTGAGACACCTCCTGCCTGCCTCACTCTGAGCCCCTTGTTGATGTGGGTCCTCTGGTTTAGGCCATATGTTCTGGGTTCCTCACTTTTCTACGATTTGGCCACACTGGTGTGAGGCCACTCCTGCCTGGTTCTGATCCCCTTGGTGATGTGGGCCCTCTGGTGAGAGTCTTATCCTGGCTGGGTTCCTCCCCCTTCTGTGACATAGGCCCTCTGCTGTGAGGTCACTCCTGCCTGGCTAACGCACATCACCTTGGAGACGTGGGCCCTCAGGTGGGAGTTGGTGCCTTCTAGGAGTCTGCTCCCCTCGGTAATTAGGGCCGTCTGGCGTCAGGCCCTAACCCCTGGGCTCCAAAAATTTTCTGATGTGTGCCCTGTGGTGCGAGTACACTCCTGCCTGGTTCCCAACCCCATGGGAATGTGGGCCTTCTGTTCTGTGGTCCCAACAGCTGTGTTGTTCACAGTTTCATGATGAGGGTCCTCTGTTGTGAGTTCACAACGGCCGGGACCCCATAGCCTCGCTGCTCCTTGCTGCATGCTAGGAGGTTCCAACTGCGGGATTCCTCACCTTTTTTATTCTATGGGTCCTCTGTTTTGAGGCTCCTCCTGCCTGCCTCACTCCGAGCCCCTTGGAGATGTGGGTCCTCTTGTTTAGGCCACATGTTCTGGGTTCCTCACCTTTCTATGATTTGGCCACACTGGTGTGAGGCCACTCCTGCCTGGATCAGATCCCCTTGGTGATGTGGGCCCTCTGGTGAGAGTCTGATCCTGGCTGGGTTCCTCACTCTTCTGTGAGGTGGGCCCTCTGCTGTGAGGTAACTCCTGCCTGGCTTGCTCCCGTTGCCCTGGTGACGTCGGACTTCTGGTGGCAGTTGGAGCCTTCTTGTACCCTCCTCTCCAAGGTGATGAGGGCCCTCTTGCGTCAGGCTCTAACTGCTGGGCTCCCCACGATTTCTGATGTGAGCCCAGTGATGCCAGGACACTCCTGTAAGGTTCCAATACTCATGGGGATGTGTGCCTTCTGCTCTGTGGTCGCAACGCCTGGGTTGCTCACAGTTTCGTTATGTTGGCACTCCGGTGTTAGTTCACTCAGGCCTAGATCCCATAGCCTCTGTGCTCTGGGCCGCCTGCTGGGAGGTTCCAACTGCTGGATTCCTCACCTTTCTTATACTTTGGGCCCTGTGTGGTGAAGCTCCTCCTGCCTGCCTCACACCGAGCCCCTTGGTGATGTAGGTCTTCTGGTTTGAGACCACGTGTGCCGTTTGTCTCACCTTTTAGGGATGTGGCCCTACTGGTGTGAGGACACTCCTGACTGGTTCCCATCCCCTTGTTGATGTGGGCCCTCTGGTGAGAGTCTGATCCTGGCTTGATTCCTCACACTTCTGTGAGGCGGGCCCTCTGCTGTGAGGTCACACCTGCCTGGCTGGCACACGACGCCTTGGCCACATGGGCCCTCTGGTTGCAGTTGGAGCGTGCTGGGAACCTCCTCCCATCGGTGATGAGGGCCCTCTGGCGTCCGGCCCTAACTGCTGGGCTCACCACATTTTCTGATGTGCGCCCACTTGTGCGATGACACTCCTGCCAGGTTCCCATCCCCATGCAGATTTGGGCCTTCTGTTCTGAGGTGCCAACGGCTGGCTTGCTCACAGTGTCAGGATGTGGGCCCTCTGCTGTGAGTTCACTCCGGCATGCATCCCATAGCCTCGGTGCTCTGGGCCACCTGCTTGGAGCTTCCAACTGCAGGATTCCTTACCTTTTTTCTTCTATGGGCCGTGTGTTGTGAGACACTTCCTGCCTGCCTCACTCTGAGCCCCTTGTTGATGTGGGTCTTCTGGTTTGAGGCCACATGTGGTGGGTTCCTTGCCTTTCAATGATGTGGCCCCACTGGTGTGAGCACACTCCTGCCTGGTTCGCATCCCCTTGGTGATGTGGGCCCTCTGGTGAGAATCTGATCCGGGTTGGGTTCCTCACACTTCCGTGAGCTTGGCCCTCAGCTCTGAGGTCACTCCTGCCTGGCTGGCACACCCCGCCTTGGCGACGTCGGCCCTCTGGTGGCAGTTGGAGCCTGCTGGGAGCCTCCTCCCCTCAGTGATGAGAGCCCTTTGGCGTCAGGCCCTAACTGCTGGGTACCCACATTTTCTAATACGTACTAAGTGGTGCGAGGATACGCCTGCCACGTTCCCATCCCCATGGGGATGTGGGCGTTCTGCTCTGAGGTCCCAACGGCTGGGTTGCTCACAGTTTCATGATGTGGGCCCTCTGCTGTGAGTTCACTTTGGCCTGGATCCCATAGACTCGGTGCTCTGGGCCTCCTGCTGCGAGGTTCCAACTGCTGGATTCCTCACATTTTTTAATCTATGGGCCCTGTGTTGTTAGGCTAGTCCTGCCTGCCTCACTCCGAGCCCCTTGGAGATGTGGTTCCTCTGGTTTAGGCCACATGGTCTGGGTCCCTCACCTTTCCATTATTTGGCCGCACTGGTGTGAGTATACTTCTGCCTGGTTCCGATCCCCTTGGTGATGCGGGCCCTCTGGTGAGAGTCTTATCCTGGCTGGGTTCCTCACCCTTCTGTGACGTATGCCCTCTGCTGTGATGTCACTCCTGCCTGGCTGGCGCACGTCACCTTGGCGACGTGGGCCCTCAGTTGGGATTTGGTGTCTGCTGGGAGTTTCCTCCCTTCGGTAATGAGGGCCCTCTGGCGTCAGGCCTTAAATCCTGGGCTCCCAAACTTTTCTGATGTGTGCCCTGTGGTGCGAGTACACTCCTGCCAGGTTCCCAACCCCATGGCAATGTGGGCCTTCTGCTCTGTGGACCCAATGGCTGGGCTATTCACAGTTTCATGATGAGGGCCCTCTTTTGTGAGTTCACACCGGCCGGGATCCCATAGCCTCGTTGTTCCTTGCCGCCTGCTGGGATGTTCCAACTGCGGGATTCCTCACCTTTTTTATTCTATGGGCCCTCTGTTTTGAGACTACTCCTGCCTGCCTCCCTCCCAGCCCCTTGGTGATGTGTGTCCTCTGGTTTGAGGCCACATGTGGTGGTTTCCTCGCCTTTCAATGATGTGGCCCCACTGGACTGAGAACACTCCTGCCTGGTTCCCATCCTCTTGGTGATGTGGGCCCTCTGGTGAGAGTCTGATCCTGGTTGGGTTCCTCACACTTCCGTGAACTTGGCCCTCTGCTCTGAGGTCACTCCTGCCTGGCTGGCACACCCCGCCTTGGTGACGTCGGCCCTCTGGTGGCAGTTGGAGCGTGCTGGGAGCCTCCTTCCCTCAGTAATGAGGGCCCTTTGGCGTCAGGCCCTAACTGCTGTGTACCCACATTTTCTAATACGTACTAAGTGGTGCGAGGACACTCCTGCCAGGTTCCCATCCCCGTGGGGATGTGGGACTTCTGCTCTGATGTCCAAACGGCTGGGTTGCTCAAAGTTTCATGATGTGGGCCCTCTGCTGTGAGTGCACTGCGGCCTGGATCCCATAGACTGGGTGCTCTGGGCCACCTGCTGGGAGGTTCGAACTGTTGGATTCCTCACACTTTTTATTCTATGGGCCCTGCGTTGTGAGGCTAGTCCTGCCTGCCTCACTCTGAACCCCTTGGAGATGTGGATCCTCTGGTTTAGGCCACGTGTTCTGGGTTCCTCACCTTTTTATGATTTGGCCACACTGGTGTGAGGCCACTCTTGCCTGGATCCGATCCCCTTGGTGATGCGGGCCCTCTGGTGAGACTCTTATCCTGGCTGGGTGCCTCACCCTTCTGGGACATATGCCCTCTGCTGTGAGGTCACTCGTGCCTGGCTGGCGCACGTCACCTTGGCGACGTGGGCCCTCAGTTGGGAGTTGGTGCCTGCTGGGAGTCTCCTCCCCTCGGTAATGAGGGCCCTCTGACGTCAGGCCCTAACTCCTGGGCTCCCATACTTTTCTGATGTGTGCCCTCTGGTGGGAGTACACTCCTGCCAGGTTCCCAACCCCATGGGAATGTGGGCCTTCTTCTCTGTGGTCCCAACCGCTGGGTTGTTCACAGTTTCGTGATGAGGGCCTTCTGTTGTGAGTTCACACCGGCCGGGATCCCATAGCCTCGCTGCTCCTTGCCGCCTGCTGGGAGGTTCCAACTGCGGGTTACCTCACCTTTTTTATTTTATGGCCCTCTGTTTGAGACACCTCCTGCCTGCCTCACTCTGAGCCCCTTGTTGATGTGGGTCCTCTGGTTTAGGCCATATGTTCTGGGTTCCTCACTTTTCTACGATTTGGCCACACTGGTGTGAGGCCACTCCTGCCTGGTTCTGATCCCCTTGGTGATGTGGGCCCTCTGGTGAGAGTCTTATCCTGGCTGGGTTCCTCCCCCTTCTGTGACATAGGCCCTCTGCTGTGAGGTCACTCCTGCCTGGCTAACGCACATCACCTTGGAGACGTGGGCCCTCAGGTGGGAGTTGGTGCCTTCTAGGAGTCTGCTCCCCTCGGTAATTAGGGCCGTCTGGCGTCAGGCCCTAACTCCTGGGCTCCCAAAATTTTCTGATGTGTGCCCTGTGGTGCGAGTACACTCCTGCCAGGTTCCCAACCCCATGGGAATGTGGGCCTTCTGTTCTGTGGTCCCAACAGCTGTGTTGTTCACAGTTTCATGATGAGGGTCCTCTGTTGTGAGTTCACAACGGCCGGGACCCCATAGCCTCGCTGCTCCTTGCTGCATGCTAGGAGGTTCCAACTGCGGGATTCCTCACCTTTTTTATTCTATGGGTCCTCTGTTTTGAGGCTCCTCCTGCCTGCCTCACTCCGAGCCCCTTGGAGATGTGGGTCCTCTTGTTTAGGCCACATGTTCTGGGTTCCTCACCTTTCTATGATTTGGCCACACTGGTGTGAGGCCACTCCTGCCTGGATCAGATCCCCTTGGTGATGTGGGCCCTCTGGTGAGAGTCTGATCCTGGCTGGGTTCCTCACTCTTCTGTGAGGTGGGCCCTCTGCTGTGAGGTAACTCCTGCCTGGCTTGCTCCCGTTGCCCTGGTGACGTCGGACTTCTGGTGGCAGTTGGAGCCTTCTTGTACCCTCCTCTCCAAGGTGATGAGGGCCCTCTTGCGTCAGGCTCTAACTGCTGGGCTCCCCACGATTTCTGATGTGAGCCCAGTGATGCCAGGACACTCCTGTAAGGTTCCAATACTCATGGGGATGTGTGCCTTCTGCTCTGTGGTCGCAACGCCTGGGTTGCTCACAGTTTCGTTATGTTGGCACTCCGGTGTTAGTTCACTCAGGCCTAGATCCCATAGCCTCTGTGCTCTGGGCCGCCTGCTGGGAGGTTCCAACTGCTGGATTCCTCACCTTTCTTATACTTTGGGCCCTGTGTGGTGAAGCTCCTCCTGCCTGCCTCACACCGAGCCCCTTGGTGATGTAGGTCTTCTGGTTTGAGACCACGTGTGCCGTTTGTCTCACCTTTTAGGGATGTGGCCCTACTGGTGTGAGGACACTCCTGACTGGTTCCCATCCCCTTGTTGATGTGGGCCCTCTGGTGAGAGTCTGATCCTGGCTTGATTCCTCACACTTCTGTGAGGCGGGCCCTCTGCTGTGAGGTCACACCTGCCTGGCTGGCACACGACGCCTTGGCCACATGGGCCCTCTGGTTGCAGTTGGAGCGTGCTGGGAACCTCCTCCCATCGGTGATGAGGGCCCTCTGGCGTCCGGCCCTAACTGCTGGGCTCACCACATTTTCTGATGTGCGCCCACTTGTGCGATGACACTCCTGCCAGGTTCCCATCCCCATGCAGATTTGGGCCTTCTGTTCTGAGGTGCCAACGGCTGGCTTGCTCACAGTGTCAGGATGTGGGCCCTCTGCTGTGAGTTCACTCCGGCATGCATCCCATAGCCTCGGTGCTCTGGGCCACCTGCTTGGAGCTTCCAACTGCAGGATTCCTTACCTTTTTTCTTCTATGGGCCGTGTGTTGTGAGACACTTCCTGCCTGCCTCACTCTGAGCCCCTTGTTGATGTGGGTCTTCTGGTTTGAGGCCACATGTGGTGGGTTCCTTGCCTTTCAATGATGTGGCCCCACTGGTGTGAGCACACTCCTGCCTGGTTCGCATCCCCTTGGTGATGTGGGCCCTCTGGTGAGAATCTGATCCGGGTTGGGTTCCTCACACTTCCGTGAGCTTGGCCCTCAGCTCTGAGGTCACTCCTGCCTGGCTGGCACACCCCGCCTTGGCGACGTCGGCCCTCTGGTGGCAGTTGGAGCCTGCTGGGAGCCTCCTCCCCTCAGTGATGAGAGCCCTTTGGCGTCAGGCCCTAACTGCTGGGTACCCACATTTTCTAATACGTACTAAGTGGTGCGAGGATACGCCTGCCACGTTCCCATCCCCATGGGGATGTGGGCGTTCTGCTCTGAGGTCCCAACGGCTGGGTTGCTCACAGTTTCATGATGTGGGCCCTCTGCTGTGAGTTCACTTTGGCCTGGATCCCATAGACTCGGTGCTCTGGGCCTCCTGCTGCGAGGTTCCAACTGCTGGATTCCTCACATTTTTTAATCTATGGGCCCTGTGTTGTTAGGCTAGTCCTGCCTGCCTCACTCCGAGCCCCTTGGAGATGTGGTTCCTCTGGTTTAGGCCACATGGTCTGGGTCCCTCACCTTTCCATTATTTGGCCGCACTGGTGTGAGTATACTTCTGCCTGGTTCCGATCCCCTTGGTGATGCGGGCCCTCTGGTGAGAGTCTTATCCTGGCTGGGTTCCTCACCCTTCTGTGACGTATGCCCTCTGCTGTGATGTCACTCCTGCCTGGCTGGCGCACGTCACCTTGGCGACGTGGGCCCTCAGTTGGGATTTGGTGTCTGCTGGGAGTTTCCTCCCTTCGGTAATGAGGGCCCTCTGGCGTCAGGCCTTAAATCCTGGGCTCCCAAACTTTTCTGATGTGTGCCCTGTGGTGCGAGTACACTCCTGCCAGGTTCCCAACCCCATGGCAATGTGGGCCTTCTGCTCTGTGGACCCAATGGCTGGGCTATTCACAGTTTCATGATGAGGGCCCTCTTTTGTGAGTTCACACCGGCCGGGATCCCATAGCCTCGTTGTTCCTTGCCGCCTGCTGGGATGTTCCAACTGCGGGATTCCTCACCTTTTTTATTCTATGGGCCCTCTGTTTTGAGACTACTCCTGCCTGCCTCCCTCCCAGCCCCTTGGTGATGTGTGTCCTCTGGTTTGAGGCCACATGTGGTGGTTTCCTCGCCTTTCAATGATGTGGCCCCACTGGACTGAGAACACTCCTGCCTGGTTCCCATCCTCTTGGTGATGTGGGCCCTCTGGTGAGAGTCTGATCCTGGTTGGGTTCCTCACACTTCCGTGAACTTGGCCCTCTGCTCTGAGGTCACTCCTGCCTGGCTGGCACACCCCGCCTTGGTGACGTCGGCCCTCTGGTGGCAGTTGGAGCGTGCTGGGAGCCTCCTTCCCTCAGTAATGAGGGCCCTTTGGCGTCAGGCCCTAACTGCTGTGTACCCACATTTTCTAATACGTACTAAGTGGTGCGAGGACACTCCTGCCAGGTTCCCATCCCCGTGGGGATGTGGGACTTCTGCTCTGATGTCCAAACGGCTGGGTTGCTCAAAGTTTCATGATGTGGGCCCTCTGCTGTGAGTGCACTGCGGCCTGGATCCCATAGACTGGGTGCTCTGGGCCACCTGCTGGGAGGTTCGAACTGTTGGATTCCTCACACTTTTTATTCTATGGGCCCTGCGTTGTGAGGCTAGTCCTGCCTGCCTCACTCTGAACCCCTTGGAGATGTGGATCCTCTGGTTTAGGCCACGTGTTCTGGGTTCCTCACCTTTCTATGATTTGGCCACACTGGTGTGAGGCCACTCTTGCCTGGATCCGATCCCCTTGGTGATGCGGGCCCTCTGGTGAGACTCTTATCCTGGCTGGGTGCCTCACCCTTCTGGGACATATGCCCTCTGCTGTGAGGTCACTCGTGCCTGGCTGGCGCACGTCACCTTGGCGACGTGGGCCCTCAGTTGGGAGTTGGTGCCTGCTGGGAGTCTCCTCCCCTCGGTAATGAGGGCCCTCTGACGTCAGGCCCTAACTCCTGGGCTCCCATACTTTTCTGATGTGTGCCCTCTGGTGGGAGTACACTCCTGCCAGGTTCCCAACCCCATGGGAATGTGGGCCTTCTTCTCTGTGGTCCCAACCGCTGGGTTGTTCACAGTTTCGTGATGAGGGCCTTCTGTTGTGAGTTCACACCGGCCGGGATCCCATAGCCTCGCTGCTCCTTGCCGCCTGCTGGGAGGTTCCAACTGCGGGTTACCTCACCTTTTTTATTTTATGGCCCTCTGTTTGAGACACCTCCTGCCTGCCTCACTCTGAGCCCCTTGTTGATGTGGGTCCTCTGGTTTAGGCCATATGTTCTGGGTTCCTCACTTTTCTACGATTTGGCCACACTGGTGTGAGGCCACTCCTGCCTGGTTCTGATCCCCTTGGTGATGTGGGCCCTCTGGTGAGAGTCTTATCCTGGCTGGGTTCCTCCCCCTTCTGTGACATAGGCCCTCTGCTGTGAGGTCACTCCTGCCTGGCTAACGCACATCACCTTGGAGACGTGGGCCCTCAGGTGGGAGTTGGTGCCTTCTAGGAGTCTGCTCCCCTCGGTAATTAGGGCCGTCTGGCGTCAGGCCCTAACTCCTGGGCTCCCAAAATTTTCTGATGTGTGCCCTGTGGTGCGAGTACACTCCTGCCAGGTTCCCAACCCCATGGGAATGTGGGCCTTCTGTTCTGTGGTCCCAACAGCTGTGTTGTTCACAGTTTCATGATGAGGGTCCTCTGTTGTGAGTTCACAACGGCCGGGACCCCATAGCCTCGCTGCTCCTTGCTGCATGCTAGGAGGTTCCAACTGCGGGATTCCTCACCTTTTTTATTCTATGGGTCCTCTGTTTTGAGGCTCCTCCTGCCTGCCTCACTCCGAGCCCCTTGGAGATGTGGGTCCTCTTGTTTAGGCCACATGTTCTGGGTTCCTCACCTTTCTATGATTTGGCCACACTGGTGTGAGGCCACTCCTGCCTGGATCAGATCCCCTTGGTGATGTGGGCCCTCTGGTGAGAGTCTGATCCTGGCTGGGTTCCTCACTCTTCTGTGAGGTGGGCCCTCTGCTGTGAGGTAACTCCTGCCTGGCTTGCTCCCGTTGCCCTGGTGACGTCGGACTTCTGGTGGCAGTTGGAGCCTTCTTGTACCCTCCTCTCCAAGGTGATGAGGGCCCTCTTGCGTCAGGCTCTAACTGCTGGGCTCCCCACGATTTCTGATGTGAGCCCAGTGATGCCAGGACACTCCTGTAAGGTTCCAATACTCATGGGGATGTGTGCCTTCTGCTCTGTGGTCGCAACGCCTGGGTTGCTCACAGTTTCGTTATGTTGGCACTCCGGTGTTAGTTCACTCAGGCCTAGATCCCATAGCCTCTGTGCTCTGGGCCGCCTGCTGGGAGGTTCCAACTGCTGGATTCCTCACCTTTCTTATACTTTGGGCCCTGTGTGGTGAAGCTCCTCCTGCCTGCCTCACACCGAGCCCCTTGGTGATGTAGGTCTTCTGGTTTGAGACCACGTGTGCCGTTTGTCTCACCTTTTAGGGATGTGGCCCTACTGGTGTGAGGACACTCCTGACTGGTTCCCATCCCCTTGTTGATGTGGGCCCTCTGGTGAGAGTCTGATCCTGGCTTGATTCCTCACACTTCTGTGAGGCGGGCCCTCTGCTGTGAGGTCACACCTGCCTGGCTGGCACACGACGCCTTGGCCACATGGGCCCTCTGGTTGCAGTTGGAGCGTGCTGGGAACCTCCTCCCATCGGTGATGAGGGCCCTCTGGCGTCCGGCCCTAACTGCTGGGCTCACCACATTTTCTGATGTGCGCCCACTTGTGCGATGACACTCCTGCCAGGTTCCCATCCCCATGCAGATTTGGGCCTTCTGTTCTGAGGTGCCAACGGCTGGCTTGCTCACAGTGTCAGGATGTGGGCCCTCTGCTGTGAGTTCACTCCGGCATGCATCCCATAGCCTCGGTGCTCTGGGCCAGCTGCTTGGAGCTTCCAACTGCAGGATTCCTTACCTTTTTTCTTCTATGGGCCGTGTGTTGTGAGACACTTCCTGCCTGCCTCACTCTGAGCCCCTTGTTGATGTGGGTCTTCTGGTTTGAGGCCACATGTGGTGGGTTCCTTGCCTTTCAATGATGTGGCCCCACTGGTGTGAGCACACTCCTGCCTGGTTCGCATCCCCTTGGTGATGTGGGCCCTCTGGTGAGAATCTGATCCGGGTTGGGTTCCTCACACTTCCGTGAGCTTGGCCCTCAGCTCTGAGGTCACTCCTGCCTGGCTGGCACACCCCGCCTTGGCGACGTCGGCCCTCTGGTGGCAGTTGGAGCCTGCTGGGAGCCTCCTCCCCTCAGTGATGAGAGCCCTTTGGCGTCAGGCCCTAACTGCTGGGTACCCACATTTTCTAATACGTACTAAGTGGTGCGAGGATACGCCTGCCACGTTCCCATCCCCATGGGGATGTGGGCGTTCTGCTCTGAGGTCCCAACGGCTGGGTTGCTCACAGTTTCATGATGTGGGCCCTCTGCTGTGAGTTCACTTTGGCCTGGATCCCATAGACTCGGTGCTCTGGGCCTCCTGCTGCGAGGTTCCAACTGCTGGATTCCTCACATTTTTTAATCTATGGGCCCTGTGTTGTTAGGCTAGTCCTGCCTGCCTCACTCCGAGCCCCTTGGAGATGTGGTTCCTCTGGTTTAGGCCACATGGTCTGGGTCCCTCACCTTTCCATTATTTGGCCGCACTGGTGTGAGTATACTTCTGCCTGGTTCTGATCCCCTTGGTGATGCGGGCCCTCTGGTGAGAGTCTTATCCTGGCTGGGTTCCTCACCCTTCTGTGACGTATGCCCTCTGCTGTGATGTCACTCCTGCCTGGCTGGCGCACGTCACCTTGGCGACGTGGGCCCTCAGTTGGGATTTGGTGTCTGCTGGGAGTTTCCTCCCTTCGGTAATGAGGGCCCTCTGGCGTCAGGCCTTAAATCCTGGGCTCCCAAACTTTTCTGATGTGTGCCCTGTGGTGCGAGTACACTCCTGCCAGGTTCCCAACCCCATGGCAATGTGGGCCTTCTGCTCTGTGGACCCAATGGCTGGGCTATTCACAGTTTCATGATGAGGGCCCTCTTTTGTGAGTTCACACCGGCCGGGATCCCATAGCCTCGTTGTTCCTTGCCGCCTGCTGGGATGTTCCAACTGCGGGATTCCTCACCTTTTTTATTCTATGGGCCCTCTGTTTTGAGACTACTCCTGCCTGCCTCCCTCCCAGCCCCTTGGTGATGTGTGTCCTCTGGTTTGAGGCCACATGTGGTGGTTTCCTCGCCTTTCAATGATGTGGCCCCACTGGACTGAGAACACTCCTGCCTGGTTCCCATCCTCTTGGTGATGTGGGCCCTCTGGTGAGAGTCTGATCCTGGTTGGGTTCCTCACACTTCCGTGAACTTGGCCCTCTGCTCTGAGGTCACTCCTGCCTGGCTGGCACACCCCGCCTTGGTGACGTCGGCCCTCTGGTGGCAGTTGGAGCGTGCTGGGAGCCTCCTTCCCTCAGTAATGAGGGCCCTTTGGCGTCAGGCCCTAACTGCTGTGTACCCACATTTTCTAATACGTACTAAGTGGTGCGAGGACACTCCTGCCAGGTTCCCATCCCCGTGGGGATGTGGGACTTCTGCTCTGATGTCCAAACGGCTGGGTTGCTCAAAGTTTCATGATGTGGGCCCTCTGCTGTGAGTGCACTGCGGCCTGGATCCCATAGACTGGGTGCTCTGGGCCACCTGCTGGGAGGTTCGAACTGTTGGATTCCTCACACTTTTTATTCTATGGGCCCTGCGTTGTGAGGCTAGTCCTGCCTGCCTCACTCTGAACCCCTTGGAGATGTGGATCCTCTGGTTTAGGCCACGTGTTCTGGGTTCCTCACCTTTCTATGATTTGGCCACACTGGTGTGAGGCCACTCTTGCCTGGATCCGATCCCCTTGGTGATGCGGGCCCTCTGGTGAGACTCTTATCCTGGCTGGGTGCCTCACCCTTCTGGGACGTATGCCCTCTGCTGTGAGGTCACTCGTGCCTGGCTGGCGCACGTCACCTTGGCGACGTGGGCCCTCAGTTGGGAGTTGGTGCCTGCTGGGAGTCTCCTCCCCTCGGTAATGAGGGCCCTCTGACGTCAGGCCCTAACTCCTGGGCTCCCATACTTTTCTGATGTGTGCCCTCTGGTGGGAGTACACTCCTGCCAGGTTCCCAACCCCATGGGAATGTGGGCCTTCTTCTCTGTGGTCCCAACCGCTGGGTTGTTCACAGTTTCGTGATGAGGGCCTTCTGTTGTGAGTTCACACCGGCCGGGATCCCATAGCCTCGCTGCTCCTTGCCGCCTGCTGGGAGGTTCCAACTGCGGGTTACCTCACCTTTTTTATTTTATGGCCCTCTGTTTGAGACACCTCCTGCCTGCCTCACTCTGAGCCCCTTGTTGATGTGGGTCCTCTGGTTTAGGCCATATGTTCTGGGTTCCTCACTTTTCTACGATTTGGCCACACTGGTGTGAGGCCACTCCTGCCTGGTTCTGATCCCCTTGGTGATGTGGGCCCTCTGGTGAGAGTCTTATCCTGGCTGGGTTCCTCCCCCTTCTGTGACATAGGCCCTCTGCTGTGAGGTCACTCCTGCCTGGCTAACGCACATCACCTTGGAGACGTGGGCCCTCAGGTGGGAGTTGGTGCCTTCTAGGAGTCTGCTCCCCTCGGTAATTAGGGCCGTCTGGCGTCAGGCCCTAACTCCTGGGCTCCCAAAATTTTCTGATGTGTGCCCTGTGGTGCGAGTACACTCCTGCCAGGTTCCCAACCCCATGGGAATGTGGGCCTTCTGTTCTGTGGTCCCAACAGCTGTGTTGTTCACAGTTTCATGATGAGGGTCCTCTGTTGTGAGTTCACAACGGCCGGGACCCCATAGCCTCGCTGCTCCTTGCTGCATGCTAGGAGGTTCCAACTGCGGGATTCCTCACCTTTTTTATTCTATGGGTCCTCTGTTTTGAGGCTCCTCCTGCCTGCCTCACTCCGAGCCCCTTGGAGATGTGGGTCCTCTTGTTTAGGCCACATGTTCTGGGTTCCTCACCTTTCTATGATTTGGCCACACTGGTGTGAGGCCACTCCTGCCTGGATCAGATCCCCTTGGTGATGTGGGCCCTCTGGTGAGAGTCTGATCCTGGCTGGGTTCCTCACTCTTCTGTGAGGTGGGCCCTCTGCTGTGAGGTAACTCCTGCCTGGCTTGCTCCCGTTGCCCTGGTGACGTCGGACTTCTGGTGGCAGTTGGAGCCTTCTTGTACCCTCCTCTCCAAGGTGATGAGGGCCCTCTTGCGTCAGGCTCTAACTGCTGGGCTCCCCACGATTTCTGATGTGAGCCCAGTGATGCCAGGACACTCCTGTAAGGTTCCAATACTCATGGGGATGTGTGCCTTCTGCTCTGTGGTCGCAACGCCTGGGTTGCTCACAGTTTCGTTATGTTGGCACTCCGGTGTTAGTTCACTCAGGCCTAGATCCCATAGCCTCTGTGCTCTGGGCCGCCTGCTGGGAGGTTCCAACTGCTGGATTCCTCACCTTTCTTATACTTTGGGCCCTGTGTGGTGAAGCTCCTCCTGCCTGCCTCACACCGAGCCCCTTGGTGATGTAGGTCTTCTGGTTTGAGACCACGTGTGCCGTTTGTCTCACCTTTTAGGGATGTGGCCCTACTGGTGTGAGGACACTCCTGACTGGTTCCCATCCCCTTGTTGATGTGGGCCCTCTGGTGAGAGTCTGATCCTGGCTTGATTCCTCACACTTCTGTGAGGCGGGCCCTCTGCTGTGAGGTCACACCTGCCTGGCTGGCACACGACGCCTTGGCCACATGGGCCCTCTGGTTGCAGTTGGAGCGTGCTGGGAACCTCCTCCCATCGGTGATGAGGGCCCTCTGGCGTCCGGCCCTAACTGCTGGGCTCACCACATTTTCTGATGTGCGCCCACTTGTGCGATGACACTCCTGCCAGGTTCCCATCCCCATGCAGATTTGGGCCTTCTGTTCTGAGGTGCCAACGGCTGGCTTGCTCACAGTGTCAGGATGTGGGCCCTCTGCTGTGAGTTCACTCCGGCATGCATCCCATAGCCTCGGTGCTCTGGGCCAGCTGCTTGGAGCTTCCAACTGCAGGATTCCTTACCTTTTTTCTTCTATGGGCCGTGTGTTGTGAGACACTTCCTGCCTGCCTCACTCTGAGCCCCTTGTTGATGTGGGTCTTCTGGTTTGAGGCCACATGTGGTGGGTTCCTTGCCTTTCAATGATGTGGCCCCACTGGTGTGAGCACACTCCTGCCTGGTTCGCATCCCCTTGGTGATGTGGGCCCTCTGGTGAGAATCTGATCCGGGTTGGGTTCCTCACACTTCCGTGAGCTTGGCCCTCAGCTCTGAGGTCACTCCTGCCTGGCTGGCACACCCCGCCTTGGCGACGTCGGCCCTCTGGTGGCAGTTGGAGCCTGCTGGGAGCCTCCTCCCCTCAGTGATGAGAGCCCTTTGGCGTCAGGCCCTAACTGCTGGGTACCCACATTTTCTAATACGTACTAAGTGGTGCGAGGATACGCCTGCCACGTTCCCATCCCCATGGGGATGTGGGCGTTCTGCTCTGAGGTCCCAACGGCTGGGTTGCTCACAGTTTCATGATGTGGGCCCTCTGCTGTGAGTTCACTTTGGCCTGGATCCCATAGACTCGGTGCTCTGGGCCTCCTGCTGCGAGGTTCCAACTGCTGGATTCCTCACATTTTTTAATCTATGGGCCCTGTGTTGTTAGGCTAGTCCTGCCTGCCTCACTCCGAGCCCCTTGGAGATGTGGTTCCTCTGATTTAGGCCACATGGTCTGGGTCCCTCACCTTTCCATTATTTGGCCACACTGGTGTGAGTATACTTCTGCCTGGTTCTGATCCCCTTGGTGATGCGGGCCCTCTGGTGAGAGTCTTATCCTGGCTGGGTTCCTCACCCTTCTGTGACGTATGCCCTCTGCTGTGATGTCACTCCTGCCTGGCTGGCGCACGTCACCTTGGCGACGTGGGCCCTCAGTTGGGATTTGGTGTCTGCTGGGAGTTTCCTCCCTTCGGTAATGAGGGCCCTCTGGCGTCAGGCCTTAAATCCTGGGCTCCCAAACTTTTCTGATGTGTGCCCTGTGGTGCGAGTACACTCCTGCCAGGTTCCCAACCCCATGGCAATGTGGGCCTTCTGCTCTGTGGACCCAATGGCTGGGCTATTCACAGTTTCATGATGAGGGCCCTCTTTTGTGAGTTCACACCGGCCGGGATCCCATAGCCTCGTTGTTCCTTGCCGCCTGCTGGGATGTTCCAACTGCGGGATTCCTCACCTTTTTTATTCTATGGGCCCTCTGTTTTGAGACTACTCCTGCCTGCCTCCCTCCCAGCCCCTTGGTGATGTGTGTCCTCTGGTTTGAGGCCACATGTGGTGGTTTCCTCGCCTTTCAATGATGTGGCCCCACTGGACTGAGAACACTCCTGCCTGGTTCCCATCCTCTTGGTGATGTGGGCCCTCTGGTGAGAGTCTGATCCTGGTTGGGTTCCTCACACTTCCGTGAACTTGGCCCTCTGCTCTGAGGTCACTCCTGCCTGGCTGGCACACCCCGCCTTGGTGACGTCGGCCCTCTGGTGGCAGTTGGAGCGTGCTGGGAGCCTCCTTCCCTCAGTAATGAGGGCCCTTTGGCGTCAGGCCCTAACTGCTGTGTACCCACATTTTCTAATACGTACTAAGTGGTGCGAGGACACTCCTGCCAGGTTCCCATCCCCGTGGGGATGTGGGACTTCTGCTCTGATGTCCAAACGGCTGGGTTGCTCAAAGTTTCATGATGTGGGCCCTCTGCTGTGAGTGCACTGCGGCCTGGATCCCATAGACTGGGTGCTCTGGGCCACCTGCTGGGAGGTTCGAACTGTTGGATTCCTCACACTTTTTATTCTATGGGCCCTGCGTTGTGAGGCTAGTCCTGCCTGCCTCACTCTGAACCCCTTGGAGATGTGGATCCTCTGGTTTAGGCCACGTGTTCTGGGTTCCTCACCTTTCTATGATTTGGCCACACTGGTGTGAGGCCACTCTTGCCTGGATCCGATCCCCTTGGTGATGCGGGCCCTCTGGTGAGACTCTTATCCTGGCTGGGTGCCTCACCCTTCTGGGACGTATGCCCTCTGCTGTGAGGTCACTCGTGCCTGGCTGGCGCACGTCACCTTGGCGACGTGGGCCCTCAGTTGGGAGTTGGTGCCTGCTGGGAGTCTCCTCCCCTCGGTAATGAGGGCCCTCTGACGTCAGGCCCTAACTCCTGGGCTCCCATACTTTTCTGATGTGTGCCCTCTGGTGGGAGTACACTCCTGCCAGGTTCCCAACCCCATGGGAATGTGGGCCTTCTTCTCTGTGGTCCCAACCGCTGGGTTGTTCACAGTTTCGTGATGAGGGCCTTCTGTTGTGAGTTCACACCGGCCGGGATCCCATAGCCTCGCTGCTCCTTGCCGCCTGCTGGGAGGTTCCAACTGCGGGTTACCTCACCTTTTTTATTTTATGGCCCTCTGTTTGAGACACCTCCTGCCTGCCTCACTCTGAGCCCCTTGTTGATGTGGGTCCTCTGGTTTAGGCCATATGTTCTGGGTTCCTCACTTTTCTACGATTTGGCCACACTGGTGTGAGGCCACTCCTGCCTGGTTCTGATCCCCTTGGTGATGTGGGCCCTCTGGTGAGAGTCTTATCCTGGCTGGGTTCCTCCCCCTTCTGTGACATAGGCCCTCTGCTGTGAGGTCACTCCTGCCTGGCTAACGCACATCACCTTGGAGACGTGGGCCCTCAGGTGGGAGTTGGTGCCTTCTAGGAGTCTGCTCCCCTCGGTAATTAGGGCCGTCTGGCGTCAGGCCCTAACTCCTGGGCTCCCAAAATTTTCTGATGTGTGCCCTGTGGTGCGAGTACACTCCTGCCAGGTTCCCAACCCCATGGGAATGTGGGCCTTCTGTTCTGTGGTCCCAACAGCTGTGTTGTTCACAGTTTCATGATGAGGGTCCTCTGTTGTGAGTTCACAACGGCCGGGACCCCATAGCCTCGCTGCTCCTTGCTGCATGCTAGGAGGTTCCAACTGCGGGATTCCTCACCTTTTTTATTCTATGGGTCCTCTGTTTTGAGGCTCCTCCTGCCTGCCTCACTCCGAGCCCCTTGGAGATGTGGGTCCTCTTGTTTAGGCCACATGTTCTGGGTTCCTCACCTTTCTATGATTTGGCCACACTGGTGTGAGGCCACTCCTGCCTGGATCAGATCCCCTTGGTGATGTGGGCCCTCTGGTGAGAGTCTGATCCTGGCTGGGTTCCTCACTCTTCTGTGAGGTGGGCCCTCTGCTGTGAGGTAACTCCTGCCTGGCTTGCTCCCGTTGCCCTGGTGACGTCGGACTTCTGGTGGCAGTTGGAGCCTTCTTGTACCCTCCTCTCCAAGGTGATGAGGGCCCTCTTGCGTCAGGCTCTAACTGCTGGGCTCCCCACGATTTCTGATGTGAGCCCAGTGATGCCAGGACACTCCTGTAAGATTCCAATACTCATGGGGATGTGTGCCTTCTGCTCTGTGGTCGCAACGCCTGGGTTGCTCACAGTTTCGTTATGTTGGCACTCCGGTGTTAGTTCACTCAGGCCTAGATCCCATAGCCTCTGTGCTCTGGGCCGCCTGCTGGGAGGTTCCAACTGCTGGATTCCTCACCTTTCTTATACTTTGGGCCCTGTGTGGTGAAGCTCCTCCTGCCTGCCTCACACCGAGCCCCTTGGTGATGTAGGTCTTCTGGTTTGAGACCACGTGTGCCGTTTGTCTCACCTTTTAGGGATGTGGCCCTACTGGTGTGAGGACACTCCTGACTGGTTCCCATCCCCTTGTTGATGTGGGCCCTCTGGTGAGAGTCTGATCCTGGCTTGATTCCTCACACTTCTGTGAGGCGGGCCCTCTGCTGTGAGGTCACACCTGCCTGGCTGGCACACGACGCCTTGGCCACATGGGCCCTCTGGTTGCAGTTGGAGCGTGCTGGGAACCTCCTCCCATCGGTGATGAGGGCCCTCTGGCGTCCGGCCCTAACTGCTGGGCTCACCACATTTTCTGATGTGCGCCCACTTGTGCGATGACACTCCTGCCAGGTTCCCATCCCCATGCAGATTTGGGCCTTCTGTTCTGAGGTGCCAACGGCTGGCTTGCTCACAGTGTCAGGATGTGGGCCCTCTGCTGTGAGTTCACTCCGGCATGCATCCCATAGCCTCGGTGCTCTGGGCCAGCTGCTTGGAGCTTCCAACTGCAGGATTCCTTACCTTTTTTCTTCTATGGGCCGTGTGTTGTGAGACACTTCCTGCCTGCCTCACTCTGAGCCCCTTGTTGATGTGGGTCTTCTGGTTTGAGGCCACATGTGGTGGGTTCCTTGCCTTTCAATGATGTGGCCCCACTGGTGTGAGCACACTCCTGCCTGGTTCGCATCCCCTTGGTGATGTGGGCCCTCTGGTGAGAATCTGATCCGGGTTGGGTTCCTCACACTTCCGTGAGCTTGGCCCTCAGCTCTGAGGTCACTCCTGCCTGGCTGGCACACCCCGCCTTGGCGACGTCGGCCCTCTGGTGGCAGTTGGAGCCTGCTGGGAGCCTCCTCCCCTCAGTGATGAGAGCCCTTTGGCGTCAGGCCCTAACTGCTGGGTACCCACATTTTCTAATACGTACTAAGTGGTGCGAGGATACGCCTGCCACGTTCCCATCCCCATGGGGATGTGGGCGTTCTGCTCTGAGGTCCCAACGGCTGGGTTGCTCACAGTTTCATGATGTGGGCCCTCTGCTGTGAGTTCACTTTGGCCTGGATCCCATAGACTCGGTGCTCTGGGCCTCCTGCTGCGAGGTTCCAACTGCTGGATTCCTCACATTTTTTAATCTATGGGCCCTGTGTTGTTAGGCTAGTCCTGCCTGCCTCACTCCGAGCCCCTTGGAGATGTGGTTCCTCTGGTTTAGGCCACATGGTCTGGGTCCCTCACCTTTCCATTATTTGGCCGCACTGGTGTGAGTATACTTCTGCCTGGTTCCGATCCCCTTGGTGATGCGGGCCCTCTGGTGAGAGTCTTATCCTGGCTGGGTTCCTCACCCTTCTGTGACGTATGCCCTCTGCTGTGATGTCACTCCTGCCTGGCTGGCGCACGTCACCTTGGCGACGTGGGCCCTCAGTTGGGATTTGGTGTCTGCTGGGAGTTTCCTCCCTTCGGTAATGAGGGCCCTCTGGCGTCAGGCCTTAAATCCTGGGCTCCCAAACTTTTCTGATGTGTGCCCTGTGGTGCGAGTACACTCCTGCCAGGTTCCCAACCCCATGGCAATGTGGGCCTTCTGCTCTGTGGACCCAATGGCTGGGCTATTCACAGTTTCATGATGAGGGCCCTCTTTTGTGAGTTCACACCGGCCGGGATCCCATAGCCTCGTTGTTCCTTGCCGCCTGCTGGGATGTTCCAACTGCGGGATTCCTCACCTTTTTTATTCTATGGGCCCTCTGTTTTGAGACTACTCCTGCCTGCCTCCCTCCCAGCCCCTTGGTGATGTGTGTCCTCTGGTTTGAGGCCACATGTGGTGGTTTCCTCGCCTTTCAATGATGTGGCCCCACTGGACTGAGAACACTCCTGCCTGGTTCCCATCCTCTTGGTGATGTGGGCCCTCTGGTGAGAGTCTGATCCTGGTTGGGTTCCTCACACTTCCGTGAACTTGGCCCTCTGCTCTGAGGTCACTCCTGCCTGGCTGGCACACCCCGCCTTGGTGACGTCGGCCCTCTGGTGGCAGTTGGAGCGTGCTGGGAGCCTCCTTCCCTCAGTAATGAGGGCCCTTTGGCGTCAGGCCCTAACTGCTGTGTACCCACATTTTCTAATACGTACTAAGTGGTGCGAGGACACTCCTGCCAGGTTCCCATCCCCGTGGGGATGTGGGACTTCTGCTCTGATGTCCAAACGGCTGGGTTGCTCAAAGTTTCATGATGTGGGCCCTCTGCTGTGAGTGCACTGCGGCCTGGATCCCATAGACTGGGTGCTCTGGGCCACCTGCTGGGAGGTTCGAACTGTTGGATTCCTCACACTTTTTATTCTATGGGCCCTGCGTTGTGAGGCTAGTCCTGCCTGCCTCACTCTGAACCCCTTGGAGATGTGGATCCTCTGGTTTAGGCCACGTGTTCTGGGTTCCTCACCTTTCTATGATTTGGCCACACTGGTGTGAGGCCACTCTTGCCTGGATCCGATCCCCTTGGTGATGCGGGCCCTCTGGTGAGACTCTTATCCTGGCTGGGTGCCTCACCCTTCTGGGACGTATGCCCTCTGCTGTGAGGTCACTCGTGCCTGGCTGGCGCACGTCACCTTGGCGACGTGGGCCCTCAGTTGGGAGTTGGTGCCTGCTGGGAGTCTCCTCCCCTCGGTAATGAGGGCCCTCTGACGTCAGGCCCTAACTCCTGGGCTCCCATACTTTTCTGATGTGTGCCCTCTGGTGGGAGTACACTCCTGCCAGGTTCCCAACCCCATGGGAATGTGGGCCTTCTTCTCTGTGGTCCCAACCGCTGGGTTGTTCACAGTTTCGTGATGAGGGCCTTCTGTTGTGAGTTCACACCGGCCGGGATCCCATAGCCTCGCTGCTCCTTGCCGCCTGCTGGGAGGTTCCAACTGCGGGTTACCTCACCTTTTTTATTTTATGGCCCTCTGTTTGAGACACCTCCTGCCTGCCTCACTCTGAGCCCCTTGTTGATGTGGGTCCTCTGGTTTAGGCCATATGTTCTGGGTTCCTCACTTTTCTACGATTTGGCCACACTGGTGTGAGGCCACTCCTGCCTGGTTCTGATCCCCTTGGTGATGTGGGCCCTCTGGTGAGAGTCTTATCCTGGCTGGGTTCCTCCCCCTTCTGTGACATAGGCCCTCTGCTGTGAGGTCACTCCTGCCTGGCTAACGCACATCACCTTGGAGACGTGGGCCCTCAGGTGGGAGTTGGTGCCTTCTAGGAGTCTGCTCCCCTCGGTAATTAGGGCCGTCTGGCGTCAGGCCCTAACTCCTGGGCTCCCAAAATTTTCTGATGTGTGCCCTGTGGTGCGAGTACACTCCTGCCAGGTTCCCAACCCCATGGGAATGTGGGCCTTCTGTTCTGTGGTCCCAACAGCTGTGTTGTTCACAGTTTCATGATGAGGGTCCTCTGTTGTGAGTTCACAACGGCCGGGACCCCATAGCCTCGCTGCTCCTTGCTGCATGCTAGGAGGTTCCAACTGCGGGATTCCTCACCTTTTTTATTCTATGGGTCCTCTGTTTTGAGGCTCCTCCTGCCTGCCTCACTCCGAGCCCCTTGGAGATGTGGGTCCTCTTGTTTAGGCCACATGTTCTGGGTTCCTCACCTTTCTATGATTTGGCCACACTGGTGTGAGGCCACTCCTGCCTGGATCAGATCCCCTTGGTGATGTGGGCCCTCTGGTGAGAGTCTGATCCTGGCTGGGTTCCTCACTCTTCTGTGAGGTGGGCCCTCTGCTGTGAGGTAACTCCTGCCTGGCTTGCTCCCGTTGCCCTGGTGACGTCGGACTTCTGGTGGCAGTTGGAGCCTTCTTGTACCCTCCTCTCCAAGGTGATGAGGGCCCTCTTGCGTCAGGCTCTAACTGCTGGGCTCCCCACGATTTCTGATGTGAGCCCAGTGATGCCAGGACACTCCTGTAAGATTCCAATACTCATGGGGATGTGTGCCTTCTGCTCTGTGGTCGCAACGCCTGGGTTGCTCACAGTTTCGTTATGTTGGCACTCCGGTGTTAGTTCACTCAGGCCTAGATCCCATAGCCTCTGTGCTCTGGGCCGCCTGCTGGGAGGTTCCAACTGCTGGATTCCTCACCTTTCTTATACTTTGGGCCCTGTGTGGTGAAGCTCCTCCTGCCTGCCTCACACCGAGCCCCTTGGTGATGTAGGTCTTCTGGTTTGAGACCACGTGTGCCGTTTGTCTCACCTTTTAGGGATGTGGCCCTACTGGTGTGAGGACACTCCTGACTGGTTC
Source organism: Delphinapterus leucas (assembly GCF_059928025.1). Lineage (NCBI taxonomy): Eukaryota > Metazoa > Chordata > Mammalia > Artiodactyla > Monodontidae > Delphinapterus > Delphinapterus leucas. Next base: position 2,445,896 of record NW_028322256.1, on the reverse strand, counting down.
CCATCCCCTTGTTGATGTGGGCCCTCTGGTGAGAGTCTGATCCTGGCTTGATTCCTCACACTTCTGTGAGGCGGGCCCTCTGCTGTGAGGTCACACCTGCCTGGCTGGCACACGACGCCTTGGCCACATGGGCCCTCTGGTTGCAGTTGGAGCGTGCTGGGAACCTCCTCCCATCGGTGATGAGGGCCCTCTGGCGTCCGGCCCTAACTGCTGGGCTCACCACATTTTCTGATGTGCGCCCACTTGTGCGATGACACTCCTGCCAGGTTCCCATCCCCATGCAGATTTGGGCCTTCTGTTCTGAGGTGCCAACGGCTGGCTTGCTCACAGTGTCAGGATGTGGGCCCTCTGCTGTGAGTTCACTCCGGCATGCATCCCATAGCCTCGGTGCTCTGGGCCAGCTGCTTGGAGCTTCCAACTGCAGGATTCCTTACCTTTTTTCTTCTATGGGCCGTGTGTTGTGAGACACTTCCTGCCTGCCTCACTCTGAGCCCCTTGTTGATGTGGGTCTTCTGGTTTGAGGCCACATGTGGTGGGTTCCTTGCCTTTCAATGATGTGGCCCCACTGGTGTGAGCACACTCCTGCCTGGTTCGCATCCCCTTGGTGATGTGGGCCCTCTGGTGAGAATCTGATCCGGGTTGGGTTCCTCACACTTCCGTGAGCTTGGCCCTCAGCTCTGAGGTCACTCCTGCCTGGCTGGCACACCCCGCCTTGGCGACGTCGGCCCTCTGGTGGCAGTTGGAGCCTGCTGGGAGCCTCCTCCCCTCAGTGATGAGAGCCCTTTGGCGTCAGGCCCTAACTGCTGGGTACCCACATTTTCTAATACGTACTAAGTGGTGCGAGGATACGCCTGCCACGTTCCCATCCCCATGGGGATGTGGGCGTTCTGCTCTGAGGTCCCAACGGCTGGGTTGCTCACAGTTTCATGATGTGGGCCCTCTGCTGTGAGTTCACTTTGGCCTGGATCCCATAGACTCGGTGCTCTGGGCCTCCTGCTGCGAGGTTCCAACTGCTGGATTCCTCACATTTTTTAATCTATGGGCCCTGTGTTGTTAGGCTAGTCCTGCCTGCCTCACTCCGAGCCCCTTGGAGATGTGGTTCCTCTGGTTTAGGCCACATGGTCTGGGTCCCTCACCTTTCCATTATTTGGCCACACTGGTGTGAGTATACTTCTGCCTGGTTCCGATCCCCTTGGTGATGCGGGCCCTCTGGTGAGAGTCTTATCCTGGCTGGGTTCCTCACCCTTCTGTGACGTATGCCCTCTGCTGTGATGTCACTCCTGCCTGGCTGGCGCACGTCACCTTGGCGACGTGGGCCCTCAGTTGGGAGTTGGTGCCTGCTGGGAGTCTCCTCCCCTCGGTAATGAGGGCCCTCTGACGTCAGGCCCTAACTCCTGGGCTCCCATACTTTTCTGATGTGTGCCCTCTGGTGGGAGTACACTCCTGCCAGGTTCCCAACCCCATGGGAATGTGGGCCTTCTTCTCTGTGGTCCCAACCGCTGGGTTGTTCACAGTTTCGTGATGAGGGCCTTCTGTTGTGAGTTCACACCGGCCGGGATCCCATAGCCTCGCTGCTCCTTGCCGCCTGCTGGGAGGTTCCAACTGCGGGTTACCTCACCTTTTTTATTTTATGGCCCTCTGTTTGAGACACCTCCTGCCTGCCTCACTCTGAGCCCCTTGTTGATGTGGGTCCTCTGGTTTAGGCCATATGTTCTGGGTTCCTCACTTTTCTACGATTTGGCCACACTGGTGTGAGGCCACTCCTGCCTGGTTCTGATCCCCTTGGTGATGTGGGCCCTCTGGTGAGAGTCTTATCCTGGCTGGGTTCCTCACCCTTCTGTGACGTATGCCCTCTGCTGTGATGTCACTCCTGCCTGGCTGGCGCACGTCACCTTGGCGACGTGGGCCCTCAGTTGGGATTTGGTGTCTGCTGGGAGTTTCCTCCCTTCGGTAATGAGGGCCCTCTGGCGTCAGGCCTTAAATCCTGGGCTCCCAAACTTTTCTGATGTGTGCCCTGTGGTGCGAGTACACTCCTGCCAGGTTCCCAACCCCATGGCAATGTGGGCCTTCTGCTCTGTGGACCCAATGGCTGGGCTATTCACAGTTTCATGATGAGGGCCCTCTTTTGTGAGTTCACACCGGCCGGGATCCCATAGCCTCGTTGTTCCTTGCCGCCTGCTGGGATGTTCCAACTGCGGGATTCCTCACCTTTTTTATTCTATGGGCCCTCTGTTTTGAGACTACTCCTGCCTGCCTCCCTCCCAGCCCCTTGGTGATGTGTGTCCTCTGGTTTGAGGCCACATGTGGTGGTTTCCTCGCCTTTCAATGATGTGGCCCCACTGGACTGAGAACACTCCTGCCTGGTTCCCATCCTCTTGGTGATGTGGGCCCTCTGGTGAGAGTCTGATCCTGGTTGGGTTCATCACACTTCCGTGAACTTGGCCCTCTGCTCTGAGGTCACTCCTGCCTGGCTGGCACACCCCGCCTTGGTGACGTCGGCCCTCTGGTGGCAGTTGGAGCGTGCTGGGAGCCTCCTTCCCTCAGTAATGAGGGCCCTTTGGCGTCAGGCCCTAACTGCTGTGTACCCACATTTTCTAATACGTACTAAGTGGTGCGAGGACACTCCTGCCAGGTTCCCATCCCCGTGGGGATGTGGGACTTCTGCTCTGATGTCCAAACGGCTGGGTTGCTCAAAGTTTCATGATGTGGGCCCTCTGCTGTGAGTGCACTGCGGCCTGGATCCCATAGACTGGGTGCTCTGGGCCACCTGTTGGGAGGTTCGAACTGTTGGATTCCTCACACTTTTTATTCTATGGGCCCTGCGTTGTGAGGCTAGTCCTGCCTGCCTCACTCTGAACCCCTTGGAGATGTGGATCCTCTGGTTTAGGCCACGTGTTCTGGGTTCCTCACCTTTCTATGATTTGGCCACACTGGTGTGAGGCCACTCTTGCCTGGATCCGATCCCCTTGGTGATGCGGGCCCTCTGGTGAGACTCTTATCCTGGCTGGGTGCCTCACCCTTCTGGGACGTATGCCCTCTGCTGTGAGGTCACTCGTGCCTGGCTGGCGCACGTCACCTTGGCGACGTGGGCCCTCAGTTGGGAGTTGGTGCCTGCTGGGAGTCTCCTCCCCTCGGTAATGAGGGCCCTCTGACGTCAGGCCCTAACTCCTGGGCTCCCATACTTTTCTGATGTGTGCCCTCTGGTGGGAGTACACTCCTGCCAGGTTCCCAACCCCATGGGAATGTGGGCCTTCTTCTCTGTGGTCCCAACCGCTGGGTTGTTCACAGTTTCGTGATGAGGGCCTTCTGTTGTGAGTTCACACCGGCCGGGATCCCATAGCCTCGCTGCTCCTTGCCGCCTGCTGGGAGGTTCCAACTGCGGGTTACCTCACCTTTTTTATTTTATGGCCCTCTGTTTGAGACACCTCCTGCCTGCCTCACTCTGAGCCCCTTGTTGATGTGGGTCCTCTGGTTTAGGCCATATGTTCTGGGTTCCTCACTTTTCTACGATTTGGCCACACTGGTGTGAGGCCACTCCTGCCTGGTTCTGATCCCCTTGGTGATGTGGGCCCTCTGGTGAGAGTCTTATCCTGGCTGGGTTCCTCCCCCTTCTGTGACATAGGCCCTCTGCTGTGAGGTCACTCCTGCCTGGCTAACGCACATCACCTTGGAGACATGGGCCCTCAGGTGGGAGTTGGTGCCTTCTAGGAGTCTGCTCCCCTCGGTAATTAGGGCCGTCTGGCGTCAGGCCCTAACTCCTGGGCTCCCAAAATTTTCTGATGTGTGCCCTGTGGTGCGAGTACACTCCTGCCAGGTTCCCAACCCCATGGGAATGTGGGCCTTCTGTTCTGTGGTCCCAACAGCTGTGTTGTTCACAGTTTCATGATGAGGGTCCTCTGTTGTGAGTTCACAACGGCCGGGACCCCATAGCCTCGCTGCTCCTTGCTGCATGCTAGGAGGTTCCAACTGCGGGATTCCTCACCTTTTTTATTCTATGGGTCCTCTGTTTTGAGGCTCCTCCTGCCTGCCTCACTCCGAGCCCCTTGGAGATGTGGGTCCTCTTGTTTAGGCCACATGTTCTGGGTTCCTCACCTTTCTATGATTTGGCCACACTGGTGTGAGGCCACTCCTGCCTGGATCAGATCCCCTTGGTGATGTGGGCCCTCTGGTGAGAGTCTGATCCTGGCTGGGTTCCTCACTCTTCTGTGAGGTGGGCCCTCTGCTGTGAGGTAACTCCTGCCTGGCTTGCTCCCGTTGCCCTGGTGACGTCGGACTTCTGGTGGCAGTTGGAGCCTTCTTGTACCCTCCTCTCCAAGGTGATGAGGGCCCTCTTGCGTCAGGCTCTAACTGCTGGGCTCCCCACGATTTCTGATGTGAGCCCAGTGATGCCAGGACACTCCTGTAAGGTTCCAATACTCATGGGGATGTGTGCCTTCTGCTCTGTGGTCGCAACGCCTGGGTTGCTCACAGTTTCGTTATGTTGGCACTCCGGTGTTAGTTCACTCAGGCCTAGATCCCATAGCCTCTGTGCTCTGGGCCGCCTGCTGGGAGGTTCCAACTGCTGGATTCCTCACCTTTCTTATACTTTGGGCCCTGTGTGGTGAAGCTCCTCCTGCCTGCCTCACACCGAGCCCCTTGGTGATGTAGGTCTTCTGGTTTGAGACCACGTGTGCCGTTTGTCTCACCTTTTAGGGATGTGGCCCTACTGGTGTGAGGACACTCCTGACTGGTTCCCATCCCCTTGTTGATGTGGGCCCTCTGGTGAGAGTCTGATCCTGGCTTGATTCCTCACACTTCTGTGAGGCGGGCCCTCTGCTGTGAGGTCACACCTGCCTGGCTGGCACACGACGCCTTGGCCACATGGGCCCTCTGGTTGCAGTTGGAGCGTGCTGGGAACCTCCTCCCATCGGTGATGAGGGCCCTCTGGCGTCCGGCCCTAACTGCTGGGCTCACCACATTTTCTGATGTGCGCCCACTTGTGCGATGACACTCCTGCCAGGTTCCCATCCCCATGCAGATTTGGGCCTTCTGTTCTGAGGTGCCAACGGCTGGCTTGCTCACAGTGTCAGGATGTGGGCCCTCTGCTGTGAGTTCACTCTGGCATGCATCCCATAGCCTCGGTGCTCTGGGCCAGCTGCTTGGAGCTTCCAACTGCAGGATTCCTTACCTTTTTTCTTCTATGGGCCGTGTGTTGTGAGACACTTCCTGCCTGCCTCACTCTGAGCCCCTTGTTGATGTGGGTCTTCTGGTTTGAGGCCACATGTGGTGGGTTCCTTGCCTTTCAATGATGTGGCCCCACTGGTGTGAGCACACTCCTGCCTGGTTCGCATCCCCTTGGTGATGTGGGCCCTCTGGTGAGAATCTGATCCGGGTTGGGTTCCTCACACTTCCGTGAGCTTGGCCCTCAGCTCTGAGGTCACTCCTGCCTGGCTGGCACACCCCGCCTTGGCGACGTCGGCCCTCTGGTGGCAGTTGGAGCCTGCTGGGAGCCTCCTCCCCTCAGTGATGAGAGCCCTTTGGCGTCAGGCCCTAACTGCTGGGTACCCACATTTTCTAATACGTACTAAGTGGTGCGAGGATACGCCTGCCACGTTCCCATCCCCATGGGGATGTGGGCGTTCTGCTCTGAGGTCCCAACGGCTGGGTTGCTCACAGTTTCATGATGTGGGCCCTCTGCTGTGAGTTCACTTTGGCCTGGATCCCATAGACTCGGTGCTCTGGGCCTCCTGCTGCGAGGTTCCAACTGCTGGATTCCTCACATTTTTTAATCTATGGGCCCTGTGTTGTTAGGCTAGTCCTGCCTGCCTCACTCCGAGCCCCTTGGAGATGTGGTTCCTCTGGTTTAGGCCACATGGTCTGGGTCCCTCACCTTTCCATTATTTGGCCGCACTGGTGTGAGTATACTTCTGCCTGGTTCCGATCCCCTTGGTGATGCGGGCCCTCTGGTGAGAGTCTTATCCTGGCTGGGTTCCTCACCCTTCTGTGACGTATGCCCTCTGCTGTGATGTCGCTCCTGCCTGGCTGGCGCACGTCACCTTGGCGACGTGGGCCCTCAGTTGGGATTTGGTGTCTGCTGGGAGTTTCCTCCCTTCGGTAATGAGGGCCCTCTGGCGTCAGGCCTTAAATCCTGGGCTCCCAAACTTTTCTGATGTGTGCCCTGTGGTGCGAGTACACTCCTGCCAGGTTCCCAACCCCATGGCAATGTGGGCCTTCTGCTCTGTGGACCCAATGGCTGGGCTATTCACAGTTTCATGATGAGGGCCCTCTTTTGTGAGTTCACACCGGCCGGGATCCCATAGCCTCGTTGTTCCTTGCCGCCTGCTGGGATGTTCCAACTGCGGGATTCCTCACCTTTTTTATTCTATGGGCCCTCTGTTTTGAGACTACTCCTGCCTGCCTCCCTCCCAGCCCCTTGGTGATGTGTGTCCTCTGGTTTGAGGCCACATGTGGTGGTTTCCTCGCCTTTCAATGATGTGGCCCCACTGGACTGAGAACACTCCTGCCTGGTTCCCATCCTCTTGGTGATGTGGGCCCTCTGGTGAGAGTCTGATCCTGGTTGGGTTCATCACACTTCCGTGAACTTGGCCCTCTGCTCTGAGGTCACTCCTGCCTGGCTGGCACACCCCGCCTTGGTGACGTCGGCCCTCTGGTGGCAGTTGGAGCATGCTGGGAGCCTCCTTCCCTCAGTAATGAGGGCCCTTTGGCGTCAGGCCCTAACTGCTGTGTACCCACATATTCTAATACGTACTAAGTGGTGCGAGGACACTCCTGCCAGGTTCCCATCCCCGTGGGGATGTGGGACTTCTGCTCTGATGTCCAAACGGCTGGGTTGCTCAAAGTTTCATGATGTGGGCCCTCTGCTGTGAGTGCACTGCGGCCTGGATCCCATAGACTGGGTGCTCTGGGCCACCTGCTGGGAGGTTCGAACTGTTGGATTCCTCACACTTTTTATTCTATGGGCCCTGCGTTGTGAGGCTAGTCCTGCCTGCCTCACTCTGAACCCCTTGGAGATGTGGATCCTCTGGTTTAGGCCACGTGTTCTGGGTTCCTCACCTTTCTATGATTTGGCCACACTGGTGTGAGGCCACTCTTGCCTGGATCCGATCCCCTTGGTGATGCGGGCCCTCTGGTGAGACTCTTATCCTGGCTGGGTGCCTCACCCTTCTGGGACGTATGCCCTCTGCTGTGAGGTCACTCGTGCCTGGCTGGCGCACGTCACCTTGGCGACGTGGGCCCTCAGTTGGGAGTTGGTGCCTGCTGGGAGTCTCCTCCCCTCGGTAATGAGGGCCCTCTGACGTCAGGCCCTAACTCCTGGGCTCCCATACTTTTCTGATGTGTGCCCTCTGGTGGGAGTACACTCCTGCCAGGTTCCCAACCCCATGGGAATGTGGGCCTTCTTCTCTGTGGTCCCAACCGCTGGGTTGTTCACAGTTTCGTGATGAGGGCCTTCTGTTGTGAGTTCACACCGGCCGGGATCCCATAGCCTCGCTGCTCCTTGCCGCCTGCTGGGAGGTTCCAACTGCGGGTTACCTCACCTTTTTTATTTTATGGCCCTCTGTTTGAGACACCTCCTGCCTGCCTCACTCTGAGCCCCTTGTTGATGTGGGTCCTCTGGTTTAGGCCATATGTTCTGGGTTCCTCACTTTTCTACGATTTGGCCACACTGGTGTGAGGCCACTCCTGCCTGGTTCTGATCCCCTTGGTGATGTGGGCCCTCTGGTGAGAGTCTTATCCTGGCTGGGTTCCTCCCCCTTCTGTGACATAGGCCCTCTGCTGTGAGGTCACTCCTGCCTGGCTAACGCACATCACCTTGGAGACGTGGGCCCTCAGGTGGGAGTTGGTGCCTTCTAGGAGTCTGCTCCCCTCAGTAATTAGGGCCGTCTGGCGTCAGGCCCTAACTCCTGGGCTCCCAAAATTTTCTGATGTGTGCCCTGTGGTGCGAGTACACTCCTGCCAGGTTCCCAACCCCATGGGAATGTGGGCCTTCTGTTCTGTGGTCCCAACAGCTGTGTTGTTCACAGTTTCATGATGAGGGTCCTCTGTTGTGAGTTCACAACGGCCGGGACCCCATAGCCTCGCTGCTCCTTGCTGCATGCTAGGAGGTTCCAACTGCGGGATTCCTCACCTTTTTTATTCTATGGGTCCTCTGTTTTGAGGCTCCTCCTGCCTGCCTCACTCCGAGCCCCTTGGAGATGTGGGTCCTCTTGTTTAGGCCACATGTTCTGGGTTCCTCACCTTTCTATGATTTGGCCACACTGGTGTGAGGCCACTCCTGCCTGGATCAGATCCCCTTGGTGATGTGGGCCCTCTGGTGAGAGTCTGATCCTGGCTGGGTTCCTCACTCTTCTGTGAGGTGGGCCCTCTGCTGTGAGGTAACTCCTGCCTGGCTTGCTCCCGTTGCCCTGGTGACGTCGGACTTCTGGTGGCAGTTGGAGCCTTCTTGTACCCTCCTCTCCAAGGTGATGAGGGCCCTCTTGCGTCAGGCTCTAACTGCTGGGCTCCCCACGATTTCTGATGTGAGCCCAGTGATGCCAGGACACTCCTGTAAGGTTCCAATACTCATGGGGATGTGTGCCTTCTGCTCTGTGGTCGCAACGCCTGGGTTGCTCACAGTTTCGTTATGTTGGCACTCCGGTGTTAGTTCACTCAGGCCTAGATCCCATAGCCTCTGTGCTCTGGGCCGCCTGCTGGGAGGTTCCAACTGCTGGATTCCTCACCTTTCTTATACTTTGGGCCCTGTGTGGTGAAGCTCCTCCTGCCTGCCTCACACCGAGCCCCTTGGTGATGTAGGTCTTCTGGTTTGAGACCACGTGTGCCGTTTGTCTCACCTTTTAGGGATGTGGCCCTACTGGTGTGAGGACACTCCTGACTGGTTCCCATCCCCTTGTTGATGTGGGCCCTCTGGTGAGAGTCTGATCCTGGCTTGATTCCTCACACTTCTGTGAGGCGGGCCCTCTGCTGTGAGGTCACACCTGCCTGGCTGGCACACGACGCCTTGGCCACATGGGCCCTCTGGTTGCAGTTGGAGCGTGCTGGGAACCTCCTCCCATCGGTGATGAGGGCCCTCTGGCGTCCGGCCCTAACTGCTGGGCTCACCACATTTTCTGATGTGCGCCCACTTGTGCGATGACACTCCTGCCAGGTTCCCATCCCCATGCAGATTTGGGCCTTCTGTTCTGAGGTGCCAACGGCTGGTTTGCTCACAGTGTCAGGATGTGGGCCCTCTGCTGTGAGTTCACTCCGGCATGCATCCCATAGCCTCGGTGCTCTGGGCCAGCTGCTTGGAGCTTCCAACTGCAGGATTCCTTACCTTTTTTCTTCTATGGGCCGTGTGTTGTGAGACACTTCCTGCCTGCCTCACTCTGAGCCCCTTGTTGATGTGGGTCTTCTGGTTTGAGGCCACATGTGGTGGGTTCCTTGCCTTTCAATGATGTGGCCCCACTGGTGTGAGCACACTCCTGCCTGGTTCGCATCCCCTTGGTGATGTGGGCCCTCTGGTGAGAATCTGATCCGGGTTGGGTTCCTCACACTTCCGTGAGCTTGGCCCTCAGCTCTGAGGTCACTCCTGCCTGGTTGGCACACCCCGCCTTGGCGACGTCGGCACTCTGGTGGCAGTTGGAGCCTGCTGGGAGCCTCCTCCCCTCAGTGATGAGAGCCCTTTGGCGTCAGGCCCTAACTGCTGGGTACCCACATTTTCTAATACGTACTAAGTGGTGCGAGGATACGCCTGCCACGTTCCCATCCCCATGGGGATGTGGGCGTTCTGCTCTGAGGTCCCAACGGCTGGGTTGCTCACAGTTTCATGATGTGGGCCCTCTGCTGTGAGTTCACTTTGGCCTGGATCCCATAGACTCGGTGCTCTGGGCCTCCTGCTGCGAGGTTCCAACTGCTGGATTCCTCACATTTTTTAATCTATGGGCCCTGTGTTGTTAGGCTAGTCCTGCCTGCCTCACTCCGAGCCCCTTGGAGATGTGGTTCCTCTGGTTTAGGCCACATGGTCTGGGTCCCTCACCTTTCCATTATTTGGCCACACTGGTGTGAGTATACTTCTGCCTGGTTCCGATCCCCTTGGTGATGCGGGCCCTCTGGTGAGAGTCTTATCCTGGCTGGGTTCCTCACCCTTCTGTGACGTATGCCCTCTGCTGTGATGTCACTCCTGCCTGGCTGGCGCACGTCACCTTGGCGACGTGGGCCCTCAGTTGGGATTTGGTGTCTGCTGGGAGTTTCCTCCCTTCGGTAATGAGGGCCCTCTGGCGTCAGGCCTTAAATCCTGGGCTCCCAAACTTTTCTGATGTGTGCCCTGTGGTGCGAGTACACTCCTGCCAGGTTCCCAACCCCATGGCAATGTGGGCCTTCTGCTCTGTGGACCCAATGGCTGGGCTATTCACAGTTTCATGATGAGGGCCCTCTTTTGTGAGTTCACACCGGCCGGGATCCCATAGCCTCGTTGTTCCTTGCCGCCTGCTGGGATGTTCCAACTGCGGGATTCCTCACCTTTTTTATTCTATGGGCCCTCTGTTTTGAGACTACTCCTGCCTGCCTCCCTCCCAGCCCCTTGGTGATGTGTGTCCTCTGGTTTGAGGCCACATGTGGTGGTTTCCTCGCCTTTCAATGATGTGGCCCCACTGGACTGAGAACACTCCTGCCTGGTTCCCATCCTCTTGGTGATGTGGGCCCTCTGGTGAGAGTCTGATCCTGGTTGGGTTCCTCACACTTCCGTGAACTTGGCCCTCTGCTCTGAGGTCACTCCTGCCTGGCTGGCACACCCCGCCTTGGTGACGTCGGCCCTCTGGTGGCAGTTGGAGCGTGCTGGGAGCCTCCTTCCCTCAGTAATGAGGGCCCTTTGGCGTCAGGCCCTAACTGCTGTGTACCCACATTTTCTAATACGTACTAAGTGGTGCGAGGACACTCCTGCCAGGTTCCCATCCCCGTGGGGATGTGGGACTTCTGCTCTGATGTCCAAACGGCTGGGTTGCTCAAAGTTTCATGATGTGGGCCCTCTGCTGTGAGTGCACTGCGGCCTGGATCCCATAGACTGGGTGCTCTGGGCCACCTGCTGGGAGGTTCGAACTGTTGGATTCCTCACACTTTTTATTCTATGGGCCCTGCGTTGTGAGGCTAGTCCTGCCTGCCTCACTCTGAACCCCTTGGAGATGTGGATCCTCTGGTTTAGGCCACGTGTTCTGGGTTCCTCACCTTTCTATGATTTGGCCACACTGGTGTGAGGCCACTCTTGCCTGGATCCGATCCCCTTGGTGATGCGGGCCCTCTGGTGAGACTCTTATCCTGGCTGGGTGCCTCACCCTTCTGGGACGTATGCCCTCTGCTGTGAGGTCACTCGTGCCTGGCTGGCGCACGTCACCTTGGCGACGTGGGCCCTCAGTTGGGAGTTGGTGCCTGCTGGGAGTCTCCTCCCCTCGGTAATGAGGGCCCTCTGACGTCAGGCCCTAACTCCTGGGCTCCCATACTTTTCTGATGTGTGCCCTCTGGTGGGAGTACACTCCTGCCAGGTTCCCAACCCCATGGGAATGTGGGCCTTCTTCTCTGTGGTCCCAACCGCTGGGTTGTTCACAGTTTCGTGATGAGGGCCTTCTGTTGTGAGTTCACACCGGCCGGGATCCCATAGCCTCGCTGCTCCTTGCCGCCTGCTGGGAGGTTCCAACTGCGGGTTACCTCACCTTTTTTATTTTATGGCCCTCTGTTTGAGACACCTCCTGCCTGCCTCACTCTGAGCCCCTTGTTGATGTGGGTCCTCTGGTTTAGGCCATATGTTCTGGGTTCCTCACTTTTCTACGATTTGGCCACACTGGTGTGAGGCCACTCCTGCCTGGTTCTGATCCCCTTGGTGATGTGGGCCCTCTGGTGAGAGTCTTATCCTGGCTGGGTTCCTCCCCCTTCTGTGACATAGGCCCTCTGCTGTGAGGTCACTCCTGCCTGGCTAACGCACATCACCTTGGAGACGTGGGCCCTCAGGTGGGAGTTGGTGCCTTCTAGGAGTCTGCTCCCCTCGGTAATTAGGGCCGTCTGGCGTCAGGCCCTAACTCCTGGGCTCCCAAAATTTTCTGATGTGTGCCCTGTGGTGCGAGTACACTCCTGCCAGGTTCCCAACCCCATGGGAATGTGGGCCTTCTGTTCTGTGGTCCCAACAGCTGTGTTGTTCACAGTTTCATGATGAGGGTCCTCTGTTGTGAGTTCACAACGGCCGGGACCCCATAGCCTCGCTGCTCCTTGCTGCATGCTAGGAGGTTCCAACTGCGGGATTCCTCACCTTTTTTATTCTATGGGTCCTCTGTTTTGAGGCTCCTCCTGCCTGCCTCACTCCGAGCCCCTTGGAGATGTGGGTCCTCTTGTTTAGGCCACATGTTCTGGGTTCCTCACCTTTCTATGATTTGGCCACACTGGTGTGAGGCCACTCCTGCCTGGATCAGATCCCCTTGGTGATGTGGGCCCTCTGGTGAGAGTCTGATCCTGGCTGGGTTCCTCACTCTTCTGTGAGGTGGGCCCTCTGCTGTGAGGTAACTCCTGCCTGGCTTGCTCCCGTTGCCCTGGTGACGTCGGACTTCTGGTGGCAGTTGGAGCCTTCTTGTACCCTCCTCTCCAAGGTGATGAGGGCCCTCTTGCGTCAGGCTCTAACTGCTGGGCTCCCCACGATTTCTGATGTGAGCCCAGTGATGCCAGGACACTCCTGTAAGATTCCAATACTCATGGGGATGTGTGCCTTCTGCTCTGTGGTCGCAACGCCTGGGTTGCTCACAGTTTCGTTATGTTGGCACTCCGGTGTTAGTTCACTCAGGCCTAGATCCCATAGCCTCTGTGCTCTGGGCCGCCTGCTGGGAGGTTCCAACTGCTGGATTCCTCACCTTTCTTATACTTTGGGCCCTGTGTGGTGAAGCTCCTCCTGCCTGCCTCACACCGAGCCCCTTGGTGATGTAGGTCTTCTGGTTTGAGACCACGTGTGCCGTTTGTCTCACCTTTTAGGGATGTGGCCCTACTGGTGTGAGGACACTCCTGACTGGTTCCCATCCCCTTGTTGATGTGGGCCCTCTGGTGAGAGTCTGATCCTGGCTTGATTCCTCACACTTCTGTGAGGCGGGCCCTCTGCTGTGAGGTCACACCTGCCTGGCTGGCACACGACGCCTTGGCCACATGGGCCCTCTGGTTGCAGTTGGAGCGTGCTGGGAACCTCCTCCCATCGGTGATGAGGGCCCTCTGGCGTCCGGCCCTAACTGCTGGGCTCACCACATTTTCTGATGTGCGCCCACTTGTGCGATGACACTCCTGCCAGGTTCCCATCCCCATGCAGATTTGGGCCTTCTGTTCTGAGGTGCCAACGGCTGGCTTGCTCACAGTGTCAGGATGTGGGCCCTCTGCTGTGAGTTCACTCCGGCATGCATCCCATAGCCTCGGTGCTCTGGGCCACCTGCTTGGAGCTTCCAACTGCAGGATTCCTTACCTTTTTTCTTCTATGGGCCGTGTGTTGTGAGACACTTCCTGCCTGCCTCACTCTGAGCCCCTTGTTGATGTGGGTCTTCTGGTTTGAGGCCACATGTGGTGGGTTCCTTGCCTTTCAATGATGTGGCCCCACTGGTGTGAGCACACTCCTGCCTGGTTCGCATCCCCTTGGTGATGTGGGCCCTCTGGTGAGAATCTGATCCGGGTTGGGTTCCTCACACTTCCGTGAGCTTGGCCCTCAGCTCTGAGGTCACTCCTGCCTGGCTGGCACACCCCGCCTTGGCGACGTCGGCCCTCTGGTGGCAGTTGGAGCCTGCTGGGAGCCTCCTCCCCTCAGTGATGAGAGCCCTTTGGCGTCAGGCCCTAACTGCTGGGTACCCACATTTTCTAATACGTACTAAGTGGTGCGAGGATACGCCTGCCACGTTCCCATCCCCATGGGGATGTGGGCGTTCTGCTCTGAGGTCCCAACGGCTGGGTTGCTCACAGTTTCATGATGTGGGCCCTCTGCTGTGAGTTCACTTTGGCCTGGATCCCATAGACTCGGTGCTCTGGGCCTCCTGCTGCGAGGTTCCAACTGCTGGATTCCTCACATTTTTTAATCTATGGGCCCTGTGTTGTTAGGCTAGTCCTGCCTGCCTCACTCCGAGCCCCTTGGAGATGTGGTTCCTCTGGTTTAGGCCACATGGTCTGGGTCCCTCACCTTTCCATTATTTGGCCACACTGGTGTGAGTATACTTCTGCCTGGTTCCGATCCCCTTGGTGATGCGGGCCCTCTGGTGAGAGTCTTATCCTGGCTGGGTTCCTCACCCTTCTGTGACGTATGCCCTCTGCTGTGATGTCACTCCTGCCTGGCTGGCGCACGTCACCTTGGCGACGTGGGCCCTCAGTTGGGATTTGGTGTCTGCTGGGAGTTTCCTCCCTTCGGTAATGAGGGCCCTCTGGCGTCAGGCCTTAAATCCTGGGCTCCCAAACTTTTCTGATGTGTGCCCTGTGGTGCGAGTACACTCCTGCCAGGTTCCCAACCCCATGGCAATGTGGGCCTTCTGCTCTGTGGACCCAATGGCTGGGCTATTCACAGTTTCATGATGAGGGCCCTCTTTTGTGAGTTCACACCGGCCGGGATCCCATAGCCTCGTTGTTCCTTGCCGCCTGCTGGGATGTTCCAACTGCGGGATTCCTCACCTTTTTTATTCTATGGGCCCTCTGTTTTGAGACTACTCCTGCCTGCCTCCCTCCCAGCCCCTTGGTGATGTGTGTCCTCTGGTTTGAGGCCACATGTGGTGGTTTCCTCGCCTTTCAATGATGTGGCCCCACTGGACTGAGAACACTCCTGCCTGGTTCCCATCCTCTTGGTGATGTGGGCCCTCTGGTGAGAGTCTGATCCTGGTTGGGTTCCTCACACTTCCGTGAACTTGGCCCTCTGCTCTGAGGTCACTCCTGCCTGGCTGGCACACCCCGCCTTGGTGACGTCGGCCCTCTGGTGGCAGTTGGAGCGTGCTGGGAGCCTCCTTCCCTCAGTAATGAGGGCCCTTTGGCGTCAGGCCCTAACTGCTGTGTACCCACATTTTCTAATACGTACTAAGTGGTGCGAGGACACTCCTGCCAGGTTCCCATCCCCGTGGGGATGTGGGACTTCTGCTCTGATGTCCAAACGGCTGGGTTGCTCAAAGTTTCATGATGTGGGCCCTCTGCTGTGAGTGCACTGCGGCCTGGATCCCATAGACTGGGTGCTCTGGGCCACCTGCTGGGAGGTTCGAACTGTTGGATTCCTCACACTTTTTATTCTATGGGCCCTGCGTTGTGAGGCTAGTCCTGCCTGCCTCACTCTGAACCCCTTGGAGATGTGGATCCTCTGGTTTAGGCCACGTGTTCTGGGTTCCTCACCTTTCTATGATTTGGCCACACTGGTGTGAGGCCACTCTTGCCTGGATCCGATCCCCTTGGTGATGCGGGCCCTCTGGTGAGACTCTTATCCTGGCTGGGTGCCTCACCCTTCTGGGACGTATGCCCTCTGCTGTGAGGTCACTCGTGCCTGGCTGGCGCACGTCACCTTGGCGACGTGGGCCCTCAGTTGGGAGTTGGTGCCTGCTGGGAGTCTCCTCCCCTCGGTAATGAGGGCCCTCTGACGTCAGGCCCTAACTCCTGGGCTCCCATACTTTTCTGATGTGTGCCCTCTGGTGGGAGTACACTCCTGCCAGGTTCCCAACCCCATGGGAATGTGGGCCTTCTTCTCTGTGGTCCCAACCGCTGGGTTGTTCACAGTTTCGTGATGAGGGCCTTCTGTTGTGAGTTCACACCGGCCGGGATCCCATAGCCTCGCTGCTCCTTGCCGCCTGCTGGGAGGTTCCAACTGCGGGTTACCTCACCTTTTTTATTTTATGGCCCTCTGTTTGAGACACCTCCTGCCTGCCTCACTCTGAGCCCCTTGTTGATGTGGGTCCTCTGGTTTAGGCCATATGTTCTGGGTTCCTCACTTTTCTACGATTTGGCCACACTGGTGTGAGGCCACTCCTGCCTGGTTCTGATCCCCTTGGTGATGTGGGCCCTCTGGTGAGAGTCTTATCCTGGCTGGGTTCCTCCCCCTTCTGTGACATAGGCCCTCTGCTGTGAGGTCACTCCTGCCTGGCTAACGCACATCACCTTGGAGACGTGGGCCCTCAGGTGGGAGTTGGTGCCTTCTAGGAGTCTGCTCCCCTCGGTAATTAGGGCCGTCTGGCGTCAGGCCCTAACTCCTGGGCTCCCAAAATTTTCTGATGTGTGCCCTGTGGTGCGAGTACACTCCTGCCAGGTTCCCAACCCCATGGGAATGTGGGCCTTCTGTTCTGTGGTCCCAACAGCTGTGTTGTTCACAGTTTCATGATGAGGGTCCTCTGTTGTGAGTTCACAACGGCCGGGACCCCATAGCCTCGCTGCTCCTTGCTGCATGCTAGGAGGTTCCAACTGCGGGATTCCTCACCTTTTTTATTCTATGGGTCCTCTGTTTTGAGGCTCCTCCTGCCTGCCTCACTCCGAGCCCCTTGGAGATGTGGGTCCTCTTGTTTAGGCCACATGTTCTGGGTTCCTCACCTTTCTATGATTTGGCCACACTGGTGTGAGGCCACTCCTGCCTGGATCAGATCCCCTTGGTGATGTGGGCCCTCTGGTGAGAGTCTGATCCTGGCTGGGTTCCTCACTCTTCTGTGAGGTGGGCCCTCTGCTGTGAGGTAACTCCTGCCTGGCTTGCTCCCGTTGCCCTGGTGACGTCGGACTTCTGGTGGCAGTTGGAGCCTTCTTGTACCCTCCTCTCCAAGGTGATGAGGGCCCTCTTGCGTCAGGCTCTAACTGCTGGGCTCCCCACGATTTCTGATGTGAGCCCAGTGATGCCAGGACACTCCTGTAAGGTTCCAATACTCATGGGGATGTGTGCCTTCTGCTCTGTGGTCGCAACGCCTGGGTTGCTCACAGTTTCGTTATGTTGGCACTCCGGTGTTAGTTCACTCAGGCCTAGATCCCATAGCCTCTGTGCTCTGGGCCGCCTGCTGGGAGGTTCCAACTGCTGGATTCCTCACCTTTCTTATACTTTGGGCCCTGTGTGGTGAAGCTCCTCCTGCCTGCCTCACACCGAGCCCCTTGGTGATGTAGGTCTTCTGGTTTGAGACCACGTGTGCCGTTTGTCTCACCTTTTAGGGATGTGGCCCTACTGGTGTGAGGACACTCCTGACTGGTTCCCATCCCCTTGTTGATGTGGGCCCTCTGGTGAGAGTCTGATCCTGGCTTGATTCCTCACACTTCTGTGAGGCGGGCCCTCTGCTGTGAGGTCACACCTGCCTGGCTGGCACACGACGCCTTGGCCACATGGGCCCTCTGGTTGCAGTTGGAGCGTGCTGGGAACCTCCTCCCATCGGTGATGAGGGCCCTCTGGCGTCCGGCCCTAACTGCTGGGCTCACCACATTTTCTGATGTGCGCCCACTTGTGCGATGACACTCCTGCCAGGTTCCCATCCCCATGCAGATTTGGGCCTTCTGTTCTGAGGTGCCAACGGCTGGCTTGCTCACAGTGTCAGGATGTGGGCCCTCTGCTGTGAGTTCACTCCGGCATGCATCCCATAGCCTCGGTGCTCTGGGCCACCTGCTTGGAGCTTCCAACTGCAGGATTCCTTACCTTTTTTCTTCTATGGGCCGTGTGTTGTGAGACACTTCCTGCCTGCCTCACTCTGAGCCCCTTGTTGATGTGGGTCTTCTGGTTTGAGGCCACATGTGGTGGGTTCCTTGCCTTTCAATGATGTGGCCCCACTGGTGTGAGCACACTCCTGCCTGGTTCGCATCCCCTTGGTGATGTGGGCCCTCTGGTGAGAATCTGATCCGGGTTGGGTTCCTCACACTTCCGTGAGCTTGGCCCTCAGCTCTGAGGTCACTCCTGCCTGGCTGGCACACCCCGCCTTGGCGACGTCGGCCCTCTGGTGGCAGTTGGAGCCTGCTGGGAGCCTCCTCCCCTCAGTGATGAGAGCCCTTTGGCGTCAGGCCCTAACTGCTGGGTACCCACATTTTCTAATACGTACTAAGTGGTGCGAGGATACGCCTGCCACGTTCCCATCCCCATGGGGATGTGGGCGTTCTGCTCTGAGGTCCCAACGGCTGGGTTGCTCACAGTTTCATGATGTGGGCCCTCTGCTGTGAGTTCACTTTGGCCTGGATCCCATAGACTCGGTGCTCTGGGCCTCCTGCTGCGAGGTTCCAACTGCTGGATTCCTCACATTTTTTAATCTATGGGCCCTGTGTTGTTAGGCTAGTCCTGCCTGCCTCACTCCGAGCCCCTTGGAGATGTGGTTCCTCTGGTTTAGGCCACATGGTCTGGGTCCCTCACCTTTCCATTATTTGGCCGCACTGGTGTGAGTATACTTCTGCCTGGTTCCGATCCCCTTGGTGATGCGGGCCCTCTGGTGAGAGTCTTATCCTGGCTGGGTTCCTCACCCTTCTGTGACGTATGCCCTCTGCTGTGATGTCACTCCTGCCTGGCTGGCGCACGTCACCTTGGCGACGTGGGCCCTCAGTTGGGATTTGGTGTCTGCTGGGAGTTTCCTCCCTTCGGTAATGAGGGCCCTCTGGCGTCAGGCCTTAAATCCTGGGCTCCCAAACTTTTCTGATGTGTGCCCTGTGGTGCGAGTACACTCCTGCCAGGTTCCCAACCCCATGGCAATGTGGGCCTTCTGCTCTGTGGACCCAATGGCTGGGCTATTCACAGTTTCATGATGAGGGCCCTCTTTTGTGAGTTCACACCGGCCGGGATCCCATAGCCTCGTTGTTCCTTGCCGCCTGCTGGGATGTTCCAACTGCGGGATTCCTCACCTTTTTTATTCTATGGGCCCTCTGTTTTGAGACTACTCCTGCCTGCCTCCCTCCCAGCCCCTTGGTGATGTGTGTCCTCTGGTTTGAGGCCACATGTGGTGGTTTCCTCGCCTTTCAATGATGTGGCCCCACTGGACTGAGAACACTCCTGCCTGGTTCCCATCCTCTTGGTGATGTGGGCCCTCTGGTGAGAGTCTGATCCTGGTTGGGTTCCTCACACTTCCGTGAACTTGGCCCTCTGCTCTGAGGTCACTCCTGCCTGGCTGGCACACCCCGCCTTGGTGACGTCGGCCCTCTGGTGGCAGTTGGAGCGTGCTGGGAGCCTCCTTCCCTCAGTAATGAGGGCCCTTTGGCGTCAGGCCCTAACTGCTGTGTACCCACATTTTCTAATACGTACTAAGTGGTGCGAGGACACTCCTGCCAGGTTCCCATCCCCGTGGGGATGTGGGACTTCTGCTCTGATGTCCAAACGGCTGGGTTGCTCAAAGTTTCATGATGTGGGCCCTCTGCTGTGAGTGCACTGCGGCCTGGATCCCATAGACTGGGTGCTCTGGGCCACCTGCTGGGAGGTTCGAACTGTTGGATTCCTCACACTTTTTATTCTATGGGCCCTGCGTTGTGAGGCTAGTCCTGCCTGCCTCACTCTGAACCCCTTGGAGATGTGGATCCTCTGGTTTAGGCCACGTGTTCTGGGTTCCTCACCTTTCTATGATTTGGCCACACTGGTGTGAGGCCACTCTTGCCTGGATCCGATCCCCTTGGTGATGCGGGCCCTCTGGTGAGACTCTTATCCTGGCTGGGTGCCTCACCCTTCTGGGACGTATGCCCTCTGCTGTGAGGTCACTCGTGCCTGGCTGGCGCACGTCACCTTGGCGACGTGGGCCCTCAGTTGGGAGTTGGTGCCTGCTGGGAGTCTCCTCCCCTCGGTAATGAGGGCCCTCTGACGTCAGGCCCTAACTCCTGGGCTCCCATACTTTTCTGATGTGTGCCCTCTGGTGGGAGTACACTCCTGCCAGGTTCCCAACCCCATGGGAATGTGGGCCTTCTTCTCTGTGGTCCCAACCGCTGGGTTGTTCACAGTTTCGTGATGAGGGCCTTCTGTTGTGAGTTCACACCGGCCGGGATCCCATAGCCTCGCTGCTCCTTGCCGCCTGCTGGGAGGTTCCAACTGCGGGTTACCTCACCTTTTTTATTTTATGGCCCTCTGTTTGAGACACCTCCTGCCTGCCTCACTCTGAGCCCCTTGTTGATGTGGGTCCTCTGGTTTAGGCCATATGTTCTGGGTTCCTCACTTTTCTACGATTTGGCCACACTGGTGTGAGGCCACTCCTGCCTGGTTCTGATCCCCTTGGTGATGTGGGCCCTCTGGTGAGAGTCTTATCCTGGCTGGGTTCCTCCCCCTTCTGTGACATAGGCCCTCTGCTGTGAGGTCACTCCTGCCTGGCTAACGCACATCACCTTGGAGACGTGGGCCCTCAGGTGGGAGTTGGTGCCTTCTAGGAGTCTGCTCCCCTCGGTAATTAGGGCCGTCTGGCGTCAGGCCCTAACTCCTGGGCTCCCAAAATTTTCTGATGTGTGCCCTGTGGTGCGAGTACACTCCTGCCAGGTTCCCAACCCCATGGGAATGTGGGCCTTCTGTTCTGTGGTCCCAACAGCTGTGTTGTTCACAGTTTCATGATGAGGGTCCTCTGTTGTGAGTTCACAACGGCCGGGACCCCATAGCCTCGCTGCTCCTTGCTGCATGCTAGGAGGTTCCAACTGCGGGATTCCTCACCTTTTTTATTCTATGGGTCCTCTGTTTTGAGGCTCCTCCTGCCTGCCTCACTCCGAGCCCCTTGGAGATGTGGGTCCTCTTGTTTAGGCCACATGTTCTGGGTTCCTCACCTTTCTATGATTTGGCCACACTGGTGTGAGGCCACTCCTCCCTGGATCAGATCCCCTTGGTGATGTGGGCCCTCTGGTGAGAGTCTGATCCTGGCTGGGTTCCTCACTCTTCTGTGAGGTGGGCCCTCTGCTGTGAGGTAACTCCTGCCTGGCTTGCTCCCGTTGCCCTGGTGACGTCGGACTTCTGGTGGCAGTTGGAGCCTTCTTGTACCCTCCTCTCCAAGGTGATGAGGGCCCTCTTGCGTCAGGCTCTAACTGCTGGGCTCCCCACGATTTCTGATGTGAGCCCAGTGATGCCAGGACACTCCTGTAAGGTTCCAATACTCATGGGGATGTGTGCCTTCTGCTCTGTGGTCGCAACGCCTGGGTTGCTCACAGTTTCGTTATGTTGGCACTCCGGTGTTAGTTCACTCAGGCCTAGATCCCATAGCCTCTGTGCTCTGGGCCGCCTGCTGGGAGGTTCCAACTGCTGGATTCCTCACCTTTCTTATACTTTGGGCCCTGTGTGGTGAAGCTCCTCCTGCCTGCCTCACACCGAGCCCCTTGGTGATGTAGGCCTTCTGGTTTGAGACCACGTGTGCCGTTTGTCTCACCTTTTAGGGATGTGGCCCTACTGGTGTGAGGACACTCCTGACTGGTTCCCATCCCCTTGTTGATGTGGGCCCTCTGGTGAGAGTCTGATCCTGGCTTGATTCCTCACACTTCTGTGAGGCGGGCCCTCTGCTGTGAGGTCACACCTGCCTGGCTGGCACACGACGCCTTGGCCACATGGGCCCTCTGGTTGCAGTTGGAGCGTGCTGGGAACCTCCTCCCATCGGTGATGAGGGCCCTCTGGCGTCCGGCCCTAACTGCTGGGCTCACCACATTTTCTGATGTGCGCCCACTTGTGCGATGACACTCCTGCCAGGTTCCCATCCCCATGCAGATTTGGGCCTTCTGTTCTGAGGTGCCAACGGCTGGCTTGCTCACAGTGTCAGGATGTGGGCCCTCTGCTGTGAGTTCACTCCGGCATGCATCCCATAGCCTCGGTGCTCTGGGCCACCTGCTTGGAGCTTCCAACTGCAGGATTCCTTACCTTTTTTCTTCTATGGGCCGTGTGTTGTGAGACACTTCCTGCCTGCCTCACTCTGAGCCCCTTGTTGATGTGGGTCTTCTGGTTTGAGGCCACATGTGGTGGGTTCCTTGCCTTTCAATGATGTGGCCCCACTGGTGTGAGCACACTCCTGCCTGGTTCGCATCCCCTTGGTGATGTGGGCCCTCTGGTGAGAATCTGATCCGGGTTGGGTTCCTCACACTTCCGTGAGCTTGGCCCTCAGCTCTGAGGTCACTCCTGCCTGGCTGGCACACCCCGCCTTGGCGACGTCGGCCCTCTGGTGGCAGTTGGAGCCTGCTGGGAGCCTCCTCCCCTCAGTGATGAGAGCCCTTTGGCGTCAGGCCCTAACTGCTGGGTACCCACATTTTCTAATACGTACTAAGTGGTGCGAGGATACGCCTGCCACGTTCCCATCCCCATGGGGATGTGGGCGTTCTGCTCTGAGGTCCCAACGGCTGGGTTGCTCACAGTTTCATGATGTGGGCCCTCTGCTGTGAGTTCACTTTGGCCTGGATCCCATAGACTCGGTGCTCTGGGCCTCCTGCTGCGAGGTTCCAACTGCTGGATTCCTCACATTTTTTAATCTATGGGCCCTGTGTTGTTAGGCTAGTCCTGCCTGCCTCACTCCGAGCCCCTTGGAGATGTGGTTCCTCTGGTTTAGGCCACATGGTCTGGGTCCCTCACCTTTCCATTATTTGGCCACACTGGTGTGAGTATACTTCTGCCTGGTTCCGATCCCCTTGGTGATGCGGGCCCTCTGGTGAGAGTCTTATCCTGGCTGGGTTCCTCACCCTTCTGTGACGTATGCCCTCTGCTGTGATGTCACTCCTGCCTGGCTGGCGCACGTCACCTTGGCGACGTGGGCCCTCAGTTGGGATTTGGTGTCTGCTGGGAGTTTCCTCCCTTCGGTAATGAGGGCCCTCTGGCGTCAGGCCTTAAATCCTGGGCTCCCAAACTTTTCTGATGTGTGCCCTGTGGTGCGAGTACACTCCTGCCAGGTTCCCAACCCCATGGCAATGTGGGCCTTCTGCTCTGTGGACCCAATGGCTGGGCTATTCACAGTTTCATGATGAGGGCCCTCTTTTGTGAGTTCACACCGGCCGGGATCCCATAGCCTCGTTGTTCCTTGCCGCCTGCTGGGATGTTCCAACTGCGGGATTCCTCACCTTTTTTATTCTATGGGCCCTCTGTTTTGAGACTACTCCTGCCTGCCTCCCTCCCAGCCCCTTGGTGATGTGTGTCCTCTGGTTTGAGGCCACATGTGGTGGTTTCCTCGCCTTTCAATGATGTGGCCCCACTGGACTGAGAACACTCCTGCCTGGTTCCCATCCTCTTGGTGATGTGGGCCCTCTGGTGAGAGTCTGATCCTGGTTGGGTTCCTCACACTTCCGTGAACTTGGCCCTCTGCTCTGAGGTCACTCCTGCCTGGCTGGCACACCCCGCCTTGGTGACGTCGGCCCTCTGGTGGCAGTTGGAGCGTGCTGGGAGCCTCCTTCCCTCAGTAATGAGGGCCCTTTGGCGTCAGGCCCTAACTGCTGTGTACCCACATTTTCTAATACGTACTAAGTGGTGCGAGGACACTCCTGCCAGGTTCCCATCCCCGTGGGGATGTGGGACTTCTGCTCTGATGTCCAAACGGCTGGGTTGCTCAAAGTTTCATGATGTGGGCCCTCTGCTGTGAGTGCACTGCGGCCTGGATCCCATAGACTGGGTGCTCTGGGCCACCTGCTGGGAGGTTCGAACTGTTGGATTCCTCACACTTTTTATTCTATGGGCCCTGCGTTGTGAGGCTAGTCCTGCCTGCCTCACTCTGAACCCCTTGGAGATGTGGATCCTCTGGTTTAGGCCACGTGTTCTGGGTTCCTCACCTTTCTATGATTTGGCCACACTGGTGTGAGGCCACTCTTGCCTGGATCCGATCCCCTTGGTGATGCGGGCCCTCTGGTGAGACTCTTATCCTGGCTGGGTGCCTCACCCTTCTGGGACGTATGCCCTCTGCTGTGAGGTCACTCGTGCCTGGCTGGCGCACGTCACCTTGGCGACGTGGGCCCTCAGTTGGGAGTTGGTGCCTGCTGGGAGTCTCCTCCCCTCGGTAATGAGGGCCCTCTGACGTCAGGCCCTAACTCCTGGGCTCCCATACTTTTCTGATGTGTGCCCTCTGGTGGGAGTACACTCCTGCCAGGTTCCCAACCCCATGGGAATGTGGGCCTTCTTCTCTGTGGTCCCAACCGCTGGGTTGTTCACAGTTTCGTGATGAGGGCCTTCTGTTGTGAGTTCACACCGGCCGGGATCCCATAGCCTCGCTGCTCCTTGCCGCCTGCTGGGAGGTTCCAACTGCGGGTTACCTCACCTTTTTTATTTTATGGCCCTCTGTTTGAGACACCTCCTGCCTGCCTCACTCTGAGCCCCTTGTTGATGTGGGTCCTCTGGTTTAGGCCATATGTTCTGGGTTCCTCACTTTTCTACGATTTGGCCACACTGGTGTGAGGCCACTCCTGCCTGGTTCTGATCCCCTTGGTGATGTGGGCCCTCTGGTGAGAGTCTTATCCTGGCTGGGTTCCTCCCCCTTCTGTGACATAGGCCCTCTGCTGTGAGGTCACTCCTGCCTGGCTAACGCACATCACCTTGGAGACGTGGGCCCTCAGGTGGGAGTTGGTGCCTTCTAGGAGTCTGCTCCCCTCGGTAATTAGGGCCGTCTGGCGTCAGGCCCTAACTCCTGGGCTCCCAAAATTTTCTGATGTGTGCCCTGTGGTGCGAGTACACTCCTGCCAGGTTCCCAACCCCATGGGAATGTGGGCCTTCTGTTCTGTGGTCCCAACAGCTGTGTTGTTCACAGTTTCATGATGAGGGTCCTCTGTTGTGAGTTCACAACGGCCGGGACCCCATAGCCTCGCTGCTCCTTGCTGCATGCTAGGAGGTTCCAACTGCGGGATTCCTCACCTTTTTTATTCTATGGGTCCTCTGTTTTGAGGCTCCTCCTGCCTGCCTCACTCCGAGCCCCTTGGAGATGTGGGTCCTCTTGTTTAGGCCACATGTTCTGGGTTCCTCACCTTTCTATGATTTGGCCACACTGGTGTGAGGCCACTCCTGCCTGGATCAGATCCCCTTGGTGATGTGGGCCCTCTGGTGAGAGTCTGATCCTGGCTGGGTTCCTCACTCTTCTGTGAGGTGGGCCCTCTGCTGTGAGGTAACTCCTGCCTGGCTTGCTCCCGTTGCCCTGGTGACGTCGGACTTCTGGTGGCAGTTGGAGCCTTCTTGTACCCTCCTCTCCAAGGTGATGAGGGCCCTCTTGCGTCAGGCTCTAACTGCTGGGCTCCCCACGATTTCTGATGTGAGCCCAGTGATGCCAGGACACTCCTGTAAGGTTCCAATACTCATGGGGATGTGTGCCTTCTGCTCTGTGGTCGCAACGCCTGGGTTGCTCACAGTTTCGTTATGTTGGCACTCCGGTGTTAGTTCACTCAGGCCTAGATCCCATAGCCTCTGTGCTCTGGGCCGCCTGCTGGGAGGTTCCAACTGCTGGATTCCTCACCTTTCTTATACTTTGGGCCCTGTGTGGTGAAGCTCCTCCTGCCTGCCTCACACCGAGCCCCTTGGTGATGTAGGTCTTCTGGTTTGAGACCACGTGTGCCGTTTGTCTCACCTTTTAGGGATGTGGCCCTACTGGTGTGAGGACACTCCTGACTGGTTCCCATCCCCTTGTTGATGTGGGCCCTCTGGTGAGAGTCTGATCCTGGCTTGATTCCTCACACTTCTGTGAGGCGGGCCCTCTGCTGTGAGGTCACACCTGCCTGGCTGGCACACGACGCCTTGGCCACATGGGCCCTCTGGTTGCAGTTGGAGCGTGCTGGGAACCTCCTCCCATCGGTGATGAGGGCCCTCTGGCGTCCGGCCCTAACTGCTGGGCTCACCACATTTTCTGATGTGCGCCCACTTGTGCGATGACACTCCTGCCAGGTTCCCATCCCCATGCAGATTTGGGCCTTCTGTTCTGAGGTGCCAACGG
This sequence comes from Delphinapterus leucas, assembly GCF_059928025.1. Lineage (NCBI taxonomy): Eukaryota > Metazoa > Chordata > Mammalia > Artiodactyla > Monodontidae > Delphinapterus > Delphinapterus leucas. The sequence continues at coordinate 2,420,133 of NW_028322256.1, read as the reverse complement.
CTGGCTTGCTCACAGTGTCAGGATGTGGGCCCTCTGCTGTGAGTTCACTCCGGCATGCATCCCATAGCCTCGGTGCTCTGGGCCACCTGCTTGGAGCTTCCAACTGCAGGATTCCTTACCTTTTTTCTTCTATGGGCCGTGTGTTGTGAGACACTTCCTGCCTGCCTCACTCTGAGCCCCTTGTTGATGTGGGTCTTCTGGTTTGAGGCCACATGTGGTGGGTTCCTTGCCTTTCAATGATGTGGCCCCACTGGTGTGAGCACACTCCTGCCTGGTTCGCATCCCCTTGGTGATGTGGGCCCTCTGGTGAGAATCTGATCCGGGTTGGGTTCCTCACACTTCCGTGAGCTTGGCCCTCAGCTCTGAGGTCACTCCTGCCTGGCTGGCACACCCCGCCTTGGCGACGTCGGCCCTCTGGTGGCAGTTGGAGCCTGCTGGGAGCCTCCTCCCCTCAGTGATGAGAGCCCTTTGGCGTCAGGCCCTAACTGCTGGGTACCCACATTTTCTAATACGTACTAAGTGGTGCGAGGATACGCCTGCCACGTTCCCATCCCCATGGGGATGTGGGCGTTCTGCTCTGAGGTCCCAACGGCTGGGTTGCTCACAGTTTCATGATGTGGGCCCTCTGCTGTGAGTTCACTTTGGCCTGGATCCCATAGACTCGGTGCTCTGGGCCTCCTGCTGCGAGGTTCCAACTGCTGGATTCCTCACATTTTTTAATCTATGGGCCCTGTGTTGTTAGGCTAGTCCTGCCTGCCTCACTCCGAGCCCCTTGGAGATGTGGTTCCTCTGGTTTAGGCCACATGGTCTGGGTCCCTCACCTTTCCATTATTTGGCCGCACTGGTGTGAGTATACTTCTGCCTGGTTCCGATCCCCTTGGTGATGCGGGCCCTCTGGTGAGAGTCTTATCCTGGCTGGGTTCCTCACCCTTCTGTGACGTATGCCCTCTGCTGTGATGTCACTCCTGCCTGGCTGGCGCACGTCACCTTGGCGACGTGGGCCCTCAGTTGGGATTTGGTGTCTGCTGGGAGTTTCCTCCCTTCGGTAATGAGGGCCCTCTGGCGTCAGGCCTTAAATCCTGGGCTCCCAAACTTTTCTGATGTGTGCCCTGTGGTGCGAGTACACTCCTGCCAGGTTCCCAACCCCATGGCAATGTGGGCCTTCTGCTCTGTGGACCCAATGGCTGGGCTATTCACAGTTTCATGATGAGGGCCCTCTTTTGTGAGTTCACACCGGCCGGGATCCCATAGCCTCGTTGTTCCTTGCCGCCTGCTGGGATGTTCCAACTGCGGGATTCCTCACCTTTTTTATTCTATGGGCCCTCTGTTTTGAGACTACTCCTGCCTGCCTCCCTCCCAGCCCCTTGGTGATGTGTGTCCTCTGGTTTGAGGCCACATGTGGTGGTTTCCTCGCCTTTCAATGATGTGGCCCCACTGGACTGAGAACACTCCTGCCTGGTTCCCATCCTCTTGGTGATGTGGGCCCTCTGGTGAGAGTCTGATCCTGGTTGGGTTCCTCACACTTCCGTGAACTTGGCCCTCTGCTCTGAGGTCACTCCTGCCTGGCTGGCACACCCCGCCTTGGTGACGTCGGCCCTCTGGTGGCAGTTGGAGCGTGCTGGGAGCCTCCTTCCCTCAGTAATGAGGGCCCTTTGGCGTCAGGCCCTAACTGCTGTGTACCCACATTTTCTAATACGTACTAAGTGGTGCGAGGACACTCCTGCCAGGTTCCCATCCCCGTGGGGATGTGGGACTTCTGCTCTGATGTCCAAACGGCTGGGTTGCTCAAAGTTTCATGATGTGGGCCCTCTGCTGTGAGTGCACTGCGGCCTGGATCCCATAGACTGGGTGCTCTGGGCCACCTGCTGGGAGGTTCGAACTGTTGGATTCCTCACACTTTTTATTCTATGGGCCCTGCGTTGTGAGGCTAGTCCTGCCTGCCTCACTCTGAACCCCTTGGAGATGTGGATCCTCTGGTTTAGGCCACGTGTTCTGGGTTCCTCACCTTTCTATGATTTGGCCACACTGGTGTGAGGCCACTCTTGCCTGGATCCGATCCCCTTGGTGATGCGGGCCCTCTGGTGAGACTCTTATCCTGGCTGGGTGCCTCACCCTTCTGGGACGTATGCCCTCTGCTGTGAGGTCACTCGTGCCTGGCTGGCGCACGTCACCTTGGCGACGTGGGCCCTCAGTTGGGAGTTGGTGCCTGCTGGGAGTCTCCTCCCCTCGGTAATGAGGGCCCTCTGACGTCAGGCCCTAACTCCTGGGCTCCCATACTTTTCTGATGTGTGCCCTCTGGTGGGAGTACACTCCTGCCAGGTTCCCAACCCCATGGGAATGTGGGCCTTCTTCTCTGTGGTCCCAACCGCTGGGTTGTTCACAGTTTCGTGATGAGGGCCTTCTGTTGTGAGTTCACACCGGCCGGGATCCCATAGCCTCGCTGCTCCTTGCCGCCTGCTGGGAGGTTCCAACTGCGGGTTACCTCACCTTTTTTATTTTATGGCCCTCTGTTTGAGACACCTCCTGCCTGCCTCACTCTGAGCCCCTTGTTGATGTGGGTCCTCTGGTTTAGGCCATATGTTCTGGGTTCCTCACTTTTCTACGATTTGGCCACACTGGTGTGAGGCCACTCCTGCCTGGTTCTGATCCCCTTGGTGATGTGGGCCCTCTGGTGAGAGTCTTATCCTGGCTGGGTTCCTCCCCCTTCTGTGACATAGGCCCTCTGCTGTGAGGTCACTCCTGCCTGGCTAACGCACATCACCTTGGAGACGTGGGCCCTCAGGTGGGAGTTGGTGCCTTCTAGGAGTCTGCTCCCCTCGGTAATTAGGGCCGTCTGGCGTCAGGCCCTAACTCCTGGGCTCCCAAAATTTTCTGATGTGTGCCCTGTGGTGCGAGTACACTCCTGCCAGGTTCCCAACCCCATGGGAATGTGGGCCTTCTGTTCTGTGGTCCCAACAGCTGTGTTGTTCACAGTTTCATGATGAGGGTCCTCTGTTGTGAGTTCACAACGGCCGGGACCCCATAGCCTCGCTGCTCCTTGCTGCATGCTAGGAGGTTCCAACTGCGGGATTCCTCACCTTTTTTATTCTATGGGTCCTCTGTTTTGAGGCTCCTCCTGCCTGCCTCACTCCGAGCCCCTTGGAGATGTGGGTCCTCTTGTTTAGGCCACATGTTCTGGGTTCCTCACCTTTCTATGATTTGGCCACACTGGTGTGAGGCCACTCCTCCCTGGATCAGATCCCCTTGGTGATGTGGGCCCTCTGGTGAGAGTCTGATCCTGGCTGGGTTCCTCACTCTTCTGTGAGGTGGGCCCTCTGCTGTGAGGTAACTCCTGCCTGGCTTGCTCCCGTTGCCCTGGTGACGTCGGACTTCTGGTGGCAGTTGGAGCCTTCTTGTACCCTCCTCTCCAAGGTGATGAGGGCCCTCTTGCGTCAGGCTCTAACTGCTGGGCTCCCCACGATTTCTGATGTGAGCCCAGTGATGCCAGGACACTCCTGTAAGGTTCCAATACTCATGGGGATGTGTGCCTTCTGCTCTGTGGTCGCAACGCCTGGGTTGCTCACAGTTTCGTTATGTTGGCACTCCGGTGTTAGTTCACTCAGGCCTAGATCCCATAGCCTCTGTGCTCTGGGCCGCCTGCTGGGAGGTTCCAACTGCTGGATTCCTCACCTTTCTTATACTTTGGGCCCTGTGTGGTGAAGCTCCTCCTGCCTGCCTCACACCGAGCCCCTTGGTGATGTAGGCCTTCTGGTTTGAGACCACGTGTGCCGTTTGTCTCACCTTTTAGGGATGTGGCCCTACTGGTGTGAGGACACTCCTGACTGGTTCCCATCCCCTTGTTGATGTGGGCCCTCTGGTGAGAGTCTGATCCTGGCTTGATTCCTCACACTTCTGTGAGGCGGGCCCTCTGCTGTGAGGTCACACCTGCCTGGCTGGCACACGACGCCTTGGCCACATGGGCCCTCTGGTTGCAGTTGGAGCGTGCTGGGAACCTCCTCCCATCGGTGATGAGGGCCCTCTGGCGTCCGGCCCTAACTGCTGGGCTCACCACATTTTCTGATGTGCGCCCACTTGTGCGATGACACTCCTGCCAGGTTCCCATCCCCATGCAGATTTGGGCCTTCTGTTCTGAGGTGCCAACGGCTGGCTTGCTCACAGTGTCAGGATGTGGGCCCTCTGCTGTGAGTTCACTCCGGCATGCATCCCATAGCCTCGGTGCTCTGGGCCACCTGCTTGGAGCTTCCAACTGCAGGATTCCTTACCTTTTTTCTTCTATGGGCCGTGTGTTGTGAGACACTTCCTGCCTGCCTCACTCTGAGCCCCTTGTTGATGTGGGTCTTCTGGTTTGAGGCCACATGTGGTGGGTTCCTTGCCTTTCAATGATGTGGCCCCACTGGTGTGAGCACACTCCTGCCTGGTTCGCATCCCCTTGGTGATGTGGGCCCTCTGGTGAGAATCTGATCCGGGTTGGGTTCCTCACACTTCCGTGAGCTTGGCCCTCAGCTCTGAGGTCACTCCTGCCTGGCTGGCACACCCCGCCTTGGCGACGTCGGCCCTCTGGTGGCAGTTGGAGCCTGCTGGGAGCCTCCTCCCCTCAGTGATGAGAGCCCTTTGGCGTCAGGCCCTAACTGCTGGGTACCCACATTTTCTAATACGTACTAAGTGGTGCGAGGATACGCCTGCCACGTTCCCATCCCCATGGGGATGTGGGCGTTCTGCTCTGAGGTCCCAACGGCTGGGTTGCTCACAGTTTCATGATGTGGGCCCTCTGCTGTGAGTTCACTTTGGCCTGGATCCCATAGACTCGGTGCTCTGGGCCTCCTGCTGCGAGGTTCCAACTGCTGGATTCCTCACATTTTTTAATCTATGGGCCCTGTGTTGTTAGGCTAGTCCTGCCTGCCTCACTCCGAGCCCCTTGGAGATGTGGTTCCTCTGGTTTAGGCCACATGGTCTGGGTCCCTCACCTTTCCATTATTTGGCCGCACTGGTGTGAGTATACTTCTGCCTGGTTCCGATCCCCTTGGTGATGCGGGCCCTCTGGTGAGAGTCTTATCCTGGCTGGGTTCCTCACCCTTCTGTGACGTATGCCCTCTGCTGTGATGTCACTCCTGCCTGGCTGGCGCACGTCACCTTGGCGACGTGGGCCCTCAGTTGGGATTTGGTGTCTGCTGGGAGTTTCCTCCCTTCGGTAATGAGGGCCCTCTGGCGTCAGGCCTTAAATCCTGGGCTCCCAAACTTTTCTGATGTGTGCCCTGTGGTGCGAGTACACTCCTGCCAGGTTCCCAACCCCATGGCAATGTGGGCCTTCTGCTCTGTGGACCCAATGGCTGGGCTATTCACAGTTTCATGATGAGGGCCCTCTTTTGTGAGTTCACACCGGCCGGGATCCCATAGCCTCGTTGTTCCTTGCCGCCTGCTGGGATGTTCCAACTGCGGGATTCCTCACCTTTTTTATTCTATGGGCCCTCTGTTTTGAGACTACTCCTGCCTGCCTCCCTCCCAGCCCCTTGGTGATGTGTGTCCTCTGGTTTGAGGCCACATGTGGTGGTTTCCTCGCCTTTCAATGATGTGGCCCCACTGGACTGAGAACACTCCTGCCTGGTTCCCATCCTCTTGGTGATGTGGGCCCTCTGGTGAGAGTCTGATCCTGGTTGGGTTCCTCACACTTCCGTGAACTTGGCCCTCTGCTCTGAGGTCACTCCTGCCTGGCTGGCACACCCCGCCTTGGTGACGTCGGCCCTCTGGTGGCAGTTGGAGCGTGCTGGGAGCCTCCTTCCCTCAGTAATGAGGGCCCTTTGGCGTCAGGCCCTAACTGCTGTGTACCCACATTTTCTAATACGTACTAAGTGGTGCGAGGACACTCCTGCCAGGTTCCCATCCCCGTGGGGATGTGGGACTTCTGCTCTGATGTCCAAACGGCTGGGTTGCTCAAAGTTTCATGATGTGGGCCCTCTGCTGTGAGTGCACTGCGGCCTGGATCCCATAGACTGGGTGCTCTGGGCCACCTGCTGGGAGGTTCGAACTGTTGGATTCCTCACACTTTTTATTCTATGGGCCCTGCGTTGTGAGGCTAGTCCTGCCTGCCTCACTCTGAACCCCTTGGAGATGTGGATCCTCTGGTTTAGGCCACGTGTTCTGGGTTCCTCACCTTTCTATGATTTGGCCACACTGGTGTGAGGCCACTCTTGCCTGGATCCGATCCCCTTGGTGATGCGGGCCCTCTGGTGAGACTCTTATCCTGGCTGGGTGCCTCACCCTTCTGGGACGTATGCCCTCTGCTGTGAGGTCACTCGTGCCTGGCTGGCGCACGTCACCTTGGCGACGTGGGCCCTCAGTTGGGAGTTGGTGCCTGCTGGGAGTCTCCTCCCCTCGGTAATGAGGGCCCTCTGACGTCAGGCCCTAACTCCTGGGCTCCCATACTTTTCTGATGTGTGCCCTCTGGTGGGAGTACACTCCTGCCAGGTTCCCAACCCCATGGGAATGTGGGCCTTCTTCTCTGTGGTCCCAACCGCTGGGTTGTTCACAGTTTCGTGATGAGGGCCTTCTGTTGTGAGTTCACACCGGCCGGGATCCCATAGCCTCGCTGCTCCTTGCCGCCTGCTGGGAGGTTCCAACTGCGGGTTACCTCACCTTTTTTATTTTATGGCCCTCTGTTTGAGACACCTCCTGCCTGCCTCACTCTGAGCCCCTTGTTGATGTGGGTCCTCTGGTTTAGGCCATATGTTCTGGGTTCCTCACTTTTCTACGATTTGGCCACACTGGTGTGAGGCCACTCCTGCCTGGTTCTGATCCCCTTGGTGATGTGGGCCCTCTGGTGAGAGTCTTATCCTGGCTGGGTTCCTCCCCCTTCTGTGACATAGGCCCTCTGCTGTGAGGTCACTCCTGCCTGGCTAACGCACATCACCTTGGAGACGTGGGCCCTCAGGTGGGAGTTGGTGCCTTCTAGGAGTCTGCTCCCCTCGGTAATTAGGGCCGTCTGGCGTCAGGCCCTAACTCCTGGGCTCCCAAAATTTTCTGATGTGTGCCCTGTGGTGCGAGTACACTCCTGCCAGGTTCCCAACCCCATGGGAATGTGGGCCTTCTGTTCTGTGGTCCCAACAGCTGTGTTGTTCACAGTTTCATGATGAGGGTCCTCTGTTGTGAGTTCACAACGGCCGGGACCCCATAGCCTCGCTGCTCCTTGCTGCATGCTAGGAGGTTCCAACTGCGGGATTCCTCACCTTTTTTATTCTATGGGTCCTCTGTTTTGAGGCTCCTCCTGCCTGCCTCACTCCGAGCCCCTTGGAGATGTGGGTCCTCTTGTTTAGGCCACATGTTCTGGGTTCCTCACCTTTCTATGATTTGGCCACACTGGTGTGAGGCCACTCCTGCCTGGATCAGATCCCCTTGGTGATGTGGGCCCTCTGGTGAGAGTCTGATCCTGGCTGGGTTCCTCACTCTTCTGTGAGGTGGGCCCTCTGCTGTGAGGTAACTCCTGCCTGGCTTGCTCCCGTTGCCCTGGTGACGTCGGACTTCTGGTGGCAGTTGGAGCCTTCTTGTACCCTCCTCTCCAAGGTGATGAGGGCCCTCTTGCGTCAGGCTCTAACTGCTGGGCTCCCCACGATTTCTGATGTGAGCCCAGTGATGCCAGGACACTCCTGTAAGGTTCCAATACTCATGGGGATGTGTGCCTTCTGCTCTGTGGTCGCAACGCCTGGGTTGCTCACAGTTTCGTTATGTTGGCACTCCGGTGTTAGTTCACTCAGGCCTAGATCCCATAGCCTCTGTGCTCTGGGCCGCCTGCTGGGAGGTTCCAACTGCTGGATTCCTCACCTTTCTTATACTTTGGGCCCTGTGTGGTGAAGCTCCTCCTGCCTGCCTCACACCGAGCCCCTTGGTGATGTAGGCCTTCTGGTTTGAGACCACGTGTGCCGTTTGTCTCACCTTTTAGGGATGTGGCCCTACTGGTGTGAGGACACTCCTGACTGGTTCCCATCCCCTTGTTGATGTGGGCCCTCTGGTGAGAGTCTGATCCTGGCTTGATTCCTCACACTTCTGTGAGGCGGGCCCTCTGCTGTGAGGTCACACCTGCCTGGCTGGCACACGACGCCTTGGCCACATGGGCCCTCTGGTTGCAGTTGGAGCGTGCTGGGAACCTCCTCCCATCGGTGATGAGGGCCCTCTGGCGTCCGGCCCTAACTGCTGGGCTCACCACATTTTCTGATGTGCGCCCACTTGTGCGATGACACTCCTGCCAGGTTCCCATCCCCATGCAGATTTGGGCCTTCTGTTCTGAGGTGCCAACGGCTGGCTTGCTCACAGTGTCAGGATGTGGGCCCTCTGCTGTGAGTTCACTCCGGCATGCATCCCATAGCCTCGGTGCTCTGGGCCACCTGCTTGGAGCTTCCAACTGCAGGATTCCTTACCTTTTTTCTTCTATGGGCCGTGTGTTGTGAGACACTTCCTGCCTGCCTCACTCTGAGCCCCTTGTTGATGTGGGTCTTCTGGTTTGAGGCCACATGTGGTGGGTTCCTTGCCTTTCAATGATGTGGCCCCACTGGTGTGAGCACACTCCTGCCTGGTTCGCATCCCCTTGGTGATGTGGGCCCTCTGGTGAGAATCTGATCCGGGTTGGGTTCCTCACACTTCCGTGAGCTTGGCCCTCAGCTCTGAGGTCACTCCTGCCTGGCTGGCACACCCCGCCTTGGCGACGTCGGCCCTCTGGTGGCAGTTGGAGCCTGCTGGGAGCCTCCTCCCCTCAGTGATGAGAGCCCTTTGGCGTCAGGCCCTAACTGCTGGGTACCCACATTTTCTAATACGTACTAAGTGGTGCGAGGATACGCCTGCCACGTTCCCATCCCCATGGGGATGTGGGCGTTCTGCTCTGAGGTCCCAACGGCTGGGTTGCTCACAGTTTCATGATGTGGGCCCTCTGCTGTGAGTTCACTTTGGCCTGGATCCCATAGACTCGGTGCTCTGGGCCTCCTGCTGCGAGGTTCCAACTGCTGGATTCCTCACATTTTTTAATCTATGGGCCCTGTGTTGTTAGGCTAGTCCTGCCTGCCTCACTCCGAGCCCCTTGGAGATGTGGTTCCTCTGGTTTAGGCCACATGGTCTGGGTCCCTCACCTTTCCATTATTTGGCCGCACTGGTGTGAGTATACTTCTGCCTGGTTCCGATCCCCTTGATGATGCGGGCCCTCTGGTGAGAGTCTTATCCTGGCTGGGTTCCTCACCCTTCTGTGACGTATGCCCTCTGCTGTGATGTCACTCCTGCCTGGCTGGCGCACGTCACCTTGGCGACGTGGGCCCTCAGTTGGGATTTGGTGTCTGCTGGGAGTTTCCTCCCTTCGGTAATGAGGGCCCTCTGGCGTCAGGCCTTAAATCCTGGGCTCCCAAACTTTTCTGATGTGTGCCCTGTGGTGCGAGTACACTCCTGCCAGGTTCCCAACCCCATGGCAATGTGGGCCTTCTGCTCTGTGGACCCAATGGCTGGGCTATTCACAGTTTCATGATGAGGGCCCTCTTTTGTGAGTTCACACCGGCCGGGATCCCATAGCCTCGTTGTTCCTTGCCGCCTGCTGGGATGTTCCAACTGCGGGATTCCTCACCTTTTTTATTCTATGGGCCCTCTGTTTTGAGACTACTCCTGCCTGCCTCCCTCCCAGCCCCTTGGTGATGTGTGTCCTCTGGTTTGAGGCCACATGTGGTGGTTTCCTCGCCTTTCAATGATGTGGCCCCACTGGACTGAGAACACTCCTGCCTGGTTCCCATCCTCTTGGTGATGTGGGCCCTCTGGTGAGAGTCTGATCCTGGTTGGGTTCCTCACACTTCCGTGAACTTGGCCCTCTGCTCTGAGGTCACTCCTGCCTGGCTGGCACACCCCGCCTTGGTGACGTCGGCCCTCTGGTGGCAGTTGGAGCGTGCTGGGAGCCTCCTTCCCTCAGTAATGAGGGCCCTTTGGCGTCAGGCCCTAACTGCTGTGTACCCACATTTTCTAATACGTACTAAGTGGTGCGAGGACACTCCTGCCAGGTTCCCATCCCCGTGGGGATGTGGGACTTCTGCTCTGATGTCCAAACGGCTGGGTTGCTCAAAGTTTCATGATGTGGGCCCTCTGCTGTGAGTGCACTGCGGCCTGGATCCCATAGACTGGGTGCTCTGGGCCACCTGCTGGGAGGTTCGAACTGTTGGATTCCTCACACTTTTTATTCTATGGGCCCTGCGTTGTGAGGCTAGTCCTGCCTGCCTCACTCTGAACCCCTTGGAGATGTGGATCCTCTGGTTTAGGCCACGTGTTCTGGGTTCCTCACCTTTCTATGATTTGGCCACACTGGTGTGAGGCCACTCTTGCCTGGATCCGATCCCCTTGGTGATGCGGGCCCTCTGGTGAGACTCTTATCCTGGCTGGGTGCCTCACCCTTCTGGGACGTATGCCCTCTGCTGTGAGGTCACTCGTGCCTGGCTGGCGCACGTCACCTTGGCGACGTGGGCCCTCAGTTGGGAGTTGGTGCCTGCTGGGAGTCTCCTCCCCTCGGTAATGAGGGCCCTCTGACGTCAGGCCCTAACTCCTGGGCTCCCATACTTTTCTGATGTGTGCCCTCTGGTGGGAGTACACTCCTGCCAGGTTCCCAACCCCATGGGAATGTGGGCCTTCTTCTCTGTGGTCCCAACCGCTGGGTTGTTCACAGTTTCGTGATGAGGGCCTTCTGTTGTGAGTTCACACCGGCCGGGATCCCATAGCCTCGCTGCTCCTTGCCGCCTGCTGGGAGGTTCCAACTGCGGGTTACCTCACCTTTTTTATTTTATGGCCCTCTGTTTGAGACACCTCCTGCCTGCCTCACTCTGAGCCCCTTGTTGATGTGGGTCCTCTGGTTTAGGCCATATGTTCTGGGTTCCTCACTTTTCTACGATTTGGCCACACTGGTGTGAGGCCACTCCTGCCTGGTTCTGATCCCCTTGGTGATGTGGGCCCTCTGGTGAGAGTCTTATCCTGGCTGGGTTCCTCCCCCTTCTGTGACATAGGCCCTCTGCTGTGAGGTCACTCCTGCCTGGCTAACGCACATCACCTTGGAGACGTGGGCCCTCAGGTGGGAGTTGGTGCCTTCTAGGAGTCTGCTCCCCTCGGTAATTAGGGCCGTCTGGCGTCAGGCCCTAACTCCTGGGCTCCCAAAATTTTCTGATGTGTGCCCTGTGGTGCGAGTACACTCCTGCCAGGTTCCCAACCCCATGGGAATGTGGGCCTTCTGTTCTGTGGTCCCAACAGCTGTGTTGTTCACAGTTTCATGATGAGGGTCCTCTGTTGTGAGTTCACAACGGCCGGGACCCCATAGCCTCGCTGCTCCTTGCTGCATGCTAGGAGGTTCCAACTGCGGGATTCCTCACCTTTTTTATTCTATGGGTCCTCTGTTTTGAGGCTCCTCCTGCCTGCCTCACTCCGAGCCCCTTGGAGATGTGGGTCCTCTTGTTTAGGCCACATGTTCTGGGTTCCTCACCTTTCTATGATTTGGCCACACTGGTGTGAGGCCACTCCTGCCTGGATCAGATCCCCTTGGTGATGTGGGCCCTCTGGTGAGAGTCTGATCCTGGCTGGGTTCCTCACTCTTCTGTGAGGTGGGCCCTCTGCTGTGAGGTAACTCCTGCCTGGCTTGCTCCCGTTGCCCTGGTGACGTCGGACTTCTGGTGGCAGTTGGAGCCTTCTTGTACCCTCCTCTCCAAGGTGATGAGGGCCCTCTTGCGTCAGGCTCTAACTGCTGGGCTCCCCACGATTTCTGATGTGAGCCCAGTGATGCCAGGACACTCCTGTAAGGTTCCAATACTCATGGGGATGTGTGCCTTCTGCTCTGTGGTCGCAACGCCTGGGTTGCTCACAGTTTCGTTATGTTGGCACTCCGGTGTTAGTTCACTCAGGCCTAGATCCCATAGCCTCTGTGCTCTGGGCCGCCTGCTGGGAGGTTCCAACTGCTGGATTCCTCACCTTTCTTATACTTTGGGCCCTGTGTGGTGAAGCTCCTCCTGCCTGCCTCACACCGAGCCCCTTGGTGATGTAGGCCTTCTGGTTTGAGACCACGTGTGCCGTTTGTCTCACCTTTTAGGGATGTGGCCCTACTGGTGTGAGGACACTCCTGACTGGTTCCCATCCCCTTGTTGATGTGGGCCCTCTGGTGAGAGTCTGATCCTGGCTTGATTCCTCACACTTCTGTGAGGCGGGCCCTCTGCTGTGAGGTCACACCTGCCTGGCTGGCACACGACGCCTTGGCCACATGGGCCCTCTGGTTGCAGTTGGAGCGTGCTGGGAACCTCCTCCCATCGGTGATGAGGGCCCTCTGGCGTCCGGCCCTAACTGCTGGGCTCACCACATTTTCTGATGTGCGCCCACTTGTGCGATGACACTCCTGCCAGGTTCCCATCCCCATGCAGATTTGGGCCTTCTGTTCTGAGGTGCCAACGGCTGGCTTGCTCACAGTGTCAGGATGTGGGCCCTCTGCTGTGAGTTCACTCCGGCATGCATCCCATAGCCTCGGTGCTCTGGGCCACCTGCTTGGAGCTTCCAACTGCAGGATTCCTTACCTTTTTTCTTCTATGGGCCGTGTGTTGTGAGACACTTCCTGCCTGCCTCACTCTGAGCCCCTTGTTGATGTGGGTCTTCTGGTTTGAGGCCACATGTGGTGGGTTCCTTGCCTTTCAATGATGTGGCCCCACTGGTGTGAGCACACTCCTGCCTGGTTCGCATCCCCTTGGTGATGTGGGCCCTCTGGTGAGAATCTGATCCGGGTTGGGTTCCTCACACTTCCGTGAGCTTGGCCCTCAGCTCTGAGGTCACTCCTGCCTGGCTGGCACACCCCGCCTTGGCGACGTCGGCCCTCTGGTGGCAGTTGGAGCCTGCTGGGAGCCTCCTCCCCTCAGTGATGAGAGCCCTTTGGCGTCAGGCCCTAACTGCTGGGTACCCACATTTTCTAATACGTACTAAGTGGTGCGAGGATACGCCTGCCACGTTCCCATCCCCATGGGGATGTGGGCGTTCTGCTCTGAGGTCCCAACGGCTGGGTTGCTCACAGTTTCATGATGTGGGCCCTCTGCTGTGAGTTCACTTTGGCCTGGATCCCATAGACTCGGTGCTCTGGGCCTCCTGCTGCGAGGTTCCAACTGCTGGATTCCTCACATTTTTTAATCTATGGGCCCTGTGTTGTTAGGCTAGTCCTGCCTGCCTCACTCCGAGCCCCTTGGAGATGTGGTTCCTCTGGTTTAGGCCACATGGTCTGGGTCCCTCACCTTTCCATTATTTGGCCACACTGGTGTGAGTATACTTCTGCCTGGTTCCGATCCCCTTGGTGATGCGGGCCCTCTGGTGAGAGTCTTATCCTGGCTGGGTTCCTCACCCTTCTGTGACGTATGCCCTCTGCTGTGATGTCACTCCTGCCTGGCTGGCGCACGTCACCTTGGCGACGTGGGCCCTCAGTTGGGATTTGGTGTCTGCTGGGAGTTTCCTCCCTTCGGTAATGAGGGCCCTCTGGCGTCAGGCCTTAAATCCTGGGCTCCCAAACTTTTCTGATGTGTGCCCTGTGGTGCGAGTACACTCCTGCCAGGTTCCCAACCCCATGGCAATGTGGGCCTTCTGCTCTGTGGACCCAATGGCTGGGCTATTCACAGTTTCATGATGAGGGCCCTCTTTTGTGAGTTCACACCGGCCGGGATCCCATAGCCTCGTTGTTCCTTGCCGCCTGCTGGGATGTTCCAACTGCGGGATTCCTCACCTTTTTTATTCTATGGGCCCTCTGTTTTGAGACTACTCCTGCCTGCCTCCCTCCCAGCCCCTTGGTGATGTGTGTCCTCTGGTTTGAGGCCACATGTGGTGGTTTCCTCGCCTTTCAATGATGTGGCCCCACTGGACTGAGAACACTCCTGCCTGGTTCCCATCCTCTTGGTGATGTGGGCCCTCTGGTGAGAGTCTGATCCTGGTTGGGTTCCTCACACTTCCGTGAACTTGGCCCTCTGCTCTGAGGTCACTCCTGCCTGGCTGGCACACCCCGCCTTGGTGACGTCGGCCCTCTGGTGGCAGTTGGAGCGTGCTGGGAGCCTCCTTCCCTCAGTAATGAGGGCCCTTTGGCGTCAGGCCCTAACTGCTGTGTACCCACATTTTCTAATACGTGCTAAGTGGTGCGAGGACACTCCTGCCAGGTTCCCATCCCCGTGGGGATGTGGGACTTCTGCTCTGATGTCCAAACGGCTGGGTTGCTCAAAGTTTCATGATGTGGGCCCTCTGCTGTGAGTGCACTGCGGCCTGGATCCCATAGACTGGGTGCTCTGGGCCACCTGCTGGGAGGTTCGAACTGTTGGATTCCTCACACTTTTTATTCTATGGGCCCTGCGTTGTGAGGCTAGTCCTGCCTGCCTCACTCTGAACCCCTTGGAGATGTGGATCCTCTGGTTTAGGCCACGTGTTCTGGGTTCCTCACCTTTCTATGATTTGGCCACACTGGTGTGAGGCCACTCTTGCCTGGATCCGATCCCCTTGGTGATGCGGGCCCTCTGGTGAGACTCTTATCCTGGCTGGGTGCCTCACCCTTCTGGGACGTATGCCCTCTGCTGTGAGGTCACTCGTGCCTGGCTGGCGCACGTCACCTTGGCGACGTGGGCCCTCAGTTGGGAGTTGGTGCCTGCTGGGAGTCTCCTCCCCTCGGTAATGAGGGCCCTCTGACGTCAGGCCCTAACTCCTGGGCTCCCATACTTTTCTGATGTGTGCCCTCTGGTGGGAGTACACTCCTGCCAGGTTCCCAACCCCATGGGAATGTGGGCCTTCTTCTCTGTGGTCCCAACCGCTGGGTTGTTCACAGTTTCGTGATGAGGGCCTTCTGTTGTGAGTTCACACCGGCCGGGATCCCATAGCCTCGCTGCTCCTTGCCGCCTGCTGGGAGGTTCCAACTGCGGGTTACCTCACCTTTTTTATTTTATGGCCCTCTGTTTGAGACACCTCCTGCCTGCCTCACTCTGAGCCCCTTGTTGATGTGGGTCCTCTGGTTTAGGCCATATGTTCTGGGTTCCTCACTTTTCTACGATTTGGCCACACTGGTGTGAGGCCACTCCTGCCTGGTTCTGATCCCCTTGGTGATGTGGGCCCTCTGGTGAGAGTCTTATCCTGGCTGGGTTCCTCCCCCTTCTGTGACATAGGCCCTCTGCTGTGAGGTCACTCCTGCCTGGCTAACGCACATCACCTTGGAGACGTGGGCCCTCAGGTGGGAGTTGGTGCCTTCTAGGAGTCTGCTCCCCTCGGTAATTAGGGCCGTCTGGCGTCAGGCCCTAACTCCTGGGCTCCCAAAATTTTCTGATGTGTGCCCTGTGGTGCGAGTACACTCCTGCCAGGTTCCCAACCCCATGGGAATGTGGGCCTTCTGTTCTGTGGTCCCAACAGCTGTGTTGTTCACAGTTTCATGATGAGGGTCCTCTGTTGTGAGTTCACAACGGCCGGGACCCCATAGCCTCGCTGCTCCTTGCTGCATGCTAGGAGGTTCCAACTGCGGGATTCCTCACCTTTTTTATTCTATGGGTCCTCTGTTTTGAGGCTCCTCCTGCCTGCCTCACTCCGAGCCCCTTGGAGATGTGGGTCCTCTTGTTTAGGCCACATGTTCTGGGTTCCTCACCTTTCTATGATTTGGCCACACTGGTGTGAGGCCACTCCTGCCTGGATCAGATCCCCTTGGTGATGTGGGCCCTCTGGTGAGAGTCTGATCCTGGCTGGGTTCCTCACTCTTCTGTGAGGTGGGCCCTCTGCTGTGAGGTAACTCCTGCCTGGCTTGCTCCCGTTGCCCTGGTGACGTCGGACTTCTGGTGGCAGTTGGAGCCTTCTTGTACCCTCCTCTCCAAGGTGATGAGGGCCCTCTTGCGTCAGGCTCTAACTGCTGGGCTCCCCACGATTTCTGATGTGAGCCCAGTGATGCCAGGACACTCCTGTAAGGTTCCAATACTCATGGGGATGTGTGCCTTCTGCTCTGTGGTCGCAACGCCTGGGTTGCTCACAGTTTCGTTATGTTGGCACTCCGGTGTTAGTTCACTCAGGCCTAGATCCCATAGCCTCTGTGCTCTGGGCCGCCTGCTGGGAGGTTCCAACTGCTGGATTCCTCACCTTTCTTATACTTTGGGCCCTGTGTGGTGAAGCTCCTCCTGCCTGCCTCACACCGAGCCCCTTGGTGATGTAGGCCTTCTGGTTTGAGACCACGTGTGCCGTTTGTCTCACCTTTTAGGGATGTGGCCCTACTGGTGTGAGGACACTCCTGACTGGTTCCCATCCCCTTGTTGATGTGGGCCCTCTGGTGAGAGTCTGATCCTGGCTTGATTCCTCACACTTCTGTGAGGCGGGCCCTCTGCTGTGAGGTCACACCTGCCTGGCTGGCACACGACGCCTTGGCCACATGGGCCCTCTGGTTGCAGTTGGAGCGTGCTGGGAACCTCCTCCCATCGGTGATGAGGGCCCTCTGGCGTCCGGCCCTAACTGCTGGGCTCACCACATTTTCTGATGTGCGCCCACTTGTGCGATGACACTCCTGCCAGGTTCCCATCCCCATGCAGATTTGGGCCTTCTGTTCTGAGGTGCCAACGGCTGGCTTGCTCACAGTGTCAGGATGTGGGCCCTCTGCTGTGAGTTCACTCCGGCATGCATCCCATAGCCTCGGTGCTCTGGGCCACCTGCTTGGAGCTTCCAACTGCAGGATTCCTTACCTTTTTTCTTCTATGGGCCGTGTGTTGTGAGACACTTCCTGCCTGCCTCACTCTGAGCCCCTTGTTGATGTGGGTCTTCTGGTTTGAGGCCACATGTGGTGGGTTCCTTGCCTTTCAATGATGTGGCCCCACTGGTGTGAGCACACTCCTGCCTGGTTCGCATCCCCTTGGTGATGTGGGCCCTCTGGTGAGAATCTGATCCGGGTTGGGTTCCTCACACTTCCGTGAGCTTGGCCCTCAGCTCTGAGGTCACTCCTGCCTGGCTGGCACACACCGCCTTGGCGACGTCGGCCCTCTGGTGGCAGTTGGAGCCTGCTGGGAGCCTCCTCCCCTCAGTGATGAGAGCCCTTTGGCGTCAGGCCCTAACTGCTGGGTACCCACATTTTCTAATACGTACTAAGTGGTGCGAGGATACGCCTGCCACGTTCCCATCCCCATGGGGATGTGGGCGTTCTGCTCTGAGGTCCCAACGGCTGGGTTGCTCACAGTTTCATGATGTGGGCCCTCTGCTGTGAGTTCACTTTGGCCTGGATCCCATAGACTCGGTGCTCTGGGCCTCCTGCTGCGAGGTTCCAACTGCTGGATTCCTCACATTTTTTAATCTATGGGCCCTGTGTTGTTAGGCTAGTCCTGCCTGCCTCACTCCGAGCCCCTTGGAGATGTGGTTCCTCTGGTTTAGGCCACATGGTCTGGGTCCCTCACCTTTCCATTATTTGGCCACACTGGTGTGAGTATACTTCTGCCTGGTTCCGATCCCCTTGGTGATGCGGGCCCTCTGGTGAGAGTCTTATCCTGGCTGGGTTCCTCACCCTTCTGTGACGTATGCCCTCTGCTGTGATGTCACTCCTGCCTGGCTGGCGCACGTCACCTTGGCGACGTGGGCCCTCAGTTGGGATTTGGTGTCTGCTGGGAGTTTCCTCCCTTCGGTAATGAGGGCCCTCTGGCGTCAGGCCTTAAATCCTGGGCTCCCAAACTTTTCTGATGTGTGCCCTGTGGTGCGAGTACACTCCTGCCAGGTTCCCAACCCCATGGCAATGTGGGCCTTCTGCTCTGTGGACCCAATGGCTGGGCTATTCACAGTTTCATGATGAGGGCCCTCTTTTGTGAGTTCACACCGGCCGGGATCCCATAGCCTCGTTGTTCCTTGCCGCCTGCTGGGATGTTCCAACTGCGGGATTCCTCACCTTTTTTATTCTATGGGCCCTCTGTTTTGAGACTACTCCTGCCTGCCTCCCTCCCAGCCCCTTGGTGATGTGTGTCCTCTGGTTTGAGGCCACATGTGGTGGTTTCCTCGCCTTTCAATGATGTGGCCCCACTGGACTGAGAACACTCCTGCCTGGTTCCCATCCTCTTGGTGATGTGGGCCCTCTGGTGAGAGTCTGATCCTGGTTGGGTTCCTCACACTTCCGTGAACTTGGCCCTCTGCTCTGAGGTCACTCCTGCCTGGCTGGCACACCCCGCCTTGGTGACGTCGGCCCTCTGGTGGCAGTTGGAGCGTGCTGGGAGCCTCCTTCCCTCAGTAATGAGGGCCCTTTGGCGTCAGGCCCTAACTGCTGTGTACCCACATTTTCTAATACGTGCTAAGTGGTGCGAGGACACTCCTGCCAGGTTCCCATCCCCGTGGGGATGTGGGACTTCTGCTCTGATGTCCAAACGGCTGGGTTGCTCAAAGTTTCATGATGTGGGCCCTCTGCTGTGAGTGCACTGCGGCCTGGATCCCATAGACTGGGTGCTCTGGGCCACCTGCTGGGAGGTTCGAACTGTTGGATTCCTCACACTTTTTATTCTATGGGCCCTGCGTTGTGAGGCTAGTCCTGCCTGCCTCACTCTGAACCCCTTGGAGATGTGGATCCTCTGGTTTAGGCCACGTGTTCTGGGTTCCTCACCTTTCTATGATTTGGCCACACTGGTGTGAGGCCACTCTTGCCTGGATCCGATCCCCTTGGTGATGCGGGCCCTCTGGTGAGACTCTTATCCTGGCTGGGTGCCTCACCCTTCTGGGACGTATGCCCTCTGCTGTGAGGTCACTCGTGCCTGGCTGGCGCACGTCACCTTGGCGACGTGGGCCCTCAGTTGGGAGTTGGTGCCTGCTGGGAGTCTCCTCCCCTCGGTAATGAGGGCCCTCTGACGTCAGGCCCTAACTCCTGGGCTCCCATACTTTTCTGATGTGTGCCCTCTGGTGGGAGTACACTCCTGCCAGGTTCCCAACCCCATGGGAATGTGGGCCTTCTTCTCTGTGGTCCCAACCGCTGGGTTGTTCACAGTTTCGTGATGAGGGCCTTCTGTTGTGAGTTCACACCGGCCGGGATCCCATAGCCTCGCTGCTCCTTGCCGCCTGCTGGGAGGTTCCAACTGCGGGTTACCTCACCTTTTTTATTTTATGGCCCTCTGTTTGAGACACCTCCTGCCTGCCTCACTCTGAGCCCCTTGTTGATGTGGGTCCTCTGGTTTAGGCCATATGTTCTGGGTTCCTCACTTTTCTACGATTTGGCCACACTGGTGTGAGGCCACTCCTGCCTGGTTCTGATCCCCTTGGTGATGTGGGCCCTCTGGTGAGAGTCTTATCCTGGCTGGGTTCCTCCCCCTTCTGTGACATAGGCCCTCTGCTGTGAGGTCACTCCTGCCTGGCTAACGCACATCACCTTGGAGACGTGGGCCCTCAGGTGGGAGTTGGTGCCTTCTAGGAGTCTGCTCCCCTCGGTAATTAGGGCCGTCTGGCGTCAGGCCCTAACTCCTGGGCTCCCAAAATTTTCTGATGTGTGCCCTGTGGTGCGAGTACACTCCTGCCAGGTTCCCAACCCCATGGGAATGTGGGCCTTCTGTTCTGTGGTCCCAACAGCTGTGTTGTTCACAGTTTCATGATGAGGGTCCTCTGTTGTGAGTTCACAACGGCCGGGACCCCATAGCCTCGCTGCTCCTTGCTGCATGCTAGGAGGTTCCAACTGCGGGATTCCTCACCTTTTTTATTCTATGGGTCCTCTGTTTTGAGGCTCCTCCTGCCTGCCTCACTCCGAGCCCCTTGGAGATGTGGGTCCTCTTGTTTAGGCCACATGTTCTGGGTTCCTCACCTTTCTATGATTTGGCCACACTGGTGTGAGGCCACTCCTGCCTGGATCAGATCCCCTTGGTGATGTGGGCCCTCTGGTGAGAGTCTGATCCTGGCTGGGTTCCTCACTCTTCTGTGAGGTGGGCCCTCTGCTGTGAGGTAACTCCTGCCTGGCTTGCTCCCGTTGCCCTGGTGACGTCGGACTTCTGGTGGCAGTTGGAGCCTTCTTGTACCCTCCTCTCCAAGGTGATGAGGGCCCTCTTGCGTCAGGCTCTAACTGCTGGGCTCCCCACGATTTCTGATGTGAGCCCAGTGATGCCAGGACACTCCTGTAAGGTTCCAATACTCATGGGGATGTGTGCCTTCTGCTCTGTGGTCGCAACGCCTGGGTTGCTCACAGTTTCGTTATGTTGGCACTCCGGTGTTAGTTCACTCAGGCCTAGATCCCATAGCCTCTGTGCTCTGGGCCGCCTGCTGGGAGGTTCCAACTGCTGGATTCCTCACCTTTCTTATACTTTGGGCCCTGTGTGGTGAAGCTCCTCCTGCCTGCCTCACACCGAGCCCCTTGGTGATGTAGGCCTTCTGGTTTGAGACCACGTGTGCCGTTTGTCTCACCTTTTAGGGATGTGGCCCTACTGGTGTGAGGACACTCCTGACTGGTTCCCATCCCCTTGTTGATGTGGGCCCTCTGGTGAGAGTCTGATCCTGGCTTGATTCCTCACACTTCTGTGAGGCGGGCCCTCTGCTGTGAGGTCACACCTGCCTGGCTGGCACACGACGCCTTGGCCACATGGGCCCTCTGGTTGCAGTTGGAGCGTGCTGGGAACCTCCTCCCATCGGTGATGAGGGCCCTCTGGCGTCCGGCCCTAACTGCTGGGCTCACCACATTTTCTGATGTGCGCCCACTTGTGCGATGACACTCCTGCCAGGTTCCCATCCCCATGCAGATTTGGGCCTTCTGTTCTGAGGTGCCAACGGCTGGCTTGCTCACAGTGTCAGGATGTGGGCCCTCTGCTGTGAGTTCACTCCGGCATGCATCCCATAGCCTCGGTGCTCTGGGCCACCTGCTTGGAGCTTCCAACTGCAGGATTCCTTACCTTTTTTCTTCTATGGGCCGTGTGTTGTGAGACACTTCCTGCCTGCCTCACTCTGAGCCCCTTGTTGATGTGGGTCTTCTGGTTTGAGGCCACATGTGGTGGGTTCCTTGCCTTTCAATGATGTGGCCCCACTGGTGTGAGCACACTCCTGCCTGGTTCGCATCCCCTTGGTGATGTGGGCCCTCTGGTGAGAATCTGATCCGGGTTGGGTTCCTCACACTTCCGTGAGCTTGGCCCTCAGCTCTGAGGTCACTCCTGCCTGGCTGGCACACCCCGCCTTGGCGACGTCGGCCCTCTGGTGGCAGTTGGAGCCTGCTGGGAGCCTCCTCCCCTCAGTGATGAGAGCCCTTTGGCGTCAGGCCCTAACTGCTGGGTACCCACATTTTCTAATACGTACTAAGTGGTGCGAGGATACGCCTGCCACGTTCCCATCCCCATGGGGATGTGGGCGTTCTGCTCTGAGGTCCCAACGGCTGGGTTGCTCACAGTTTCATGATGTGGGCCCTCTGCTGTGAGTTCACTTTGGCCTGGATCCCATAGACTCGGTGCTCTGGGCCTCCTGCTGCGAGGTTCCAACTGCTGGATTCCTCACATTTTTTAATCTATGGGCCCTGTGTTGTTAGGCTAGTCCTGCCTGCCTCACTCCGAGCCCCTTGGAGATGTGGTTCCTCTGGTTTAGGCCACATGGTCTGGGTCCCTCACCTTTCCATTATTTGGCCGCACTGGTGTGAGTATACTTCTGCCTGGTTCCGATCCCCTTGATGATGCGGGCCCTCTGGTGAGAGTCTTATCCTGGCTGGGTTCCTCACCCTTCTGTGACGTATGCCCTCTGCTGTGATGTCACTCCTGCCTGGCTGGCGCACGTCACCTTGGCGACGTGGGCCCTCAGTTGGGATTTGGTGTCTGCTGGGAGTTTCCTCCCTTCGGTAATGAGGGCCCTCTGGCGTCAGGCCTTAAATCCTGGGCTCCCAAACTTTTCTGATGTGTGCCCTGTGGTGCGAGTACACTCCTGCCAGGTTCCCAACCCCATGGCAATGTGGGCCTTCTGCTCTGTGGACCCAATGGCTGGGCTATTCACAGTTTCATGATGAGGGCCCTCTTTTGTGAGTTCACACCGGCCGGGATCCCATAGCCTCGTTGTTCCTTGCCGCCTGCTGGGATGTTCCAACTGCGGGATTCCTCACCTTTTTTATTCTATGGGCCCTCTGTTTTGAGACTACTCCTGCCTGCCTCCCTCCCAGCCCCTTGGTGATGTGTGTCCTCTGGTTTGAGGCCACATGTGGTGGTTTCCTCGCCTTTCAATGATGTGGCCCCACTGGACTGAGAACACTCCTGCCTGGTTCCCATCCTCTTGGTGATGTGGGCCCTCTGGTGAGAGTCTGATCCTGGTTGGGTTCCTCACACTTCCGTGAACTTGGCCCTCTGCTCTGAGGTCACTCCTGCCTGGCTGGCACACCCCGCCTTGGTGACGTCGGCCCTCTGGTGGCAGTTGGAGCGTGCTGGGAGCCTCCTTCCCTCAGTAATGAGGGCCCTTTGGCGTCAGGCCCTAACTGCTGTGTACCCACATTTTCTAATATGTACTAAGTGGTGCGAGGACACTCCTGCCAGGTTCCCATCCCCGTGGGGATGTGGGACTTCTGCTCTGATGTCCAAACGGCTGGGTTGCTCAAAGTTTCATGATGTGGGCCCTCTGCTGTGAGTGCACTGCGGCCTGGATCCCATAGACTGGGTGCTCTGGGCCACCTGCTGGGAGGTTCGAACTGTTGGATTCCTCACACTTTTTATTCTATGGGCCCTGCGTTGTGAGGCTAGTCCTGCCTGCCTCACTCTGAACCCCTTGGAGATGTGGATCCTCTGGTTTAGGCCACGTGTTCTGGGTTCCTCACCTTTCTATGATTTGGCCACACTGGTGTGAGGCCACTCTTGCCTGGATCCGATCCCCTTGGTGATGCGGGCCCTCTGGTGAGACTCTTATCCTGGCTGGGTGCCTCACCCTTCTGGGACGTATGCCCTCTGCTGTGAGGTCACTCGTGCCTGGCTGGCGCACGTCACCTTGGCGACGTGGGCCCTCAGTTGGGAGTTGGTGCCTGCTGGGAGTCTCCTCCCCTCGGTAATGAGGGCCCTCTGACGTCAGGCCCTAACTCCTGGGCTCCCATACTTTTCTGATGTGTGCCCTCTGGTGGGAGTACACTCCTGCCAGGTTCCCAACCCCATGGGAATGTGGGCCTTCTTCTCTGTGGTCCCAACCGCTGGGTTGTTCACAGTTTCGTGATGAGGGCCTTCTGTTGTGAGTTCACACCGGCCGGGATCCCATAGCCTCGCTGCTCCTTGCCGCCTGCTGGGAGGTTCCAACTGCGGGTTACCTCACCTTTTTTATTTTATGGCCCTCTGTTTGAGACACCTCCTGCCTGCCTCACTCTGAGCCCCTTGTTGATGTGGGTCCTCTGGTTTAGGCCATATGTTCTGGGTTCCTCACTTT
This sequence comes from Delphinapterus leucas, assembly GCF_059928025.1. Taxonomy (NCBI): domain Eukaryota; kingdom Metazoa; phylum Chordata; class Mammalia; order Artiodactyla; family Monodontidae; genus Delphinapterus; species Delphinapterus leucas. The sequence goes on along the minus strand of NW_028322256.1, from coordinate 2,396,820 downwards.
TCTACGATTTGGCCACACTGGTGTGAGGCCACTCCTGCCTGGTTCTGATCCCCTTGGTGATGTGGGCCCTCTGGTGAGAGTCTTATCCTGGCTGGGTTCCTCCCCCTTCTGTGACATAGGCCCTCTGCTGTGAGGTCACTCCTGCCTGGCTAACGCACATCACCTTGGAGACGTGGGCCCTCAGGTGGGAGTTGGTGCCTTCTAGGAGTCTGCTCCCCTCGGTAATTAGGGCCGTCTGGCGTCAGGCCCTAACTCCTGGGCTCCCAAAATTTTCTGATGTGTGCCCTGTGGTGCGAGTACACTCCTGCCAGGTTCCCAACCCCATGGGAATGTGGGCCTTCTGTTCTGTGGTCCCAACAGCTGTGTTGTTCACAGTTTCATGATGAGGGTCCTCTGTTGTGAGTTCACAACGGCCGGGACCCCATAGCCTCGCTGCTCCTTGCTGCATGCTAGGAGGTTCCAACTGCGGGATTCCTCACCTTTTTTATTCTATGGGTCCTCTGTTTTGAGGCTCCTCCTGCCTGCCTCACTCCGAGCCCCTTGGAGATGTGGGTCCTCTTGTTTAGGCCACATGTTCTGGGTTCCTCACCTTTCTATGATTTGGCCACACTGGTGTGAGGCCACTCCTGCCTGGATCAGATCCCCTTGGTGATGTGGGCCCTCTGGTGAGAGTCTGATCCTGGCTGGGTTCCTCACTCTTCTGTGAGGTGGGCCCTCTGCTGTGAGGTAACTCCTGCCTGGCTTGCTCCCGTTGCCCTGGTGACGTCGGACTTCTGGTGGCAGTTGGAGCCTTCTTGTACCCTCCTCTCCAAGGTGATGAGGGCCCTCTTGCGTCAGGCTCTAACTGCTGGGCTCCCCACGATTTCTGATGTGAGCCCAGTGATGCCAGGACACTCCTGTAAGGTTCCAATACTCATGGGGATGTGTGCCTTCTGCTCTGTGGTCGCAACGCCTGGGTTGCTCACAGTTTCGTTATGTTGGCACTCCGGTGTTAGTTCACTCAGGCCTAGATCCCATAGCCTCTGTGCTCTGGGCCGCCTGCTGGGAGGTTCCAACTGCTGGATTCCTCACCTTTCTTATACTTTGGGCCCTGTGTGGTGAAGCTCCTCCTGCCTGCCTCACACCGAGCCCCTTGGTGATGTAGGCCTTCTGGTTTGAGACCACGTGTGCCGTTTGTCTCACCTTTTAGGGATGTGGCCCTACTGGTGTGAGGACACTCCTGACTGGTTCCCATCCCCTTGTTGATGTGGGCCCTCTGGTGAGAGTCTGATCCTGGCTTGATTCCTCACACTTCTGTGAGGCGGGCCCTCTGCTGTGAGGTCACACCTGCCTGGCTGGCACACGACGCCTTGGCCACATGGGCCCTCTGGTTGCAGTTGGAGCGTGCTGGGAACCTCCTCCCATCGGTGATGAGGGCCCTCTGGCGTCCGGCCCTAACTGCTGGGCTCACCACATTTTCTGATGTGCGCCCACTTGTGCGATGACACTCCTGCCAGGTTCCCATCCCCATGCAGATTTGGGCCTTCTGTTCTGAGGTGCCAACGGCTGGCTTGCTCACAGTGTCAGGATGTGGGCCCTCTGCTGTGAGTTCACTCCGGCATGCATCCCATAGCCTCGGTGCTCTGGGCCACCTGCTTGGAGCTTCCAACTGCAGGATTCCTTACCTTTTTTCTTCTATGGGCCGTGTGTTGTGAGACACTTCCTGCCTGCCTCACTCTGAGCCCCTTGTTGATGTGGGTCTTCTGGTTTGAGGCCACATGTGGTGGGTTCCTTGCCTTTCAATGATGTGGCCCCACTGGTGTGAGCACACTCCTGCCTGGTTCGCATCCCCTTGGTGATGTGGGCCCTCTGGTGAGAATCTGATCCGGGTTGGGTTCCTCACACTTCCGTGAGCTTGGCCCTCAGCTCTGAGGTCACTCCTGCCTGGCTGGCACACACCGCCTTGGCGACGTCGGCCCTCTGGTGGCAGTTGGAGCCTGCTGGGAGCCTCCTCCCCTCAGTGATGAGAGCCCTTTGGCGTCAGGCCCTAACTGCTGGGTACCCACATTTTCTAATACGTACTAAGTGGTGCGAGGATACGCCTGCCACGTTCCCATCCCCATGGGGATGTGGGCGTTCTGCTCTGAGGTCCCAACGGCTGGGTTGCTCACAGTTTCATGATGTGGGCCCTCTGCTGTGAGTTCACTTTGGCCTGGATCCCATAGACTCGGTGCTCTGGGCCTCCTGCTGCGAGGTTCCAACTGCTGGATTCCTCACATTTTTTAATCTATGGGCCCTGTGTTGTTAGGCTAGTCCTGCCTGCCTCACTCCGAGCCCCTTGGAGATGTGGTTCCTCTGGTTTAGGCCACATGGTCTGGGTCCCTCACCTTTCCATTATTTGGCCACACTGGTGTGAGTATACTTCTGCCTGGTTCCGATCCCCTTGGTGATGCGGGCCCTCTGGTGAGAGTCTTATCCTGGCTGGGTTCCTCACCCTTCTGTGACGTATGCCCTCTGCTGTGATGTCACTCCTGCCTGGCTGGCGCACGTCACCTTGGCGACGTGGGCCCTCAGTTGGGATTTGGTGTCTGCTGGGAGTTTCCTCCCTTCGGTAATGAGGGCCCTCTGGCGTCAGGCCTTAAATCCTGGGCTCCCAAACTTTTCTGATGTGTGCCCTGTGGTGCGAGTACACTCCTGCCAGGTTCCCAACCCCATGGCAATGTGGGCCTTCTGCTCTGTGGACCCAATGGCTGGGCTATTCACAGTTTCATGATGAGGGCCCTCTTTTGTGAGTTCACACCGGCCGGGATCCCATAGCCTCGTTGTTCCTTGCCGCCTGCTGGGATGTTCCAACTGCGGGATTCCTCACCTTTTTTATTCTATGGGCCCTCTGTTTTGAGACTACTCCTGCCTGCCTCCCTCCCAGCCCCTTGGTGATGTGTGTCCTCTGGTTTGAGGCCACATGTGGTGGTTTCCTCGCCTTTCAATGATGTGGCCCCACTGGACTGAGAACACTCCTGCCTGGTTCCCATCCTCTTGGTGATGTGGGCCCTCTGGTGAGAGTCTGATCCTGGTTGGGTTCCTCACACTTCCGTGAACTTGGCCCTCTGCTCTGAGGTCACTCCTGCCTGGCTGGCACACCCCGCCTTGGTGACGTCGGCCCTCTGGTGGCAGTTGGAGCGTGCTGGGAGCCTCCTTCCCTCAGTAATGAGGGCCCTTTGGCGTCAGGCCCTAACTGCTGTGTACCCACATTTTCTAATACGTACTAAGTGGTGCGAGGACACTCCTGCCAGGTTCCCATCCCCGTGGGGATGTGGGACTTCTGCTCTGATGTCCAAACGGCTGGGTTGCTCAAAGTTTCATGATGTGGGCCCTCTGCTGTGAGTGCACTGCGGCCTGGATCCCATAGACTGGGTGCTCTGGGCCACCTGCTGGGAGGTTCGAACTGTTGGATTCCTCACACTTTTTATTCTATGGGCCCTGCGTTGTGAGGCTAGTCCTGCCTGCCTCACTCTGAACCCCTTGGAGATGTGGATCCTCTGGTTTAGGCCACGTGTTCTGGGTTCCTCACCTTTCTATGATTTGGCCACACTGGTGTGAGGCCACTCTTGCCTGGATCCGATCCCCTTGGTGATGCGGGCCCTCTGGTGAGACTCTTATCCTGGCTGGGTGCCTCACCCTTCTGGGACGTATGCCCTCTGCTGTGAGGTCACTCGTGCCTGGCTGGCGCACGTCACCTTGGCGACGTGGGCCCTCAGTTGGGAGTTGGTGCCTGCTGGGAGTCTCCTCCCCTCGGTAATGAGGGCCCTCTGACGTCAGGCCCTAACTCCTGGGCTCCCATACTTTTCTGATGTGTGCCCTCTGGTGGGAGTACACTCCTGCCAGGTTCCCAACCCCATGGGAATGTGGGCCTTCTTCTCTGTGGTCCCAACCGCTGGGTTGTTCACAGTTTCGTGATGAGGGCCTTCTGTTGTGAGTTCACACCGGCCGGGATCCCATAGCCTCGCTGCTCCTTGCCGCCTGCTGGGAGGTTCCAACTGCGGGTTACCTCACCTTTTTTATTTTATGGCCCTCTGTTTGAGACACCTCCTGCCTGCCTCACTCTGAGCCCCTTGTTGATGTGGGTCCTCTGGTTTAGGCCATATGTTCTGGGTTCCTCACTTTTCTACGATTTGGCCACACTGGTGTGAGGCCACTCCTGCCTGGTTCTGATCCCCTTGGTGATGTGGGCCCTCTGGTGAGAGTCTTATCCTGGCTGGGTTCCTCCCCCTTCTGTGACATAGGCCCTCTGCTGTGAGGTCACTCCTGCCTGGCTAACGCACATCACCTTGGAGACGTGGGCCCTCAGGTGGGAGTTGGTGCCTTCTAGGAGTCTGCTCCCCTCGGTAATTAGGGCCGTCTGGCGTCAGGCCCTAACTCCTGGGCTCCCAAAATTTTCTGATGTGTGCCCTGTGGTGCGAGTACACTCCTGCCAGGTTCCCAACCCCATGGGAATGTGGGCCTTCTGTTCTGTGGTCCCAACAGCTGTGTTGTTCACAGTTTCATGATGAGGGTCCTCTGTTGTGAGTTCACAACGGCCGGGACCCCATAGCCTCGCTGCTCCTTGCTGCATGCTAGGAGGTTCCAACTGCGGGATTCCTCACCTTTTTTATTCTATGGGTCCTCTGTTTTGAGGCTCCTCCTGCCTGCCTCACTCCGAGCCCCTTGGAGATGTGGGTCCTCTTGTTTAGGCCACATGTTCTGGGTTCCTCACCTTTCTATGATTTGGCCACACTGGTTTGAGGCCACTCCTGCCTGGATCAGATCCCCTTGGTGATGTGGGCCCTCTGGTGAGAGTCTGATCCTGGCTGGGTTCCTCACTCTTCTGTGAGGTGGGCCCTCTGCTGTGAGGTAACTCCTGCCTGGCTTGCTCCCGTTGCCCTGGTGACGTCGGACTTCTGGTGGCAGTTGGAGCCTTCTTGTACCCTCCTCTCCAAGGTGATGAGGGCCCTCTTGCGTCAGGCTCTAACTGCTGGGCTCCCCACGATTTCTGATGTGAGCCCAGTGATGCCAGGACACTCCTGTAAGGTTCCAATACTCATGGGGATGTGTGCCTTCTGCTCTGTGGTCGCAACGCCTGGGTTGCTCACAGTTTCGTTATGTTGGCACTCCGGTGTTAGTTCACTCAGGCCTAGATCCCATAGCCTCTGTGCTCTGGGCCGCCTGCTGGGAGGTTCCAACTGCTGGATTCCTCACCTTTCTTATACTTTGGGCCCTGTGTGGTGAAGCTCCTCCTGCCTGCCTCACACCGAGCCCCTTGGTGATGTAGGTCTTCTGGTTTGAGACCACGTGTGCCGTTTGTCTCACCTTTTAGGGATGTGGCCCTACTGGTGTGAGGACACTCCTGACTGGTTCCCATCCCCTTGTTGATGTGGGCCCTCTGGTGAGAGTCTGATCCTGGCTTGATTCCTCACACTTCTGTGAGGCGGGCCCTCTGCTGTGAGGTCACACCTGCCTGGCTGGCACACGACGCCTTGGCCACATGGGCCCTCTGGTTGCAGTTGGAGCGTGCTGGGAACCTCCTCCCATCGGTGATGAGGGCCCTCTGGCGTCCGGCCCTAACTGCTGGGCTCACCACATTTTCTGATGTGCGCCCACTTGTGCGATGACACTCCTGCCAGGTTCCCATCCCCATGCAGATTTGGGCCTTCTGTTCTGAGGTGCCAACGGCTGGCTTGCTCACAGTGTCAGGATGTGGGCCCTCTGCTGTGAGTTCACTCCGGCATGCATCCCATAGCCTCGGTGCTCTGGGCCACCTGCTTGGAGCTTCCAACTGCAGGATTCCTTACCTTTTTTCTTCTATGGGCCGTGTGTTGTGAGACACTTCCTGCCTGCCTCACTCTGAGCCCCTTGTTGATGTGGGTCTTCTGGTTTGAGGCCACATGTGGTGGGTTCCTTGCCTTTCAATGATGTGGCCCCACTGGTGTGAGCACACTCCTGCCTGGTTCGCATCCCCTTGGTGATGTGGGCCCTCTGGTGAGAATCTGATCCGGGTTGGGTTCCTCACACTTCCGTGAGCTTGGCCCTCAGCTCTGAGGTCACTCCTGCCTGGCTGGCACACCCCGCCTTGGCGACGTCGGCCCTCTGGTGGCAGTTGGAGCCTGCTGGGAGCCTCCTCCCCTCAGTGATGAGAGCCCTTTGGCGTCAGGCCCTAACTGCTGGGTACCCACATTTTCTAATACGTACTAAGTGGTGCGAGGATACGCCTGCCACGTTCCCATCCCCATGGGGATGTGGGCGTTCTGCTCTGAGGTCCCAACGGCTGGGTTGCTCACAGTTTCATGATGTGGGCCCTCTGCTGTGAGTTCACTTTGGCCTGGATCCCATAGACTCGGTGCTCTGGGCCTCCTGCTGCGAGGTTCCAACTGCTGGATTCCTCACATTTTTTAATCTATGGGCCCTGTGTTGTTAGGCTAGTCCTGCCTGCCTCACTCCGAGCCCCTTGGAGATGTGGTTCCTCTGGTTTAGGCCACATGGTCTGGGTCCCTCACCTTTCCATTATTTGGCCACACTGGTGTGAGTATACTTCTGCCTGGTTCCGATCCCCTTGGTGATGCGGGCCCTCTGGTGAGAGTCTTATCCTGGCTGGGTTCCTCACCCTTCTGTGACGTATGCCCTCTGCTGTGATGTCACTCCTGCCTGGCTGGCGCACGTCACCTTGGCGACGTGGGCCCTCAGTTGGGATTTGATGTCTGCTGGGAGTTTCCTCCCTTCGGTAATGAGGGCCCTCTGGCGTCAGGCCTTAAATCCTGGGCTCCCAAACTTTTCTGATGTGTGCCCTGTGGTGCGAGTACACTCCTGCCAGGTTCCCAACCCCATGGCAATGTGGGCCTTCTGCTCTGTGGACCCAATGGCTGGGCTATTCACAGTTTCATGATGAGGGCCCTCTTTTGTGAGTTCACACCGGCCGGGATCCCATAGCCTCGTTGTTCCTTGCCGCCTGCTGGGATGTTCCAACTGCGGGATTCCTCACCTTTTTTATTCTATGGGCCCTCTGTTTTGAGACTACTCCTGCCTGCCTCCCTCCCAGCCCCTTGGTGATGTGTGTCCTCTGGTTTGAGGCCACATGTGGTGGTTTCCTCGCCTTTCAATGATGTGGCCCCACTGGACTGAGAACACTCCTGCCTGGTTCCCATCCTCTTGGTGATGTGGGCCCTCTGGTGAGAGTCTGATCCTGGTTGGGTTCCTCACACTTCCGTGAACTTGGCCCTCTGCTCTGAGGTCACTCCTGCCTGGCTGGCACACCCCGCCTTGGTGACGTCGGCCCTCTGGTGGCAGTTGGAGCGTGCTGGGAGCCTCCTTCCCTCAGTAATGAGGGCCCTTTGGCGTCAGGCCCTAACTGCTGTGTACCCACATTTTCTAATACGTACTAAGTGGTGCGAGGACACTCCTGCCAGGTTCCCATCCCCGTGGGGATGTGGGACTTCTGCTCTGATGTCCAAACGGCTGGGTTGCTCAAAGTTTCATGATGTGGGCCCTCTGCTGTGAGTGCACTGCGGCCTGGATCCCATAGACTGGGTGCTCTGGGCCACCTGCTGGGAGGTTCGAACTGTTGGATTCCTCACACTTTTTATTCTATGGGCCCTGCGTTGTGAGGCTAGTCCTGCCTGCCTCACTCTGAACCCCTTGGAGATGTGGATCCTCTGGTTTAGGCCACGTGTTCTGGGTTCCTCACCTTTCTATGATTTGGCCACACTGGTGTGAGGCCACTCTTGCCTGGATCCGATCCCCTTGGTGATGCGGGCCCTCTGGTGAGACTCTTATCCTGGCTGGGTGCCTCACCCTTCTGGGACGTATGCCCTCTGCTGTGAGGTCACTCGTGCCTGGCTGGCGCACGTCACCTTGGCGACGTGGGCCCTCAGTTGGGAGTTGGTGCCTGCTGGGAGTCTCCTCCCCTCGGTAATGAGGGCCCTCTGACGTCAGGCCCTAACTCCTGGGCTCCCATACTTTTCTGATGTGTGCCCTCTGGTGGGAGTACACTCCTGCCAGGTTCCCAACCCCATGGGAATGTGGGCCTTCTTCTCTGTGGTCCCAACCGCTGGGTTGTTCACAGTTTCGTGATGAGGGCCTTCTGTTGTGAGTTCACACCGGCCGGGATCCCATAGCCTCGCTGCTCCTTGCCGCCTGCTGGGAGGTTCCAACTGCGGGTTACCTCACCTTTTTTATTTTATGGCCCTCTGTTTGAGACACCTCCTGCCTGCCTCACTCTGAGCCCCTTGTTGATGTGGGTCCTCTGGTTTAGGCCATATGTTCTGGGTTCCTCACTTTTCTACGATTTGGCCACACTGGTGTGAGGCCACTCCTGCCTGGTTCTGATCCCCTTGGTGATGTGGGCCCTCTGGTGAGAGTCTTATCCTGGCTGGGTTCCTCCCCCTTCTGTGACATAGGCCCTCTGCTGTGAGGTCACTCCTGCCTGGCTAACGCACATCACCTTGGAGACGTGGGCCCTCAGGTGGGAGTTGGTGCCTTCTAGGAGTCTGCTCCCCTCGGTAATTAGGGCCGTCTGGCGTCAGGCCCTAACTCCTGGGCTCCCAAAATTTTCTGATGTGTGCCCTGTGGTGCGAGTACACTCCTGCCAGGTTCCCAACCCCATGGGAATGTGGGCCTTCTGTTCTGTGGTCCCAACAGCTGTGTTGTTCACAGTTTCATGATGAGGGTCCTCTGTTGTGAGTTCACAACGGCCGGGACCCCATAGCCTCGCTGCTCCTTGCTGCATGCTAGGAGGTTCCAACTGCGGGATTCCTCACCTTTTTTATTCTATGGGTCCTCTGTTTTGAGGCTCCTCCTGCCTGCCTCACTCCGAGCCCCTTGGAGATGTGGGTCCTCTTGTTTAGGCCACATGTTCTGGGTTCCTCACCTTTCTCTGATTTGGCCACACTGGTGTGAGGCCACTCCTGCCTGGATCAGATCCCCTTGGTGATGTGGGCCCTCTGGTGAGAGTCTGATCCTGGCTGGGTTCCTCACTCTTCTGTGAGGTGGGCCCTCTGCTGTGAGGTAACTCCTGCCTGGCTTGCTCCTGTTGCCCTGGTGACGTCGGACTTCTGGTGGCAGTTGGAGCCTTCTTGTACCCTCCTCTCCAAGGTGATGAGGGCCCTCTTGCGTCAGGCTCTAACTGCTGGGCTCCCCACGATTTCTGATGTGAGCCCAGTGATGCCAGGACACTCCTGTAAGGTTCCAATACTCATGGGGATGTGTGCCTTCTGCTCTGTGGTCGCAACGCCTGGGTTGCTCACAGTTTCGTTATGTTGGCACTCCGGTGTTAGTTCACTCAGGCCTAGATCCCATAGCCTCTGTGCTCTGGGCCGCCTGCTGGGAGGTTCCAACTGCTGGATTCCTCACCTTTCTTATACTTTGGGCCCTGTGTGGTGAAGCTCCTCCTGCCTGCCTCACACCGAGCCCCTTGGTGATGTAGGTCTTCTGGTTTGAGACCACGTGTGCCGTTTGTCTCACCTTTTAGGGATGTGGCCCTACTGGTGTGAGGACACTCCTGACTGGTTCCCATCCCCTTGTTGATGTGGGCCCTCTGGTGAGAGTCTGATCCTGGCTTGATTCCTCACACTTCTGTGAGGCGGGCCCTCTGCTGTGAGGTCACACCTGCCTGGCTGGCACACGACGCCTTGGCCACATGGGCCCTCTGGTTGCAGTTGGAGCGTGCTGGGAACCTCCTCCCATCGGTGATGAGGGCCCTCTGGCGTCCGGCCCTAACTGCTGGGCTCACCACATTTTCTGATGTGCGCCCACTTGTGCGATGACACTCCTGCCAGGTTCCCATCCCCATGCAGATTTGGGCCTTCTGTTCTGAGGTGCCAACGGCTGGCTTGCTCACAGTGTCAGGATGTGGGCCCTCTGCTGTGAGTTCACTCCGGCATGCATCCCATAGCCTCGGTGCTCTGGGCCACCTGCTTGGAGCTTCCAACTGCAGGATTCCTTACCTTTTTTCTTCTATGGGCCGTGTGTTGTGAGACACTTCCTGCCTGCCTCACTCTGAGCCCCTTGTTGATGTGGGTCTTCTGGTTTGAGGCCACATGTGGTGGGTTCCTTGCCTTTCAATGATGTGGCCCCACTGGTGTGAGCACACTCCTGCCTGGTTCGCATCCCCTTGGTGATGTGGGCCCTCTGGTGAGAATCTGATCCGGGTTGGGTTCCTCACACTTCCGTGAGCTTGGCCCTCAGCTCTGAGGTCACTCCTGCCTGGCTGGCACACCCCGCCTTGGCGACGTCGGCCCTCTGGTGGCAGTTGGAGCCTGCTGGGAGCCTCCTCCCCTCAGTGATGAGAGCCCTTTGGCGTCAGGCCCTAACTGCTGGGTACCCACATTTTCTAATACGTACTAAGTGGTGCGAGGATACGCCTGCCACGTTCCCATCCCCATGGGGATGTGGGCGTTCTGCTCTGAGGTCCCAACGGCTGGGTTGCTCACAGTTTCATGATGTGGGCCCTCTGCTGTGAGTTCACTTTGGCCTGGATCCCATAGACTCGGTGCTCTGGGCCTCCTGCTGCGAGGTTCCAACTGCTGGATTCCTCACATTTTTTAATCTATGGGCCCTGTGTTGTTAGGCTAGTCCTGCCTGCCTCACTCCGAGCCCCTTGGAGATGTGGTTCCTCTGGTTTAGGCCACATGGTCTGGGTCCCTCACCTTTCCATTATTTGGCCACACTGGTGTGAGTATACTTCTGCCTGGTTCCGATCCCCTTGGTGATGCGGGCCCTCTGGTGAGAGTCTTATCCTGGCTGGGTTCCTCACCCTTCTGTGACGTATGCCCTCTGCTGTGATGTCACTCCTGCCTGGCTGGCGCACGTCACCTTGGCGACGTGGGCCCTCAGTTGGGATTTGGTGTCTGCTGGGAGTTTCCTCCCTTCGGTAATGAGGGCCCTCTGGCGTCAGGCCTTAAATCCTGGGCTCCCAAACTTTTCTGATGTGTGCCCTGTGGTGCGAGTACACTCCTGCCAGGTTCCCAACCCCATGGCAATGTGGGCCTTCTGCTCTGTGGACCCAATGGCTGGGCTATTCACAGTTTCATGATGAGGGCCCTCTTTTGTGAGTTCACACCGGCCGGGATCCCATAGCCTCGTTGTTCCTTGCCGCCTGCTGGGATGTTCCAACTGCGGGATTCCTCACCTTTTTTATTCTATGGGCCCTCTGTTTTGAGACTACTCCTGCCTGCCTCCCTCCCAGCCCCTTGGTGATGTGTGTCCTCTGGTTTGAGGCCACATGTGGTGGTTTCCTCGCCTTTCAATGATGTGGCCCCACTGGACTGAGAACACTCCTGCCTGGTTCCCATCCTCTTGGTGATGTGGGCCCTCTGGTGAGAGTCTGATCCTGGTTGGGTTCCTCACACTTCCGTGAACTTGGCCCTCTGCTCTGAGGTCACTCCTGCCTGGCTGGCACACCCCGCCTTGGTGACGTCGGCCCTCTGGTGGCAGTTGGAGCGTGCTGGGAGCCTCCTTCCCTCAGTAATGAGGGCCCTTTGGCGTCAGGCCCTAACTGCTGTGTACCCACATTTTCTAATACGTACTAAGTGGTGCGAGGACACTCCTGCCAGGTTCCCATCCCCGTGGGGATGTGGGACTTCTGCTCTGATGTCCAAACGGCTGGGTTGCTCAAAGTTTCATGATGTGGGCCCTCTGCTGTGAGTGCACTGCGGCCTGGATCCCATAGACTGGGTGCTCTGGGCCACCTGCTGGGAGGTTCGAACTGTTGGATTCCTCACACTTTTTATTCTATGGGCCCTGCGTTGTGAGGCTAGTCCTGCCTGCCTCACTCTGAACCCCTTGGAGATGTGGATCCTCTGGTTTAGGCCACGTGTTCTGGGTTCCTCACCTTTCTATGATTTGGCCACACTGGTGTGAGGCCACTCTTGCCTGGATCCGATCCCCTTGGTGATGCGGGCCCTCTGGTGAGACTCTTATCCTGGCTGGGTGCCTCACCCTTCTGGGACGTATGCCCTCTGCTGTGAGGTCACTCGTGCCTGGCTGGCGCACGTCACCTTGGCGACGTGGGCCCTCAGTTGGGAGTTGGTGCCTGCTGGGAGTCTCCTCCCCTCGGTAATGAGGGCCCTCTGACGTCAGGCCCTAACTCCTGGGCTCCCATACTTTTCTGATGTGTGCCCTCTGGTGGGAGTACACTCCTGCCAGGTTCCCAACCCCATGGGAATGTGGGCCTTCTTCTCTGTGGTCCCAACCGCTGGGTTGTTCACAGTTTCGTGATGAGGGCCTTCTGTTGTGAGTTCACACCGGCCGGGATCCCATAGCCTCGCTGCTCCTTGCCGCCTGCTGGGAGGTTCCAACTGCGGGTTACCTCACCTTTTTTATTTTATGGCCCTCTGTTTGAGACACCTCCTGCCTGCCTCACTCTGAGCCCCTTGTTGATGTGGGTCCTCTGGTTTAGGCCATATGTTCTGGGTTCCTCACTTTTCTACGATTTGGCCACACTGGTGTGAGGCCACTCCTGCCTGGTTCTGATCCCCTTGGTGATGTGGGCCCTCTGGTGAGAGTCTTATCCTGGCTGGGTTCCTCCCCCTTCTGTGACATAGGCCCTCTGCTGTGAGGTCACTCCTGCCTGGCTAACGCACATCACCTTGGAGACGTGGGCCCTCAGGTGGGAGTTGGTGCCTTCTAGGAGTCTGCTCCCCTCGGTAATTAGGGCCGTCTGGCGTCAGGCCCTAACTCCTGGGCTCCCAAAATTTTCTGATGTGTGCCCTGTGGTGCGAGTACACTCCTGCCAGGTTCCCAACCCCATGGGAATGTGGGCCTTCTGTTCTGTGGTCCCAACAGCTGTGTTGTTCACAGTTTCATGATGAGGGTCCTCTGTTGTGAGTTCACAACGGCCGGGACCCCATAGCCTCGCTGCTCCTTGCTGCATGCTAGGAGGTTCCAACTGCGGGATTCCTCACCTTTTTTATTCTATGGGTCCTCTGTTTTGAGGCTCCTCCTGCCTGCCTCACTCCGAGCCCCTTGGAGATGTGGGTCCTCTTGTTTAGGCCACATGTTCTGGGTTCCTCACCTTTCTATGATTTGGCCACACTGGTGTGAGGCCACTCCTGCCTGGATCAGATCCCCTTGGTGATGTGGGCCCTCTGGTGAGAGTCTGATCCTGGCTGGGTTCCTCACTCTTCTGTGAGGTGGGCCCTCTGCTGTGAGGTAACTCCTGCCTGGCTTGCTCCCGTTGCCCTGGTGACGTCGGACTTCTGGTGGCAGTTGGAGCCTTCTTGTACCCTCCTCTCCAAGGTGATGAGGGCCCTCTTGCGTCAGGCTCTAACTGCTGGGCTCCCCACGATTTCTGATGTGAGCCCAGTGATGCCAGGACACTCCTGTAAGGTTCCAATACTCATGGGGATGTGTGCCTTCTGCTCTGTGGTCGCAACGCCTGGGTTGCTCACAGTTTCGTTATGTTGGCACTCCGGTGTTAGTTCACTCAGGCCTAGATCCCATAGCCTCTGTGCTCTGGGCCGCCTGCTGGGAGGTTCCAACTGCTGGATTCCTCACCTTTCTTATACTTTGGGCCCTGTGTGGTGAAGCTCCTCCTGCCTGCCTCACACCGAGCCCCTTGGTGATGTAGGTCTTCTGGTTTGAGACCACGTGTGCCGTTTGTCTCACCTTTTAGGGATGTGGCCCTACTGGTGTGAGGACACTCCTGACTGGTTCCCATCCCCTTGTTGATGTGGGCCCTCTGGTGAGAGTCTGATCCTGGCTTGATTCCTCACACTTCTGTGAGGCGGGCCCTCTGCTGTGAGGTCACACCTGCCTGGCTGGCACACGACGCCTTGGCCACATGGGCCCTCTGGTTGCAGTTGGAGCGTGCTGGGAACCTCCTCCCATCGGTGATGAGGGCCCTCTGGCGTCCGGCCCTAACTGCTGGGCTCACCACATTTTCTGATGTGCGCCCACTTGTGCGATGACACTCCTGCCAGGTTCCCATCCCCATGCAGATTTGGGCCTTCTGTTCTGAGGTGCCAACGGCTGGCTTGCTCACAGTGTCAGGATGTGGGCCCTCTGCTGTGAGTTCACTCCGGCATGCATCCCATAGCCTCGGTGCTCTGGGCCAGCTGCTTGGAGCTTCCAACTGCAGGATTCCTTACCTTTTTTCTTCTATGGGCCGTGTGTTGTGAGACACTTCCTGCCTGCCTCACTCTGAGCCCCTTGTTGATGTGGGTCTTCTGGTTTGAGGCCACATGTGGTGGGTTCCTTGCCTTTCAATGATGTGGCCCCACTGGTGTGAGCACACTCCTGCCTGGTTCGCATCCCCTTGGTGATGTGGGCCCTCTGGTGAGAATCTGATCCGGGTTGGGTTCCTCACACTTCCGTGAGCTTGGCCCTCAGCTCTGAGGTCACTCCTGCCTGGCTGGCACACCCCGCCTTGGCGACGTCGGCCCTCTGGTGGCAGTTGGAGCCTGCTGGGAGCCTCCTCCCCTCAGTGATGAGAGCCCTTTGGCGTCAGGGCCTAACTGCTGGGTACCCACATTTTCTAATACGTACTAAGTGGTGCGAGGATACGCCTGCCACGTTCCCATCCCCATGGGGATGTGGGCGTTCTGCTCTGAGGTCCCAACGGCTGGGTTGCTCACAGTTTCATGATGTGGGCCCTCTGCTGTGAGTTCACTTTGGCCTGGATCCCATAGACTCGGTGCTCTGGGCCTCCTGCTGCGAGGTTCCAACTGCTGGATTCCTCACATTTTTTAATCTATGGGCCCTGTGTTGTTAGGCTAGTCCTGCCTGCCTCACTCCGAGCCCCTTGGAGATGTGGTTCCTCTGGTTTAGGCCACATGGTCTGGGTCCCTCACCTTTCCATTATTTGGCCGCACTGGTGTGAGTATACTTCTGCCTGGTTCCGATCCCCTTGGTGATGCGGGCCCTCTGGTGAGAGTCTTATCCTGGCTGGGTTCCTCACCCTTCTGTGACGTATGCCCTCTGCTGTGATGTCACTCCTGCCTGGCTGGCGCACGTCACCTTGGCGACGTGGGCCCTCAGTTGGGATTTGGTGTCTGCTGGGAGTTTCCTCCCTTCGGTAATGAGGGCCCTCTGGCGTCAGGCCTTAAATCCTGGGCTCCCAAACTTTTCTGATGTGTGCCCTGTGGTGCGAGTACACTCCTGCCAGGTTCCCAACCCCATGGCAATGTGGGCCTTCTGCTCTGTGGACCCAATGGCTGGGCTATTCACAGTTTCATGATGAGGGCCCTCTTTTGTGAGTTCACACCGGCCGGGATCCCATAGCCTCGTTGTTCCTTGCCGCCTGCTGGGATGTTCCAACTGCGGGATTCCTCACCTTTTTTATTCTATGGGCCCTCTGTTTTGAGACTACTCCTGCCTGCCTCCCTCCCAGCCCCTTGGTGATGTGTGTCCTCTGGTTTGAGGCCACATGTGGTGGTTTCCTCGCCTTTCAATGATGTGGCCCCACTGGACTGAGAACACTCCTGCCTGGTTCCCATCCTCTTGGTGATGTGGGCCCTCTGGTGAGAGTCTGATCCTGGTTGGGTTCCTCACACTTCCGTGAACTTGGCCCTCTGCTCTGAGGTCACTCCTGCCTGGCTGGCACACCCCGCCTTGGTGACGTCGGCCCTCTGGTGGCAGTTGGAGCGTGCTGGGAGCCTCCTTCCCTCAGTAATGAGGGCCCTTTGGCGTCAGGCCCTAACTGCTGTGTACCCACATTTTCTAATACGTGCTAAGTGGTGCGAGGACACTCCTGCCAGGTTCCCATCCCCGTGGGGATGTGGGACTTCTGCTCTGATGTCCAAACGGCTGGGTTGCTCAAAGTTTCATGATGTGGGCCCTCTGCTGTGAGTGCACTGCGGCCTGGATCCCATAGACTGGGTGCTCTGGGCCACCTGCTGGGAGGTTCGAACTGTTGGATTCCTCACACTTTTTATTCTATGGGCCCTGCGTTGTGAGGCTAGTCCTGCCTGCCTCACTCTGAACCCCTTGGAGATGTGGATCCTCTGGTTTAGGCCACGTGTTCTGGGTTCCTCACCTTTCTATGATTTGGCCACACTGGTGTGAGGCCACTCTTGCCTGGATCCGATCCCCTTGGTGATGCGGGCCCTCTGGTGAGACTCTTATCCTGGCTGGGTGCCTCACCCTTCTGGGACGTATGCCCTCTGCTGTGAGGTCACTCGTGCCTGGCTGGCGCACGTCACCTTGGCGACGTGGGCCCTCAGTTGGGAGTTGGTGCCTGCTGGGAGTCTTCTCCCCTCGGTAATGAGGGCCCTCTGACGTCAGGCCCTAACTCCTGGGCTCCCATACTTTTCTGATGTGTGCCCTCTGGTGGGAGTACACTCCTGCCAGGTTCCCAACCCCATGGGAATGTGGGCCTTCTTCTCTGTGGTCCCAACCGCTGGGTTGTTCACAGTTTCGTGATGAGGGCCTTCTGTTGTGAGTTCACACCGGCCGGGATCCCATAGCCTCGCTGCTCCTTGCCGCCTGCTGGGAGGTTCCAACTGCGGGTTACCTCACCTTTTTTATTTTATGGCCCTCTGTTTGAGACACCTCCTGCCTGCCTCACTCTGAGCCCCTTGTTGATGTGGGTCCTCTGGTTTAGGCCATATGTTCTGGGTTCCTCACTTTTCTACGATTTGGCCACACTGGTGTGAGGCCACTCCTGCCTGGTTCTGATCCCCTTGGTGATGTGGGCCCTCTGGTGAGAGTCTTATCCTGGCTGGGTTCCTCCCCCTTCTGTGACATAGGCCCTCTGCTGTGAGGTCACTCCTGCCTGGCTAACGCACATCACCTTGGAGACGTGGGCCCTCAGGTGGGAGTTGGTGCCTTCTAGGAGTCTGCTCCCCTCGGTAATTAGGGCCGTCTGGCGTCAGGCCCTAACTCCTGGGCTCCCAAAATTTTCTGATGTGTGCCCTGTGGTGCGAGTACACTCCTGCCAGGTTCCCAACCCCATGGGAATGTGGGCCTTCTGTTCTGTGGTCCCAACAGCTGTGTTGTTCACAGTTTCATGATGAGGGTCCTCTGTTGTGAGTTCACAACGGCCGGGACCCCATAGCCTCGCTGCTCCTTGCTGCATGCTAGGAGGTTCCAACTGCGGGATTCCTCACCTTTTTTATTCTATGGGTCCTCTGTTTTGAGGCTCCTCCTGCCTGCCTCACTCCGAGCCCCTTGGAGATGTGGGTCCTCTTGTTTAGGCCACATGTTCTGGGTTCCTCACCTTTCTATGATTTGGCCACACTGGTGTGAGGCCACTCCTGCCTGGATCAGATCCCCTTGGTGATGTGGGCCCTCTGGTGAGAGTCTGATCCTGGCTGGGTTCCTCACTCTTCTGTGAGGTGGGCCCTCTGCTGTGAGGTAACTCCTGCCTGGCTTGCTCCCGTTGCCCTGGTGACGTCGGACTTCTGGTGGCAGTTGGAGCCTTCTTGTACCCTCCTCTCCAAGGTGATGAGGGCCCTCTTGCGTCAGGTTCTAACTGCTGGGCTCCCCACGATTTCTGATGTGAGCCCAGTGATGCCAGGACACTCCTGTAAGATTCCAATACTCATGGGGATGTGTGCCTTCTGCTCTGTGGTCGCAACGCCTGGGTTGCTCACAGTTTCGTTATGTTGGCACTCCGGTGTTAGTTCACTCAGGCCTAGATCCCATAGCCTCTGTGCTCTGGGCCGCCTGCTGGGAGGTTCCAACTGCTGGATTCCTCACCTTTCTTATACTTTGGGCCCTGTGTGGTGAAGCTCCTCCTGCCTGCCTCACACCGAGCCCCTTGGTGATGTAGGTCTTCTGGTTTGAGACCACGTGTGCCGTTTGTCTCACCTTTTAGGGATGTGGCCCTACTGGTGTGAGGACACTCCTGACTGGTTCCCATCCCCTTGTTGATGTGGGCCCTCTGGTGAGAGTCTGATCCTGGCTTGATTCCTCACACTTCTGTGAGGCGGGCCCTCTGCTGTGAGGTCACACCTGCCTGGCTGGCACACGACGCCTTGGCCACATGGGCCCTCTGGTTGCAGTTGGAGCGTGCTGGGAACCTCCTCCCATCGGTGATGAGGGCCCTCTGGCGTCCGGCCCTAACTGCTGGGCTCACCACATTTTCTGATGTGCGCCCACTTGTGCGATGACACTCCTGCCAGGTTCCCATCCCCATGCAGATTTGGGCCTTCTGTTCTGAGGTGCCAACGGCTGGCTTGCTCACAGTGTCAGGATGTGGGCCCTCTGCTGTGAGTTCACTCCGGCATGCATCCCATAGCCTCGGTGCTCTGGGCCAGCTGCTTGGAGCTTCCAACTGCAGGATTCCTTACCTTTTTTCTTCTATGGGCCGTGTGTTGTGAGACACTTCCTGCCTGCCTCACTCTGAGCCCCTTGTTGATGTGGGTCTTCTGGTTTGAGGCCACATGTGGTGGGTTCCTTGCCTTTCAATGATGTGGCCCCACTGGTGTGAGCACACTCCTGCCTGGTTCGCATCCCCTTGGTGATGTGGGCCCTCTGGTGAGAATCTGATCCGGGTTGGGTTCCTCACACTTCCGTGAGCTTGGCCCTCAGCTCTGAGGTCACTCCTGCCTGGCTGGCACACCCCGCCTTGGCGACGTCGGCCCTCTGGTGGCAGTTGGAGCCTGCTGGGAGCCTCCTCCCCTCAGTGATGAGAGCCCTTTGGCGTCAGGGCCTAACTGCTGGGTACCCACATTTTCTAATACGTACTAAGTGGTGCGAGGATACGCCTGCCACGTTCCCATCCCCATGGGGATGTGGGCGTTCTGCTCTGAGGTCCCAACGGCTGGGTTGCTCACAGTTTCATGATGTGGGCCCTCTGCTGTGAGTTCACTTTGGCCTGGATCCCATAGACTCGGTGCTCTGGGCCTCCTGCTGCGAGGTTCCAACTGCTGGATTCCTCACATTTTTTAATCTATGGGCCCTGTGTTGTTAGGCTAGTCCTGCCTGCCTCACTCCGAGCCCCTTGGAGATGTGGTTCCTCTGGTTTAGGCCACATGGTCTGGGTCCCTCACCTTTCCATTATTTGGCCGCACTGGTGTGAGTATACTTCTGCCTGGTTCCGATCCCCTTGGTGATGCGGGCCCTCTGGTGAGAGTCTTATCCTGGCTGGGTTCCTCACCCTTCTGTGACGTATGCCCTCTGCTGTGATGTCACTCCTGCCTGGCTGGCGCACGTCACCTTGGCGACGTGGGCCCTCAGTTGGGATTTGGTGTCTGCTGGGAGTTTCCTCCCTTCGGTAATGAGGGCCCTCTGGCGTCAGGCCTTAAATCCTGGGCTCCCAAACTTTTCTGATGTGTGCCCTGTGGTGCGAGTACACTCCTGCCAGGTTCCCAACCCCATGGCAATGTGGGCCTTCTGCTCTGTGGACCCAATGGCTGGGCTATTCACAGTTTCATGATGAGGGCCCTCTTTTGTGAGTTCACACCGGCCGGGATCCCATAGCCTCGTTGTTCCTTGCCGCCTGCTGGGATGTTCCAACTGCGGGATTCCTCACCTTTTTTATTCTATGGGCCCTCTGTTTTGAGACTACTCCTGCCTGCCTCCCTCCCAGCCCCTTGGTGATGTGTGTCCTCTGGTTTGAGGCCACATGTGGTGGTTTCCTCGCCTTTCAATGATGTGGCCCCACTGGACTGAGAACACTCCTGCCTGGTTCCCATCCTCTTGGTGATGTGGGCCCTCTGGTGAGAGTCTGATCCTGGTTGGGTTCCTCACACTTCCGTGAACTTGGCCCTCTGCTCTGAGGTCACTCCTGCCTGGCTGGCACACCCCGCCTTGGTGACGTCGGCCCTCTGGTGGCAGTTGGAGCGTGCTGGGAGCCTCCTTCCCTCAGTAATGAGGGCCCTTTGGCGTCAGGCCCTAACTGCTGTGTACCCACATTTTCTAATACGTGCTAAGTGGTGCGAGGACACTCCTGCCAGGTTCCCATCCCCGTGGGGATGTGGGACTTCTGCTCTGATGTCCAAACGGCTGGGTTGCTCAAAGTTTCATGATGTGGGCCCTCTGCTGTGAGTGCACTGCGGCCTGGATCCCATAGACTGGGTGCTCTGGGCCACCTGCTGGGAGGTTCGAACTGTTGGATTCCTCACACTTTTTATTCTATGGGCCCTGCGTTGTGAGGCTAGTCCTGCCTGCCTCACTCTGAACCCCTTGGAGATGTGGATCCTCTGGTTTAGGCCACGTGTTCTGGGTTCCTCACCTTTCTATGATTTGGCCACACTGGTGTGAGGCCACTCTTGCCTGGATCCGATCCCCTTGGTGATGCGGGCCCTCTGGTGAGACTCTTATCCTGGCTGGGTGCCTCACCCTTCTGGGACGTATGCCCTCTGCTGTGAGGTCACTCGTGCCTGGCTGGCGCACGTCACCTTGGCGACGTGGGCCCTCAGTTGGGAGTTGGTGCCTGCTGGGAGTCTTCTCCCCTCGGTAATGAGGGCCCTCTGACGTCAGGCCCTAACTCCTGGGCTCCCATACTTTTCTGATGTGTGCCCTCTGGTGGGAGTACACTCCTGCCAGGTTCCCAACCCCATGGGAATGTGGGCCTTCTTCTCTGTGGTCCCAACCGCTGGGTTGTTCACAGTTTCGTGATGAGGGCCTTCTGTTGTGAGTTCACACCGGCCGGGATCCCATAGCCTCGCTGCTCCTTGCCGCCTGCTGGGAGGTTCCAACTGCGGGTTACCTCACCTTTTTTATTTTATGGCCCTCTGTTTGAGACACCTCCTGCCTGCCTCACTCTGAGCCCCTTGTTGATGTGGGTCCTCTGGTTTAGGCCATATGTTCTGGGTTCCTCACTTTTCTACGATTTGGCCACACTGGTGTGAGGCCACTCCTGCCTGGTTCTGATCCCCTTGGTGATGTGGGCCCTCTGGTGAGAGTCTTATCCTGGCTGGGTTCCTCCCCCTTCTGTGACATAGGCCCTCTGCTGTGAGGTCACTCCTGCCTGGCTAACGCACATCACCTTGGAGACGTGGGCCCTCAGGTGGGAGTTGGTGCCTTCTAGGAGTCTGCTCCCCTCGGTAATTAGGGCCGTCTGGCGTCAGGCCCTAACTCCTGGGCTCCCAAAATTTTCTGATGTGTGCCCTGTGGTGCGAGTACACTCCTGCCAGGTTCCCAACCCCATGGGAATGTGGGCCTTCTGTTCTGTGGTCCCAACAGCTGTGTTGTTCACAGTTTCATGATGAGGGTCCTCTGTTGTGAGTTCACAACGGCCGGGACCCCATAGCCTCGCTGCTCCTTGCTGCATGCTAGGAGGTTCCAACTGCGGGATTCCTCACCTTTTTTATTCTATGGGTCCTCTGTTTTGAGGCTCCTCCTGCCTGCCTCACTCCGAGCCCCTTGGAGATGTGGGTCCTCTTGTTTAGGCCACATGTTCTGGGTTCCTCACCTTTCTATGATTTGGCCACACTGGTGTGAGGCCACTCCTGCCTGGATCAGATCCCCTTGGTGATGTGGGCCCTCTGGTGAGAGTCTGATCCTGGCTGGGTTCCTCACTCTTCTGTGAGGTGGGCCCTCTGCTGTGAGGTAACTCCTGCCTGGCTTGCTCCCGTTGCCCTGGTGACGTCGGACTTCTGGTGGCAGTTGGAGCCTTCTTGTACCCTCCTCTCCAAGGTGATGAGGGCCCTCTTGCGTCAGGTTCTAACTGCTGGGCTCCCCACGATTTCTGATGTGAGCCCAGTGATGCCAGGACACTCCTGTAAGATTCCAATACTCATGGGGATGTGTGCCTTCTGCTCTGTGGTCGCAACGCCTGGGTTGCTCACAGTTTCGTTATGTTGGCACTCCGGTGTTAGTTCACTCAGGCCTAGATCCCATAGCCTCTGTGCTCTGGGCCGCCTGCTGGGAGGTTCCAACTGCTGGATTCCTCACCTTTCTTATACTTTGGGCCCTGTGTGGTGAAGCTCCTCCTGCCTGCCTCACACCGAGCCCCTTGGTGATGTAGGTCTTCTGGTTTGAGACCACGTGTGCCGTTTGTCTCACCTTTTAGGGATGTGGCCCTACTGGTGTGAGGACACTCCTGACTGGTTCCCATCCCCTTGTTGATGTGGGCCCTCTGGTGAGAGTCTGATCCTGGCTTGATTCCTCACACTTCTGTGAGGCGGGCCCTCTGCTGTGAGGTCACACCTGCCTGGCTGGCACACGACGCCTTGGCCACATGGGCCCTCTGGTTGCAGTTGGAGCGTGCTGGGAACCTCCTCCCATCGGTGATGAGGGCCCTCTGGCGTCCGGCCCTAACTGCTGGGCTCACCACATTTTCTGATGTGCGCCCACTTGTGCGATGACACTCCTGCCAGGTTCCCATCCCCATGCAGATTTGGGCCTTCTGTTCTGAGGTGCCAACGGCTGGCTTGCTCACAGTGTCAGGATGTGGGCCCTCTGCTGTGAGTTCACTCCGGCATGCATCCCATAGCCTCGGTGCTCTGGGCCACCTGCTTGGAGCTTCCAACTGCAGGATTCCTTACCTTTTTTCTTCTATGGGCCGTGTGTTGTGAGACACTTCCTGCCTGCCTCACTCTGAGCCCCTTGTTGATGTGGGTCTTCTGGTTTGAGGCCACATGTGGTGGGTTCCTTGCCTTTCAATGATGTGGCCCCACTGGTGTGAGCACACTCCTGCCTGGTTCGCATCCCCTTGGTGATGTGGGCCCTCTGGTGAGAATCTGATCCGGGTTGGGTTCCTCACACTTCCGTGAGCTTGGCCCTCAGCTCTGAGGTCACTCCTGCCTGGCTGGCACACCCCGCCTTGGCGACGTCGGCCCTCTGGTGGCAGTTGGAGCCTGCTGGGAGCCTCCTCCCCTCAGTGATGAGAGCCCTTTGGCGTCAGACCCTAACTGCTGGGTACCCACATTTTCTAATACGTACTAAGTGGTGCGAGGATACGCCTGCCACGTTCCCATCCCCATGGGGATGTGGGCGTTCTGCTCTGAGGTCCCAACGGCTGGGTTGCTCACAGTTTCATGATGTGGGCCCTCTGCTGTGAGTTCACTTTTGCCTGGATCCCATAGACTCGGTGCTCTGGGCCTCCTGCTGCGAGGTTCCAACTGCTGGATTCCTCACATTTTTTAATCTATGGGCCCTGTGTTGTTAGGCTAGTCCTGCCTGCCTCACTCCGAGCCCCTTGGAGATGTGGTTCCTCTGGTTTAGGCCACATGGTCTGGGTTCCTCACCTTTCCATTATTTGGCCACACTGGTGTGAGTATACTTCTGCCTGGTTCCGATCCCCTTGGTGATGCGGGCCCTCTGGTGAGAGTCTTATCCTGGCTGGGTTCCTCACCCTTCTGTGACGTATGCCCTCTGCTGTGATGTCACTCCTGCCTGGCTGGCGCACGTCACCTTGGCGACGTGGGCCCTCAGTTGGGATTTGGTGTCTGCTGGGAGTTTCCTCCCTTCGGTAATGAGGGCCCTCTGGCGTCAGGCCTTAAATCCTGGGCTCCCAAACTTTTCTGATGTGTGCCCTGTGGTGCGAGTACACTCCTGCCAGGTTCCCAACCCCATGGCAATGTGGGCCTTCTGCTCTGTGGACCCAATGGCTGGGCTATTCACAGTTTCATGATGAGGGCCCTCTTTTGTGAGTTCACACCGGCCGGGATCCCATAGCCTCGTTGTTCCTTGCCGCCTGCTGGGATGTTCCAACTGCGGGATTCCTCACCTTTTTTATTCTATGGGCCCTCTGTTTTGAGACTACTCCTGCCTGCCTCCCTCCCAGCCCCTTGGTGATGTGTGTCCTCTGGTTTGAGGCCACATGTGGTGGTTTCCTCGCCTTTCAATGATGTGGCCCCACTGGACTGAGAACACTCCTGCCTGGTTCCCATCCTCTTGGTGATGTGGGCCCTCTGGTGAGAGTCTGATCCTGGTTGGGTTCCTCACACTTCCGTGAACTTGGCCCTCTGCTCTGAGGTCACTCCTGCCTGGCTGGCACACCCCGCCTTGGTGACGTCGGCCCTCTGGTGGCAGTTGGAGCGTGCTGGGAGCCTCCTTCCCTCAGTAATGAGGGCCCTTTGGCATCAGGCCCTAACTGCTGTGTACCCACATTTTCTAATACGTACTAAGTGGTGCGAGGACACTCCTGCCAGGTTCCCATCCCCGTGGGGATGTGGGACTTCTGCTCTGATGTCCAAACGGCTGGGTTGCTCAAAGTTTCATGATGTGGGCCCTCTCCTGTGAGTACACTGCGGCCTGGATCCCATAGACAGGGTGCTCTGGGCCACCTGCTGGGAGGTTCGAACTGTTGGATTCCTCACACATTTTATTCTATGGGCCCTGCGTTGTGAGGCTAGTCCTGCCTGCCTCACTCTGAACCCCTTGGAGATGTGGATCCTCTGGTTTAGGCCACGTGTTCTGGGTTCCTCACCTTTCTATGATTTGGCCACACTGGTGGTTCCTCACCTTTCTATGATTTGGCCACACTGGTGTGAGGCCACTCTTGCCTGGATCCGATCCCCTTGGTGATGCGGGCCCTCTGGTGAGAGTCTGATCCTGGCTGGGTTCCTCACCCTTCTGTGAGGGGGGCCCTCTGCTGTGAGGTCACTCCTGCCTGGCTGGCACACCCCACCTGGGCAACATCGGCCCTCTTGTGGCACTTGGAGCCTGCTGGGAGCCTCCTCCCCTCAGTGATGGGGGCCCTCTAGCGTCAGACCCTAACTGCTGGGTACCCACATTTTCTGATACGTGCTAAGTTGTGCGAGGACACTCCTGCGAGGTTCCCATCCCCATGGGCATGTGGGCCTTCTGCTCTAAGGTCCCAACACCTGTGTTGTTCACCATTTCATGATGTTGTCTCTCTGGTGTTAGTTCACTCAGGCCTAGATTCCATAGACTCTGTGCTCTGAGCCGACTGCTGGGACGTTCCTACTGCTGGATTCCTTACCTTTTTTATTCTTTGGGTCCTGTGTTTTTATGCTCCTACTTCCTGACTCACTCCCAGCCCATTTGTGATGTAGGTCCTCTGGTTTAAGGCCACATGTATCGGTTTCCTCACCTTTATTGGTGTGGCCCCACTGGTGTGAGGACACTCCTGCCTGGTTCCCATCCCCTTGGTGATGGGGGCCCTCTGGTGAGAGTCTGATCCTGTCTGGATTCCTCACACTTCTGGGAGGTGGGCCCTCTGCTGTGAGGTCACTCCTGCCTGGCTGGCACACGTCACATTGGCGATGTGGGCCCTCAGTTGGGAGTTGGTGCCTGCTTGGAGTCTCCTCCCCTCGGTAATGAGGGCCCTCTGGCGTCAGGCCCTAACTCATGGGCTCTCAATATTTTCTGATGTGCGCCCTGTCGTGCGAGTACACTCCAGCCAGGGTCCCTTCCCTAGGGGATGTGGGCTTTCTGCTCTGTGTTCCCAATGGCTGGGTTGCTCACAGTGTCAGAATGTGGGCTCTCTGCTCTGAGTTCATTCCGGCATGGATCCCATAACCTCGGTGCTCTGGGCCACCTGCTTGGAGCTTCCAACTGCGGGGTTCCTCACGTTTTTTATTCTATGGGCCCTCTGTTCTGAGTCTCCTCCTGCATGCTTCACTCCCAGCCCTTTCGTAATGTGCGTCCCCTTGTTTGAGGCCACATGTGCTGTGTTCCTCACCTTTCGCTGATGTGGCCCCACTGGTGTGAGGACACTCCTGCCTTGTTCCGATCCCCTTGGTGATGTGGGCCCTCTGGTGAGAGTCTTATCCTGGCTGGGTTCCTCACCCTTCTGTGAGGTAGGCCCTCTGCTGTGAGGTCACTCCTGCCTGGCTGGCCCACGTCACCTTGGCGACGTGGGCCCTCAGTTGGGAGTTGGTGCCTGCTGGGAGTCTCCTCCCCTCGGTAATGAGGGCCCTCTGGTGTCAGACCCTAACTCCTGGGCTCCCAAAATTTTCGGTTGTGTGCCCTGTGGGGCTAGTACACTCCTGCCAGGTTCCCAAACCCATGGGAATGTGGGCCTTCTGCTCTGAGGTCCCAACCGTGGGTTGCTCAGTTTCTTGATGAGGGCCCTCTGGTGTGAGTTCACTCCAGCATGGATCCCATAGCCTCGCTGCTCCTGGCCACCTGCGGGGAAGTTCCAACTGTGGGATTCCTCACCTTTTTCCTTCTATGGGCCCTCTGTTTTGAGACTCCTCCTGCCTGCCTCACTCCCAGCCCCTTGGTGATGTGTGTCCTCTGGTTTGAGGCCACGTGTGCTGGGTCCCTCACCTTTCGATGATGTGGCCCCACTGGTGTGAGGACACTCCTGCCTGGTTCCTATCCCCTTGGTGATGTGGGCCATCTGGTGAGAGTCTGATCCTGGCTGGGTTCCTCACACTTCTGTGAGGTGGGCCCTCTGCTGTGAGGTCACTCCTGCCTGGCTGGCACACCCCGCCTTGGCAATGTCGGCCCTCTTGTGGCAGTTGGAGCCTACTGGGAGCCTCCTCCCCTCGGTGATGAGGGCCCTCTGGCGTCAGACCCTAACTGCTGGGTACCCACATTTTCTGATACGTGCTAAGTGGTGCGAGGACACTCGTGCCATGTTCCCAACCCCATGGTGATTTGGGCCTTCTGCTCTGAGGTCCAAACGGCTGGGTTGCTCACAGTTTCATGATGTGGGCCCTCTGCTGTGAGTTCACTGTGGCCTGGATCGCATAGACTCGGTGCTCTGGGCCGCCTGCTGGGAGGTTCCCACTGCAGGATTCCTCAGCTTTTTTATTCTATTCGCCCTGTGTTGTGAGGCTACTCATGCCTGCCTCACTCCGAAGCCCTTGGAGATCTGGGTCCTCTTGTTTAGGCCACATGTGCTGGGTTCCTCACCTTTCTATGATGTGGTCACCCTGGTGTGAAGACAGTCCTGCCTGGTTCTGATGCCCTTGGTGATGTGGGCCCTCTGGTGAGAGTCTTATCCTGGCTGGGTTCCTCACCATTCTGTGAGGTAGGCCCTCAGCTGTGAGGTCACTCCTGCCTGGCTGTTGCACGTCACCTTGGCGACATGGTCCCTCCGTAGGGAGTTGGTGCCTGCTTGGGGTCTCCTCCCCTTGGTAATGAGGGCCCTCTGGCATCAGGCCCTAATTTCTGGGTTCCCAAAATTCTCTGATATGTGCCCTGTGGTGCGAGTACACTTCTGCCAAGTTCCCAACCACATGGGAATGTGGGCCTTCTGCTCTAAGGTCCCAACGGCTCGGTTGCTCACAGTTTCATGATGAGGGCCCTCTGTTTTGAGTTCAGTCAGGCCTGGATCCCATAGCCGCACTGCTCCTGGTCGCCTGCTGGGAGGTTCCAACTGCGGGATTCCTCACCTTTTTTACGCAATGGGCCCTCTGTTTTGAGGCTCCTCCTGCCTGCCTCACTCCCAGCCCCTTGGTGATGTGTGTCCTGTAGTTTCAGGCCACGTGTGCTGG
The DNA here is from genome assembly GCF_059928025.1 of Delphinapterus leucas. Lineage (NCBI taxonomy): Eukaryota > Metazoa > Chordata > Mammalia > Artiodactyla > Monodontidae > Delphinapterus > Delphinapterus leucas. The sequence goes on along the minus strand of NW_028322256.1, from coordinate 2,369,572 downwards.
GTCCGTCACATTTCGGTGATGTGGCCCCACTGGTGTGAGGACACTCCTGCCTGTTTTCCATTCCCTTGGTGATGTGGGTCCTCTGGTGAGAGTCTGATCCTCTTTGGGTTCCTCACACTTTTGTGTGGTTGGCCCTCTGCTCTGAGGTCACTCCTGCCTGGCTGGCACACCCCGCATTGGCGACGTCGGCCCTCTGGTAGCAGTTGGAGCTTGCTGGGAGCCTCCTCTCCTCAGTGATGAGGGCCCTCTGGCGACCGGCCCTAACTGCTGGGCTCCCCACATTTTCTGATGTGTGCCCACTGGTGCAATGACACTCCTGCTTGGTTCCCTTCCCCATGGGGATGTGGGCCTTGTGCTCTGAGGTCACAACGGCTGGGTTGCTTACAGTATCACGTTGAGGGCCCTCTGTTGTGAGTTCATCACTGCCTGGATCCCATAGCCTCGGTGCTCTGGGCCGCCTGCTGGGATGTTCCAACTGCTGGATTCCTCACCTTTTTATACAATGGGCCATGTGTTTTGAGGTTAATCCTGCTTGCCTCGCTCTGAGACCCATGGTGATGTGGGTCTTCTGGTTTGAGGCCACATGTGCTGGGTACCTCAACTTTCGATGATGTGGCCCCACGGGTGTGAGGACACTCGTGCCTGATTCCCAGCCCCTTGCTGATGTGGGCACTCTGGTGAGAGTCTGATCATGACTGGGTTCCTTACCCTTCTGTGAGGTGGGCGCTCTGATGTGAGGTCACTCCTGCCTGGATGGCTCACGTCGCCTTGGCGACGTAGGCCCTCTGTTGGCCACTGAAGCATGCTGGGAGCCTCCTACCCTGTTTAATCAGGGCCCTGGAAGAAACGCATATGCCCTTTTTGACCAAGTGCATCATTGTCGAAGTTCTGCCTCTTCTCCTATACTTTCAGAGGACTTCCCGTCTACCTCCTGAAATCGTATTCCTGGAATTCTGCCCCGCGTTCAAGTCCTCTTTGCAGCCTTACTTCAATATATTTTTGGATGATAGCTGTCATTTATAACTCTGCAGGTTTGTGAATTACAGTGCCTCTGAGCTCCATTCTTCAACTCGCTTTCTTGTGAGCTGGCCGCAAAACCGCAGGATTGCTTCAGGCCCTAATCTGGTTCCGGCACGGCATGATGAGCCTTTGGCTAATTCCTCTTCCTGATGGGAAATGAGCGTTAAATTTGCTCGTGCAGACACCTACAGCTAATCTCTCATTGGTTCTCCCTATTCCTGTTCATCTTGCGCAGAAATTCCAAACTGTGCCAAACAGGAGGTTAAAGGCACTGACTCTCCAAGTGGGGAAAGAGTTAGTAAAGCGTCTGGAATGGTAAAACCGAGTATGAGGGGACGAAAACTGAGATGCCTTTAAAAAGGTTTCCCGGTCACACGGTGGACCATATTCTGGGTTTCCCATGCGTGTTTTACCTGAAGGAAGAATCCCTTAAACCTGGAGAGGTGGGACCCATGGAACGGGTACCATGCAGTATGACTTCAAAGGGTCTGACTTTGCTCACCGAACCTCACCAATGCTATCAGCCCGAAGTGTCCAGCCTTATGTCTCACCCAGCTCTGCATGTAGATGTGGTAAATCCAGGTTGCATCACAAGCCCTGAATGAATTATTTAAGAATTATTCTCTATTTCACTGTCATTGTGTTTTGTTTTTGAAATTTATTTTGATAATGGGATTTATCAGATTTTCACTGCTGCGTTTAGGCCGCTGTACACACGCTTGATTTCCTTATGGAGACATATAAATCCATGGGTTTTAAGATTCTTACTTGTCAGGTGTCTTCCCAGGCATTGAATATGGGGTGTTGAGTCCATTTCGTTGAGCAAGGAGTAGGTCTTGTCTATTATATATTTGGCTTATGGAACGGTATCTGTGCTAATTTCAATCTCTGGTTTTATGCAGCACCCCAACTCACCTTTCCCCATAAGCAAGCATAAGTTGGTTTTCTAAATTTGAGACGCTGTTCTGTTTTGTAATTCAGTTCATGTGTAGCCAAGTTTACATTCCGTGTATTAGTGATATCTTATGAGGTTTCATATTCTGTGTGACTTATTTCTCGTAGAATCATCGTACCTGAATCCACTCATTATGCCGCTATGGGCCTGATGACGTAGATTTCATTGCTGTGTGATATTCCATTGTACTTACGTAGCACAACTTCTTTATCCATTTTTTGCTTTCTCGGATATTTAACTTGTACCGTAGACAAGGTTCTTGTAAACAGAGCCGTCCCAAACTTTGGGGTGGCTGTGTGTTTTTGATTTTAATTTCAATAAGCAATAGGACAATAAGTTGAAGTGCCATAGGCTGTGTTGCTTTGTTTCCTTCGTGATTCAGGATACACCATACACTTCTCCAGAGTGGCTGTTGGCAATTTATATCCCGCCCATCAGCATAACAAGGCTCCCTGTTCTCCATGACCTGTCCTGCCTTTCTGGATTTTACACTTTTTTCAGATGACCCTTTGGACCGGGGGGCAGTGAGACTTCATTGTAGTGCAGATTTCCTTACACGCTTGCTTGGTTGGACAAAAAGGGCGTATGCGTTTTTTCCTGAATATATTCAGGAAAAAACGCATACGCCCTTTTTGGCCAAGTGCATCATTGTCGCCGTTCTGCCTCTTTTCCTATGCTTTAAGTGCAATTCCTGTCTACCCCCTGAAATCGTTTTCCTGAATTTCTGCCCCGCTTTCAAGTCCTCTTCGCAGACTTCCTTCAATATATTTTTGGACGATAGCTGTCATTTATAACTCTGCATGTTTGTGAATTACAGTGACCCTGAGCTCCTTTCTTCAACTCGCTTTCCTGTGAACTGGCCGAAAAACCACAGGATTGCTTCAGGCCCTAATCTGGTTCTGGCAGGGCATGCTGAGCCTTTGGTTAATTCCTCTTCCTGGTGGGAAATGAGCGTTATATTTGCCCGTGCAGACACCTACATCTAGTCTCTCATTGGTTCTCCCTATTCCTGTTCATCTTGCGCAGAAATTGCAAACTGTGCCAAACAGGAGGTTAAAGGAACTGACACTCCAAGGGGGGAGAGTGTTAGTTAAGCGTCTGGAATGGTGAAACCGAGTATAAAGGGACGAAAACAGAAATGCATTTGAAAACGTTTCCTAATCACATGGTGGACCATACTCTGGGTTTCCCATACATGATTTAGAGGAAGGAGGAATACCTTAATCCTGGAGAGTTGGGACCCATGGAATGGGTACCAAGCAGTATGACTTCAAAGGGTCTGCATTTGCTCACCGAACCTCACCAATCCTATCAGGGTGAAGTGTCCGGCCTTATCTGTACCCAGCTCTGGGTGTAGATGTGGTAAATCCAGGTTGCATCAGAAACCCTGAGTAAATTATTTAAGGATTGCTCTCTATTTCACTGTCATTGTGTTTTGTTTTTGAAATTTATTTTGATAATGGGATTTATCGGATTTTCACTGCTGCGTTTAGGCCACTGAACACACGCTTGATTCTCTTATGGAGACATATAAATCCATGGATATTCAGATACTTACTAGGCAGGTATACTCCTAGGGGTTGAATATGGGGTGTTGAGTCCATTTCGTTGAGCAAGGGGTAGGTCTGGTCTATTACATATTTGGCTTATGGAACGGTATCTGTGCAAATTTCAATCTCTGTTTTTATGCAGCACCCCAACTCACCTTTCCCAAAAAGGAAGCATAAGTTGGTTTTCTAAATTTGAGACCCTGTTCTGTTTTGTAATTCAGTTCATGTGTAGCCAAGTTTACATTCCGTGTATTAGTGATATCTTATGATGTTTCTTTTTCTGTGTGACCTATTTCACGTAGAATCATCGTACCTGAATCCGCTCATTATGCCGCTATGGGCTTTATGACATAGATTTCATTGCTGAGTGATATTCCATTGTACGTACGTACCATAACTTCTTTATCCGTTTTTCGCTCTCTGGGATATTTAACTTGTACCGTAGACGATGTTCTTGTAAACAGAGTCGTCCGAAACTTTGGGGTGGCTGTGTGGTCTTGATTTTAATTTCCCTAAGCTATAGGACCATAAGTGGAAGTGCCATAGGCTGTGTTGCTTTCTTTCTTACGTGTTTCAGGAAACAACATTCACTTCTCCAGAGGGGCAGTTGGCAATTCACATCCCGCCCATCGGCATAAAAATGCTCCCTCTTCTCCATGGCCTGTCCTGCCTTTCTGGATTTTACACTTTTCTCAGATGGCCCTTTTGACCGGGGGGCAGTGAGACTTCATTGTAGTGCAGATTTCCTTTACATGCTTGCTTGGTTGGCCAAAACGGGCGTATGCCTCTTTTCCTGAATATATTCAGGAAAAAACGCATACGCCCTTTTTGGCCAAGTGCATCATTGTCGCCGTTCTGCCTCTTTTCCTATGCTTTAAGTGCAATTCCAGTCTACCCCCTGAAATCGTTTTCCTGAATTTCTGCCCCGCTTTCAAGTCCTCTTCGCAGACTTCCTTCAATATATTTTTGGACGATAGCTGTCATTTATAACTCTGCAGGTTTGTTAATTACAGTGTCCCTGAGCTCCTTTCTTCAACTCGCTTTCCTGTGAGTTGGCCGCAAAACCACAGGATTGCTTCAGGCCCTAATCTGGTTCCGGCAGGGCATGCTGAGCCTTTGGTTAATTCCTCTTCCTGGTGGGAAATGAGCGTTACATTTGCCCGTGCAGACACCTACAGCTAGTCTCTCATTTGTTCTCCCTATTTCTGTTCATCTTGCTCAGAAATTGCAAACGGTGCCAAACAGGAGGTTAAAGGCACTGACTCTCCAAGTGGGGAGAGTGTTAGTTAAGCACCTGGAATGGCGAACCCGAGTATAAAGTGACGAAAACTGAAATGCATTTGAAAACGTTTCCCAATCACATGGTGGAACATACTGTGGGTTGCCCATACATGATTTAGCTGAAGGAAGAACCCTTTCAACCTGGAGAGTTGGTACCCATGGAATGGGTACCATGCAGTATGATTTCAAAGGGTCTGCATTTGCTCACCGAACCTCACCAATGCTATCAGGCCGAAGTGTCCGGCCTTATGTCTCCCCAGCTCTGGGTGTAGATGTGGTAAATCCGGGTTGCATCAGAAGCCCTGAGTGAATTATTTAAGAATTGCTCTCTGTTTCACTGTCATTGTGTTTTGCTTTTTGAAATTTATTTTGATAATTGGATTTATCGGGTGTTCACTGTTGCGTTTAGGCCGCTGTACACACGCTTGATTTCCTTATTGAGACATATAAATCCATGGGTTTTAAGATTCTTACTTGTCAGGTATCATCCCAGGCGTTGAATATGGGGTGTTGAGTCCATTTCGTTGAGCAAGGAGTAGGTCTTGTCTAGTACATATTTGGCTTATGGAACGGTATGTGTGCTAATTTCAATCTCTGGTTTTATACAGCACCCCAACTCAACATTCCCCTTAAGCAAGCATAAGTTTTTATCTGAATGTGAGACTCTGTTCGGTTTTGTATTTCAGTTTATGTGTAGCCAAGTTTACACTCCCTCTATTAGTGATATCTTATGATACTTATCTTTCTCTGTGTGACGTATTTCTCTTAGAATCATCATATTTAAATCCACTCAATTTGCTGCTACAGGCCTGATGACATTGATTTCATTGCTGAGTGATATTCCGTTGTACGTAAGTAGCACAACTCCTTTATCCATTTTTTTCTTTCTGGGATATTTAATTTGTACTGGACTCGAGTTTCTTGTAAACACAGCAGCCCTAAATTTTGTGCTGGCTGTGTCTTGTTGATTTTAATTTTCCTAAGCTATAGGGCTAAAAGTGGAAGTACCCTAGGCTCTGTAGCTTTGTTTTTCAGATGTTTCAGGATACACCATAAACATCTCCAGAGTGTCTGTTGGCAATTTACATCCCGCCCATCAGCATAACAAGGCTCCCTGTTCTCCATGGCCTGTCCTGTGTTTCTGGTTTTTACACTTTTTTCAGATGGCCCTTTTGACGAATGGGAAATGAGACTTCATTGTAGTGCGGATTTCCATTGCTGGAGTGCTTGGTTGGCCAAAAAGGGCATATGCGTTTTTTCCTGAATATATTCAGGAAAAAATGTTTACGCACTTTTGTCCAAGTGCATCAGTGTCAAAGATCTGCCGCTTTTCACATGCTTTAAATGCAATTCCAATCTACCTCCTGAAATATGATTCCTGCAATTCTGCCTCGTTTTCAAGTCCTCTTTGCAGACTTACTTCAATATATTTTTGCCAATAGCTGTCATTTATATCTCTGCAGGTTTGTGAATTACAGTGCCCGTGATTTCCTTTCTTAACTCGTTTCCTTGAAAGCTGGCCACAGAACCGCAGGTTTGCTTTAGGCCATAATCAGGGTCCGACACGGCACTCTGAGCCTTTGGTTAATTCCTCTTCCTGGTGGGAAATTAGAGTTAAATGTGCCCCTCCAGACACCTGCCTCACTCCCAGCCCCTTGGTTATGTGTGTCCTGTAGTTTGAGGCCACATGTGCTGGGTTCCTCACCTTTGGCTGATGTGGCCCCACTGGTGTGAGGACACTCCTGCCTGGTTCCCATCCCCTTGGTGATGTGGACCCTCCGGTGAGAGTCTGATCCTGGCTGGGTTCCTCACACTTCTGAGAGGTGGGCCCTCTTCTCTGAGGTCACTCCTGCCTGGCTGGCCCACCCCGCCTTGACGACGTCGGCTCTCTCGTGGGAGTTGGTGCCTGCTGCGAGTCTCCTCCCCTTGGTAATGAGGGCCCTCTGGCGTCAGGCCCTAACTCCTGGCCTCCCAAAATTTTCTGATGTGCGCCCTGTGGTGCGAGTACACTCCTGACAGGTTCCCAACACCATGGGAATGTGGGCCTTCTGCTCTGAGGTCCCAACGGTGAGTTGCTAAGTTTCATGATGAGGGCCCTCTGGTGTGAGTTCACTCCGGCCTGGATCCCATAGCCTCGCTGCTCCTGGCCACCTGCGGGGAGGTTACAACTGCGGGATTCCTCACCTTTTTTCTTCTATGGGCCCTCTGTTTTGAGACTCCTCCTGCCTGCCTCACTCCCAGCCCCTTGGTGATGTGTGTCCTCTGGTTTGAGGCCACGTGTGCTGGGTCCCTCACCTTTCGATGATGTGGCCCCACTGGTGTGAGGACACTCTTGCCTGGTTCCTATCCCCTTGATGATGTGGGCCCTCTGGTGAGAGTCTGATCCTGGCTGGGTTCCTCCCACTTCTGGGAGGTGGGCCCTCTGCTGTGAGGTCACTCCTGCCTGCCTGGCACACCCCGCCTGGGCAACATCGGCCCTCTTGTGGCAGTTGGAGCATGCTGGGAGCCTCCTCCCCTCGGTGATGAGGGCCCTCTTGCGTCAGGCCCTAACTGCTGGGTACCCACATTTTCTGATACGTGCTAAGTGGTGCGAGGACACTCCTGCGAGGTTCCCATCCCCATGGGGATGTGGGCCTTCTGCTCTGAGGTCCCAATGGCTGGGTTGCTTACAGTTTCATGATGTGGGCCCTCTGCTGTGAGTTCACTGCAGCCTGGATCACATAGACTCGGTGCTCTGGGCCGCCTGCTGGGAGGTTCCCACTGCAGGATTCCTCACATTTTTATTCTATTGGCCCTGTGTTCTGAGGCTACTCATGCCTGCCTCAATCCGAGCCCCTTGGAGATGTGGGTCCTCTGGTTTAGGCCTCATGTGCTGGTTACCTCACCTTTCTATGATGTGGTCACCCTGGTGTGAAGACAGTCCTGCCTGGTTCTGATCCCCTTGGTGATGTGGGCCCTCTGGTGAGAGTCTTATCCTGGCTGGGTTCCTCACCCTTCTGTGAGGTAGGCCCTCTGCAGTGAGGTCACTCCTGCCTGGCTGTCACACGTCACCTTGTCGACATGGGCCCTCAGTTGGGAGTTGGTGCCTGCTTGGGGTCTCCTCCCCTTGGTAATGAGGGCCCTCTGGCGTCAGACCCTAACTTCTGGGCTCCCAAAATTATCTGATGTGTGCCCTGAGGTGCGAGTACACTTATGCCATGTTTCCAACCACATAGGAATCTGGGCCTTCTGCTCTGAGGTCCCAAAGCCTGGGTTGCTCACAGTTTCATGATGAGGGCCCTCTGTTTTGAGTTCAGTCAGGTATGGATCCCATAGCCTCGCTGCTCCTGGCCGCCTGCTGGGAGGTTCCAACTGCGGGATTCCTCACCTTTTTTCTTCTATGGGCCCTCTGTTTTGAGACTCCTCCTGCCTGCCTCACTCCCAGCCCCTTGGTGATGTGTGTCCTCTGGTTTGAGGCCACGTGTGCTGGGTCACTCACATTTCGTTGATGAGGTCCCACTGGTGTGAGGACACTCCAGCCTGGTTCCCATTCTCTTGGTGATGTGGGACCTCTGGTGAGAGTCTGATCCTCCTTGGGTTCCTCACACTTTTGTGAGGTGGGCCCTCTGCTCTGAGGTCACTCTTGCCTGGCTGGCACACCCCGCATTGGCGACGGCGGCCCACTGGTAGCAGTTGGAGCCTGCTGGGAGCCTCCTCTCCTCGGTGATGAGAGCCCTCTGGTGTCAGGCCCTAACTGCTGGGCTCCCCACATTTTCTGATGTGTGCCCACTGGTGCGATGACACTCCTACTTGGTTCCCTTCCCCATGGGGATGTGGGCCTTGTGCTCTGAGGTCACAACGGCTGGTTTGCTCACAGTTTCATGATGAGGGCCCTCTGTTGTGAGTTCATCACTGCCTGGATCCCATAGCCTCGGTGCTCTGGGCCGCCTGCTGGGATGTTCCAACTGCTGGATTCCTCACCTTTTTTATACAATGGGCCATGTGTTGTGAGGTTAATCCTGCCTGCCTCGCTCCAAGACCCATGGTGATGTGGGTCCTCTGGTTTGAGGCCACATTTTCTTGTTACCTCAACTTTTGATGATATGGCCCCACGGGTGTGATGACACTCCTGCCTGGTTCACAGCCCCTTGCTGATGTGGGCACTCTGGTGAGAGTCTGATCCTGGCTGGGTTCCTTACCCTTCTGTGAGGTGGGCCCTCTGATGTGAGGTCACTCCTGCCTGGCTGGCTCACGTCGCCTTGATGATGTGGGTCCTCTGTTGGCCACTAAAGCATTCTGGGAGCCTCCTACCCTCTTTAATGAGGGCCCTGGTAAAAACGCATATGCACATTTTGACCAAGTGCATCATTGTCCAGGATCTGCCTCTTCTCCTATGGTTTCAGAGCACTTCCCGTCTACGTCCTGAAATCATATTCCAGGAATACTGCCCCGCTTTCAAGTCCTCCTCGCAGCCTTACTTCAATATATTTTTGTATGATACCTGTCATTAATAACTCTGCAGGTTTGTTAAATACAGTGTCCCTGAGCTCCTTTCTTCAACATGCTTTCTTGTGAGCTGGCCGAAAAACCGCAGGATTGCTTCAGGCCGTAATCTGGTTTCGGCACGGCACGCTGAGCCTTTGGTAAATTCCTCTTTCTGGTGAGAAATGAGCATTCAATTTGCCCGTGGAGACACCTACAGCTAGTCTCTCATTGGTTCTCCCTATTCCTGTTCATCTTGTGCAGAAATTGCAAACTGTGCCAAACAGGAGGTTAAAGGCACTGACTCTCCAAGTGGGTAGAGGGTTAGTAAAGCATCTGGAATGGTGAACCCGAGTACCAGGGAACGAAACCTGAGAGCCATTTAAAATGGTTTCCCAGTCTCACAGTGGACAATACTCTGGGTTTCCCATGCATGTTTTAGCTGAAGGAAGAATTCCTTAAACCTGGAGATTATTGACCCATGGAATGGGTACCATGCAGTATGACTAAAAAGGGTCTGAATTTGCTCACCGAACCTCACCAATGCTATCAGTTCGAAGTGTCCAGCCTTATGCCTCACCCAGCTCTGGGTGTAGATGTGGTAAATCCAGGTTTCATCACGAGCCCTGAATCAATTATTTAAGAATTGCTGTCTCTTTCACTGTCATTGTGTTTTGTTTTTGTAATTTAGTTTGATAATGGGATTTATCGGATTTTCACTGCTGCGTTCATGCCGCTGTACAAACGCTTGATTCTCCTACAGAGAAATATAAATCCACGGGTTTTAAGATTCTTACTAGTCAGGTATATTCCTAGGCGTTGAATATGTGGTGTTGAGTCCATGTCGTTGAACAAGGAGTAGGTCTTGACTATTACATATTTGGCTTATGGAACGGTATCTGTGCTATTTTCAATCTCTGGTTTTATGCAGCACCCCAACTCACCTTTGCCCTTAAGCAAGCATAAGTTGGTTTTCTAAATTTGAGTCCCTGTTCTGTTTTGTAATTCAGTTCATGTGTAGCCAAGTTTACATTCCGTGTATTAGTGATATCTTATGATGTTTCATTTTCTGTGTGACTTATTTCACTTAGAATCACTGTAGCTGAATCCACTCATTATGCCGTGATGGGCCTGATGACATAGATTTCATTGCTGAGTGATATTCCATTGTACGTACGAACCACAACTTCTTTATCCATTTTTCACATTCTGGGATATTTAACTTGTACCGTAGATGAGGTTCTTGTAAACAGAGCCGTCCGAAACTTTGGGGTGGCTGTGTGTTTTTGATTTTAATTTCCCTAAGCTATAGGACCATAACTGGAAGTGCCGTAGGCTCCGTTGCTTTGTTTTTTAGGTGTTTCAGGAAACACCATACACTTCTCCAGGGTGGCTGTTGGCAATTTACATCCCGCCCATCAGCATAACAAGGCTCCCTGTTCTCCATGGCCTGTGCTGTCTTTCTGGATATTACACTTTTTTTAGATGGCCCTTTTGACCAGGGGGCTGTGAGACTTCATTGTAGTGCATAATTCTTTAACATGCTTGCATGGTTGGCCAAAAAGGGCGTATGCGTTTTTTCCTGAATATATTCAGGAAAAAACGCATACGCCCTTTTTGGCCAAGTGCATCATTGTCGACGTTCTGCCTCTTTTCCTATGCTTCAAATGCAATTCCAGTCTACCCCCGAAATCGTTTTCTTGCAATTCTGCCCACTTACAAGTCCTCTTCGCAGCCTTCGTTCAATATATTTTTGGACGATAGCTGTCATTTATAACTCTGCAGGTTTGTGAATTACAGTGCCCCTGAGCTCCTTTCTTCAACTCGCTTTCTTGTGAGCTGGCCGCAAACACACATGATTGCTTCAGGCCCTAATCTGGTTCCGGCACGGCATGCTGAGCCTTTGGTGAATTCCTCTTCCTGGTGGGAAATGAGCGTTAAATTTGCCTGTGCAGACATCTCCAGCTAGTCTCTCATTGATTCCCCCTATTCCTGCTCATCTTGCGCAGATATTGCAAACTGTGCCAAACAGGAGGTTAAAGGCACTGAGTCTCCAAGTGGGGAGAGTGTTAGTAAAGGGTCTGGAATGGTGAACCCGAGTAAAAGGGGACGAAAACTGAGATGCATTTGAAAACGTTTCCCGGTCACATGGTGCACCATACTTGGGTTTTCCATGCATGTTTTAGCTGAAGGAAGAATCCCTCAAACCTGGAGAGTTGGGACCCATGGAATGGGTACCATGCAGTATGACTTCAAAGGGTCTGCACTTGCTCATCGAACCTCACCAATGCTATCAGCCCGAAGTGTCCAACCTTATGTCTCACTCAGCTCTGGGTGTAGATGTGGTAAATCCAGGTTGCATCACAAGCCCTGAATGAATTATTTAAAAATTGCTCTCTATTTCACTGTCATTGTGTTTTGTTTCTGTAATTCATTTTGATAATGGGATTTATCGGATTTTCTCTGCTGCATTCTTGCAGCTGTACACACGCTTGATTCTCTTATGGAGACATATAAATCCATGGGTTTGAAGATTCTGATCAGTCAGGTGTATTCCTAGGCTTTGAATATGGGGTGTTTAGTCCATTTCGTTGAGCAAGGGGTAGGTCTTGAGTATTATATATTTGGCTTATGGAAAGGTATCTGTGCTAATTTCTATCTCTGGTTTTATGCAGCACCCCAACTCACATTTCCCCTTAAGCAAGCATAAGTTGGTTTTCTAAATTTGAGACCCTGTTCTGTTTTGTAATTCAGTTCATGTGTAGCCAAGTTTACATTCCTTGTATTAGAGATATCTTATGATGTTTCATTTTCTGTGTGACTTATTTCACTTAGAATCATCGTACCTGAATCCACTCATTATGCCGCAATGGGCCTGATGACATAGATTTCATTGGTGAGTGATATTCCATTGTACGTACGTACCACAATTTCTTTATCCATTTTTCGCTTTCTTGGATATTTAACTTGTACCGTAGACGAGGTTCTTGTAAACAGAGCCGTCCGAAACTTTGGGGTGGCTGTGTGTTTTTGATTTTAATTTCCCTAAGCTATAGGACCATAAGTGGAAGTGCCATAGGCTGTGTTGCTTTGTTTCCTACGTGTTTCTGGAAACACCATACACTTCTCCAGAGTGGTTGTTGGCAATTTACATCCTGCCCATCAGCATGACAAGGCTCCCTCTTCTCCATGGTCTGTGCTGCCTTTCTGGATTTTACACTTTTTTCAGATGGCCCTTTTGACCGGGGGGCAGTGAGACTTCATTGTAGTGCAGATTTCCTTTACACGCTTGCTTGGTTGTCCAAAAAGGGCGTATGCGTTTTTTCCTGAATATATTCAGGAAAAAACGCATACGCCCTTTTTGGCCAAGTGCATCATTGTCGTCGTTCTGCCTCTTTTCCTATGCTTTAAATGCAATTCCAGTCTACCCCCTGAAATCGTTTTCCTGAAATTCTGCCCCACTTTCAAGTCCTCTTCGCAGCCTTCCTTCAATATATTTTTAGACCATAGCTGTCATTTATAACTCTGCAGGTTTGTGAATTACAGTGCCCCTGAGCTCCTTTCTTCAACTCGCTTTCTTGTGAGTTGGCCGCAAACCCGCAGGAATGCTTCAGGCCCTAATCTGGTTCTGGCACGGCATGCTGAGCCTTTGGTTAATTCCTCTTCCTGGTGGGAAATGAGCGTTAAATTTGCCCGTGCAGACACCTTCACACGAGTCGTCATGGTGCCCCTTTGCCCCGGTTATCTCTATGGAGGTTGGAGTTGGAGGGCCTCCTCACTCAAGGTCAGTGTGCCCACGGAGCCAACCCTGCAACTTCAGGGCATGTTTGGTGGTTAGGATCACCACGTGGGGTCCTTTTCCCTTAGGAGGGAGGTGGCCTTTTGGGCTGCTGATTTCCAGGTTTTCGGATACTGCCAGTATCTTGGCCAGATGTGGCGGTGGGCCAATCCCCTTGGTGACCGTAGTTTATCCTACCTGGATCGCATTCTTGCATTGTTCCATTTCAAGTGGTCCCAGGTTTTGCACTAATACTCCAATGGCGATTCACCGTTCACCAGGAATGTAAAGGTCAAAGGGTTTAGCTAAATTAGGGAGTTCCTGTGCAAGGGTCTGAATTGACTGCTCTTTCCATTCTTGAAAGGCCACTTCTGCATTCTATTCAAAAGGATCATCACCTTTTCCTTTCAGTGTTTCATATAGAGGCCGAGCTAGCAGACTGTAGTTAGGGATCCAGAAGCAGCAAACCCTGGCCTCCCCAGGAACCCCTAAGCTGTCTTCTAGTTTTAGAAATGGGTAAGGCTGTAAATTGTTTCTTCCCTTTCCTGGGATGGGCTTCTCCGACCTTCTGTGAGAATGAAGCCCAGGCAGGTCACCGTAGTCTGTGATATTTGAGCTTTTTCTTGGACAACTTGTATCCTTTATTGGCTTCGTAGTTCAGAGGTCTCCTTAGTAGGGCTGGCGATCAGAATGTCGTCTGCATATTGAAGGAGTGTTTCCTTTTCCAGAGGTAGAACTTTTAGGTCTTTAGCTGAGCTTTCCCCAAAGATGGTGTGGGAATTTTTGAACCCTTGGGACAACACGGCCCGGAAGTATTGTTTTAGTTGTATGTTGAGTCCTGCCACTCACAAGCCAAAATTTCTTGTGACTCTGGGACTAATAGAATACAAAAGAAGGCATCATTGAAGACTAATACAGAATACCATGTCCTGGTGGTTGGTAGAATGACCAGCAGGGTGTAGGGTTTAGGAACTACTGGAGGTATATCCTCAGTGGCTTAACTGACTGTCCTGACATCCTTTACCAGGACTCCAGCAGCCCATGGGGCTCTCGAGGTCAGGCCAATCCCAGGATATGGAGCTCACCTGGGCAGGTACCCCACCCCCACCCCAGCCCATGGGGCTCTCGTGTTCAGGCCCCTCCCAGGATATGGGGTTCCCTGGGCAGGTTCCCCTGCAGCCCATGGGGCTCTCGTGGTCAGGCCCCTCCCAGGATACAGAGCTACCCTTGCAGGTACCATGGCAGGGCTGGGAACACAGGAACCGTGCATATCGCCCTCATTGCAGAGCACTCCCAGCTCACCTGTCACTCAGATCTGACACAGAGCACCTCAGAGCAGGACTTGAACTAACAAACAGCAGCTCCGACAGGTCTGTGACCCTGGGCATCACTCTGTGTGGCCTCCCTCCACCTGGTCTTCCAGAGACTTCCACTGCACCCGGGGCACCAGGCCTCTGTCTCCACCCACCAGCCACCCCTCCTCTCCCTGACTCCTGGGTTCCTCTCATTAGGAGAGGGTTTTCTTGAAGTTGTCTCCCACTCATGGGCCAGATAATATAATTAGAAAACAAGCCAGAGCTGCAGCCCCTTGTCTATCCTGACTCTCAGGAGCCCACACCTGTTCCTTGGACCTGGCCGATTCAGCAAGTTCCAGTTTCTGCAACTGTGAGCCCCTGAGGGGTGATTATTGGCTGGCCTGGGAAGCCTGACCGTGCCGGCCAGCCCTCCCCAGGTGTGCCTGGGTTCAGATCAATATAAACACCGCTCCAGGCAGCAAGAGCCCCTGCAGCTGTGCCTGACGCCATTTTCTCTGCCCTGTCAGCAGTCTTGGGGCTGGACTGGTGGGAGGGACTGAGAGGCCACAGCTTTGTGGGTGGCCCAGTGTGAGTGGGGCTCTGCTGGACTTTCTGCAGCAGTTGCCAAGATGCCACCTGCTAAAGAAGAGGATGTGTCACCCATACCTGCCGCTGGAATTTCTCCCTGGGCAGAGGTGAGTGAGGAAGAAAGCAGTGGGGGCCGGGACAGCAGGGGTATCTCAGGCAGGGAAATGGAAAGCTTCCAGAAGAGCACCCAGGGCCAGGACCACCCTGGCTGGCCTGCAGGCACCAAGTCGGCTGGCATGCTGTCGCTCATGTGGCTCCATGGCCCTTCCTCTAGGCTTTCAAGTCCTTGTACATATTCAGGTGTTTTACCTGGGAAGGGTGGGAACATTTCAGCAGCAGCTGGCCTGGGGCTCAGCCCACGTTTACTCACAGATGCCTCGGCACGGTCCCCCAGCTTTGCAATGAGGACGCTTGTTGCGTGGGGCCTGCTGGCTGAATGGGAGATGATTCCCCACCACTGACCAACTTCAGAATTGCTTACAACTGGAGCAAGTGCCCTGATACGGTTTTCCTCTGTGTAACTGGTGGGTTCTGTTTTTTTTTCTTTTTTTCGTTTTTGGTTCAAGGTAGATTTTATTCCTCTTTTTTGTATTTACAGATATAAGCATGGAAATAATTTATTCATATAAATACATGTATGTGAAGGGAAGAATATTTTCTCTGTTTTACTTTTTGTAATTTGAATTTTATTTTATTTTTTTATACAGCAGGTTCTTTTTGGTTATCTCTTTTATACATATAAATGTATATATGCCAATCCCAATCTCTCAACTCCTCCCACCACCACCCCCCAACAGCTTTCCCCCCTTGGTGTCCATACGTTTGTTGTCTACATCTGTTGCTCTATTTCTGCCTTGCAAAACGGTTCATCTGTAAAATTTGTCTAGGTTCCACATATAGGCATTAATATACAAGATTTGTTTTTCTATTTCTGACTTACTTCACTCTGTATGACAGTCTCTAGATCCATCAACGTCTCTACAAATGACCCAATTTCATTCCTTTTTATGGCTTAGTAATATTCCATTTTATATATGTACCACTTCTTTATGCATTCGTCTGTCTGTGGGCATTTAGGTTGCTTCCATTACCTGGATATTGTAAATAGTGATGCAATGAACATTGCGGTGAATGTCTCTTTTTGATTTATGGTTTTGTCTGGGTATATGCCCAGTAGTGGGATTGCTGTATCATATGGTAATTCTATTCTTAATTTTATAAGAAACTCCATAATGTTCTCCACAGTGACTGTATCAATTTACATTCCCAACAATAGTGGAAGAGGGTTCCTTATCTCCACACCCTTTCCAGCATTTGTTGTTTGTAGATTTTCTGATGATGCCCATTCTAACATGTGTGAGGTGATACACCATGGATGAGTCTATTTCGTTGAGCAAAGAGTAGGTCTTGTCTAGTACATATTTGGCTTATGGAACGGTATGTGTGCTAATTTCAATCTCTGGTTTTATACAGCACCCCAACTCAACATTCCCCTTAAGCAAGCATAAGTTTTTATCTAAATGTGAGACTCTGTTCGGTTTTGTATTTCAGTTTATGTGTAGCCAAGTTTACACTCCCTCTATTAGTGATATCTTATGATACTTATCTTTCTCTGTGTGACGTATTTCTCTTAGAATCATCATATTTAAATCCACTCAATTTGCTGCTACAGGCCTGATGACATTGATTTCATTGCTGAGTGATATTCCGTTGTACGTAAGTAGCACAACTCCTTTATCCATTTTTTTCTTTCTGGGATATTTAATTTGTACTGGACTCGAGTTTCTTGTAAACACAGCAGCCCTAAATTTTGTGCTGGCTGTGTCTTGTTGATTTTAATTTTCCTAAGCTATAGGGCTAAAAGTGGAAGTACCCTAGGCTCTGTAGCTTTGTTTTTCAGATGTTTCAGGATACACCATAAACATCTCCAGAGTGTCTGTTGGCAATTTACATCCCGCCCATCAGCATAACAAGGCTCCCTGTTCTCCATGGCCTGTCCTGTGTTTCTGGTTTTTACACTTTTTTCAGATGGCCCTTTTGACGAATGGGAAATGAGACTTCATTGTAGTGCGGATTTCCATTGCTGGAGTGCTTGGTTGGCCAAAAAGGGCATATGCGTTTTTTCCTGAATATATTCAGGAAAAAATGTTTACGCACTTTTGTCCAAGTGCATCAGTGTCAAAGATCTGCCGCTTTTCACATGCTTTAAATGCAATTCCAATCTACCTCCTGAAATATGATTCCTGCAATTCTGCCTCGTTTTCAAGTCCTCTTTGCAGACTTACTTCAATATATTTTTGCCAATAGCTGTCATTTATATCTCTGCAGGTTTGTGAATTACAGTGCCCGTGATTTCCTTTCTTAACTCGTTTCCTTGAAAGCTGGCCACAGAACCGCAGGTTTGCTTTAGGCCATAATCAGGGTCCGACACGGCACTCTGAGCCTTTGGTTAATTCCTCTTCCTGGTGGGAAATTAGAGTTAAATGTGCCCCTCCGGACACCTGCCTCACTCCCAGCCCCTTGGTTATGTGTGTCCTGTAGTTTGAGGCCACATGTGCTGGGTTCCTCACCTTTGGCTGATGTGGCCCCACTGGTGTGAGGACACTCCTGCCTGGTTCCCATCCCCTTGGTGATGTGGACCCTCCGGTGAGAGTCTGATCCTGGCTGGGTTCCTCACACTTCTGAGAGGTGGGCCCTCTTCTCTGAGGTCACTCCTGCCTGGCTGGCCACCCCGCCTTGACGACGTCGGCTCTCTCGTGGGAGTTGGTGCCTGTTGCGAGTCTCCTCCCCTTGGTAATGAGGGCCCTCTGGCGTCAGGCCCTAACTCCTGGCCTCCCAAAATTTTCTGATGTGCGCCTTGTGGTGCGAGTACACTACTGCCAGGTTCCCAACACCATGGGAATGTGGGCCTTCTGCTCTGAGGTCCGAACGATGGGTTGCTCAGTTTCATGATGAGGGCCCTCTGGTGTGAGTTCACTCCGGCCTGGATCCCATAGCCTCGCTGCTCCTGGCCACCTGCGGGGAGGTTACAACTGCGGGATTCCTCACCTTTTTTCTTCTATGGACCCTCTGTTTTGAGACTCCTCCTGCCTGCCTCACTCCCAGCCCCTTGGTGATGTGTGTCCTCTGGTTTGAGGCCACGTGTGCTGGGTCCCTCACCTTTCGATGATGTGGCCCCACTGGTGTGAGGACACTCTTGCCTGGTTCCTATCCCCTTGAAGATGTGGGCTCTCTGGTGAGAGTCTGATCCTGGCTGGGTTCCTCACCCTTCTGTGAGGTGGGCCCTCTGCTGTGAGGTCACTCCTGCCTGGCTGGCACACCCCGCCTGGGCAACATCGGCCCTCTTGTGGCAGTTGGAGCATGCTGGGAGCCTCCTCCCCTCGGTGATGAGGGCCCTCTTGCGTCAGGCCCTAACTGCTGGGTACCCACATTTTCTGATACGTGCTAAGTGGTGCGAGGACACTCCTGCGAGGTTCCCATCCCCATGGGGATGTGGGCCTTCTGCTCTGAGGTCCCAATGGCTGGGTTGCTCACAGTTTCATGATGTGGGCCCTCTGCTGTGAGTTCACTGCAGCCTGGATCACATAGACTCGGTGCTCTGGGCCGCCTGCTGGGAGGTTCCCACTGCAGGATTCCTCACCTTTTTTATTCTATTGGCCCTGTGTTGTGAGGCTACTCATGCCTGCCTCAATCCGAGCCCCTTGGAGATGTGGGTCCTCTGGTTTAGGCCTCATGTGCTGGTTTCCTCACCTTTCTATGATGTGGTCACCCTGGTGTGAAGACAGTCCTGCCTGGTTCTGATCCCCTTGGTGATGTGGGCCCTCTGGTGAGAGTCTTATCCTGGCTGGGTTCCTCACCCTTCTGTGAGGTAGGCCCTCTGCTGTGAGGTCACTCCTGCCTGGCTGTCACACGTCACCTTGTCGACATGGGCCCTCAGTTGGGAGTTGGTGCCTGCTTGGAGTCTCCTCCCCTTGGTAATGAGGGCCCTCTGGCGTCAGACCCTAACTTCTGGGCTCCCAAAATTCTCTGATGTGTGCCCTGAGGTGCGAGTACACTTATACCATGTTTCCAACCACATAGGAATGTGGGCCTTCTGCTCTGAGGTCCCAAAGCCTGGGTTGCTCACAGTTTCATGATGAGGGCCCTCTGTTTTGAGTTCAGTCAGGTCTGGATCCCATAGCCTCGCTGCTCCTGGCCGCCTGCTGGGAGGTTCCAACTGCGGGATTCCTCACCTTTTTTCTTCTATGGGCCCTCTGTTTTGAGACTCCTCCTGCCTGCCTCACTCCCAGCCCCTTGGTGATGTTTGTCCTCTGGTTTGAGGCCACGTGTGCTGGGTCACTCACATTTCGTTGATGAGGTCCCACTGGTGTGAGGACACTCCAGCCTGGTTCCCATTCTCTTGGTGATGTGGGCCGTCTGGTGAGAGTCTGATCCTCCTTGGGTTCCTCACACTTTTGTGAGGTGGGCCCTCTGCTCTGAGGTCACTCTTGCCTGGCTGGCACACCCCGCATTGGCGACGGCGGCCCACTGGTAGCAGTTGGAGCCTGCTGGGAGCCTCCTCTCCTCGGTGATGAGAGCCCTCTGGTGTCAGGCCCTAACTGCTTGGCTCCCCACATTTTTGATGTGTGCCCACTGGTGCGATGACACTCCTACTTTGTTTCCTTCCCCATGGGGATGTGGGCCTTGTGCTCTGAGGTCACAACAGCTGGTTTGCTCACAGTTTCATGTTGAGGGCCCTCTGTTGTGAGTTCATCACTGCCTGGATCCCATAGCCTTGGTGCTCTGGGCCGCCTGCTGGGATGTTCAAACTGCTGGATTCCTCACCTTTTTTATACAATGGGCCATGTGTTGTGAGGTTAATCCTGCCTGCCTCGCTCCAAGACCCATGGTCATGTGGGTCCTCTGGTTTGAGGCCACATTTTCTTGTTACCTCAACTTTTGTTGATATGGCCCCACGGGTGTGATGACACTCCTGCCTGGTTCACAGCCCCTTGCTGATGTGGGCACTCTGGTGAGAGTCTGATCCTGGCTGGGTTCCTTACCCTTCTGTGAGGTGGGCCCTCTAATATGAGGTCACTCCTGCCTGGCTGGCTCACGTCGCCTTGATGATGTGGGTCCTCTGTTGGTCACTAAAGCATTCTGGGAGCCTCCTACCCTCTTTAATGAGGGCCCTGGAAAAAACGCATATGCACATTTTGACCAAGTGCATCATTGTCCAGGATCTGCCTCTTCTCCTATGCTTTCAGAGCACTTCCCGTCTACGTCCTGAAATCATATTCCAGGAATACTGCCCCGCTTTCAAGTCCTCCTCGCAGCCTTACTTCAATATATTTTTGTATGATACCTGTCATTAATAACTCTGCAGGTTTGTTAAATACAGTGTCCCTGAGCTCCTTTCTTCAACATGCTTTCTTGTGAGCTGGCCGCAAAACCGCAGGATTGCTTCAGGCCGTAATCTGGTTTCGGCACGGCACGCTGAGCTTTTGGTAAATTCCTCTTTCTGGTGAGAAATGAGCATTCAATTTGCCCGTGGAGACACCTACAGCTAGTCTCTCATTGGTTCTCCCTATTCCTGTTCATCTTGTGCAGAAATTGCAAACTGTGCCAAACAGGAGGTTAAAGGCACTGACTCTCCAAGTGGGTAGAGGGTTAGTAAAGCATCTGGAATGGTGAACCCGAGTACCAGGGAACGAAACCTGAGAGCCATTTAAAATGGTTTCCCAGTCTCACAGTGGACAATACTCTGGGTTTCCCATGCATGTTTTAGCTGAAGGAAGAATTCCTTAAACCTGGAGATTATTGACCCATGGAATGGGTACCATGCAGTATGACTAAAAAGGGTCTGAATTTGCTCACCGAACCTCACCAATGCTATCAGTTCGAAGTGTCCAGCCTTATGCCTCACCCAGCTCTGGGTGTAGATGTGGTAAATCCAGGTTTCATCACAAGCCCTGAATCAATTATTTAAGAATTGCTGTCTCTTTCACTGTCATTGTGTTTTGTTTTTGTAATTTAGTTTGATAATGGGATTTATCGGATTTTCACTGCTGCGTTCATGCCGCTGTACAAACGCTTGATTCTCCTACAGAGAAATATAAATCCACGGGTTTTAAGATTCTTACTAGTCAGGTATATTCTTAGGCGTTGAATATGTGGTGTTGAGTCCATGTCGTTGAACAAGGAGTAGGTCTTGACTATTACATATTTGGCTTATGGAACGGTATCTGTGCTATTTTCAATCTCTGGTTTTATGCAGCACCCCAACTCACCTTTGCCCTTAAGCAAGCATAAGTTGGTTTTCTAAATTTGAGTCCCTCTTCTGTTTTGTAATTCAGTTCATGTGTAGCCAAGTTTACATTCCGTGTATTAGTGATATCTTATGATGTTTCATTTTCTGTGTGACTTATTTCACTTAGAATCACTGTAGCTGAATCCACTCATTATGCCGTGATGGGCCTGATGACATAGATTTCATTGCTGAGTGATATTCCATTGTACGTACGAACCACAACTTCTTTATCCATTTTTCACATTCTGGGATATTTAACTTGTACCGTAGATGAGGTTCTTGTAAACAGAGCCGTCCGAAAATTTGGGGTGGCTGTGTGTTTTTGATTTTAATTTCCCTAAGCTATAGGACCATAACTGGAAGTGCCGTAGGCTCCGTTGCTTTGTTTTTTAGGTGTTTCAGGAAACACCATACACTTCTCCAGGGTGGCTGTTGGCAATTTACATCCCGCCCATCAGCATAACAAGGCTCCCTGTTCTCCATGGCCTGTGCTGTCTTTCTGGATATTACACTTTTTTTAGATGGCCCTTTTGATCAGGGGGCTGTGAGACTTCATTGTAGTGCATAATTCTTTAACATGCTTGCATGGTTGGCCAAAAAGGGCGTATGCGTTTTTTCCTGAATATATTCAGGAAAAAACGCATACGCCCTTTTTGGCCAAGTGCATCATTGTCGACGTTCTGCCTCTTTTCCTATGCTTCAAATGCAATTCCAGTCTACCCCCGAAATCGTTTTCTTGCAATTCTGCCCACTTACAAGTCCTCTTCGCAGCCTTCCTTCAATATATTTTTGGACGATAGCTGTCATTTATAACTCTGCAGGTTTGTGAATTACAGTGCCCCTGAGCTCCTTTCTTCAACTCGCTTTCTTGTGAGCTGGCCGCAAACACACATGATTGCTTCAGGCCCTAATCTGGTTCCGGCACGGCATGCTGAGCCTTTGGTGAATTCCTCTTCCTGGTGGGAAATGAGCGTTAAATTTGCCTGTGCAGACACCTCCAGCTAGTCTCTCATTGATTCCCCCTATTCCTGCTCATCTTGCGCAGATATTGCAAACTGTGCCAAACAGGAGGTTAAAGGCACTGAGTCTCCAAGTGGGGAGAGTGTTAGTAAAGGGTCTGGAATGGTGAACCCGAGTAAAAGGGGACGAAAACTGAGATGCATTTGAAAACGTTTCCCGGTCACATGGTGCACCATACTTGGGTTTTCCATGCATGTTTTAGCTGAAGGAAGAATCCCTCAAACCTGGAGAGTTGGGACCCATGGAATGGGTACCATGCAGTATGACTTCAAAGGGTCTGCACTTGCTCATCGAACCTCGCCAATGCTATCAGCCCGAAGTGTCCAACCTTATGTCTCACTCAGCTCTGGGTGTAGATGTGGTAAATCCAGGTTGCATCACAAGCCCTGAATGAATTATTTAAAAATTGCTCTCTATTTCACTGTCATTGTGTTTTGTTTCTGTAATTCATTTTGATAATGGGATTTATCGGATTTTCTCTGCTGCATTCTTGCAGCTGTACACACGCTTGATTCTCTTATGGAGACATATAAATCCATGGGTTTGAAGATTCTGATCAGTCAGGTGTATTCCTAGGCTTTGAATATGGGGTGTTTAGTCCATTTCGTTGAGCAAGGGGTAGGTCTTGAGTATTATATATTTGGCTTATGGAAAGGTATCTGTGCTAATTTCTATCTCTGGTTTTATGCAGCACCCCAACTCACATTTCCCCTTAAGCAAGCATAAGTTGGTTTTCTAAATTTGAGACCCTGTTCTGTTTTGTAATTCAGTTCATGTGTAGCCAAGTTTACATTCCTTGTATTAGAGATATCTTATGATGTTTCATTTTCTGTGTGACTTATTTCACTTAGAATCATCGTACCTGAATCCACTCATTATGCCGCAATGGGCCTGATGACATAGATTTCATTGGTGAGTGATATTCCATTGTACGTACGTACCACAATTTCTTTATCCATTTTTCGCTTTCTTGGATATTTAACTTGTACCGTAGACGAGGTTCTTGTAAACAGAGCCGTCCGAAACTTTGGGGTGGCTGTGTGTTTTTGATTTTAATTTCCCTAAGCTATAGGACCATAAGTGGAAGTGCCATAGGCTGTGTTGCTTTGTTTCCTACGTGTTTCTGGAAACACCATACACTTCTCCAGAGTGGTTGTTGGCAATTTACATCCCGCCCATCAGCATGACAAGGCTCCCTCTTCTCCATGGTCTGTGCTGCCTTTCTGGATTTTACACTTTTTTCAGATGGCCCTTTTGACCGGGGGGCAGTGAGACTTCATTGTAGTGCAGATTTCCTTTACACGCTTGCTTGGTTGTCCAAAAAGGGCGTATGCGTTTTTTCCTGAATATATTCAGGAAAAAACGCATACGCCCTTTTTGGCCAAGTGCATCATTGTCGTCGTTCTGCCTCTTTTCCTATGCTTTAAATGCAATTCCAGTCTACCCCCTGAAATCGTTTTCCTGAAATTCTGCCCCACTTTCAAGTCCTCTTCGCAGCCTTCCTTCAATATATTTTTAGACCATAGCTGTCATTTATAACTCTGCAGGTTTGTGAATTACAGTGCCCCTGAGCTCCTTTCTTCAACTCGCTTTCTTGTGAGTTGGCCGCAAACCCGCAGGAATGCTTCAGGCCCTAATCTGGTTCCGGCACGGCATGCTGAGCCTTTGGTTAATTCCTCTTCCTGGTGGGAAATGAGCGTTAAATTTGCCCGTGCAGACACCTTCACACGAGTCGTCATGGTGCCCCTTTGCCCCGGTTATCTCTATGGAGGTTGGAGTTGGAGGGCCTCCTCACTCAAGGTCAGTGTGCCCACGGAGCCAACCAACCCTGCAACTTCAGGGCATGTTTGGTGGTTAGGATCACCACGTGGGGTCCTTTTCCCTTAGGAGGGAGGTGGCCTTTTGGGCTGCTGATTTCCAGGTTTTCGGATACTGCCAGTATCTTGGCCAGATGTGGCGGTGGGCCAATCCCCTTGGTGACCGTAGTTTATCCTACCTGGATCGCATTCTTGCATTGTTCCATTTCAAGTGGTCCCAGGTTTTGCACTAATACTCCAATGGCGATTCACCGTTCACCAGGAATGTAAAGGTCAAAGGGTTTAGCTAAATTAGGGAGTTCCTGTGCAAGGGTCTGAATTGACTGCTCTTTCCATTCTTGAAAGGCCACTTCTGCATTCTATTCAAAAGGATCATCACCTTTTCCTTTCAGTGTTTCATATAGAGGCCGAGCTAGCAGACTGTAGTTAGGGATCCAGAAGCAGCAAACCCTGGCCTCCCCAGGAACCCCTAAGCTGTCTTCTAGTTTTAGAAATGGGTAAGGCTGTAAATTGTTTCTTCCCTTTCCTGGGATGGGCTTCTCCGACCTTCTGTGAGAATGAAGCCCAGGCAGGTCACCGTAGTCTGTGATATTTGAGCTTTTTCTTGGACAACTTGTATCCTTTATTGGCTTCGTAGTTCAGAGGTCTCCTTAGTAGGGTTGGCGATCAGAATGTCGTCTGCATATTGAAGGAGTGTTTCCTTTTCCAGAGGTAGAATTTTAGGTCTTTAGCTGAGCTTTCCCCAAAGATGGTGTGGGAATTTTTGAACCCTTGGGACAACACGGCCCGGAAGTATTGTTTTAGTTGTATGTTGAGTCCTGCCACTCACAAGCCAAAATTTCTTGTGACTCTGGGACTAATAGAATACAAAAGAAGGCATCATTGAAGACTAATACAGAATACCATGTCCTGGTGGTTGGTAGAATGACCAGCAGGGTGTAGGGTTTAGGAACTACTGGAGGTATATCCTCAGTGGCTTAACTGACTGTCCTGACATCCTTTACCAGGACTCCAGCAGCCCATGGGGCTCTCGAGGTCAGGCCAATCCCAGGATATGGAGCTCACCTGGGCAGGTACCCCACCCCCACCCCAGCCCATGGGGCTCTCGTGTTCAGGCCCCTCCCAGGATATGGGGTTCCCTGGGCAGGTTCCCCTGCAGCCCATGGGGCTCTCGTGGTCAGGCCCCTCCCAGGATACAGAGCTACCCTTGCAGGTACCATGGCAGGGCTGGGAACACAGGAACCGTGCATATCGCCCTCATTGCAGAGCACTCCCAGCACACCTGTCACTCAGATCTGACACAGAGCACCTCAGAGCAGGACTTGAACTAACAAACAGCAGCTCCGACAGGTCTGTGACCCTGGGCATCACTCTGTGTGGCCTCCCTCCACCTGGTCTTCCAGAGACTTCCACTGCACCCGGGGCACCAGGCCTCTGTCTCCACCCACCAGCCACCCCTCCTCTCCCTGACTCCTGGGTTCCTCTCATTAGGAGAGGGTTTTCTTGAAGTTGTCTCCCACTCATGGGCCAGATAATATAATTAGAAAACAAGCCAGAGCTGCAGCCCCTTGTCTATCCTGACTCTCAGGAGCCCACACCTGTTCCTTGGACCTGGCCGATTCAGCAAGTTCCAGTTTCTGCAACTGTGAGCCCCTGAGGGGTGATTATTGGCTGGCCTGGGAAGCCTGACCGTGCCGGCCAGCCCTCCCCAGGTGTGCCTGGGTTCAGATCAATATAAACACTGCTCCAGGCAGCAAGAGCCCCTGCAGCTGTGCCTGACGCCATTTTCTCTGCCCTGTCAGCAGTCTTGGGGCTGGACTGGTGGGAGGGAGTGAGAGGCCACGGCTTTGTGGGTGGCCCAGTGTGAGTGGGGCTCTGCTGGACTTTCTGCAGCAGTTGCCAAGATGCCACCTGCTAAAGAAGAGGATGTGTCACCCATACCTGCCGCTGGAATTTCTCCCTGGGCAGAGGTGAGTGAGGAAGAAAGCAGTGGGGGCCGGGACAGCAGGGGTATCTCAGGCAGGGAAATGGAAAGCTTCCAGAAGAGCACCCAGGGCCAGGACCACCCTGGCTGGCCTGCAGGCACCAAGTCGGCTGGCATGCTGTCGCTCATGTGGCTCCATGGCCCTTCCTCTAGGCTTTCAAGTCCTTGTACATATTCAGGTGTTTTACCTGGGAAGGGTGGGAACATTTCAGCAGCAGCTGGCCTGGGGCTCAGCCCACGTTTACTCACAGATGCCTCGGCACGGTCCCCCAGCTTTGCAATGAGGACGCTTGTTGCGTGGGGCCTGCTGGCTGAATGGGAGATGATTCCCCACCACTGACCAACTTCAGAATTGCTTACAACTGGAGCAAGTGCCCTGATACGGTTTTCCTCTGTGTAACTGGTGGGTTCTGTTTTTTTTTCTTTTTTTCGTTTTTGGTTCAAGGTAGATTTTATTCCTCTTTTTTGTATTTACAGATATAAGCATGGAAATAATTTATTCATATAAATACATGTATGTGAAGGGAAGAATATTTTCTCTGTTTTACTTTTTGTAATTTGAATTTTATTTTATTTTTTTATACAGCAGGTTCTTTTTGGTTATCTCTTTTATACATATAAATGTATATATGCCAATCCCAATCTCTCAACTCCTCCCACCACCACCCCCCAACAGCTTTCCCCCCTTGGTGTCCATACGTTTGTTGTCTACATCTGTTGCTCTATTTCTGCCTTGCAAAACGGTTCATCTGTAAAATTTGTCTAGGTTCCACATATAGGCATTAATATACAAGATTTGTTTTTCTATTTCTGACTTACTTCACTCTGTATGACAGTCTCTAGATCCATCAACATCTCTACAAATGACCCAATTTCATTCCTTTTTATGGCTTAGTAATATTCCATTTTATATATGTACCACTTCTTTATGCATTCGTCTGTCTGTGGGCATTTAGGTTGCTTCCATTACCTGGATATTGTAAATAGTGATGCAATGAACATTGCGGTGAATGTCTCTTTTTGATTTATGGTTTTGTCTGGGTATATGCCCAGTAGTGGGATTGCTGTATCATATGGTAATTCTATTCTTAATTTTATAAGAAACTCCATAATGTTCTCCACAGTGACTGTATCAATTTACATTCCCAACAATAGTGGAAGAGGGTTCCTTATCTCCACACCCTTTCCAGCATTTGTTGTTTGTAGATTTTCTGATGATGCCCATTCTAACATGTGTGAGGTGATACACCATGGATGAGTCTATTTCGTTGAGCAAAGAGTAGGTCTTGTCTAGTACATATTTGGCTTATGGAACGGTATGTGTGCTAATTTCAATCTCTGGTTTTATACAGCACCCCAACTCAACATTCCCCTTAAGCAAGCATAAGTTTTTATCTAAATGTGAGACTCTGTTCGGTTTTGTATTTCAGTTTATGTGTAGCCAAGTTTACACTCCCTCTATTAGTGATATCTTATGATACTTATCTTTCTCTGTGTGACGTATTTCTCTTAGAATCATCATATTTAAATCCACTCAATTTGCTGCTACAGGCCTGATGACATTGATTTCATTGCTGAGTGATATTCCGTTGTACGTAAGTAGCACAACTCCTTTATCCATTTTTTTCTTTCTGGGATATTTAATTTGTACTGGACTCGAGTTTCTTGTAAACACAGCAGCCCTAAATTTTGTGCTGGCTGTGTCTTGTTGATTTTAATTTTCCTAAGCTATAGGGCTAAAAGTGGAAGTACCCTAGGCTCTGTAGCTTTGTTTTTCAGATGTTTCAGGATACACCATAAACATCTCCAGAGTGTCTGTTGGCAATTTACATCCCGCCCATCAGCATAACAAGGCTCCCTGTTCTCCATGGCCTGTCCTGTGTTTCTGGTTTTTACACTTTTTTCAGATGGCCCTTTTGACGAATGGGAAATGAGACTTCATTGTAGTGCGGATTTCCATTGCTGGAGTGCTTGGTTGGCCAAAAAGGGCATATGCGTTTTTTCCTGAATATATTCAGGAAAAAATGTTTACGCACTTTTGTCCAAGTGCATCAGTGTCAAAGATCTGCCGCTTTTCACATGCTTTAAATGCAATTCCAATCTACCTCCTGAAATATGATTCCTGCAATTCTGCCTCGTTTTCAAGTCCTCTTTGCAGACTTACTTCAATATATTTTTGCCAATAGCTGTCATTTATATCTCTGCAGGTTTGTGAATTACAGTGCCCGTGATTTCCTTTCTTAACTCGTTTCCTTGAAAGCTGGCCACAGAACCGCAGGTTTGCTTTAGGCCATAATCAGGGTCCGACACGGCACTCTGAGCCTTTGGTTAATTCCTCTTCCTGGTGGGAAATTAGAGTTAAATGTGCCCCTCCGGACACCTGCCTCACTCCCAGCCCCTTGGTTATGTGTGTCCTGTAGTTTGAGGCCACATGTGCTGGGTTCCTCACCTTTGGCTGATGTGGCCCCACTGGTGTGAGGACACTCCTGCCTGGTTCCCATCCCCTTGGTGATGTGGACCCTCCGGTGAGAGTCTGATCCTGGCTGGGTTCCTCACACTTCTGAGAGGTGGGCCCTCTTCTCTGAGGTCACTCCTGCCTGGCTGGCCCACCCCGCCTTGACGACGTCGGCTCTCTCGTGGGAGTTGGTGCCTGCTGCGAGTCTCCTCCCCTTGGTAATGAGGGCCCTCTGGCGTCAGGCCCTAACTCCTGGCCTCCCAAAATTTTCTGATGTGCGCCCTGTGGTGCGAGTACACTACTGCCAGGTTCCCAACACCATGGGAATGTGGGCCTTCTGCTCTGAGGTCCCAACGATGGGTTGCTCAGTTTCATGATGAGGGCCCTCTGGTGTGAGTTCACTCCGGCCTGGATCCCATAGCCTCGTTGCTCCTGGCCACCTGCGGGGAGGTTACAACTGCGGGATTCCTCACCTTTTTTCTTCTATGGGCCCTCTGTTTTGAGACTCCTCCTGCCTGCCTCACTCCCAGCCCCTTGGTGATGTGTGTCCTCTGGTTTGAGGCCACGTGTGCTGGGTCCCTCACCTTTCGATGATGTGGCCCCACTGGTGTGAGGACACTCTTGCCTGGTTCCTATCCCCTTGAAGATGTGGGCTCTCTGGTGAGAGTCTGATCCTGGCTGGGTTCCTCACCCTTCTGTGAGGTGGGCCCTCTGCTGTGAGGTCACTCCTGCCTGGCTGGCACACCCCGCCTGGGCAACATCGGCCCTCTTGTGGCAGTTGGAGCATGCTGGGAGCCTCCTCCCCTCGGTGATGAGGGCCCTCTTGCGTCAGGCCCTAACTGCTGGGTACCCACATTTTCTGATACGTGCTAAGTGGTGCGAGGACACTCCTGCGAGGTTCCCATCCCCATGGGGATGTGGGCCTTCTGCTCTGAGGTCCCAATGGCTGGGTTGCTCACAGTTTCATGATGTGGGCCCTCTGCTGTGAGTTCACTGCAGCCTGGATCACATAGACTCGGTGCTCTGGGCCGCCTGCTGGGAGGTTCCCACTGCAGGATTCCTCACCTTTTTTATTCTATTGGCCCTGTGTTGTGAGGCTACTCATGCCTGCCTCAATCCGAGCCCCTTGGAGATGTGGGTCCTCTGGTTTAGGCCTCATGTGCTGGTTTCCTCACCTTTCTATGATGTGGTCACCCTGGTGTGAAGACAGTCCTGCCTGGTTCTGATCCCCTTGGTGATGTGGGCCCTCTGGTGAGAGTCTTATCCTGGCTGGGTTCCTCACCCTTCTGTGAGGTAGGCCCTCTGCTGTGAGGTCACTCCTGCCTGGCTGTCACACGTCACCTTGTCGACATGGGCCCTCAGTTGGGAGTTGGTGCCTGCTTGGAGTCTCCTCCCCTTGGTAATGAGGGCCCTCTGGCGTCAGACCCTAACTTCTGGGCTCCCAAAATTCTCTGATGTGTGCCCTGAGGTGCGAGTACACTTATGCCATGTTTCCAACCACATAGGAATGTGGGCCTTCTGCTCTGAGGTCCCAAAGCCTGGGTTGCTCACAGTTTCATGATGAGGGCCCTCTGTTTTGAGTTCAGTCAGGTCTGGATCCCATAGCCTCGCTGCTCCTGGCCGCCTGCTGGGAGGTTCCAACTGCGGGGTTCCTCACCTTTTTTCTTCTATGGGCCCTCTGTTTTGAGACTCCTCCTGCCTGCCTCACTCCCAGCCCCTTGGTGATGTGTGTCCTCTGGTTTGAGGCCACGTGTGCTGGGTCACTCACATTTCGTTGATGAGGTCCCACTGGTGTGAGGACACTCCAGCCTGGTTCCCATTCTCTTGGTGATGTGGGCCCTCTGGTGAGAGTCTGATCCTCCTTGGGTTCCTCACACTTTTGTGAGGTGGGCCCTCTGCTCTGAGGTCACTCTTGCCTGGCTGGCACACCCCGCATTTGCGACGGCGGCCCACTGGTAGCAGTTGGAGCCTGCTGGGAGCCTCCTCTCCTCGGTGATGAGAGCCCTCTGGTGTCAGGCCCTAACTGCTGGGCTCCCCACATTTTCTGATGTGTGCCCACTGGTGCGATGACACTCCTAGTTGGTTCCCTTCCCCATGGGGATGTGGGCCTTGTGCTCTGAGGTCACAACGGCTGGTTTGCTCACAGTTTCATGATGAGGGCCCTCTGTTGTGAGTTCATCACTGCCTGGATCCCATAGCCTTGGTGCTCTGGGCCGCCTGCTGGGATGTTCCAACTGCTGGATTCCTCACCTTTTTTATACAATGGGCCATGTGTTGTGAGGTTAATCCTGCCTGCCTCGCTCCAAGACCCATGGTGATGTGGGTCCTCTGGTTTGAGGCCACATTTTCTTGTTACCTCAACTTTTGATGATATGGCCCCACGGGTGTGATGACACTCCTGCCTGGTTCACAGCCCCTTGCTGATGTGGGCACTCTGGTGAGAGTCTGATCCTGGCTGGGTTCCTTACCCTTCTGTGAGGTGGGCCCTCTGATGTGAGGTCACTCCTGCCTGGCTGGCTCACGTCGCCTTGATGATGTGGGTCCTCTGTTGGCCACTAAAGCATTCTGGGAGCCTCCTACCCTCTTTAATGAGGGCCCTGGAAAAAACGCATATGCACATTTTGACCAAGTGCATCATTGTCCAGGATCTGCCTCTTCTCCTATGCTTTCAGAGCACTTCCCGTCTACGTCCTGAAATCATATTCCAGGAATACTGCCCCGCTTTCAAGTCCTCCTCGCAGCCTTACTTCAATATATTTTTGTATGATACCTGTCATTAATAACTCTGCAGGTTTGTTAAATACAGTGTCCCTGAGCTCCTTTCTTCAACATGCTTTCTTGTGAGCTGGCCGCAAAACCGCAGGATTGCTTCAGGCCGTAATCTGGTTTCGGCACGGCACGCTGAGCCTTTGGTAAATTCCTCTTTCTGGTGAGAAATGAGCATTCAATTTGCCCGTGGAGACACCTACAGCTAGTCTCTCATTGGTTCTCCCTATTCCTGTTCATCTTGTGCAGAAATTGCAAACTGTGCCAAACAGGAGGTTAAAGGCACTGACTCTCCAAGTGGGTAGAGGGTTAGTAAAGCATCTGGAATGGTGAACCCGAGTACCAGGGAACGAAACCTGAGAGCCATTTAAAATGGTTTCCCAGTCTCACAGTGGACAATACTCTGGGTTTCCCATGCATGTTTTAGCTGAAGGAAGAATTCCTTAAACCTGGAGATTATTGACCCATGGAATGGGTACCATGCAGTATGACTAAAAAGGGTCTGAATTTGCTCACCGAACCTCACCAATGCTATCAGTTCGAAGTGTCCAGCCTTATGCCTCACCCAGCTCTGGGTGTAGATGTGGTAAATCCAGGTTTCATCACAAGCCCTGAATCAATTATTTAAGAATTGCTGTCTCTTTCACTGTCATTGTGTTTTGTTTTTGTAATTTAGTTTGATAATGGGATTTATCGGATTTTCACTGCTGCGTTCATGCCGCTGTACAAACGCTTGATTCTCCTACAGAGAAATATAAATCCACGGGTTTTAAGATTCTTACTAGTCAGGTATATTCCTAGGCGTTGAATATGTGGTGTTGAGTCCATGTCGTTGAACAAGGAGTAGGTCTTGACTATTACATATTTGGCTTATGGAACGGTATCTGTGCTATTTTCAATCTCTGGTTTTATGCAGCACCCCAACTCACCTTTGCCCTTAAGCAAGCATAAGTTGGTTTTCTAAATTTGAGTCCCTCTTCTGTTTTGTAATTCAGTTCATGTGTAGCCAAGTTTACATTCCGTGTATTAGTGATATCTTATGATGTTTCATTTTCTGTGTGACTTATTTCACTTAGAATCACTGTAGCTGAATCCACTCATTATGCCGTGATGGGCCTGATGACATAGATTTCATTGCTGAGTGATATTCCATTGTACGTACGAACCACAACTTCTTTATCCATTTTTCACATTCTGGGATATTTAACTTGTACCGTAGATGAGGTTCTTGTAAACAGAGCCGTCCGAAAATTTGGGGTGGCTGTGTGTTTTTGATTTTAATTTCCCTAAGCTATAGGACCATAACTGGAAGTGCCGTAGGCTCCGTTGCTTTGTTTTTTAGGTGTTTCAGGAAACACCATACACTTCTCCAGGGTGGCTGTTGGCAATTTACATCCCGCCCATCAGCATAACAAGGCTCCCTGTTCTCCATGGCCTGTGCTGTCTTTCTGGATATTACACTTTTTTTAGATGGCCCTTTTGACCAGGGGGCTGTGAGACTTCATTGTAGTGCATAATTCTTTAACATGCTTGCATGGTTGGCCAAAAAGGGCGTATGCGTTTTTTCCTGAATATATTCAGGAAAAAACGCATACGCCCTTTTTGGCCAAGTGCATCATTGTCGACGTTCTGCCTCTTTTCCTATGCTTCAAATGCAATTCCAGTCTACCCCCGAAATCGTTTTCTTGCAATTCTGCCCACTTACAAGTCCTCTTCGCAGCCTTCCTTCAATATATTTTTGGACGATAGCTGTCATTTATAACTCTGCAGGTTTGTGAATTACAGTGCCCCTGAGCTCCTTTCTTCAACTCGCTTTCTTGTGAGCTGGCCGCAAACACACATGATTGCTTCAGGCCCTAATCTGGTTCCGGCACGGCATGCTGAGCCTTTGGTGAATTCCTCTTCCTGGTGGGAAATGAGCGTTAAATTTGCCTGTGCAGACACCTCCAGCTAGTCTCTCATTGATTCCCCCTATTCCTGCTCATCTTGCGCAGATATTGCAAACTGTGCCAAACAGGAGGTTAAAGGCACTGAGTCTCCAAGTGGGGAGAGTGTTAGTAAAGGGTCTGGAATGGTGAACCCGAGTAAAAGGGGACGAAAACTGAGATGCATTTGAAAACGTTTCCCGGTCACATGGTGCACCATACTTGGGTTTTCCATGCATGTTTTAGCTGAAGGAAGAATCCCTCAAACCTGGAGAGTTGGGACCCATGGAATGGGTACCATGCAGTATGACTTCAAAGGGTCTGCACTTGCTCATCGAACCTCGCCAATGCTATCAGCCCGAAGTGTCCAACCTTATGTCTCACTCAGCTCTGGGTGTAGATGTGGTAAATCCAGGTTGCATCACAAGCCCTGAATGAATTATTTAAAAATTGCTCTCTATTTCACTGTCATTGTGTTTTGTTTCTGTAATTCATTTTGATAATGGGATTTATCGGATTTTCTCTGCTGCATTCTTGCAGCTGTACACACGCTTGATTCTCTTATGGAGACATATAAATCCATGGGTTTGAAGATTCTGATCAGTCAGGTGTATTCCTAGGCTTTGAATATGGGGTGTTTAGTCCATTTCGTTGAGCAAGGGGTAGGTCTTGAGTATTATATATTTGGCTTATGGAAAGGTATCTGTGCTAATTTCTATCTCTGGTTTTATGCAGCACCCCAACTCACATTTCCCCTTAAGCAAGCATAAGTTGGTTTTCTAAATTTGAGACCCTGTTCTGTTTTGTAATTCAGTTCATGTGTAGCCAAGTTTACATTCCTTGTATTAGAGATATCTTATGATGTTTCATTTTCTGTGTGACTTATTTCACTTAGAATCATCGTACCTGAATCCACTCATTATGCCGCAATGGGCCTGATGACATAGATTTCATTGGTGAGTGATATTCCATTGTACGTACGTACCACAATTTCTTTATCCATTTTTCGCTTTCTTGGATATTTAACTTGTACCGTAGACGAGGTTCTTGTAAACAGAGCCGTCCGAAACTTTGGGGTGGCTGTGTGTTTTTGATTTTAATTTCCCTAAGCTATAGGACCATAAGTGGAAGTGCCATAGGCTGTGTTGCTTTGTTTCCTACGTGTTTCTGGAAACACCATACACTTCTCCAGAGTGGTTGTTGGCAATTTACATCCCGCCCATCAGCATGACAAGGCTCCCTCTTCTCCATGGTCTGTGCTGCCTTTCTGGATTTTACACTTTTTTCAGATGGCCCTTTTGACCGGGGGGCAGTGAGACTTCATTGTAGTGCAGATTTCCTTTACACGCTTGCTTGGTTGTCCAAAAAGGGCGTATGCGTTTTTTCCTGAATATATTCAGGAAAAAACGCATACGCCCTTTTTGGCCAAGTGCATCATTGTCGTCGTTCTGCCTCTTTTCCTATGCTTTAAATGCAATTCCAGTCTACCCCCTGAAATCGTTTTCCTGAAATTCTGCCCCACTTTCAAGTCCTCTTCGCAGCCTTCCTTCAATATATTTTTAGACCATAGCTGTCATTTATAACTCTGCAGGTTTGTGAATTACAGTGCCCCTGAGCTCCTTTCTTCAACTCGCTTTCTTGTGAGTTGGCCGCAAACCCGCAGGAATGCTTCAGGCCCTAATCTGGTTCCGGCACGGCATGCTGAGCCTTTGGTTAATTCCTCTTCCTGGTGGGAAATGAGCGTTAAATTTGCCCGTGCAGACACCTTCACACGAGTCGTCATGGTGCCCCTTTGCCCCGGTTATCTCTATGGAGGTTGGAGTTGGAGGGCCTCCTCACTCAAGGTCAGTGTGCCCACGGAGCCAACCCTGCAACTTCAGGGCATGTTTGGTGGTTAGGATCACCACGTGGGGTCCTTTTCCCTTAGGAGGGAGGTGGCCTTTTGGGCTGCTGATTTCCAGGTTTTCGGATACTGCCAGTATCTTGGCCAGATGTGGCGGTGGGCCAATCCCCTTGGTGACCGTAGTTTATCCTACCTGGATCGCATTCTTGCATTGTTCCATTTCAAGTGGTCCCAGGTTTTGCACTAATACTCCAATGGCGATTCACCGTTCACCAGGAATGTAAAGGTCAAAGGGTTTAGCTAAATTAGGGAGTTCCTGTGCAAGGGTCTGAATTGACTGCTCTTTCCATTCTTGAAAGGCCACTTCTGCATTCTATTCAAAAGGATCATCACCTTTTCCTTTCAGTGTTTCATATAGAGGCCGAGCTAGCAGACTGTAGTTAGGGATCCAGAAGCAGCAAACCCTGGCCTCCCCAGGAACCCCTAAGCTGTCTTCTAGTTTTAGAAATGGGTAAGGCTGTAAATTGTTTCTTCCCTTTCCTGGGATGGGCTTCTCCGACCTTCTGTGAGAATGAAGCCCAGGCAGGTCACCGTAGTCTGTGATATTTGAGCTTTTTCTTGGACAACTTGTATCCTTTATTGGCTTCGTAGTTCAGAGGTCTCCTTAGTAGGGCTGGCGATCAGAATGTCGTCTGCATATTGAAGGAGTGTTTCCTTTTCCAGAGGTAGAACTTTTAGGTCTTTAGCTGAGCTTTCCCCAAAGATGGTGTGGGAATTTTTGAACCCTTGGGACAACACGGCCCGGAAGTATTGTTTTAGTTGTATGTTGAGTCCTGCCACTCACAAGCCAAAATTTCTTGTGACTCTGGGACTAATAGAATACAAAAGAAGGCATCATTGAAGACTAATACAGAATACCATGTCCTGGTGGTTGGTAGAATGACCAGCAGGGTGTAGGGTTTAGGAACTACTGGAGGTATATCCTCAGTGGCTTAACTGACTGTCCTGACATCCTTTACCAGGACTCCAGCAGCCCATGGGGCTCTCGAGGTCAGGCCAATCCCAGGATATGGAGCTCACCTGGGCAGGTACCCCACCCCCACCCCAGCCCATGGGGCTCTCGTGTTCAGGCCCCTCCCAGGATATGGGGTTCCCTGGGCAGGTTCCCCTGCAGCCCATGGGGCTCTCGTGGTCAGGCCCCTCCCAGGATACAGAGCTACCCTTGCAGGTACCATGGCAGGGCTGGGAACACAGGAACCGTGCATATCGCCCTCATTGCAGAGCACTCCCAGCTCACCTGTCACTCAGATCTGACACAGAGCACCTCAGAGCAGGACTTGAACTAACAAACAGCAGCTCCGACAGGTCTGTGACCCTGGGCATCACTCTGTGTGGCCTCCCTCCACCTGGTCTTCCAGAGACTTCCACTGCACCCGGGGCACCAGGCCTCTGTCTCCACCCACCAGCCACCCCTCCTCTCCCTGACTCCTGGGTTCCTCTCATTAGGAGAGGGTTTTCTTGAAGTTGTCTCCCACTCATGGGCCAGATAATATAATTAGAAAACAAGCCAGAGCTGCAGCCCCTTGTCTATCCTGACTCTCAGGAGCCCACACCTGTTCCTTGGACCTGGCCGATTCAGCAAGTTCCAGTTTCTGCAACTGTGAGCCCCTGAGGGGTGATTATTGGCTGGCCTGGGAAGCCTGACCGTGCTGGCCAGCCCTCCCCAGGTGTGCCTGTGTTCAGATCAATATAAACACCGCTCCAGGCAGCAAGAGCCCCTGCAGCTGTGCCTGACGCCATTTTCTCTGCCCTGTCAGCAGTCTTGGGGCTGGACTGGTGGGAGGGAGTGAGAGGCCACGGCTTTGTGGGTGGCCCAGTGTGAGTGGGGCTCTGCTGGACTTTCTGCAGCAGTTGCCAAGATGCCACCTGCTAAAGAAGAGGATGTGTCACCCATACCTGCCGCTGGAATTTCTCCCTGGGCAGAGGTGAGTGAGGAAGAAAGCAGTGGGGGCCGGGACAGCAGGGGTATCTCAGGCAGGGAAATGGAAAGCTTCCAGAAGAGCACCCAGGGCCAGGACCACCCTGGCTGGCCTGCAGGCACCAAGTCGGCTGGCATGCTGTCGCTCATGTGGCTCCATGGCCCTTCCTCTAGGCTTTCAAGTCCTTGTACATATTCAGGTGTTTTACCTGGGAAGGGTGGGAACATTTCAGCAGCAGCTGGCCTGGGGCTCAGCCCACGTTTACTCACAGATGCCTCGGCACGGTCCCCCAGCTTTGCAATGAGGACGCTTGTTGCGTGGGGCCTGCTGGCTGAATGGGAGATGATTCCCCACCACTGACCAACTTCAGAATTTTTTACAACTGGAGCAAGTGCCCTGATACGGTTTTCCTCTGTGTAACTGGTGGGTTCTGTTTTTTTTTCTTTTTTTCGTTTTTGGTTCAAGGTAGATTTTATTCCTCTTTTTTGTATTTACAGATATAAGCATGGAAATAATTTATTCATATAAATACATGTATGTGAAGGGAAGAATATTTTCTCTGTTTTACTTTTTGTAATTTGAATTTTATTATTTTTTTATACAGCAGGTTCTTTTTGGTTATCTCTTTTATACATATAAATGTATATATGCCAATCCCAATCTCTCAACTCCTCCCACCACCACCCCCCAACAGCTTTCCCCCCTTGGTGTCCATACGTTTGTTGTCTACATCTGTTGCTCTATTTCTGCCTTGCAAAACGGTTCATCTGTAAAATTTGTCTAGGTTCCACATATAGGCATTAATATACAAGATTTGTTTTTCTATTTCTGACTTACTTCACTCTGTATGACAGTCTCTAGATCCATCAACATCTCTACAAATGACCCAATTTCATTCCTTTTTATGGCTTAGTAATATTCCATTTTATATATGTACCACTTCTTTATGCATTCGTCTGTCTGTGGGCATTTAGGTTGCTTCCATTACCTGGATATTGTAAATAGTGATGCAATGAACATTGCGGTGAATGTCTCTTTTTGATTTATGGTTTTGTCTGGGTATATGCCCAGTAGTGGGATTGCTGTATCATATGGTAATTCTATTCTTAATTTTATAAGAAACTCCATAATGTTCTCCACAGTGACTGTATCAATTTACATTCCCAACAATAGTGGAAGAGGGTTCCTTATCTCCACACCCTTTCCAGCATTTGTTGTTTGTAGATTTTCTGATGATGCCCATTCTAACATGTGTGAGGTGATACACCATGGATGAGTCTATTTCGTTGAGCAAAGAGTAGGTCTTGTCTAGTACATATTTGGCTTATGGAACGGTATGTGTGCTAATTTCAATCTCTGGTTTTATACAGCACCCCAACTCAACATTCCCCTTAAGCAAGCATAAGTTTTTATCTAAATGTGAGACTCTGTTCGGTTTTGTATTTCAGTTTATGTGTAGCCAAGTTTACACTCCCTCTATTAGTGATATCTTATGATACTTATCTTTCTCTGTGTGACGTATTTCTCTTAGAATCATCATATTTAAATCCACTCAATTTGCTGCTACAGGCCTGATGACATTGATTTCATTGCTGAGTGATATTCCGTTGTACGTAAGTAGCACAACTCCTTTATCCATTTTTTTCTTTCTGGGATATTTAATTTGTACTGGACTCGAGTTTCTTGTAAACACAGCAGCCCTAAATTTTGTGCTGGCTGTGTCTTGTTGATTTTAATTTTCCTAAGCTATAGGGCTAAAAGTGGAAGTACCCTAGGCTCTGTAGCTTTGTTTTTCAGATGTTTCAGGATACACCATAAACATCTCCAGAGTGTCTGTTGGCAATTTACATCCCGCCCATCAGCATAACAAGGCTCCCTGTTCTCCATGGCCTGTCCTGTGTTTCTGGTTTTTACACTTTTTTCAGATGGCCCTTTTGACGAATGGGAAATGAGACTTCATTGTAGTGCGGATTTCCATTGCTGGAGTGCTTGGTTGGCCAAAAAGGGCATATGCGTTTTTTCCTGAATATATTCAGGAAAAAATGTTTACGCACATTTGTCCAAGTGCATCAGTGTCAAAGATCTGCCGCTTTTCACATGCTTTAAATGCAATTCCAATCTACCTCCTGAAATATGATTCCTGCAATTCTGCCTCGTTTTCAAGTCCTCTTTGCAGACTTACTTCAATATATTTTTGCCAATAGCTGTCATTTATATCTCTGCAGGTTTGTGAATTACAGTGCCCGTGATTTCCTTTCTTAACTCGTTTCCTTGAAAGCTGGCCACAGAACCGCAGGTTTGCTTTAGGCCATAATCAGGGTCCGACACGGCACTCTGAGCCTTTGGTTAATTCCTCTTCCTGGTGGGAAATTAGAGTTAAATGTGCCCCTCCGGACACCTGCCTCACTCCCAGCCCCTTGGTTATGTGTGTCCTGTAGTTTGAGGCCACATGTGCTGGGTTCCTCACCTTTGGCTGATGTGGCCCCACTGGTGTGAGGACACTCCTGCCTGGTTCCCATCCCCTTGGTGATGTGGACCCTCCGGTGAGAGTCTGATCCTGGCTGGGTTCCTCACACTTCTGAGAGGTGGGCCCTCTTCTCTGAGGTCACTCCTGCCTGGCTGGCCCACCCCGCCTTGACGACGTCGGCTCTCTCGTGGGAGTTGGTGCCTGCTGCGAGTCTCCTCCCCTTGGTAATGAGGGCCCTCTGGCGTCAGGCCCTAACTCCTGGCCTCCCAAAATTTTCTGATGTGCGCCCTGTGGTGCGAGTACACTACTGCCAGGTTCCCAACACCATGGGAATGTGGGCCTTCTGCTCTGAGGTCCCAACGATGGGTTGCTCAGTTTCATGATGAGGGCCCTCTGGTGTGAGTTCACTCCGGCCTGGATCCCATAGCCTCGTTGCTCCTGGCCACCTGCGGGGAGGTTACAACTGCGGGATTCCTCACCTTTTTTCTTCTATGGGCCCTCTGTTTTGAGACTCCTCCTGCCTGCCTCACTCCCAGCCCCTTGGTGATGTGTGTCCTCTGGTTTGAGGCCACGTGTGCTGGGTCCCTCACCTTTCGATGATGTGGCCCCACTGGTGTGAGGACACTCTTGCCTGGTTCCTATCCCCTTGAAGATGTGGGCTCTCTGGTGAGAGTCTGATCCTGGCTGGGTTCCTCACCCTTCTGTGAGGTGGGCCCTCTGCTGTGAGGTCACTCCTGCCTGGCTGGCACACCCCGCCTGGGCAACATCGGCCCTCTTGTGGCAGTTGGAGCATGCTGGGAGCCTCCTCCCCTCGGTGATGAGGGCCCTCTTGCGTCAGGCCCTAACTGCTGGGTACCCACATTTTCTGATACGTGCTAAGTGGTGCGAGGACACTCCTGCGAGGTTCCCATCCCCATGGGGATGTGGGCCTTCTGCTCTGAGGTCCCAATGGCTGGGTTGCTCACAGTTTCATGATGTGGGCCCTCTGCTGTGAGTTCACTGCAGCCTGGATCACATAGACTCGGTGCTCTGGGCCGCCTGCTGGGAGGTTCCCACTGCAGGATTCCTCACCTTTTTTATTCTATTGGCCCTGTGTTGTGAGGCTACTCATGCCTGCCTCAATCCGAGCCCCTTGGAGATGTGGGTCCTCTGGTTTAGGCCTCATGTGCTGGTTTCCTCACCTTTCTATGATGTGGTCACCCTGGTGTGAAGACAGTCCTGCCTGGTTCTGATCCCCTTGGTGATGTGGGCCCTCTGGTGAGAGTCTTATCCTGGCTGGGTTCCTCACCCTTCTGTGAGGTAGGCCCTCTGCTGTGAGGTCACTCCTGCCTGGCTGTCACACGTCACCTTGTCGACATGGGCCCTCAGTTGGGAGTTGGTGCCTGCTTGGAGTCTCCTCCCCTTGGTAATGAGGGCCCTCTGGCGTCAGACCCTAACTTCTGGGCTCCCAAAATTCTCTGATGTGTGCCCTGAGGTGCGAGTACACTTATGCCATGTTTCCAACCACATAGGAATGTGGGCCTTCTGCTCTGAGGTCCCAAAGCCTGGGTTGCTCACAGTTTCATGATGAGGGCCCTCTGTTTTGAGTTCAGTCAGGTCTGGATCCCATAGCCTCGCTGCTCCTGGCCGCCTGCTGGGAGGTTCCAACTGCGGGATTCCTCACCTTTTTTCTTCTATGGGCCCTCTGTTTTGAGACTCCTCCTGCCTGCCTCACTCCCAGCCCCTTGGTGATGTGTGTCCTCTGGTTTGAGGCCACGTGTGCTGGGTCACTCACATTTCGTTGATGAGGTCCCACTGGTGTGAGGACACTCCAGCCTGGTTCCCATTCTCTTGGTGATGTGGGCCCTCTGGTGAGAGTCTGATCCTCCTTGGGTTCCTCACACTTTTGTGAGGTGGGCCCTCTGCTCTGAGGTCACTCTTGCCTGGCTGGCACACCCCGCATTTGCGACGGCGGCCCACTGGTAGCAGTTGGAGCCTGCTGGGAGCCTCCTCTCCTCGGTGATGAGAGCCCTCTGGTGTCAGGCCCTAACTGCTGGGCTCCCCACATTTTCTGATGTGTGCCCACTGGTGCGATGACACTCCTAGTTGGTTCCCTTCCCCATGGGGATGTGGGCCTTGTGCTCTGAGGTCACAACGGCTGGTTTGCTCACAGTTTCATGATGAGGGCCCTCTGTTGTGAGTTCATCACTGCCTGGATCCCATAGCCTTGGTGCTCTGGGCCGCCTGCTGGGATGTTCCAACTGCTGGATTCCTCACCTTTTTTATACAATGGGCCATGTGTTGTGAGGTTAATCCTGCCTGCCTCGCTCCAAGACCCATGGTGATGTGGGTCCTCTGGTTTGAGGCCACATTTTCTTGTTACCTCAACTTTTGATGATATGGCCCCACGGGTGTGATGACACTCCTGCCTGGTTCACAGCCCCTTGCTGATGTGGGCACTCTGGTGAGAGTCTGATCCTGGCTGGGTTCCTTACCCTTCTGTGAGGTGGGCCCTCTGATGTGAGGTCACTCCTGCCTGGCTGGCTCACGTCGCCTTGATGATGTGGGTCCTCTGTTGGCCACTAAAGCATTCTGGGAGCCTCCTACCCTCTTTAATGAGGGCCCTGGAAAAAACGCATATGCACATTTTGACCAAGTGCATCATTGTCCAGGATCTGCCTCTTCTCCTATGCTTTCAGAGCACTTCCCGTCTACGTCCTGAAATCATATTCCAGGAATACTGCCCCGCTTTCAAGTCCTCCTCGCAGCCTTACTTCAATATATTTTTGTATGATACCTGTCATTAATAACTCTGCAGGTTTGTTAAATACAGTGTCCCTGAGCTCCTTTCTTCAACATGCTTTCTTGTGAGCTGGCCGCAAAACCGCAGGATTGCTTCAGGCCGTAATCTGGTTTCGGCACGGCACGCTGAGCCTTTGGTAAATTCCTCTTTCTGGTGAGAAATGAGCATTCAATTTGCCCGTGGAGACACCTACAGCTAGTCTCTCATTGGTTCTCCCTATTCCTGTTCATCTTGTGCAGAAATTGCAAACTGTGCCAAACAGGAGGTTAAAGGCACTGACTCTCCAAGTGGGTAGAGGGTTAGTAAAGCATCTGGAATGGTGAACCCGAGTACCAGGGAACGAAACCTGAGAGCCATTTAAAATGGTTTCCCAGTCTCACAGTGGACAATACTCTGGGTTTCCCATGCATGTTTTAGCTGAAGGAAGAATTCCTTAAACCTGGAGATTATTGACCCATGGAATGGGTACCATGCAGTATGACTAAAAAGGGTCTGAATTTGCTCACCGAACCTCACCAATGCTATCAGTTCGAAGTGTCCAGCCTTATGCCTCACCCAGCTCTGGGTGTAGATGTGGTAAATCCAGGTTTCATCACAAGCCCTGAATCAATTATTTAAGAATTGCTGTCTCTTTCACTGTCATTGTGTTTTGTTTTTGTAATTTAGTTTGATAATGGGATTTATCGGATTTTCACTGCTGCGTTCATGCCGCTGTACAAACGCTTGATTCTCCTACAGAGAAATATAAATCCACGGGTTTTAAGATTCTTACTAGTCAGGTATATTCCTAGGCGTTGAATATGTGGTGTTGAGTCCATGTCGTTGAACAAGGAGTAGGTCTTGACTATTACATATTTGGCTTATGGAACGGTATCTGTGCTATTTTCAATCTCTGGTTTTATGCAGCACCCCAACTCACCTTTGCCCTTAAGCAAGCATAAGTTGGTTTTCTAAATTTGAGTCCCTCTTCTGTTTTGTAATTCAGTTCATGTGTAGCCAAGTTTACATTCCGTGTATTAGTGATATCTTATGATGTTTCATTTTCTGTG
The DNA here is from genome assembly GCF_059928025.1 of Delphinapterus leucas. Taxonomy (NCBI): domain Eukaryota; kingdom Metazoa; phylum Chordata; class Mammalia; order Artiodactyla; family Monodontidae; genus Delphinapterus; species Delphinapterus leucas. Next base: position 2,326,268 of record NW_028322256.1, on the reverse strand, counting down.
TGACTTATTTCACTTAGAATCACTGTAGCTGAATCCACTCATTATGCCGTGATGGGCCTGATGACATAGATTTCATTGCTGAGTGATATTCCATTGTACGTACGAACCACAACTTCTTTATCCATTTTTCACATTCTGGGATATTTAACTTGTACCGTAGATGAGGTTCTTGTAAACAGAGCCGTCCGAAAATTTGGGGTGGCTGTGTGTTTTTGATTTTAATTTCCCTAAGCTATAGGACCATAACTGGAAGTGCCGTAGGCTCCGTTGCTTTGTTTTTTAGGTGTTTCAGGAAACACCATACACTTCTCCAGGGTGGCTGTTGGCAATTTACATCCCGCCCATCAGCATAACAAGGCTCCCTGTTCTCCATGGCCTGTGCTGTCTTACTGGATATTACACTTTTTTTAGATGGCCCTTTTGACCAGGGGGCTGTGAGACTTCATTGTAGTGCATAATTCTTTAACATGCTTGCATGGTTGGCCAAAAAGGGCGTATGCGTTTTTTCCTGAATATATTCAGGAAAAAACGCATACGCCCTTTTTGGCCAAGTGCATCATTGTCGACGTTCTGCCTCTTTTCCTATGCTTCAAATGCAATTCCAGTCTACCCCCGAAATCGTTTTCTTGCAATTCTGCCCACTTACAAGTCCTCTTCGCAGCCTTCCTTCAATATATTTTTGGACGATAGCTGTCATTTATAACTCTGCAGGTTTGTGAATTACAGTGCCCCTGAGCTCCTTTCTTCAACTCGCTTTCTTGTGAGCTGGCCGCAAACACACATGATTGCTTCAGGCCCTAATCTGGTTCTGGCACGGCATGCAGAGCCTTTGGTGAATTCCTCTTCCTGGTGGGAAATGAGCGTTAAATTTGCCTGTGCAGACACCTCCAGCTAGTCTCTCATTGATTCCCCCTATTCCTGCTCATCTTGCGCAGATATTGCAAACTGTGCCAAACAGGAGGTTAAAGGCACTGAGTCTCCAAGTGGGGAGAGTGTTAGTAAAGGGTCTGGAATGGTGAACCCGAGTAAAAGGGGACGAAAACTGAGATGCATTTGAAAACGTTTCCCGGTCACATGGTGCACCATACTTGGGTTTTCCATGCATGTTTTAGCTGAAGGAAGAATCCCTCAAACCTGGAGAGTTGGGACCCATGGAATGGGTACCATGCAGTATGACTTCAAAGGGTCTGCACTTGCTCATCGAACCTCACCAATGCTATCAGCCCGAAGTGTCCAACCTTATGTCTCACTCAGCTCTGGGTGTAGATGTGGTAAATCCAGGTTGCATCACAAGCCCTGAATGAATTATTTAAAAATTGCTCTCTATTTCACTGTCATTGTGTTTTGTTTCTGTAATTCATTTTGATAATGGGATTTATCGGATTTTCTCTGCTGCATTCTTGCAGCTGTACACACGCTTGATTCTCTTATGGAGACATATAAATCCATGGGTTTGAAGATTCTGATCAGTCAGGTGTATTCCTAGGCTTTGAATATGGGGTGTTTAGTCCATTTCGTTGAGCAAGGGGTAGGTCTTGAGTATTATATATTTGGCTTATGGAAAGGTATCTGTGCTAATTTCTATCTCTGGTTTTATGCAGCACCCCAACTCACATTTCCCCTTAAGCAAGCATAAGTTGGTTTTCTAAATTTGAGACCCTGTTCTGTTTTGTAATTCAGTTCATGTGTAGCCAAGTTTACATTCCTTGTATTAGAGATATCTTATGATGTTTCATTTTCTGTGTGACTTATTTCACTTAGAATCATCGTACCTGAATCCACTCATTATGCCGCAATGGGCCTGATGACATAGATTTCATTGGTGAGTGATATTCCATTGTACGTACGTACCACAATTTCTTTATCCATTTTTCGCTTTCTTGGATATTTAACTTGTACCGTAGACGAGGTTCTTGTAAACAGAGCCGTCCGAAACTTTGGGGTGGCTGTGTGTTTTTGATTTTAATTTCCCTAAGCTATAGGACCATAAGTGGAAGTGCCATAGGCTGTGTTGCTTTGTTTCCTACGTGTTTCTGGAAACACCATACACTTCTCCAGAGTGGTTGTTGGCAATTTACATCCCGCCCATCAGCATGACAAGGCTCCCTCTTCTCCATGGTCTGTGCTGCCTTTCTGGATTTTACACTTTTTTCAGATGGCCCTTTTGACCGGGGGGCAGTGAGACTTCATTGTAGTGCAGATTTCCTTTACACGCTTGCTTGGTTGTCCAAAAAGGGCGTATGCGTTTTTTCCTGAATATATTCAGGAAAAAACGCATACGCCCTTTTTGGCCAAGTGCATCATTGTCGTCGTTCTGCCTCTTTTCCTATGCTTTAAATGCAATTCCAGTCTACCCCCTGAAATCGTTTTCCTGAAATTCTGCCCCACTTTCAAGTCCTCTTCGCAGCCTTCCTTCAATATATTTTTAGACCATAGCTGTCATTTATAACTCTGCAGGTTTGTGAATTACAGTGCCCCTGAGCTCCTTTCTTCAACTCGCTTTCTTGTGAGTTGGCCGCAAACCCGCAGGAATGCTTCAGGCCCTAATCTGGTTCCGGCACGGCATGCTGAGCCTTTGGTTAATTCCTCTTCCTGGTGGGAAATGAGCGTTAAATTTGCCCGTGCAGACACCTTCACACGAGTCGTCATGGTGCCCCTTTGCCCCGGTTATCTCTATGGAGGTTGGAGTTGGAGGGCCTCCTCACTCAAGGTCAGTGTGCCCACGGAGCCAACCAACCCTGCAACTTCAGGGCATGTTTGGTGGTTAGGATCACCACGTGGGGTCCTTTTCCCTTAGGAGGGAGGTGGCCTTTTGGGCTGCTGATTTCCAGGTTTTCGGATACTGCCAGTATCTTGGCCAGATGTGGCGGTGGGCCAATCCCCTTGGTGACCGTAGTTTATCCTACCTGGATCGCATTCTTGCATTGTTCCATTTCAAGTGGTCCCAGGTTTTGCACTAATACTCCAATGGCGATTCACCGTTCACCAGGAATGTAAAGGTCAAAGGGTTTAGCTAAATTAGGGAGTTCCTGTGCAAGGGTCTGAATTGACTGCTCTTTCCATTCTTGAAAGGCCACTTCTGCATTCTATTCAAAAGGATCATCACCTTTTCCTTTCAGTGTTTCATATAGAGGCCGAGCTAGCAGACTGTAGTTAGGGATCCAGAAGCAGCAAACCCTGGCCTCCCCAGGAACCCCTAAGCTGTCTTCTAGTTTTAGAAATGGGTAAGGCTGTAAATTGTTTCTTCCCTTTCCTGGGATGGGCTTCTCCGACCTTCTGTGAGAATGAAGCCCAGGCAGGTCACCGTAGTCTGTGATATTTGAGCTTTTTCTTGGACAACTTGTATCCTTTATTGGCTTGGTAGTTCAGAGGTCTCCTTAGTAGGGCTGGCGATCAGAATGTCGTCTGCATATTGAAGGAGTGTTTCCTTTTCCAGAGGTAGAACTTTTAGGTCTTTAGCTGAGCTTTCCCCAAAGATGGTGTGGGAATTTTTGAACCCTTGGGACAACACGGCCCGGAAGTATTGTTTTAGTTGTATGTTGAGTCCTGCCACTCACAAGCCAAAATTTCTTGTGACTCTGGGACTAATAGAATACAAAAGAAGGCATCATTGAAGACTAATACAGAATACCATGTCCTGGTGGTTGGTAGAATGACCAGCAGGGTGTAGGGTTTAGGAACTACTGGAGGTATATCCTCAGTGGCTTAACTGACTGTCCTGACATCCTTTACCAGGACTCCAGCAGCCCATGGGCCTCTCGAGGTCAGGCCAATCCCAGGATATGGAGCTCACCTGGGCAGGTACCCCACCCCCACCCCAGCCCATGGGGCTCTCGTGTTCAGGCCCCTCCCAGGATATGGGGTTCCCTGGGCAGGTTCCCCTGCAGCCCATGGGGCTCTCGTGGTCAGGCCCCTCCCAGGATACAGAGCTACCCTTGCAGGTACCATGGCAGGGCTGGGAACACAGGAACCGTGCATATCGCCCTCATTGCAGAGCACTCCCAGCTCACCTGTCACTCAGATCTGACACAGAGCACCTCAGAGCAGGACTTGAACTAACAAACAGCAGCTCCGACAGGTCTGTGACCCTGGGCATCACTCTGTGTGGCCTCCCTCCACCTGGTCTTCCAGAGACTTCCACTGCACCCGGGGCACCAGGCCTCTGTCTCCACCCACCAGCCACCCCTCCTCTCCCTGACTCCTGGGTTCCTCTCATTAGGAGAGGGTTTTCTTGAAGTTGTCTCCCACTCATGGGCCAGATAATATAATTAGAAAACAAGCCAGAGCTGCAGCCCCTTGTCTATCCTGACTCTCAGGAGCCCACACCTGTTCCTTGGACCTGGCCGATTCAGCAAGTTCAAGTTTCTGCAACTGTGAGCCCCTGAGGGGTGATTATTGGCTGGCCTGGGAAGCCCGACCGTGCCGGCCAGCCCTCCCCAGGTGTGCCTGGGTTCAGATCAATATAAACACCTCTTCAGGCAGCAAGAGCCCCTGCAGCTGTGCCTGACGCCATTTTCTCTGCCCTGTCAGCAGTCTTGGGGCTGGACTGGTGGGAGGGAGTGAGAGGCCACGGCTTTGTGGGTGGCCCAGTGTGAGTGGGGCTCTGCTGGACTTTCTGCAGCAGTTGCCAAGATGCCACCTGCTAAAGAAGAGGATGTGTCACCCATACCTGCCGCTGGAATTTCTCCCTGGGCAGAGGTGAGTGAGGAAGAAAGCAGTGGGGGCCGGGACAGCAGGGGTATCTCAGGCAGGGAAATGGAAAGCTTCCAGAAGAGCACCCAGGGCCAGGACCACCCTGGCTGGCCTGCAGGCACCAAGTCGGCTGGCATGCTGTCGCTCATGTGGCTCCATGGCCCTTCCTCTAGGCTTTCAAGTCCTTGTACATATTCAGGTGTTTTACCTGGGAAGGGTGGGAACATTTCAGCAGCAGCTGGCCTGGGGCTCAGCCCACGTTTACTCACAGATGCCTCGGCACGGTCCCCCAGCTTTGCAATGAGGACGCTTGTTGCGTGGGGCCTGCTGGCTGAATGGGAGATGATTCCCCACCACTGACCAACTTCAGAATTGTTTACAACTGGAGCAAGTGCCCTGATACGGTTTTCCTCTGTGTAACTGGTGGGTTCTGTTTTTTTTTCTTTTTTTCGTTTTTGGTTCAAGGTAGATTTTATTCCTCTTTTTTGTATTTACAGATATAAGCATGGAAATAATTTATTCATATAAATACATGTATGTGAAGGGAAGAATATTTTCTCTGTTTTACTTTTTGTAATTTGAATTTTATTATTTTTTTATACAGCAGGTTCTTTTTGGTTATCTCTTTTATACATATAAATGTATATATGCCAATCCCAATCTCTCAACTCCTCCCACCACCACCCCCCAACAGCTTTCCCCCCTTGGTGTCCATACGTTTGTTGTCTACATCTGTTGCTCTATTTCTGCCTTGCAAAATGGTTCATCTGTAAAATTTGTCTAGGTTCCACATATAGGCATTAATATACAAGATTTGTTTTTCTATTTCTGACTTACTTCACTCTGTATGACAGTCTCTAGATCCATCAACGTCTCTACAAATGACCCAATTTCATTCCTTTTTATGGCTTAGTAATATTCCATTTTATATATGTACCACTTCTTTATGCATTCGTCTGTCTGTGGGCATTTAGGTTGCTTCCATTACCTGGATATTGTAAATAGTGATGCAATGAACATTGCGGTGAATGTCTCTTTTTGATTTATGGTTTTGTCTGGGTATATGCCCAGTAGTGGGATTGCTGTATCATATGGTAATTCTATTCTTAATTTTATAAGAAACTCCATAATGTTCTCCACAGTGACTGTATCAATTTACATTCCCAACAATAGTGGAAGAGGGTTCCTTATCTCCACACCCTTTCCAGCATTTGTTGTTTGTAGATTTTCTGATGATGCCCATTCTAACATGTGTGAGGTGATACACCATGGATGAGTCTATTTCGTTGAGCAAAGAGTAGGTCTTGTCTAGTACATATTTGGCTTATGGAACGGTATGTGTGCTAATTTCAATCTCTGGTTTTATACAGCACCCCAACTCAACATTCCCCTTAAGCAAGCATAAGTTTTTATCTAAATGTGAGACTCTGTTCGGTTTTGTATTTCAGTTTATGTGTAGCCAAGTTTACACTCCCTCTATTAGTGATATCTTATGATACTTATCTTTCTCTGTGTGACGTATTTCTCTTAGAATCATCATATTTAAATCCACTCAATTTGCTGCTACAGGCCTGATGACATTGATTTCATTGCTGAGTGATATTCCGTTGTACGTAAGTAGCACAACTCCTTTATCCATTTTTTTCTTTCTGGGATATTTAATTTGTACTGGACTCGAGTTTCTTGTAAACACAGCAGCCCTAAATTTTGTGCTGGCTGTGTCTTGTTGATTTTAATTTTCCTAAGCCATAGGGCTAAAAGTGGAAGTACCCTAGGCTCTGTAGCTTTGTTTTTCAGATGTTTCAGGATACACCATAAACATCTCCAGAGTGTCTGTTGGCAATTTACATCCCGCCCATCAGCATAACAAGGCTCCCTGTTCTCCATGGCCTGTCCTGTGTTTCTGGTTTTTACACTTTTTTCAGATGGCCCTTTTGACGAATGGGAAATGAGACTTCATTGTAGTGCGGATTTCCATTGCTGGAGTGCTTGGTTGGCCAAAAAGGGCATATGCGTTTTTTCCTGAATATATTCAGGAAAAAATGTTTACGCACTTTTGTCCAAGTGCATCAGTGTCAAAGATCTGCCGCTTTTCACATGCTTTAAATGCAATTCCAATCTACCTCCTGAAATATGATTCCTGCAATTCTGCCTCGTTTTCAAGTCCTCTTTGCAGACTTACTTCAATATATTTTTGCCAATAGCTGTCATTTATATCTCTGCAGGTTTGTGAATTACAGTGCCCGTGATTTCCTTTCTTAACTCGTTTCCTTGAAAGCTGGCCACAGAACCGCAGGTTTGCTTTAGGCCATAATCAGGGTCCGACACGGCACTCTGAGCCTTTGGTTAATTCCTCTTCCTGGTGGGAAATTAGAGTTAAATGTGCCCCTCCGGACACCTGCCTCACTCCCAGCCCCTTGGTTATGTGTGTCCTGTAGTTTGAGGCCACATGTGCTGGGTTCCTCACCTTTGGCTGATGTGGCCCCACTGGTGTGAGGACACTCCTGCCTGGTTCCCATCCCCTTGGTGATGTGGACCCTCCGGTGAGAGTCTGATCCTGGTTGGGTTCCTCACACTTCTGAGAGGTGGGCCCTCTTCTCTGAGGTCACTCCTGCCTGGCTGGCCCACCCCGCCTTGACGACGTCGGCTCTCTCGTGGGAGTTGGTGCCTGCTGCGAGTCTCCTCCCCTTGGTAATGAGGGCCCTCTGGCGTCAGGCCCTAACTCCTGGCCTCCCAAAATTTTCTGATGTGCGCCCTGTGGTGCGAGTACACTACTGCCAGGTTCCCAACACCATGGGAATGTGGGCCTTCTGCTCTGAGGTCCCAACGATGGGTTGCTCAGTTTCATGATGAGGGCCCTCTGGTGTGAGTTCACTCCGGCCTGGATCCCATAGCCTCGTTGCTCCTGGCCACCTGCGGGGAGGTTACAACTGCGGGATTCCTCACCTTTTTTCTTCTATGGGCCCTCTGTTTTGAGACTCCTCCTGCCTGCCTCACTCCCAGCCCCTTGGTGATGTGTGTCCTCTGGTTTGAGGCCACGTGTGCTGGGTCCCTCACCTTTCGATGATGTGGCCCCACTGGTGTGAGGACACTCTTGCCTGGTTCCTATCCCCTTGAAGATGTGGGCTCTCTGGTGAGAGTCTGATCCTGGCTGGGTTCCTCACCCTTCTGTGAGGTGGGCCCTCTGCTGTGAGGTCACTCCTGCCTGGCTGGCACACCCCGCCTGGGCAACATCGGCCCTCTTGTGGCAGTTGGAGCATGCTGGGAGCCTCCTCCCCTCGGTGATGAGGGCCCTCTTGCGTCAGGCCCTAACTGCTGGGTACCCACATTTTCTGATACGTGCTAAGTGGTGCGAGGACACTCCTGCGAGGTTCCCATCCCCATGGGGATGTGGGCCTTCTGCTCTGAGGTCCCAATGGCTGGGTTGCTCACAGTTTCATGATGTGGGCCCTCTGCTGTGAGTTCACTGCAGCCTGGATCACATAGACTCGGTGCTCTGGGCCGCCTGCTGGGAGGTTCCCACTGCAGGATTCCTCACCTTTTTTATTCTATTGGCCCTGTGTTGTGAGGCTACTCATGCCTGCCTCAATCCGAGCCCCTTGGAGATGTGGGTCCTCTGGTTTAGGCCTCATGTGCTGGTTTCCTCACCTTTCTATGATGTGGTCACCCTGGTGTGAAGACAGTCCTGCCTGGTTCTGATCCCCTTGGTGATGTGGGCCCTCTGGTGAGAGTCTTATCCTGGCTGGGTTCCTCACCCTTCTGTGAGGTAGGCCCTCTGCTGTGAGGTCACTCCTGCCTGGCTGTCACACGTCACCTTGTCGACATGGGCCCTCAGTTGGGAGTTGGTGCCTGCTTGGAGTCTCCTCCCCTTGGTAATGAGGGCCCTCTGGCGTCAGACCCTAACTTCTGGGCTCCCAAAATTCTCTGATGTGTGCCCTGAGGTGCGAGTACACTTATGCCATGTTTCCAACCACATAGGAATGTGGGCCTTCTGCTCTGAAGTCCCAAAGCCTGGGTTGCTCACAGTTTCATGATGAGGGCCCTCTGTTTTGAGTTCAGTCAGGTCTGGATCCCATAGCCTCGCTGCTCCTGGCCGCCTGCTGGGAGGTTCCAACTGCGGGATTCCTCACCTTTTTTCTTCTATGGGCCCTCTGTTTTGAGACTCCTCCTGCCTGCCTCACTCCCAGCCCCTTGGTGATGTGTGTCCTCTGGTTTGAGGCCACGTGTGCTGGGTCACTCACATTTCGTTGATGAGGTCCCACTGGTGTGAGGACACTCCAGCCTGGTTCCCATTCTCTTGGTGATGTGGGCCCTCTGGTGAGAGTCTGATCCTCCTTGGGTTCCTCACACTTTTGTGAGGTGGGCCCTCTGCTCTGAGGTCACTCTTGCCTGGCTGGCACACCCCGCATTTGCGACGGCGGCCCACTGGTAGCAGTTGGAGCCTGCTGGGAGCCTCCTCTCCTCGGTGATGAGAGCCCTCTGGTGTCAGGCCCTAACTGCTGGGCTCCCCACATTTTCTGATGTGTGCCCACTGGTGCGATGACACTCCTAGTTGGTTCCCTTCCCCATGGGGATGTGGGCCTTGTGCTCTGAGGTCACAACGGCTGGTTTGCTCACAGTTTCATGATGAGGGCCCTCTGTTGTGAGTTCATCACTGCCTGGATCCCATAGCCTTGGTGCTCTGGGCCGCCTGCTGGGATGTTCCAACTGCTGGATTCCTCACCTTTTTTATACAATGGGCCATGTGTTGTGAGGTTAATCCTGCCTGCCTCGCTCCAAGACCCATGGTGATGTGGGTCCTCTGGTTTGAGGCCACATTTTCTTGTTACCTCAACTTTTGATGATATGGCCCCACGGGTGTGATGACACTCCTGCCTGGTTCACAGCCCCTTGCTGATGTGGGCACTCTGGTGAGAGTCTGATCCTGGCTGGGTTCCTTACCCTTCTGTGAGGTGGGCCCTCTGATGTGAGGTCACTCCTGCCTGGCTGGCTCACGTCGCCTTGATGATGTGGGTCCTCTGTTGGCCACTAAAGCATTCTGGGAGCCTCCTACCCTCTTTAATGAGGGCCCTGGAAAAAACGCATATGCACATTTTGACCAAGTGCATCATTGTCCAGGATCTGCCTCTTCTCCTATGCTTTCAGAGCACTTCCCGTCTACGTCCTGAAATCATATTCCAGGAATACTGCCCCGCTTTCAAGTCCTCCTCGCAGCCTTACTTCAATATATTTTTGTATGATACCTGTCATTAATAACTCTGCAGGTTTGTTAAATACAGTGTCCCTGAGCTCCTTTCTTCAACATGCTTTCTTGTGAGCTGGCCGCAAAACCGCAGGATTGCTTCAGGCCGTAATCTGGTTTCGGCACGGCACGCTGAGCCTTTGGTAAATTCCTCTTTCTGGTGAGAAATGAGCATTCAATTTGCCCGTGGAGACACCTACAGCTAGTGTCTCATTGGTTCTCCCTATTCCTGTTCATCTTGTGCAGAAATTGCGAACTGTGCCAAACAGGAGGTTAAAGGCACTGACTCTCCAAGTGGGTAGAGGGTTAGTAAAGCATCTGGAATGGTGAACCCGAGTACCAGGGAACGAAACCTGAGAGCCATTTAAAATGGTTTCCCAGTCTCACAGTGGACAATACTCTGGGTTTCCCATGCATGTTTTAGCTGAAGGAAGAATTCCTTAAACCTGGAGATTATTGACCCATGGAACGGGTACCATGCAGTATGACTAAAAAGGGTCTGAATTTGCTCACCGAACCTCACCAATGCTATCAGTTCGAAGTGTCCAGCCTTATGCCTCACCCAGCTCTGGGTGTAGATGTGGTAAATCCAGGTTTCATCACAAGCCCTGAATCAATTATTTAAGAATTGCTGTCTCTTTCACTGTCATTGTGTTTTGTTTTTGTAATTTAGTTTGATAATGGGATTTATCGGATTTTCACTGCTGCGTTCATGCCGCTGTACAAACGCTTGATTCTCCTACAGAGAAATATAAATCCACGGGTTTTAAGATTCTTACTAGTCAGGTATATTCCTAGGCGTTGAATATGTGGTGTTGAGTCCATGTCGTTGAACAAGGAGTAGGTCTTGACTATTACATATTTGGCTTATGGAACGGTATCTGTGCTATTTTCAATCTCTGGTTTTATGCAGCACCCCAACTCACCTTTGCCCTTAAGCAAGCATAAGTTGGTTTTCTAAATTTGAGTCCCTGTTCTGTTTTGTAATTCAGTTCATGTGTAGCCAAGTTTACATTCCGTGTATTAGTGATATCTTATGATGTTTCATTTTCTGTGTGACTTATTTCACTTAGAATCACTGTAGCTGAATCCACTCATTATGCCGTGATGGGCCTGATGACATAGATTTCATTGCTGAGTGATATTCCATTGTACGTACGAACCACAACTTCTTTATCCATTTTTCACATTCTGGGATATTTAACTTGTACCGTAGATGAGGTTCTTGTAAACAGAGCCGTCCGAAAATTTGGGGTGGCTGTGTGTTTTTGATTTTAATTTCCCTAAGCTATAGGACCATAACTGGAAGTGCCGTAGGCTCCGTTGCTTTGTTTTTTAGGTGTTTCAGGAAACACCATACACTTCTCCAGGGTGGCTGTTGGCAATTTACATCCCGCCCATCAGCATAACAAGGCTCCCTGTTCTCCATGGCCTGTGCTGTCTTTCTGGATATTACACTTTTTTTAGATGGCCCTTTTGACCAGGGGGCTGTGAGACTTCATTGTAGTGCATAATTCTTTAACATGCTTGCATGGTTGGCCAAAAAGGGCGTATGCGTTTTTTCCTGAATATATTCAGGAAAAAACGCATACGCCCTTTTTGGCCAAGTGCATCATTGTCGACGTTCTGCCTCTTTTCCTATGCTTCAAATGCAATTCCAGTCTACCCCCGAAATCGTTTTCTTGCAATTCTGCCCACTTACAAGTCCTCTTCGCAGCCTTCCTTCAATATATTTTTGGACGATAGCTGTCATTTATAACTCTGCAGGTTTGTGAATTACAGTGCCCCTGAGCTCCTTTCTTCAACTCGCTTTCTTGTGAGCTGGCCGCAAACACACATGATTGCTTCAGGCCCTAATCTGGTTCCGGCACGGCATGCTGAGCCTTTGGTGAATTCCTCTTCCTGGTGGGAAATGAGCGTTAAATTTGCCTGTGCAGACACCTCCAGCTAGTCTCTCATTGATTCCCCCTATTCCTGCTCATCTTGCGCAGATATTGCAAACTGTGCCAAACAGGAGGTTAAAGGCACTGAGTCTCCAAGTGGGGAGAGTGTTAGTAAAGGGTCTGGAATGGTGAACCCGAGTAAAAGGGGACGAAAACTGAGATGCATTTGAAAACGTTTCCCGGTCACATGGTGCACCATACTTGGGTTTTCCATGCATGTTTTAGCTGAAGGAAGAATCCCTCAAACCTGGAGAGTTGGGACCCATGGAATGGGTACCATGCAGTATGACTTCAAAGGGTCTGCACTTGCTCATCGAACCTCGCCAATGCTATCAGCCCGAAGTGTCCAACCTTATGTCTCACTCAGCTCTGGGTGTAGATGTGGTAAATCCAGGTTGCATCACAAGCCCTGAATGAATTATTTAAAAATTGCTCTCTATTTCACTGTCATTGTGTTTTGTTTCTGTAATTCATTTTGATAATGGGATTTATCGGATTTTCTCTGCTGCATTCTTGCAGCTGTACACATGCTTGATTCTCTTATGGAGACATATAAATCCATGGGTTTGAAGATTCTGATCAGTCAGGTGTATTCCTAGGCTTTGAATATGGGGTGTTTAGTCCATTTCGTTGAGCAAGGGGTAGGTCTTGAGTATTATATATTTGGCTTATGGAAAGGTATCTGTGCTAATTTCTATCTCTGGTTTTATGCAGCACCCCAACTCACATTTCCCCTTAAGCAAGCATAAGTTGGTTTTCTAAATTTGAGACCCTGTTCTGTTTTGTAATTCAGTTCATGTGTAGCCAAGTTTACATTCCTTGTATTAGAGATATCTTATGATGTTTCATTTTCTGTGTGACTTATTTCACTTAGAATCATCGTACCTGAATCCACTCATTATGCCGCAATGGGCCTGATGACATAGATTTCATTGGTGAGTGATATTCCATTGTACGTACGTACCACAATTTCTTTATCCATTTTTCGCTTTCTTGGATATTTAACTTGTACCGTAGACGAGGTTCTTGTAAACAGAGCCGTCCGAAACTTTGGGGTGGCTGTGTGTTTTTGATTTTAATTTCCCTAAGCTATAGGACCATAAGTGGAAGTGCCATAGGCTGTGTTGCTTTGTTTCCTACGTGTTTCTGGAAACACCATACACTTCTCCAGAGTGGTTGTTGGCAATTTACATCCCGCCCATCAGCATGACAAGGCTCCCTCTTCTCCATGGTCTGTGCTGCCTTTCTGGATTTTACACTTTTTTCAGATGGCCCTTTTGACCGGGGGGCAGTGAGACTTCATTGTAGTGCAGATTTCCTTTACACGCTTGCTTGGTTGTCCAAAAAGGGCGTATGCGTTTTTTCCTGAATATATTCAGGAAAAAACGCATACGCCCTTTTTGGCCAAGTGCATCATTGTCGTCGTTCTGCTTCTTTTCCTATGCTTTAAATGCAATTCCAGTCTACCCCCTGAAATCGTTTTCCTGAAATTCTGCCCCACTTTCAAGTCCTCTTCGCAGCCTTCCTTCAATATATTTTTAGACCATAGCTGTCATTTATAACTCTGCAGGTTTGTGAATTACAGTGCCCCTGAGCTCCTTTCTTCAACTCGCTTTCTTGTGAGTTGGCCGCAAACCCGCAGGAATGCTTCAGGCCCTAATCTGGTTCCGGCACGGCATGCTGAGCCTTTGGTTAATTCCTCTTCCTGGTGGGAAATGAGCGTTAAATTTGCCCGTGCAGACACCTTCACACGAGTCGTCATGGTGCCCCTTTGCCCCGGTTATCTCTATGGAGGTTGGAGTTGGAGGGCCTCCTCACTCAAGGTCAGTGTGCCCACGGAGCCAACCAACCCTGCAACTTCAGGGCATGTTTGGTGGTTAGGATCACCACGTGGGGTCCTTTTCCCTTAGGAGGGAGGTGGCCTTTTGGGCTGCTGATTTCCAGGTTTTCGGATACTGCCAGTATCTTGGCCAGATGTGGCGGTGGGCCAATCCCCTTGGTGACCGTAGTTTATCCTACCTGGATCGCATTCTTGCATTGTTCCATTTCAAGTGGTCCCAGGTTTTGCACTAATACTCCAATGGCGATTCACCGTTCACCAGGAATGTAAAGGTCAAAGGGTTTAGCTAAATTAGGGAGTTCCTGTGCAAGGGTCTGAATTGACTGCTCTTTCCATTCTTGAAAGGCCACTTCTGCATTCTATTCAAAAGGATCATCACCTTTTCCTTTCAGTGTTTCATATAGAGGCCGAGCTAGCAGACTGTAGTTAGGGATCCAGAAGCAGCAAACCCTGGCCTCCCCAGGAACCCCTAAGCTGTCTTCTAGTTTTAGAAATGGGTAAGGCTGTAAATTGTTTCTTCCCTTTCCTGGGATGGGCTTCTCCGACCTTCTGTGAGAATGAAGCCCAGGCAGGTCACCGTAGTCTGTGATATTTGAGCTTTTTCTTGGACAACTTGTATCCTTTATTGGCTTCGTAGTTCAGAGGTCTCCTTAGTAGGGTTGGCGATCAGAATGTCGTCTGCATATTGAAGGAGTGTTTCCTTTTCCAGAGGTAGAATTTTAGGTCTTTAGCTGAGCTTTCCCCAAAGATGCTGTGGGAATTTTTGAACCCTTGGGACAACACGGCCCGGAAGTATTGTTTTAGTTGTATGTTGAGTCCTGCCACTCACAAGCCAAAATTTCTTGTGACTCTGGGACTAATAGAATACAAAAGAAGGCATCATTGAAGACTAATACAGAATACCATGTCCTGGTGGTTGGTAGAATGACCAGCAGGGTGTAGGGTTTAGGAACTACTGGAGGTATATCCTCAGTGGCTTAACTGACTGTCCTGACATCCTTTACCAGGACTCCAGCAGCCCATGGGGCTCTCGAGGTCAGGCCAATCCCAGGATATGGAGCTCACCTGGGCAGGTACCCCACCCCCACCCCAGCCCATGGGGCTCTCGTGTTCAGGCCCCTCCCAGGATATGGGGTTCCCTGGGCAGGTTCCCCTGCAGCCCATGGGGCTCTCGTGGTCAGGCCCCTCCCAGGATACAGAGCTACCCTTGCAGGTACCATGGCAGGGCTGGGAACACAGGAACCGTGCATATCGCCCTCATTGCAGAGCACTCCCAGCACACCTGTCACTCAGATCTGACACAGAGCACCTCAGAGCAGGACTTGAACTAACAAACAGCAGCTCCGACAGGTCTGTGACCCTGGGCATCACTCTGTGTGGCCTCCCTCCACCTGGTCTTCCAGAGACTTCCACTGCACCCGGGGCACCAGGCCTCTGTCTCCACCCACCAGACACCCCTCCTCTCCCTGACTCCTGGGTTCCTCTCATTAGGAGAGGGTTTTCTTGAAGTTGTCTCCCACTCATGGGCCAGATAATATAATTAGAAAACAAGCCAGAGCTGCAGCCCCTTGTCTATCCTGACTCTCAGGAGCCCACACCTGTTCCTTGGACCTGGCCGATTCAGCAAGTTCCAGTTTCTGCAACTGTGAGCCCCTGAGGGGTGATTATTGGCTGGCCTGGGAAGCCTGACCGTGCCGGCCAGCCCTCCCCAGGTGTGCCTGGGTTCAGATCAATATAAACACCGCTCCAGGCAGCAAGAGCCCCTGCAGCTGTGCCTGACGCCATTTTCTCTGCCCTGTCAGCAGTCTTGGGGCTGGACTGGTGGGAGGGAGTGAGAGGCCACGGCTTTGTGGGTGGCCCAGTGTGAGTGGGGCTCTGCTGGACTTTCTGCAGCAGTTGCCAAGATGCCACCTGCTAAAGAAGAGGATGTGTCACCCATACCTGCCGCTGGAATTTCTCCCTGGGCAGAGGTGAGTGAGGAAGAAAGCAGTGGGGGCCGGGACAGCAGGGGTATCTCAGGCAGGGAAATGGAAAGCTTCCAGAAGAGCACCCAGGGCCAGGACCACCCTGGCTGGCCTGCAGGCACCAAGTCGGCTGGCATGCTGTCGCTCATGTGGCTCCATGGCCCTTCCTCTAGGCTTTCAAGTCCTTGTACATATTCAGGTGTTTTACCTGGGAAGGGTGGGAACATTTCAGCAGCAGCTGGCCTGGGGCTCAGCCCACGTTTACTCACAGATGCCTCGGCACGGTCCCCCAGCTTTGCAATGAGGACGCTTGTTGCGTGGGGCCTGCTGGCTGAATGGGAGATGATTCCCCACCACTGACCAACTTCAGAATTGCTTACAACTGGAGCAAGTGCCCTGATACGGTTTTCCTCTGTGTAACTGGTGGGTTCTGTTTTTTTTTCTTTTTTTCGTTTTTGGTTCAAGGTAGATTTTATTCCTCTTTTTTGTATTTACAGATATAAGCATGGAAATAATTTATTCATATAAATACATGTATGTGAAGGGAAGAATATTTTCTCTGTTTTACTTTTTGTAATTTGAATTTTATTTTATTTTTTTATACAGCAGGTTCTTTTTGGTTATCTCTTTTATACATATAAATGTATATATGCCAATCCCAATCTCTCAACTCCTCCCACCACCACCCCCCAACAGCTTTCCCCCCTTGGTGTCCATACGTTTGTTGTCTACATCTGTTGCTCTATTTCTGCCTTGCAAAACGGTTCATCTGTAAAATTTGTCTAGGTTCCACATATAGGCATTAATATACAAGATTTGTTTTTCTATTTCTGACTTACTTCACTCTGTATGACAGTCTCTAGATCCATCAACGTCTCTACAAATGACCCAATTTCATTCCTTTTTATGGCTTAGTAATATTCCATTTTATATATGTACCACTTCTTTATGCATTCGTCTGTCTGTGGGCATTTAGGTTGCTTCCATTACCTGGATATTGTAAATAGTGATGCAATGAACATTGCGGTGAATGTCTCTTTTTGATTTATGGTTTTGTCTGGGTATATGCCCAGTAGTGGGATTGCTGTATCATATGGTAATTCTATTCTTAATTTTATAAGAAACTCCATAATGTTCTCCACAGTGACTGTATCAATTTACATTCCCAACAATAGTGGAAGAGGGTTCCTTATCTCCACACCCTTTCCAGCATTTGTTGTTTGTAGATTTTCTGATGATGCCCATTCTAACATGTGTGAGGTGATACACCATGGATGAGTCTATTTCGTTGAGCAAAGAGTAGGTCTTGTCTAGTACATATTTGGCTTATGGAACGGTATGTGTGCTAATTTCAATCTCTGGTTTTATACAGCACCCCAACTCAACATTCCCCTTAAGCAAGCATAAGTTTTTATCTAAATGTGAGACTCTGTTCGGTTTTGTATTTCAGTTTATGTGTAGCCAAGTTTACACTCCCTCTATTAGTGATATCTTATGATACTTATCTTTCTCTGTGTGACGTATTTCTCTTAGAATCATCATATTTAAATCCACTCAATTTGCTGCTACAGGCCTGATGACATTGATTTCATTGCTGAGTGATATTCCGTTGTACGTAAGTAGCACAACTCCTTTATCCATTTTTTTCTTTCTGGGATATTTAATTTGTACTGGACTCGAGTTTCTTGTAAACACAGCAGCCCTAAATTTTGTGCTGGCTGTGTCTTGTTGATTTTAATTTTCCTAAGCTATAGGGCTAAAAGTGGAAGTACCCTAGGCTCTGTAGCTTTGTTTTTCAGATGTTTCAGGATACACCATAAACATCTCCAGAGTGTCTGTTGGCAATTTACATCCCGCCCATCAGCATAACAAGGCTCCCTGTTCTCCATGGCCTGTCCTGTGTTTCTGGTTTTTACACTTTTTTCAGATGGCCCTTTTGACGAATGGGAAATGAGACTTCATTGTAGTGCGGATTTCCATTGCTGGAGTGCTTGGTTGGCCAAAAAGGGCATATGCGTTTTTTCCTGAATATATTCAGGAAAAAATGTTTACGCACTTTTGTCCAAGTGCATCAGTGTCAAAGATCTGCCGCTTTTCACATGCTTTAAATGCAATTCCAATCTACCTCCTGAAATATGATTCCTGCAATTCTGCCTCGTTTTCAAGTCCTCTTTGCAGACTTACTTCAATATATTTTTGCCAATAGCTGTCATTTATATCTCTGCAGGTTTGTGAATTACAGTGCCCGTGATTTCCTTTCTTAACTCGTTTCCTTGAAAGCTGGCCACAGAACCGCAGGTTTGCTTTAGGCCATAATCAGGGTCCGACACGGCACTCTGAGCCTTTGGTTAATTCCTCTTCCTGGTGGGAAATTAGAGTTAAATGTGCCCCTCCGGACACCTGCCTCACTCCCAGCCCCTTGGTTATGTGTGTCCTGTAGTTTGAGGCCACATGTGCTGGGTTCCTCACCTTTGGCTGATGTGGCCCCACTGGTGTGAGGACACTCCTGCCTGGTTCCCATCCCCTTGGTGATGTGGACCCTCCGGTGAGAGTCTGATCCTGGCTGGGTTCCTCACACTTCTGAGAGGTGGGCCCTCTTCTCTGAGGTCACTCCTGCCTGGCTGGCCCACCCCGCCTTGACGACGTCGGCTCTCTCGTGGGAGTTGGTGCCTGCTGCGAGTCTCCTCCCCTTGGTAATGAGGGCCCTCTGGCGTCAGGCCCTAACTCCTGGCCTCCCAAAATTTTCTGATGTGCGCCCTGTGGTGCGAGTACACTACTGCCAGGTTCCCAACACCATGGGAATGTGGGCCTTCTGCTCTGAGGTCCCAACGATGGGTTGCTCAGTTTCATGATGAGGGCCCTCTGGTGTGAGTTCACTCCGGCCTGGATCCCATAGCCTCGTTGCTCCTGGCCACCTGCGGGGAGGTTACAACTGCGGGATTCCTCACCTTTTTTCTTCTATGGGCCCTCTGTTTTGAGACTCCTCCTGCCTGCCTCACTCCCAGCCCCTTGGTGATGTGTGTCCTCTGGTTTGAGGCCACGTGTGCTGGGTCCCTCACCTTTCGATGATGTGGCCCCACTGGTGTGAGGACACTCTTGCCTGGTTCCTATCCCCTTGAAGATGTGGGCTCTCTGGTGAGAGTCTGATCCTGGCTGGGTTCCTCACCCTTCTGTGAGGTGGGCCCTCTGCTGTGAGGTCACTCCTGCCTGGCTGGCACACCCCGCCTGGGCAACATCGGCCCTCTTGTGGCAGTTGGAGCATGCTGGGAGCCTCCTCCCCTCGGTGATGAGGGCCCTCTTGCGTCAGGCCCTAACTGCTGGGTACCCACATTTTCTGATACGTGCTAAGTGGTGCGAGGACACTCCTGCGAGGTTCCCATCCCCATGGGGATGTGGGCCTTCTGCTCTGAGGTCCCAATGGCTGGGTTGCTCACAGTTTCATGATGTGGGCCCTCTGCTGTGAGTTCACTGCAGCCTGGATCACATAGACTCGGTGCTCTGGGCCGCCTGCTGGGAGGTTCCCACTGCAGGATTCCTCACCTTTTTTATTCTATTGGCCCTGTGTTGTGAGGCTACTCATGCCTGCCTCAATCCGAGCCCCTTGGAGATGTGGGTCCTCTGGTTTAGGCCTCATGTGCTGGTTTCCTCACCTTTCTATGATGTGGTCACCCTGGTGTGAAGACAGTCCTGCCTGGTTCTGATCCCCTTGGTGATGTGGGCCCTCTGGTGAGAGTCTTATCCTGGCTGGGTTCCTCACCCTTCTGTGAGGTAGGCCCTCTGCTGTGAGGTCACTCCTGCCTGGCTGTCACACGTCACCTTGTCGACATGGGCCCTCAGTTGGGAGTTGGTGCCTGCTTGGAGTCTCCTCCCCTTGGTAATGAGGGCCCTCTGGCGTCAGACCCTAACTTCTGGGCTCCCAAAATTCTCTGATGTGTGCCCTGAGGTGCGAGTACACTTATGCCATGTTTCCAACCACATAGGAATGTGGGCCTTCTGCTCTGAAGTCCCAAAGCCTGGGTTGCTCACAGTTTCATGATGAGGGCCCTCTGTTTTGAGTTCAGTCAGGTCTGGATCCCATAGCCTCGCTGCTCCTGGCCGCCTGCTGGGAGGTTCCAACTGCGGGATTCCTCACCTTTTTTCTTCTATGGGCCCTCTGTTTTGAGACTCCTCCTGCCTGCCTCACTCCCAGCCCCTTGGTGATGTGTGTCCTCTGGTTTGAGGCCACGTGTGCTGGGTCACTCACATTTCGTTGATGAGGTCCCACTGGTGTGAGGACACTCCAGCCTGGTTCCCATTCTCTTGGTGATGTGGGCCCTCTGGTGAGAGTCTGATCCTCCTTGGGTTCCTCACACTTTTGTGAGGTGGGCCCTCTGCTCTGAGGTCACTCTTGCCTGGCTGGCACACCCCGCATTTGCGACGGCGGCCCACTGGTAGCAGTTGGAGCCTGCTGGGAGCCTCCTCTCCTCGGTGATGAGAGCCCTCTGGTGTCAGGCCCTAACTGCTGGGCTCCCCACATTTTCTGATGTGTGCCCACTGGTGCGATGACACTCCTAGTTGGTTCCCTTCCCCATGGGGATGTGGGCCTTGTGCTCTGAGGTCACAACGGCTGGTTTGCTCACAGTTTCATGATGAGGGCCCTCTGTTGTGAGTTCATCACTGCCTGGATCCCATAGCCTTGGTGCTCTGGGCCGCCTGCTGGGATGTTCCAACTGCTGGATTCCTCACCTTTTTTATACAATGGGCCATGTGTTGTGAGGTTAATCCTGCCTGCCTCGCTCCAAGACCCATGGTGATGTGGGTCCTCTGGTTTGAGGCCACATTTTCTTGTTACCTCAACTTTTGATGATATGGCCCCACGGGTGTGATGACACTCCTGCCTGGTTCACAGCCCCTTGCTGATGTGGGCACTCTGGTGAGAGTCTGATCCTGGCTGGGTTCCTTACCCTTCTGTGAGGTGGGCCCTCTGATGTGAGGTCACTCCTGCCTGGCTGGCTCACGTCGCCTTGATGATGTGGGTCCTCTGTTGGCCACTAAAGCATTCTGGGAGCCTCCTACCCTCTTTAATGAGGGCCCTGGAAAAAACGCATATGCACATTTTGACCAAGTGCATCATTGTCCAGGATCTGCCTCTTCTCCTATGCTTTCAGAGCACTTCCCGTCTACGTCCTGAAATCATATTCCAGGAATACTGCCCCGCTTTCAAGTCCTCCTCGCAGCCTTACTTCAATATATTTTTGTATGATACCTGTCATTAATAACTCTGCAGGTTTGTTAAATACAGTGTCCCTGAGCTCCTTTCTTCAACATGCTTTCTTGTGAGCTGGCCGCAAAACCGCAGGATTGCTTCAGGCCGTAATCTGGTTTCGGCACGGCACGCTGAGCCTTTGGTAAATTCCTCTTTCTGGTGAGAAATGAGCATTCAATTTGCCCGTGGAGACACCTACAGCTAGTCTCTCATTGGTTCTCCCTATTCCTGTTCATCTTGTGCAGAAATTGCAAACTGTGCCAAACAGGAGGTTAAAGGCACTGACTCTCCAAGTGGGTAGAGGGTTAGTAAAGCATCTGGAATGGTGAACCCGAGTACCAGGGAACGAAACCTGAGAGCCATTTAAAATGGTTTCCCAGTCTCACAGTGGACAATACTCTGGGTTTCCCATGCATGTTTTAGCTGAAGGAAGAATTCCTTAAACCTGGAGATTATTGACCCATGGAATGGGTACCATGCAGTATGACTAAAAAGGGTCTGAATTTGCTCACCGAACCTCACCAATGCTATCAGTTCGAAGTGTCCAGCCTTATGCCTCACCCAGCTCTGGGTGTAGATGTGGTAAATCCAGGTTTCATCACAAGCCCTGAATCAATTATTTAAGAATTGCTGTCTCTTTCACTGTCATTGTGTTTTGTTTTTGTAATTTAGTTTGATAATGGGATTTATCGGATTTTCACTGCTGCGTTCATGCCGCTGTACAAACGCTTGATTCTCCTACAGAGAAATATAAATCCACGGGTTTTAAGATTCTTACTAGTCAGGTATATTCCTAGGCGTTGAATATGTGGTGTTGAGTCCATGTCGTTGAACAAGGAGTAGGTCTTGACTATTACATATTTGGCTTATGGAACGGTATCTGTGCTATTTTCAATCTCTGGTTTTATGCAGCACCCCAACTCACCTTTGCCCTTAAGCAAGCATAAGTTGGTTTTCTAAATTTGAGTCCCTCTTCTGTTTTGTAATTCAGTTCATGTGTAGCCAAGTTTACATTCCGTGTATTAGTGATATCTTATGATGTTTCATTTTCTGTGTGACTTATTTCACTTAGAATCACTGTAGCTGAATCCACTCATTATGCCGTGATGGGCCTGATGACATAGATTTCATTGCTGAGTGATATTCCATTGTACGTACGAACCACAACTTCTTTATCCATTTTTCACATTCTGGGATATTTAACTTGTACCGTAGATGAGGTTCTTGTAAACAGAGCCGTCCGAAAATTTGGGGTGGCTGTGTGTTTTTGATTTTAATTTCCCTAAGCTATAGGACCATAACTGGAAGTGCCGTAGGCTCCGTTGCTTTGTTTTTTAGGTGTTTCAGGAAACACCATACACTTCTCCAGGGTGGCTGTTGGCAATTTACATCCCGCCCATCAGCATAACAAGGCTCCCTGTTCTCCATGGCCTGTGCTGTCTTACTGGATATTACACTTTTTTTAGATGGCCCTTTTGACCAGGGGGCTGTGAGACTTCATTGTAGTGCATAATTCTTTAACATGCTTGCATGGTTGGCCAAAAAGGGCGTATGCGTTTTTTCCTGAATATATTCAGGAAAAAACGCATACGCCCTTTTTGGCCAAGTGCATCATTGTCGACGTTCTGCCTCTTTTCCTATGCTTCAAATGCAATTCCAGTCTACCCCCGAAATCGTTTTCTTGCAATTCTGCCCACTTACAAGTCCTCTTCGCAGCCTTCCTTCAATATATTTTTGGACGATAGCTGTCATTTATAACTCTGCAGGTTTGTGAATTACAGTGCCCCTGAGCTCCTTTCTTCAACTCGCTTTCTTGTGAGCTGGCCGCAAACACACATGATTGCTTCAGGCCCTAATCTGGTTCCGGCACGGCATGCAGAGCCTTTGGTGAATTCCTCTTCCTGGTGGGAAATGAGCGTTAAATTTGCCTGTGCAGACACCTCCAGCTAGTCTCTCATTGATTCCCCCTATTCCTGCTCATCTTGCGCAGATATTGCAAACTGTGCCAAACAGGAGGTTAAAGGCACTGAGTCTCCAAGTGGGGAGAGTGTTAGTAAAGGGTCTGGAATGGTGAACCCGAGTAAAAGGGGACGAAAACTGAGATGCATTTGAAAACGTTTCCCGGTCACATGGTGCACCATACTTGGGTTTTCCATGCATGTTTTAGCTGAAGGAAGAATCCCTCAAACCTGGAGAGTTGGGACCCATGGAATGGGTACCATGCAGTATGACTTCAAAGGGTCTGCACTTGCTCATCGAACCTCACCAATGCTATCAGCCCGAAGTGTCCAACCTTATGTCTCACTCAGCTCTGGGTGTAGATGTGGTAAATCCAGGTTGCATCACAAGCCCTGAATGAATTATTTAAAAATTGCTCTCTATTTCACTGTCATTGTGTTTTGTTTCTGTAATTCATTTTGATAATGGGATTTATCGGATTTTCTCTGCTGCATTCTTGCAGCTGTACACACGCTTGATTCTCTTATGGAGACATATAAATCCATGGGTTTGAAGATTCTGATCAGTCAGGTGTATTCCTAGGCTTTGAATATGGGGTGTTTAGTCCATTTCGTTGAGCAAGGGGTAGGTCTTGAGTATTATATATTTGGCTTATGGAAAGGTATCTGTGCTAATTTCTATCTCTGGTTTTATGCAGCACCCCAACTCACATTTCCCCTTAAGCAAGCATAAGTTGGTTTTCTAAATTTGAGACCCTGTTCTGTTTTGTAATTCAGTTCATGTGTAGCCAAGTTTACATTCCTTGTATTAGAGATATCTTATGATGTTTCATTTTCTGTGTGACTTATTTCACTTAGAATCATCGTACCTGAATCCACTCATTATGCCGCAATGGGCCTGATGACATAGATTTCATTGGTGAGTGATATTCCATTGTACGTACGTACCACAATTTCTTTATCCATTTTTCGCTTTCTTGGATATTTAACTTGTACCGTAGACGAGGTTCTTGTAAACAGAGCCGTCCGAAACTTTGGGGTGGCTGTGTGTTTTTGATTTTAATTTCCCTAAGCTATAGGACCATAAGTGGAAGTGCCATAGGCTGTGTTGCTTTGTTTCCTACGTGTTTCTGGAAACACCATACACTTCTCCAGAGTGGTTGTTGGCAATTTACATCCCGCCCATCAGCATGACAAGGCTCCCTCTTCTCCATGGTCTGTGCTGCCTTTCTGGATTTTACACTTTTTTCAGATGGCCCTTTTGACCGGGGGGCAGTGAGACTTCATTGTAGTGCAGATTTCCTTTACACGCTTGCTTGGTTGTCCAAAAAGGGCGTATGCGTTTTTTCCTGAATATATTCAGGAAAAAACGCATACGCCCTTTTTGGCCAAGTGCATCATTGTCGTCGTTCTGCCTCTTTTCCTATGCTTTAAATGCAATTCCAGTCTACCCCCTGAAATCGTTTTCCTGAAATTCTGCCCCACTTTCAAGTCCTCTTCGCAGCCTTCCTTCAATATATTTTTAGACCATAGCTGTCATTTATAA
Organism: Delphinapterus leucas; assembly: GCF_059928025.1. NCBI lineage: Eukaryota > Metazoa > Chordata > Mammalia > Artiodactyla > Monodontidae > Delphinapterus > Delphinapterus leucas. The sequence continues at coordinate 2,301,838 of NW_028322256.1, read as the reverse complement.
CTCTGCAGGTTTGTGAATTACAGTGCCCCTGAGCTCCTTTCTTCAACTCGCTTTCTTGTGAGTTGGCCGCAAACCCGCAGGAATGCTTCAGGCCCTAATCTGGTTCCGGCACGGCATGCTGAGCCTTTGGTTAATTCCTCTTCCTGGTGGGAAATGAGCGTTAAATTTGCCCGTGCAGACACCTTCACACGAGTCGTCATGGTGCCCCTTTGCCCCGGTTATCTCTATGGAGGTTGGAGTTGGAGGGCCTCCTCACTCAAGGTCAGTGTGCCCACGGAGCCAACCAACCCTGCAACTTCAGGGCATGTTTGGTGGTTAGGATCACCACGTGGGGTCCTTTTCCCTTAGGAGGGAGGTGGCCTTTTGGGCTGCTGATTTCCAGGTTTTCGGATACTGCCAGTATCTTGGCCAGATGTGGCGGTGGGCCAATCCCCTTGGTGACCGTAGTTTATCCTACCTGGATCGCATTCTTGCATTGTTCCATTTCAAGTGGTCCCAGGTTTTGCACTAATACTCCAATGGCGATTCACCGTTCACCAGGAATGTAAAGGTCAAAGGGTTTAGCTAAATTAGGGAGTTCCTGTGCAAGGGTCTGAATTGACTGCTCTTTCCATTCTTGAAAGGCCACTTCTGCATTCTATTCAAAAGGATCATCACCTTTTCCTTTCAGTGTTTCATATAGAGGCCGAGCTAGCAGACTGTAGTTAGGGATCCAGAAGCAGCAAACCCTGGCCTCCCCAGGAACCCCTAAGCTGTCTTCTAGTTTTAGAAATGGGTAAGGCTGTAAATTGTTTCTTCCCTTTCCTGGGATGGGCTTCTCCGACCTTCTGTGAGAATGAAGCCCAGGCAGGTCACCGTAGTCTGTGATATTTGAGCTTTTTCTTGGACAACTTGTATCCTTTATTGGCTTCGTAGTTCAGAGGTCTCCTTAGTAGGGTTGGCGATCAGAATGTCGTCTGCATATTGAAGGAGTGTTTCCTTTTCCAGAGGTAGAATTTTAGGTCTTTAGCTGAGCTTTCCCCAAAGATGCTGTGGGAATTTTTGAACCCTTGGGACAACACGGCCCGGAAGTATTGTTTTAGTTGTATGTTGAGTCCTGCCACTCACAAGCCAAAATTTCTTGTGACTCTGGGACTAATAGAATACAAAAGAAGGCATCATTGAAGACTAATACAGAATACCATGTCCTGGTGGTTGGTAGAATGACCAGCAGGGTGTAGGGTTTAGGAACTACTGGAGGTATATCCTCAGTGGCTTAACTGACTGTCCTGACATCCTTTACCAGGACTCCAGCAGCCCATGGGGCTCTCGAGGTCAGGCCAATCCCAGGATATGGAGCTCACCTGGGCAGGTACCCCACCCCCACCCCAGCCCATGGGGCTCTCGTGTTCAGGCCCCTCCCAGGATATGGGGTTCCCTGGGCAGGTTCCCCTGCAGCCCATGGGGCTCTCGTGGTCAGGCCCCTCCCAGGATACAGAGCTACCCTTGCAGGTACCATGGCAGGGCTGGGAACACAGGAACCGTGCATATCGCCCTCATTGCAGAGCACTCCCAGCACACCTGTCACTCAGATCTGACACAGAGCACCTCAGAGCAGGACTTGAACTAACAAACAGCAGCTCCGACAGGTCTGTGACCCTGGGCATCACTCTGTGTGGCCTCCCTCCACCTGGTCTTCCAGAGACTTCCACTGCACCCGGGGCACCAGGCCTCTGTCTCCACCCACCAGACACCCCTCCTCTCCCTGACTCCTGGGTTCCTCTCATTAGGAGAGGGTTTTCTTGAAGTTGTCTCCCACTCATGGGCCAGATAATATAATTAGAAAACAAGCCAGAGCTGCAGCCCCTTGTCTATCCTGACTCTCAGGAGCCCACACCTGTTCCTTGGACCTGGCCGATTCAGCAAGTTCCAGTTTCTGCAACTGTGAGCCCCTGAGGGGTGATTATTGGCTGGCCTGGGAAGCCTGACCGTGCCGGCCAGCCCTCCCCAGGTGTGCCTGGGTTCAGATCAATATAAACACCGCTCCAGGCAGCAAGAGCCCCTGCAGCTGTGCCTGACGCCATTTTCTCTGCCCTGTCAGCAGTCTTGGGGCTGGACTGGTGGGAGGGAGTGAGAGGCCACGGCTTTGTGGGTGGCCCAGTGTGAGTGGGGCTCTGCTGGACTTTCTGCAGCAGTTGCCAAGATGCCACCTGCTAAAGAAGAGGATGTGTCACCCATACCTGCCGCTGGAATTTCTCCCTGGGCAGAGGTGAGTGAGGAAGAAAGCAGTGGGGGCCGGGACAGCAGGGGTATCTCAGGCAGGGAAATGGAAAGCTTCCAGAAGAGCACCCAGGGCCAGGACCACCCTGGCTGGCCTGCAGGCACCAAGTCGGCTGGCATGCTGTCGCTCATGTGGCTCCATGGCCCTTCCTCTAGGCTTTCAAGTCCTTGTACATATTCAGGTGTTTTACCTGGGAAGGGTGGGAACATTTCAGCAGCAGCTGGCCTGGGGCTCAGCCCACGTTTACTCACAGATGCCTCGGCACGGTCCCCCAGCTTTGCAATGAGGACGCTTGTTGCGTGGGGCCTGCTGGCTGAATGGGAGATGATTCCCCACCACTGACCAACTTCAGAATTGCTTACAACTGGAGCAAGTGCCCTGATACGGTTTTCCTCTGTGTAACTGGTGGGTTCTGTTTTTTTTTCTTTTTTTCGTTTTTGGTTCAAGGTAGATTTTATTCCTCTTTTTTGTATTTACAGATATAAGCATGGAAATAATTTATTCATATAAATACATGTATGTGAAGGGAAGAATATTTTCTCTGTTTTACTTTTTGTAATTTGAATTTTATTTTATTTTTTTATACAGCAGGTTCTTTTTGGTTATCTCTTTTATACATATAAATGTATATATGCCAATCCCAATCTCTCAACTCCTCCCACCACCACCCCCCAACAGCTTTCCCCCCTTGGTGTCCATACGTTTGTTGTCTACATCTGTTGCTCTATTTCTGCCTTGCAAAACGGTTCATCTGTAAAATTTGTCTAGGTTCCACATATAGGCATTAATATACAAGATTTGTTTTTCTATTTCTGACTTACTTCACTCTGTATGACAGTCTCTAGATCCATCAACGTCTCTACAAATGACCCAATTTCATTCCTTTTTATGGCTTAGTAATATTCCATTTTATATATGTACCACTTCTTTATGCATTCGTCTGTCTGTGGGCATTTAGGTTGCTTCCATTACCTGGATATTGTAAATAGTGATGCAATGAACATTGCGGTGAATGTCTCTTTTTGATTTATGGTTTTGTCTGGGTATATGCCCAGTAGTGGGATTGCTGTATCATATGGTAATTCTATTCTTAATTTTATAAGAAACTCCATAATGTTCTCCACAGTGACTGTATCAATTTACATTCCCAACAATAGTGGAAGAGGGTTCCTTATCTCCACACCCTTTCCAGCATTTGTTGTTTGTAGATTTTCTGATGATGCCCATTCTAACATGTGTGAGGTGATACACCATGGATGAGTCTATTTCGTTGAGCAAAGAGTAGGTCTTGTCTAGTACATATTTGGCTTATGGAACGGTATGTGTGCTAATTTCAATCTCTGGTTTTATACAGCACCCCAACTCAACATTCCCCTTAAGCAAGCATAAGTTTTTATCTAAATGTGAGACTCTGTTCGGTTTTGTATTTCAGTTTATGTGTAGCCAAGTTTACACTCCCTCTATTAGTGATATCTTATGATACTTATCTTTCTCTGTGTGACGTATTTCTCTTAGAATCATCATATTTAAATCCACTCAATTTGCTGCTACAGGCCTGATGACATTGATTTCATTGCTGAGTGATATTCCGTTGTACGTAAGTAGCACAACTCCTTTATCCATTTTTTTCTTTCTGGGATATTTAATTTGTACTGGACTCGAGTTTCTTGTAAACACAGCAGCCCTAAATTTTGTGCTGGCTGTGTCTTGTTGATTTTAATTTTCCTAAGCTATAGGGCTAAAAGTGGAAGTACCCTAGGCTCTGTAGCTTTGTTTTTCAGATGTTTCAGGATACACCATAAACATCTCCAGAGTGTCTGTTGGCAATTTACATCCCGCCCATCAGCATAACAAGGCTCCCTGTTCTCCATGGCCTGTCCTGTGTTTCTGGTTTTTACACTTTTTTCAGATGGCCCTTTTGACGAATGGGAAATGAGACTTCATTGTAGTGCGGATTTCCATTGCTGGAGTGCTTGGTTGGCCAAAAAGGGCATATGCGTTTTTTCCTGAATATATTCAGGAAAAAATGTTTACGCACTTTTGTCCAAGTGCATCAGTGTCAAAGATCTGCCGCTTTTCACATGCTTTAAATGCAATTCCAATCTACCTCCTGAAATATGATTCCTGCAATTCTGCCTCGTTTTCAAGTCCTCTTTGCAGACTTACTTCAATATATTTTTGCCAATAGCTGTCATTTATATCTCTGCAGGTTTGTGAATTACAGTGCCCGTGATTTCCTTTCTTAACTCGTTTCCTTGAAAGCTGGCCACAGAACCGCAGGTTTGCTTTAGGCCATAATCAGGGTCCGACACGGCACTCTGAGCCTTTGGTTAATTCCTCTTCCTGGTGGGAAATTAGAGTTAAATGTGCCCCTCCGGACACCTGCCTCACTCCCAGCCCCTTGGTTATGTGTGTCCTGTAGTTTGAGGCCACATGTGCTGGGTTCCTCACCTTTGGCTGATGTGGCCCCACTGGTGTGAGGACACTCCTGCCTGGTTCCCATCCCCTTGGTGATGTGGACCCTCCGGTGAGAGTCTGATCCTGGCTGGGTTCCTCACACTTCTGAGAGGTGGGCCCTCTTCTCTGAGGTCACTCCTGCCTGGCTGGCCCACCCCGCCTTGACGACGTCGGCTCTCTCGTGGGAGTTGGTGCCTGCTGCGAGTCTCCTCCCCTTGGTAATGAGGGCCCTCTGGCGTCAGGCCCTAACTCCTGGCCTCCCAAAATTTTCTGATGTGCGCCCTGTGGTGCGAGTACACTACTGCCAGGTTCCCAACACCATGGGAATGTGGGCCTTCTGCTCTGAGGTCCCAACGATGGGTTGCTCAGTTTCATGATGAGGGCCCTCTGGTGTGAGTTCACTCCGGCCTGGATCCCATAGCCTCGTTGCTCCTGGCCACCTGCGGGGAGGTTACAACTGCGGGATTCCTCACCTTTTTTCTTCTATGGGCCCTCTGTTTTGAGACTCCTCCTGCCTGCCTCACTCCCAGCCCCTTGGTGATGTGTGTCCTCTGGTTTGAGGCCACGTGTGCTGGGTCCCTCACCTTTCGATGATGTGGCCCCACTGGTGTGAGGACACTCTTGCCTGGTTCCTATCCCCTTGAAGATGTGGGCTCTCTGGTGAGAGTCTGATCCTGGCTGGGTTCCTCACCCTTCTGTGAGGTGGGCCCTCTGCTGTGAGGTCACTCCTGCCTGGCTGGCACACCCCGCCTGGGCAACATCGGCCCTCTTGTGGCAGTTGGAGCATGCTGGGAGCCTCCTCCCCTCGGTGATGAGGGCCCTCTTGCGTCAGGCCCTAACTGCTGGGTACCCACATTTTCTGATACGTGCTAAGTGGTGCGAGGACACTCCTGCGAGGTTCCCATCCCCATGGGGATGTGGGCCTTCTGCTCTGAGGTCCCAATGGCTGGGTTGCTCACAGTTTCATGATGTGGGCCCTCTGCTGTGAGTTCACTGCAGCCTGGATCACATAGACTCGGTGCTCTGGGCCGCCTGCTGGGAGGTTCCCACTGCAGGATTCCTCACCTTTTTTATTCTATTGGCCCTGTGTTGTGAGGCTACTCATGCCTGCCTCAATCCGAGCCCCTTGGAGATGTGGGTCCTCTGGTTTAGGCCTCATGTGCTGGTTTCCTCACCTTTCTATGATGTGGTCACCCTGGTGTGAAGACAGTCCTGCCTGGTTCTGATCCCCTTGGTGATGTGGGCCCTCTGGTGAGAGTCTTATCCTGGCTGGGTTCCTCACCCTTCTGTGAGGTAGGCCCTCTGCTGTGAGGTCACTCCTGCCTGGCTGTCACACGTCACCTTGTCGACATGGGCCCTCAGTTGGGAGTTGGTGCCTGCTTGGAGTCTCCTCCCCTTGGTAATGAGGGCCCTCTGGCGTCAGACCCTAACTTCTGGGCTCCCAAAATTCTCTGATGTGTGCCCTGAGGTGCGAGTACACTTATGCCATGTTTCCAACCACATAGGAATGTGGGCCTTCTGCTCTGAAGTCCCAAAGCCTGGGTTGCTCACAGTTTCATGATGAGGGCCCTCTGTTTTGAGTTCAGTCAGGTCTGGATCCCATAGCCTCGCTGCTCCTGGCCGCCTGCTGGGAGGTTCCAACTGCGGGATTCCTCACCTTTTTTCTTCTATGGGCCCTCTGTTTTGAGACTCCTCCTGCCTGCCTCACTCCCAGCCCCTTGGTGATGTGTGTCCTCTGGTTTGAGGCCACGTGTGCTGGGTCACTCACATTTCGTTGATGAGGTCCCACTGGTGTGAGGACACTCCAGCCTGGTTCCCATTCTCTTGGTGATGTGGGCCCTCTGGTGAGAGTCTGATCCTCCTTGGGTTCCTCACACTTTTGTGAGGTGGGCCCTCTGCTCTGAGGTCACTCTTGCCTGGCTGGCACACCCCGCATTTGCGACGGCGGCCCACTGGTAGCAGTTGGAGCCTGCTGGGAGCCTCCTCTCCTCGGTGATGAGAGCCCTCTGGTGTCAGGCCCTAACTGCTGGGCTCCCCACATTTTCTGATGTGTGCCCACTGGTGCGATGACACTCCTAGTTGGTTCCCTTCCCCATGGGGATGTGGGCCTTGTGCTCTGAGGTCACAACGGCTGGTTTGCTCACAGTTTCATGATGAGGGCCCTCTGTTGTGAGTTCATCACTGCCTGGATCCCATAGCCTTGGTGCTCTGGGCCGCCTGCTGGGATGTTCCAACTGCTGGATTCCTCACCTTTTTTATACAATGGGCCATGTGTTGTGAGGTTAATCCTGCCTGCCTCGCTCCAAGACCCATGGTGATGTGGGTCCTCTGGTTTGAGGCCACATTTTCTTGTTACCTCAACTTTTGATGATATGGCCCCACGGGTGTGATGACACTCCTGCCTGGTTCACAGCCCCTTGCTGATGTGGGCACTCTGGTGAGAGTCTGATCCTGGCTGGGTTCCTTACCCTTCTGTGAGGTGGGCCCTCTGATGTGAGGTCACTCCTGCCTGGCTGGCTCACGTCGCCTTGATGATGTGGGTCCTCTGTTGGCCACTAAAGCATTCTGGGAGCCTCCTACCCTCTTTAATGAGGGCCCTGGAAAAAACGCATATGCACATTTTGACCAAGTGCATCATTGTCCAGGATCTGCCTCTTCTCCTATGCTTTCAGAGCACTTCCCGTCTACGTCCTGAAATCATATTCCAGGAATACTGCCCCGCTTTCAAGTCCTCCTCGCAGCCTTACTTCAATATATTTTTGTATGATACCTGTCATTAATAACTCTGCAGGTTTGTTAAATACAGTGTCCCTGAGCTCCTTTCTTCAACATGCTTTCTTGTGAGCTGGCCGCAAAACCGCAGGATTGCTTCAGGCCGTAATCTGGTTTCGGCACGGCACGCTGAGCCTTTGGTAAATTCCTCTTTCTGGTGAGAAATGAGCATTCAATTTGCCCGTGGAGACACCTACAGCTAGTCTCTCATTGGTTCTCCCTATTCCTGTTCATCTTGTGCAGAAATTGCAAACTGTGCCAAACAGGAGGTTAAAGGCACTGACTCTCCAAGTGGGTAGAGGGTTAGTAAAGCATCTGGAATGGTGAACCCGAGTACCAGGGAACGAAACCTGAGAGCCATTTAAAATGGTTTCCCAGTCTCACAGTGGACAATACTCTGGGTTTCCCATGCATGTTTTAGCTGAAGGAAGAATTCCTTAAACCTGGAGATTATTGACCCATGGAATGGGTACCATGCAGTATGACTAAAAAGGGTCTGAATTTGCTCACCGAACCTCACCAATGCTATCAGTTCGAAGTGTCCAGCCTTATGCCTCACCCAGCTCTGGGTGTAGATGTGGTAAATCCAGGTTTCATCACAAGCCCTGAATCAATTATTTAAGAATTGCTGTCTCTTTCACTGTCATTGTGTTTTGTTTTTGTAATTTAGTTTGATAATGGGATTTATCGGATTTTCACTGCTGCGTTCATGCCGCTGTACAAACGCTTGATTCTCCTACAGAGAAATATAAATCCACGGGTTTTAAGATTCTTACTAGTCAGGTATATTCCTAGGCGTTGAATATGTGGTGTTGAGTCCATGTCGTTGAACAAGGAGTAGGTCTTGACTATTACATATTTGGCTTATGGAACGGTATCTGTGCTATTTTCAATCTCTGGTTTTATGCAGCACCCCAACTCACCTTTGCCCTTAAGCAAGCATAAGTTGGTTTTCTAAATTTGAGTCCCTCTTCTGTTTTGTAATTCAGTTCATGTGTAGCCAAGTTTACATTCCGTGTATTAGTGATATCTTATGATGTTTCATTTTCTGTGTGACTTATTTCACTTAGAATCACTGTAGCTGAATCCACTCATTATGCCGTGATGGGCCTGATGACATAGATTTCATTGCTGAGTGATATTCCATTGTACGTACGAACCACAACTTCTTTATCCATTTTTCACATTCTGGGATATTTAACTTGTACCGTAGATGAGGTTCTTGTAAACAGAGCCGTCCGAAAATTTGGGGTGGCTGTGTGTTTTTGATTTTAATTTCCCTAAGCTATAGGACCATAACTGGAAGTGCCGTAGGCTCCGTTGCTTTGTTTTTTAGGTGTTTCAGGAAACACCATACACTTCTCCAGGGTGGCTGTTGGCAATTTACATCCCGCCCATCAGCATAACAAGGCTCCCTGTTCTCCATGGCCTGTGCTGTCTTACTGGATATTACACTTTTTTTAGATGGCCCTTTTGACCAGGGGGCTGTGAGACTTCATTGTAGTGCATAATTCTTTAACATGCTTGCATGGTTGGCCAAAAAGGGCGTATGCGTTTTTTCCTGAATATATTCAGGAAAAAACGCATACGCCCTTTTTGGCCAAGTGCATCATTGTCGACGTTCTGCCTCTTTTCCTATGCTTCAAATGCAATTCCAGTCTACCCCCGAAATCGTTTTCTTGCAATTCTGCCCACTTACAAGTCCTCTTCGCAGCCTTCCTTCAATATATTTTTGGACGATAGCTGTCATTTATAACTCTGCAGGTTTGTGAATTACAGTGCCCCTGAGCTCCTTTCTTCAACTCGCTTTCTTGTGAGCTGGCCGCAAACACACATGATTGCTTCAGGCCCTAATCTGGTTCCGGCACGGCATGCAGAGCCTTTGGTGAATTCCTCTTCCTGGTGGGAAATGAGCGTTAAATTTGCCTGTGCAGACACCTCCAGCTAGTCTCTCATTGATTCCCCCTATTCCTGCTCATCTTGCGCAGATATTGCAAACTGTGCCAAACAGGAGGTTAAAGGCACTGAGTCTCCAAGTGGGGAGAGTGTTAGTAAAGGGTCTGGAATGGTGAACCCGAGTAAAAGGGGACGAAAACTGAGATGCATTTGAAAACGTTTCCCGGTCACATGGTGCACCATACTTGGGTTTTCCATGCATGTTTTAGCTGAAGGAAGAATCCCTCAAACCTGGAGAGTTGGGACCCATGGAATGGGTACCATGCAGTATGACTTCAAAGGGTCTGCACTTGCTCATCGAACCTCACCAATGCTATCAGCCCGAAGTGTCCAACCTTATGTCTCACTCAGCTCTGGGTGTAGATGTGGTAAATCCAGGTTGCATCACAAGCCCTGAATGAATTATTTAAAAATTGCTCTCTATTTCACTGTCATTGTGTTTTGTTTCTGTAATTCATTTTGATAATGGGATTTATCGGATTTTCTCTGCTGCATTCTTGCAGCTGTACACACGCTTGATTCTCTTATGGAGACATATAAATCCATGGGTTTGAAGATTCTGATCAGTCAGGTGTATTCCTAGGCTTTGAATATGGGGTGTTTAGTCCATTTCGTTGAGCAAGGGGTAGGTCTTGAGTATTATATATTTGGCTTATGGAAAGGTATCTGTGCTAATTTCTATCTCTGGTTTTATGCAGCACCCCAACTCACATTTCCCCTTAAGCAAGCATAAGTTGGTTTTCTAAATTTGAGACCCTGTTCTGTTTTGTAATTCAGTTCATGTGTAGCCAAGTTTACATTCCTTGTATTAGAGATATCTTATGATGTTTCATTTTCTGTGTGACTTATTTCACTTAGAATCATCGTACCTGAATCCACTCATTATGCCGCAATGGGCCTGATGACATAGATTTCATTGGTGAGTGATATTCCATTGTACGTACGTACCACAATTTCTTTATCCATTTTTCGCTTTCTTGGATATTTAACTTGTACCGTAGACGAGGTTCTTGTAAACAGAGCCGTCCGAAACTTTGGGGTGGCTGTGTGTTTTTGATTTTAATTTCCCTAAGCTATAGGACCATAAGTGGAAGTGCCATAGGCTGTGTTGCTTTGTTTCCTACGTGTTTCTGGAAACACCATACACTTCTCCAGAGTGGTTGTTGGCAATTTACATCCCGCCCATCAGCATGACAAGGCTCCCTCTTCTCCATGGTCTGTGCTGCCTTTCTGGATTTTACACTTTTTTCAGATGGCCCTTTTGACCGGGGGGCAGTGAGACTTCATTGTAGTGCAGATTTCCTTTACACGCTTGCTTGGTTGTCCAAAAAGGGCGTATGCGTTTTTTCCTGAATATATTCAGGAAAAAACGCATACGCCCTTTTTGGCCAAGTGCATCATTGTCGTCGTTCTGCCTCTTTTCCTATGCTTTAAATGCAATTCCAGTCTACCCCCTGAAATCGTTTTCCTGAAATTCTGCCCCACTTTCAAGTCCTCTTCGCAGCCTTCCTTCAATATATTTTTAGACCATAGCTGTCATTTATAACTCTGCAGGTTTGTGAATTACAGTGCCCCTGAGCTCCTTTCTTCAACTCGCTTTCTTGTGAGTTGGCCGCAAACCCGCAGGAATGCTTCAGGCCCTAATCTGGTTCCGGCACGGCATGCTGAGCCTTTGGTTAATTCCTCTTCCTGGTGGGAAATGAGCGTTAAATTTGCCCGTGCAGACACCTTCACACGAGTCGTCATGGTGCCCCTTTGCCCCGGTTATCTCTATGGAGGTTGGAGTTGGAGGGCCTCCTCACTCAAGGTCAGTGTGCCCACGGAGCCAACCCTGCAACTTCAGGGCATGTTTGGTGGTTAGGATCACCACGTGGGGTCCTTTTCCCTTAGGAGGGAGGTGGCCTTTTGGGCTGCTGATTTCCAGGTTTTCGGATACTGCCAGTATCTTGGCCAGATGTGGCGGTGGGCCAATCCCCTTGGTGACCGTAGTTTATCCTACCTGGATCGCATTCTTGCATTGTTCCATTTCAAGTGGTCCCAGGTTTTGCACTAATACTCCAATGGCGATTCACCGTTCACCAGGAATGTAAAGGTCAAAGGGTTTAGCTAAATTAGGGAGTTCCTGTGCAAGGGTCTGAATTGACTGCTCTTTCCATTCTTGAAAGGCCACTTCTGCATTCTATTCAAAAGGATCATCACCTTTTCCTTTCAGTGTTTCATATAGAGGCCGAGCTAGCAGACTGTAGTTAGGGATCCAGAAGCAGCAAACCCTGGCCTCCCCAGGAACCCCTAAGCTGTCTTCTAGTTTTAGAAATGGGTAAGGCTGTAAATTGTTTCTTCCCTTTCCTGGGATGGGCTTCTCCGACCTTCTGTGAGAATGAAGCCCAGGCAGGTCACCGTAGTCTGTGATATTTGAGCTTTTTCTTGGACAACTTGTATCCTTTATTGGCTTCGTAGTTCAGAGGTCTCCTTAGTAGGGCTGGCGATCAGAATGTCGTCTGCATATTGAAGGAGTGTTTCCTTTTCCAGAGGTAGAACTTTTAGGTCTTTAGCTGAGCTTTCCCCAAAGATGGTGTGGGAATTTTTGAACCCTTGGGACAACACGGCCCGGAAGTATTGTTTTAGTTGTATGTTGAGTCCTGCCACTCACAAGCCAAAATTTCTTGTGACTCTGGGACTAATAGAATACAAAAGAAGGCATCATTGAAGACTAATACAGAATACCATGTCCTGGTGGTTGGTAGAATGACCAGCAGGGTGTAGGGTTTAGGAACTACTGGAGGTATATCCTCGGTGGCTTAACTGACTGTCCTGACATCCTTTACCAGGACTCCAGCAGCCCATGGGGCTCTCGAGGTCAGGCCAATCCCAGGATATGGAGCTCACCTGGGCAGGTACCCCACCCCCACCCCAGCCCATGGGGCTCTCGTGTTCAGGCCCCTCCCAGGATATGGGGTTCCCTGGGCAGGTTCCCCTGCAGCCCATGGGGCTCTCGTGGTCAGGCCCCTCCCAGGATACAGAGCTACCCTTGCAGGTACCATGGCAGGGCTGGGAACACAGGAACCGTGCATATCGCCCTCATTGCAGAGCACTCCCAGCTCACCTGTCACTCAGATCTGACACAGAGCACCTCAGAGCAGGACTTGAACTAACAAACAGCAGCTCCGACAGGTCTGTGACCCTGGGCATCACTCTGTGTGGCCTCCCTCCACCTGGTCTTCCAGAGACTTCCACTGCACCCGGGGCACCAGGCCTCTGTCTCCACCCACCAGCCACCCCTCCTCTCCCTGACTCCTGGGTTCCTCTCATTAGGAGAGGGTTTTCTTGAAGTTGTCTCCCACTCATGGGCCAGATAATATAATTAGAAAACAAGCCAGAGCTGCAGCCCCTTGTCTATCCTGACTCTCAGGAGCCCACACCTGTTCCTTGGACCTGGCCGATTCAGCAAGTTCCAGTTTCTGCAACTGTGAGCCCCTGAGGGGTGATTATTGGCTGGCCTGGGAAGCCTGACCGTGCTGGCCAGCCCTCCCCAGGTGTGCCTGTGTTCAGATCAATATAAACACCGCTCCAGGCAGCAAGAGCCCCTGCAGCTGTGCCTGACGCCATTTTCTCTGCCCTGTCAGCAGTCTTGGGGCTGGACTGGTGGGAGGGAGTGAGAGGCCACGGCTTTGTGGGTGGCCCAGTGTGAGTGGGGCTCTGCTGGACTTTCTGCAGCAGTTGCCAAGATGCCACCTGCTAAAGAAGAGGATGTGTCACCCATACCTGCCGCTGGAATTTCTCCCTGGGCAGAGGTGAGTGAGGAAGAAAGCAGTGGGGGCCGGGACAGCAGGGGTATCTCAGGCAGGGAAATGGAAAGCTTCCAGAAGAGCACCCAGGGCCAGGACCACCCTGGCTGGCCTGCAGGCACCAAGTCGGCTGGCATGCTGTCGCTCATGTGGCTCCATGGCCCTTCCTCTAGGCTTTCAAGTCCTTGTACATATTCAGGTGTTTTACCTGGGAAGGGTGGGAACATTTCAGCAGCAGCTGGCCTGGGGCTCAGCCCACGTTTACTCACAGATGCCTCGGCACGGTCCCCCAGCTTTGCAATGAGGACGCTTGTTGCGTGGGGCCTGCTGGCTGAATGGGAGATGATTCCCCACCACTGACCAACTTCAGAATTGTTTACAACTGGAGCAAGTGCCCTGATACGGTTTTCCTCTGTGTAACTGGTGGGTTCTGTTTTTTTTTCTTTTTTTCGTTTTTGGTTCAAGGTAGATTTTATTCCTCTTTTTTGTATTTACAGATATAAGCATGGAAATAATTTATTCATATAAATACATGTATGTGAAGGGAAGAATATTTTCTCTGTTTTACTTTTTGTAATTTGAATTTTATTTTATTTTTTTATACAGCAGGTTCTTTTTGGTTATCTCTTTTATACATATAAATGTATATATGCCAATCCCAATCTCTCAACTCCTCCCACCACCACCCCCCAACAGCTTTCCCCCCTTGGTGTCCATACGTTTGTTGTCTACATCTGTTGCTCTATTTCTGCCTTGCAAAACGGTTCATCTGTAAAATTTGTCTAGGTTCCACATATAGGCATTAATATACAAGATTTGTTTTTCTATTTCTGACTTACTTCACTCTGTATGACAGTCTCTAGATCCATCAACGTCTCTACAAATGACCCAATTTCATTCCTTTTTATGGCTTAGTAATATTCCATTTTATATATGTACCACTTCTTTATGCATTCGTCTGTCTGTGGGCATTTAGGTTGCTTCCATTACCTGGATATTGTAAATAGTGATGCAATGAACATTGCGGTGAATGTCTCTTTTTGATTTATGGTTTTGTCTGGGTATATGCCCAGTAGTGGGATTGCTGTATCATATGGTAATTCTATTCTTAATTTTATAAGAAACTCCATAATGTTCTCCACAGTGACTGTATCAATTTACATTCCCAACAATAGTGGAAGAGGGTTCCTTATCTCCACACCCTTTCCAGCATTTGTTGTTTGTAGATTTTCTGATGATGCCCATTCTAACATGTGTGAGGTGATACACCATGGATGAGTCTATTTCGTTGAGCAAAGAGTAGGTCTTGTCTAGTACATATTTGGCTTATGGAACGGTATGTGTGCTAATTTCAATCTCTGGTTTTATACAGCACCCCAACTCAACATTCCCCTTAAGCAAGCATAAGTTTTTATCTAAATGTGAGACTCTGTTCGGTTTTGTATTTCAGTTTATGTGTAGCCAAGTTTACACTCCCTCTATTAGTGATATCTTATGATACTTATCTTTCTCTGTGTGACGTATTTCTCTTAGAATCATCATATTTAAATCCACTCAATTTGCTGCTACAGGCCTGATGACATTGATTTCATTGCTGAGTGATATTCCGTTGTACGTAAGTAGCACAACTCCTTTATCCATTTTTTTCTTTCTGGGATATTTAATTTGTACTGGACTCGAGTTTCTTGTAAACACAGCAGCCCTAAATTTTGTGCTGGCTGTGTCTTGTTGATTTTAATTTTCCTAAGCTATAGGGCTAAAAGTGGAAGTACCCTAGGCTCTGTAGCTTTGTTTTTCAGATGTTTCAGGATACACCATAAACATCTCCAGAGTGTCTGTTGGCAATTTACATCCCGCCCATCAGCATAACAAGGCTCCCTGTTCTCCATGGCCTGTCCTGTGTTTCTGGTTTTTACACTTTTTTCAGATGGCCCTTTTGACGAATGGGAAATGAGACTTCATTGTAGTGCGGATTTCCATTGCTGGAGTGCTTGGTTGGCCAAAAAGGGCATATGCGTTTTTTCCTGAATATATTCAGGAAAAAATGTTTACGCACTTTTGTCCAAGTGCATCAGTGTCAAAGATCTGCCGCTTTTCACATGCTTTAAATGCAATTCCAATCTACCTCCTGAAATATGATTCCTGCAATTCTGCCTCGTTTTCAAGTCCTCTTTGCAGACTTACTTCAATATATTTTTGCCAATAGCTGTCATTTATATCTCTGCAGGTTTGTGAATTACAGTGCCCGTGATTTCCTTTCTTAACTCGTTTCCTTGAAAGCTGGCCACAGAACCGCAGGTTTGCTTTAGGCCATAATCAGGGTCCGACACGGCACTCTGAGCCTTTGGTTAATTCCTCTTCCTGGTGGGAAATTAGAGTTAAATGTGCCCCTCCGGACACCTGCCTCACTCCCAGCCCCTTGGTTATGTGTGTCCTGTAGTTTGAGGCCACATGTGCTGGGTTCCTCACCTTTGGCTGATGTGGCCCCACTGGTGTGAGGACACTCCTGCCTGGTTCCCATCCCCTTGGTGATGTGGACCCTCCGGTGAGAGTCTGATCCTGGCTGGGTTCCTCACACTTCTGAGAGGTGGGCCCTCTTCTCTGAGGTCACTCCTGCCTGGCTGGCCCACCCCGCCTTGACGACGTCGGCTCTCTCGTGGGAGTTGGTGCCTGCTGCGAGTCTCCTCCCCTTGGTAATGAGGGCCCTCTGGCGTCAGGCCCTAACTCCTGGCCTCCCAAAATTTTCTGATGTGCGCCCTGTGGTGCGAGTACACTACTGCCAGGTTCCCAACACCATGGGAATGTGGGCCTTCTGCTCTGAGGTCCCAACGATGGGTTGCTCAGTTTCATGATGAGGGCCCTCTGGTGTGAGTTCACTCCGGCCTGGATCCCATAGCCTCGTTGCTCCTGGCCACCTGCGGGGAGGTTACAACTGCGGGATTCCTCACCTTTTTTCTTCTATGGGCCCTCTGTTTTGAGACTCCTCCTGCCTGCCTCACTCCCAGCCCCTTGGTGATGTGTGTCCTCTGGTTTGAGGCCACGTGTGCTGGGTCCCTCACCTTTCGATGATGTGGCCCCACTGGTGTGAGGACACTCTTGCCTGGTTCCTATCCCCTTGAAGATGTGGGCTCTCTGGTGAGAGTCTGATCCTGGCTGGGTTCCTCACCCTTCTGTGAGGTGGGCCCTCTGCTGTGAGGTCACTCCTGCCTGGCTGGCACACCCCGCCTGGGCAACATCGGCCCTCTTGTGGCAGTTGGAGCATGCTGGGAGCCTCCTCCCCTCGGTGATGAGGGCCCTCTTGCGTCAGGCCCTAACTGCTGGGTACCCACATTTTCTGATACGTGCTAAGTGGTGCGAGGACACTCCTGCGAGGTTCCCATCCCCATGGGGATGTGGGCCTTCTGCTCTGAGGTCCCAATGGCTGGGTTGCTCACAGTTTCATGATGTGGGCCCTCTGCTGTGAGTTCACTGCAGCCTGGATCACATAGACTCGGTGCTCTGGGCCGCCTGCTGGGAGGTTCCCACTGCAGGATTCCTCACCTTTTTTATTCTATTGGCCCTGTGTTGTGAGGCTACTCATGCCTGCCTCAATCCGAGCCCCTTGGAGATGTGGGTCCTCTGGTTTAGGCCTCATGTGCTGGTTTCCTCACCTTTCTATGATGTGGTCACCCTGGTGTGAAGACAGTCCTGCCTGGTTCTGATCCCCTTGGTGATGTGGGCCCTCTGGTGAGAGTCTTATCCTGGCTGGGTTCCTCACCCTTCTGTGAGGTAGGCCCTCTGCTGTGAGGTCACTCCTGCCTGGCTGTCACACGTCACCTTGTCGACATGGGCCCTCAGTTGGGAGTTGGTGCCTGCTTGGAGTCTCCTCCCCTTGGTAATGAGGGCCCTCTGGCGTCAGACCCTAACTTCTGGGCTCCCAAAATTCTCTGATGTGTGCCCTGAGGTGCGAGTACACTTATGCCATGTTTCCAACCACATAGGAATGTGGGCCTTCTGCTCTGAGGTCCCAAAGCCTGGGTTGCTCACAGTTTCATGATGAGGGCCCTCTGTTTTGAGTTCAGTCAGGTCTGGATCCCATAGCCTCGCTGCTCCTGGCCGCCTGCTGGGAGGTTCCAACTGCGGGATTCCTCACCTTTTTTCTTCTATGGGCCCTCTGTTTTGAGACTCCTCCTGCCTGCCTCACTCCCAGCCCCTTGGTGATGTGTGTCCTCTGGTTTGAGGCCACGTGTGCTGGGTCACTCACATTTCGTTGATGAGGTCCCACTGGTGTGAGGACACTCCAGCCTGGTTCCCATTCTCTTGGTGATGTGGGCCCTCTGGTGAGAGTCTGATCCTCCTTGGGTTCCTCACACTTTTGTGAGGTGGGCCCTCTGCTCTGAGGTCACTCTTGCCTGGCTGGCACACCCCGCATTTGCGACGGCGGCCCACTGGTAGCAGTTGGAGCCTGCTGGGAGCCTCCTCTCCTCGGTGATGAGAGCCCTCTGGTGTCAGGCCCTAACTGCTGGGCTCCCCACATTTTCTGATGTGTGCCCACTGGTGCGATGACACTCCTAGTTGGTTCCCTTCCCCATGGGGATGTGGGCCTTGTGCTCTGAGGTCACAACGGCTGGTTTGCTCACAGTTTCATGATGAGGGCCCTCTGTTGTGAGTTCATCACTGCCTGGATCCCATAGCCTTGGTGCTCTGGGCCGCCTGCTGGGATGTTCCAACTGCTGGATTCCTCACCTTTTTTATACAATGGGCCATGTGTTGTGAGGTTAATCCTGCCTGCCTCGCTCCAAGACCCATGGTGATGTGGGTCCTCTGGTTTGAGGCCACATTTTCTTGTTACCTCAACTTTTGATGATATGGCCCCACGGGTGTGATGACACTCCTGCCTGGTTCACAGCCCCTTGCTGATGTGGGCACTCTGGTGAGAGTCTGATCCTGGCTGGGTTCCTTACCCTTCTGTGAGGTGGGCCCTCTGATGTGAGGTCACTCCTGCCTGGCTGGCTCACGTCGCCTTGATGATGTGGGTCCTCTGTTGGCCACTAAAGCATTCTGGGAGCCTCCTACCCTCTTTAATGAGGGCCCTGGAAAAAACGCATATGCACATTTTGACCAAGTGCATCATTGTCCAGGATCTGCCTCTTCTCCTATGCTTTCAGAGCACTTCCCGTCTACGTCCTGAAATCATATTCCAGGAATACTGCCCCGCTTTCAAGTCCTCCTCGCAGCCTTACTTCAATATATTTTTGTATGATACCTGTCATTAATAACTCTGCAGGTTTGTTAAATACAGTGTCCCTGAGCTCCTTTCTTCAACATGCTTTCTTGTGAGCTGGCCGCAAAACCGCAGGATTGCTTCAGGCCGTAATCTGGTTTCGGCACGGCACGCTGAGCCTTTGGTAAATTCCTCTTTCTGGTGAGAAATGAGCATTCAATTTGCCCGTGGAGACACCTACAGCTAGTCTCTCATTGGTTCTCCCTATTCCTGTTCATCTTGTGCAGAAATTGCAAACTGTGCCAAACAGGAGGTTAAAGGCACTGACTCTCCAAGTGGGTAGAGGGTTAGTAAAGCATCTGGAATGGTGAACCCGAGTACCAGGGAACGAAACCTGAGAGCCATTTAAAATGGTTTCCCAGTCTCACAGTGGACAATACTCTGGGTTTCCCATGCATGTTTTAGCTGAAGGAAGAATTCCTTAAACCTGGAGATTATTGACCCATGGAACGGGTACCATGCAGTATGACTAAAAAGGGTCTGAATTTGCTCACCGAACCTCACCAATGCTATCAGTTCGAAGTGTCCAGCCTTATGCCTCACCCAGCTCTGGGTGTAGATGTGGTAAATCCAGGTTTCATCACAAGCCCTGAATCAATTATTTAAGAATTGCTGTCTCTTTCACTGTCATTGTGTTTTGTTTTTGTAATTTAGTTTGATAATGGGATTTATCGGATTTTCACTGCTGCGTTCATGCCGCTGTACAAACGCTTGATTCTCCTACAGAGAAATATAAATCCACGGGTTTTAAGATTCTTACTAGTCAGGTATATTCCTAGGCGTTGAATATGTGGTGTTGAGTCCATGTCGTTGAACAAGGAGTAGGTCTTGACTATTACATATTTGGCTTATGGAACGGTATCTGTGCTATTTTCAATCTCTGGTTTTATGCAGCACCCCAACTCACCTTTGCCCTTAAGCAAGCATAAGTTGGTTTTCTAAATTTGAGTCCCTCTTCTGTTTTGTAATTCAGTTCATGTGTAGCCAAGTTTACATTCCGTGTATTAGTGATATCTTATGATGTTTCATTTTCTGTGTGACTTATTTCACTTAGAATCACTGTAGCTGAATCCACTCATTATGCCGTGATGGGCCTGATGACATAGATTTCATTGCTGAGTGATATTCCATTGTACGTACGAACCACAACTTCTTTATCCATTTTTCACATTCTGGGATATTTAACTTGTACCGTAGATGAGGTTCTTGTAAACAGAGCCGTCCGAAAATTTGGGGTGGCTGTGTGTTTTTGATTTTAATTTCCCTAAGCTATAGGACCATAACTGGAAGTGCCGTAGGCTCCGTTGCTTTGTTTTTTAGGTGTTTCAGGAAACACCGTACACTTCTCCAGGGTGGCTGTTGGCAATTTACATCCCGCCCATCAGCATAACAAGGCTCCCTGTTCTCCATGGCCTGTGCTGTCTTTCTGGATATTACACTTTTTTTAGATGGCCCTTTTGACCAGGGGGCTGTGAGACTTCATTGTAGTGCATAATTCTTTAACATGCTTGCATGGTTGGCCAAAAAGGGCGTATGCGTTTTTTCCTGAATATATTCAGGAAAAAACGCATACGCCCTTTTTGGCCAAGTGCATCATTGTCGACGTTCTGCCTCTTTTCCTATGCTTCAAATGCAATTCCAGTCTACCCCCGAAATCGTTTTCTTGCAATTCTGCCCACTTACAAGTCCTCTTCGCAGCCTTCCTTCAATATATTTTTGGACGATAGCTGTCATTTATAACTCTGCAGGTTTGTGAATTACAGTGCCCCTGAGCTCCTTTCTTCAACTCGCTTTCTTGTGAGCTGGCCGCAAACACACATGATTGCTTCAGGCCCTAATCTGGTTCCGGCACGGCATGCTGAGCCTTTGGTGAATTCCTCTTCCTGGTGGGAAATGAGCGTTAAATTTGCCTGTGCAGACACCTCCAGCTAGTCTCTCATTGATTCCCCCTATTCCTGCTCATCTTGCGCAGATATTGCAAACTGTGCCAAACAGGAGGTTAAAGGCACTGAGTCTCCAAGTGGGGAGAGTGTTAGTAAAGGGTCTGGAATGGTGAACCCGAGTAAAAGGGGACGAAAACTGAGATGCATTTGAAAACGTTTCCCGGTCACATGGTGCACCATACTTGGGTTTTCCATGCATGTTTTAGCTGAAGGAAGAATCCCTCAAACCTGGAGAGTTGGGACCCATGGAATGGGTACCATGCAGTATGACTTCAAAGGGTCTGCACTTGCTCATCGAACCTCGCCAATGCTATCAGCCCGAAGTGTCCAACCTTATGTCTCACTCAGCTCTGGGTGTAGATGTGGTAAATCCAGGTTGCATCACAAGCCCTGAATGAATTATTTAAAAATTGCTCTCTATTTCACTGTCATTGTGTTTTGTTTCTGTAATTCATTTTGATAATGGGATTTATCGGATTTTCTCTGCTGCATTCTTGCAGCTGTACACACGCTTGATTCTCTTATGGAGACATATAAATCCATGGGTTTGAAGATTCTGATCAGTCAGGTGTATTCCTAGGCTTTGAATATGGGGTGTTTAGTCCATTTCGTTGAGCAAGGGGTAGGTCTTGAGTATTATATATTTGGCTTATGGAAAGGTATCTGTGCTAATTTCTATCTCTGGTTTTATGCAGCACCCCAACTCACATTTCCCCTTAAGCAAGCATAAGTTGGTTTTCTAAATTTGAGACCCTGTTCTGTTTTGTAATTCAGTTCATGTGTAGCCAAGTTTACATTCCTTGTATTAGAGATATCTTATGATGTTTCATTTTCTGTGTGACTTATTTCACTTAGAATCATCGTACCTGAATCCACTCATTATGCCGCAATGGGCCTGATGACATAGATTTCATTGGTGAGTGATATTCCATTGTACGTACGTACCACAATTTCTTTATCCATTTTTCGCTTTCTTGGATATTTAACTTGTACCGTAGACGAGGTTCTTGTAAACAGAGCCGTCCGAAACTTTGGGGTGGCTGTGTGTTTTTGATTTTAATTTCCCTAAGCTATAGGACCATAAGTGGAAGTGCCATAGGCTGTGTTGCTTTGTTTCCTACGTGTTTCTGGAAACACCATACACTTCTCCAGAGTGGTTGTTGGCAATTTACATCCCGCCCATCAGCATGACAAGGCTCCCTCTTCTCCATGGTCTGTGCTGCCTTTCTGGATTTTACACTTTTTTCAGATGGCCCTTTTGACCGGGGGGCAGTGAGACTTCATTGTAGTGCAGATTTCCTTTACACGCTTGCTTGGTTGTCCAAAAAGGGCGTATGCGTTTTTTCCTGAATATATTCAGGAAAAAACGCATACGCCCTTTTTGGCCAAGTGCATCATTGTCGTCGTTCTGCCTCTTTTCCTATGCTTTAAATGCAATTCCAGTCTACCCCCTGAAATCGTTTTCCTGAAATTCTGCCCCACTTTCAAGTCCTCTTCGCAGCCTTCCTTCAATATATTTTTAGACCATAGCTGTCATTTATAACTCTGCAGGTTTGTGAATTACAGTGCCCCTGAGCTCCTTTCTTCAACTCGCTTTCTTGTGAGTTGGCCGCAAACCCGCAGGAATGCTTCAGGCCCTAATCTGGTTCCGGCACGGCATGCTGAGCCTTTGGTTAATTCCTCTTCCTGGTGGGAAATGAGCGTTAAATTTGCCCGTGCAGACACCTTCACACGAGTCGTCATGGTGCCCCTTTGCCCCGGTTATCTCTATGGAGGTTGGAGTTGGAGGGCCTCCTCACTCAAGGTCAGTGTGCCCACGGAGCCAACCAACCCTGCAACTTCAGGGCATGTTTGGTGGTTAGGATCACCACGTGGGGTCCTTTTCCCTTAGGAGGGAGGTGGCCTTTTGGGCTGCTGATTTCCAGGTTTTCGGATACTGCCAGTATCTTGGCCAGATGTGGCGGTGGGCCAATCCCCTTGGTGACCGTAGTTTATCCTACCTGGATCGCATTCTTGCATTGTTCCATTTCAAGTGGTCCCAGGTTTTGCACTAATACTCCAATGGCGATTCACCGTTCACCAGGAATGTAAAGGTCAAAGGGTTTAGCTAAATTAGGGAGTTCCTGTGCAAGGGTCTGAATTGACTGCTCTTTCCATTCTTGAAAGGCCACTTCTGCATTCTATTCAAAAGGATCATCACCTTTTCCTTTCAGTGTTTCATATAGAGGCCGAGCTAGCAGACTGTAGTTAGGGATCCAGAAGCAGCAAACCCTGGCCTCCCCAGGAACCCCTAAGCTGTCTTCTAGTTTTAGAAATGGGTAAGGCTGTAAATTGTTTCTTCCCTTTCCTGGGATGGGCTTCTCCGACCTTCTGTGAGAATGAAGCCCAGGCAGGTCACCGTAGTCTGTGATATTTGAGCTTTTTCTTGGACAACTTGTATCCTTTATTGGCTTCGTAGTTCAGAGGTCTCCTTAGTAGGGTTGGCGATCAGAATGTCGTCTGCATATTGAAGGAGTGTTTCCTTTTCCAGAGGTAGAATTTTAGGTCTTTAGCTGAGCTTTCCCCAAAGATGGTGTGGGAATTTTTGAACCCTTGGGACAACACGGCCCGGAAGTATTGTTTTAGTTGTATGTTGAGTCCTGCCACTCACAAGCCAAAATTTCTTGTGACTCTGGGACTAATAGAATACAAAAGAAGGCATCATTGAAGACTAATACAGAATACCATGTCCTGGTGGTTGGTAGAATGACCAGCAGGGTGTAGGGTTTAGGAACTACTGGAGGTATATCCTCAGTGGCTTAACTGACTGTCCTGACATCCTTTACCAGGACTCCAGCAGCCCATGGGGCTCTCGAGGTCAGGCCAATCCCAGGATATGGAGCTCACCTGGGCAGGTACCCCACCCCCACCCCAGCCCATGGGGCTCTCGTGTTCAGGCCCCTCCCAGGATATGGGGTTCCCTGGGCAGGTTCCCCTGCAGCCCATGGGGCTCTCGTGGTCAGGCCCCTCCCAGGATACAGAGCTACCCTTGCAGGTACCATGGCAGGGCTGGGAACACAGGAACCGTGCATATCGCCCTCATTGCAGAGCACTCCCAGCACACCTGTCACTCAGATCTGACACAGAGCACCTCAGAGCAGGACTTGAACTAACAAACAGCAGCTCCGACAGGTCTGTGACCCTGGGCATCACTCTGTGTGGCCTCCCTCCACCTGGTCTTCCAGAGACTTCCACTGCACCCGGGGCACCAGGCCTCTGTCTCCACCCACCAGCCACCCCTCCTCTCCCTGACTCCTGGGTTCCTCTCATTAGGAGAGGGTTTTCTTGAAGTTGTCTCCCACTCATGGGCCAGATAATATAATTAGAAAACAAGCCAGAGCTGCAGCCCCTTGTCTATCCTGACTCTCAGGAGCCCACACCTGTTCCTTGGACCTGGCCGATTCAGCAAGTTCCAGTTTCTGCAACTGTGAGCCCCTGAGGGGTGATTATTGGCTGGCCTGGGAAGCCTGACCGTGCCGGCCAGCCCTCCCCAGGTGTGCCTGGGTTCAGATCAATATAAACACCGCTCCAGGCAGCAAGAGCCCCTGCAGCTGTGCCTGACGCCATTTTCTCTGCCCTGTCAGCAGTCTTGGGGCTGGACTGGTGGGAGGGAGTGAGAGGCCACGGCTTTGTGGGTGGCCCAGTGTGAGTGGGGCTCTGCTGGACTTTCTGCAGCAGTTGCCAAGATGCCACCTGCTAAAGAAGAGGATGTGTCACCCATACCTGCCGCTGGAATTTCTCCCTGGGCAGAGGTGAGTGAGGAAGAAAGCAGTGGGGGCCGGGACAGCAGGGGTATCTCAGGCAGGGAAATGGAAAGCTTCCAGAAGAGCACCCAGGGCCAGGACCACCCTGGCTGGCCTGCAGGCACCAAGTCGGCTGGCATGCTGTCGCTCATGTGGCTCCATGGCCCTTCCTCTAGGCTTTCAAGTCCTTGTACATATTCAGGTGTTTTACCTGGGAAGGGTGGGAACATTTCAGCAGCAGCTGGCCTGGGGCTCAGCCCACGTTTACTCACAGATGCCTCGGCACGGTCCCCCAGCTTTGCAATGAGGACGCTTGTTGCGTGGGGCCTGCTGGCTGAATGGGAGATGATTCCCCACCACTGACCAACTTCAGAATTGCTTACAACTGGAGCAAGTGCCCTGATACGGTTTTCCTCTGTGTAACTGGTGGGTTCTGTTTTTTTTTCTTTTTTTCGTTTTTGGTTCAAGGTAGATTTTATTCCTCTTTTTTGTATTTACAGATATAAGCATGGAAATAATTTATTCATATAAATACATGTATGTGAAGGGAAGAATATTTTCTCTGTTTTACTTTTTGTAATTTGAATTTTATTTTATTTTTTTATACAGCAGGTTCTTTTTGGTTATCTCTTTTATACATATAAATGTATATATGCCAATCCCAATCTCTCAACTCCTCCCACCACCACCCCCCAACAGCTTTCCCCCCTTGGTGTCCATACGTTTGTTGTCTACATCTGTTGCTCTATTTCTGCCTTGCAAAACGGTTCATCTGTAAAATTTGTCTAGGTTCCACATATAGGCATTAATATACAAGATTTGTTTTTCTATTTCTGACTTACTTCACTCTGTATGACAGTCTCTAGATCCATCAACGTCTCTACAAATGACCCAATTTCATTCCTTTTTATGGCTTAGTAATATTCCATTTTATATATGTACCACTTCTTTATGCATTCGTCTGTCTGTGGGCATTTAGGTTGCTTCCATTACCTGGATATTGTAAATAGTGATGCAATGAACATTGCGGTGAATGTCTCTTTTTGATTTATGGTTTTGTCTGGGTATATGCCCAGTAGTGGGATTGCTGTATCATATGGTAATTCTATTCTTAATTTTATAAGAAACTCCATAATGTTCTCCACAGTGACTGTATCAATTTACATTCCCAACAATAGTGGAAGAGGGTTCCTTATCTCCACACCCTTTCCAGCATTTGTTGTTTGTAGATTTTCTGATGATGCCCATTCTAACATGTGTGAGGTGATACACCATGGATGAGTCTATTTCGTTGAGCAAAGAGTAGGTCTTGTCTAGTACATATTTGGCTTATGGAACGGTATGTGTGCTAATTTCAATCTCTGGTTTTATACAGCACCCCAACTCAACATTCCCCTTAAGCAAGCATAAGTTTTTATCTAAATGTGAGACTCTGTTCGGTTTTGTATTTCAGTTTATGTGTAGCCAAGTTTACACTCCCTCTATTAGTGATATCTTATGATACTTATCTTTCTCTGTGTGACGTATTTCTCTTAGAATCATCATATTTAAATCCACTCAATTTGCTGCTACAGGCCTGATGACATTGATTTCATTGCTGAGTGATATTCCGTTGTACGTAAGTAGCACAACTCCTTTATCCATTTTTTTCTTTCTGGGATATTTAATTTGTACTGGACTCGAGTTTCTTGTAAACACAGCAGCCCTAAATTTTGTGCTGGCTGTGTCTTGTTGATTTTAATTTTCCTAAGCTATAGGGCTAAAAGTGGAAGTACCCTAGGCTCTGTAGCTTTGTTTTTCAGATGTTTCAGGATACACCATAAACATCTCCAGAGTGTCTGTTGGCAATTTACATCCCGCCCATCAGCATAACAAGGCTCCCTGTTCTCCATGGCCTGTCCTGTGTTTCTGGTTTTTACACTTTTTTCAGATGGCCCTTTTGACGAATGGGAAATGAGACTTCATTGTAGTGCGGATTTCCATTGCTGGAGTGCTTGGTTGGCCAAAAAGGGCATATGCGTTTTTTCCTGAATATATTCAGGAAAAAATGTTTACGCACTTTTGTCCAAGTGCATCAGTGTCAAAGATCTGCCGCTTTTCACATGCTTTAAATGCAATTCCAATCTACCTCCTGAAATATGATTCCTGCAATTCTGCCTCGTTTTCAAGTCCTCTTTGCAGACTTACTTCAATATATTTTTGCCAATAGCTGTCATTTATATCTCTGCAGGTTTGTGAATTACAGTGCCCGTGATTTCCTTTCTTAACTCGTTTCCTTGAAAGCTGGCCACAGAACCGCAGGTTTGCTTTAGGCCATAATCAGGGTCCGACACGGCACTCTGAGCCTTTGGTTAATTCCTCTTCCTGGTGGGAAATTAGAGTTAAATGTGCCCCTCCGGACACCTGCCTCACTCCCAGCCCCTTGGTTATGTGTGTCCTGTAGTTTGAGGCCACATGTGCTGGGTTCCTCACCTTTGGCTGATGTGGCCCCACTGGTGTGAGGACACTCCTGCCTGGTTCCCATCCCCTTGGTGATGTGGACCCTCCGGTGAGAGTCTGATCCTGGCTGGGTTCCTCACACTTCTGAGAGGTGGGCCCTCTTCTCTGAGGTCACTCCTGCCTGGCTGGCCCACCCCGCCTTGACGACGTCGGCTCTCTCGTGGGAGTTGGTGCCTGCTGCGAGTCTCCTCCCCTTGGTAATGAGGGCCCTCTGGCGTCAGGCCCTAACTCCTGGCCTCCCAAAATTTTCTGATGTGCGCCCTGTGGTGCGAGTACACTACTGCCAGGTTCCCAACACCATGGGAATGTGGGCCTTCTGCTCTGAGGTCCCAACGATGGGTTGCTCAGTTTCATGATGAGGGCCCTCTGGTGTGAGTTCACTCCGGCCTGGATCCCATAGCCTCGTTGCTCCTGGCCACCTGCGGGGAGGTTACAACTGCGGGATTCCTCACCTTTTTTCTTCTATGGGCCCTCTGTTTTGAGACTCCTCCTGCCTGCCTCACTCCCAGCCCCTTGGTGATGTGTGTCCTCTGGTTTGAGGCCACGTGTGCTGGGTCCCTCACCTTTCGATGATGTGGCCCCACTGGTGTGAGGACACTCTTGCCTGGTTCCTATCCCCTTGAAGATGTGGGCTCTCTGGTGAGAGTCTGATCCTGGCTGGGTTCCTCACCCTTCTGTGAGGTGGGCCCTCTGCTGTGAGGTCACTCCTGCCTGGCTGGCACACCCCGCCTGGGCAACATCGGCCCTCTTGTGGCAGTTGGAGCATGCTGGGAGCCTCCTCCCCTCGGTGATGAGGGCCCTCTTGCGTCAGGCCCTAACTGCTGGGTACCCACATTTTCTGATACGTGCTAAGTGGTGCGAGGACACTCCTGCGAGGTTCCCATCCCCATGGGGATGTGGGCCTTCTGCTCTGAGGTCCCAATGGCTGGGTTGCTCACAGTTTCATGATGTGGGCCCTCTGCTGTGAGTTCACTGCAGCCTGGATCACATAGACTCGGTGCTCTGGGCCGCCTGCTGGGAGGTTCCCACTGCAGGATTCCTCACCTTTTTTATTCTATTGGCCCTGTGTTGTGAGGCTACTCATGCCTGCCTCAATCCGAGCCCCTTGGAGATGTGGGTCCTCTGGTTTAGGCCTCATGTGCTGGTTTCCTCACCTTTCTATGATGTGGTCACCCTGGTGTGAAGACAGTCCTGCCTGGTTCTGATCCCCTTGGTGATGTGGGCCCTCTGGTGAGAGTCTTATCCTGGCTGGGTTCCTCACCCTTCTGTGAGGTAGGCCCTCTGCTGTGAGGTCACTCCTGCCTGGCTGTCACACGTCACCTTGTCGACATGGGCCCTCAGTTGGGAGTTGGTGCCTGCTTGGAGTCTCCTCCCCTTGGTAATGAGGGCCCTCTGGCGTCAGACCCTAACTTCTGGGCTCCCAAAATTCTCTGATGTGTGCCCTGAGGTGCGAGTACACTTATGCCATGTTTCCAACCACATAGGAATGTGGGCCTTCTGCTCTGAAGTCCCAAAGCCTGGGTTGCTCACAGTTTCATGATGAGGGCCCTCTGTTTTGAGTTCAGTCAGGTCTGGATCCCATAGCCTCGCTGCTCCTGGCCGCCTGCTGGGAGGTTCCAACTGCGGGATTCCTCACCTTTTTTCTTCTATGGGCCCTCTGTTTTGAGACTCCTCCTGCCTGCCTCACTCCCAGCCCCTTGGTGATGTGTGTCCTCTGGTTTGAGGCCACGTGTGCTGGGTCACTCACATTTCGTTGATGAGGTCCCACTGGTGTGAGGACACTCCAGCCTGGTTCCCATTCTCTTGGTGATGTGGGCCCTCTGGTGAGAGTCTGATCCTCCTTGGGTTCCTCACACTTTTGTGAGGTGGGCCCTCTGCTCTGAGGTCACTCTTGCCTGGCTGGCACACCCCGCATTTGCGACGGCGGCCCACTGGTAGCAGTTGGAGCCTGCTGGGAGCCTCCTCTCCTCGGTGATGAGAGCCCTCTGGTGTCAGGCCCTAACTGCTGGGCTCCCCACATTTTCTGATGTGTGCCCACTGGTGCGATGACACTCCTAGTTGGTTCCCTTCCCCATGGGGATGTGGGCCTTGTGCTCTGAGGTCACAACGGCTGGTTTGCTCACAGTTTCATGATGAGGGCCCTCTGTTGTGAGTTCATCACTGCCTGGATCCCATAGCCTTGGTGCTCTGGGCCGCCTGCTGGGATGTTCCAACTGCTGGATTCCTCACCTTTTTTATACAATGGGCCATGTGTTGTGAGGTTAATCCTGCCTGCCTCGCTCCAAGACCCATGGTGATGTGGGTCCTCTGGTTTGAGGCCACATTTTCTTGTTACCTCAACTTTTGATGATATGGCCCCACGGGTGTGATGACACTCCTGCCTGGTTCACAGCCCCTTGCTGATGTGGGCACTCTGGTGAGAGTCTGATCCTGGCTGGGTTCCTTACCCTTCTGTGAGGTGGGCCCTCTGATGTGAGGTCACTCCTGCCTGGCTGGCTCACGTCGCCTTGATGATGTGGGTCCTCTGTTGGCCACTAAAGCATTCTGGGAGCCTCCTACCCTCTTTAATGAGGGCCCTGGAAAAAACGCATATGCACATTTTGACCAAGTGCATCATTGTCCAGGATCTGCCTCTTCTCCTATGCTTTCAGAGCACTTCCCGTCTACGTCCTGAAATCATATTCCAGGAATACTGCCCCGCTTTCAAGTCCTCCTCGCAGCCTTACTTCAATATATTTTTGTATGATACCTGTCATTAATAACTCTGCAGGTTTGTTAAATACAGTGTCCCTGAGCTCCTTTCTTCAACATGCTTTCTTGTGAGCTGGCCGCAAAACCGCAGGATTGCTTCAGGCCGTAATCTGGTTTCGGCACGGCACGCTGAGCCTTTGGTAAATTCCTCTTTCTGGTGAGAAATGAGCATTCAATTTGCCCGTGGAGACACCTACAGCTAGTCTCTCATTGGTTCTCCCTATTCCTGTTCATCTTGTGCAGAAATTGCAAACTGTGCCAAACAGGAGGTTAAAGGCACTGACTCTCCAAGTGGGTAGAGGGTTAGTAAAGCATCTGGAATGGTGAACCCGAGTACCAGGGAACGAAACCTGAGAGCCATTTAAAATGGTTTCCCAGTCTCACAGTGGACAATACTCTGGGTTTCCCATGCATGTTTTAGCTGAAGGAAGAATTCCTTAAACCTGGAGATTATTGACCCATGGAACGGGTACCATGCAGTATGACTAAAAAGGGTCTGAATTTGCTCACCGAACCTCACCAATGCTATCAGTTCGAAGTGTCCAGCCTTATGCCTCACCCAGCTCTGGGTGTAGATGTGGTAAATCCAGGTTTCATCACAAGCCCTGAATCAATTATTTAAGAATTGCTGTCTCTTTCACTGTCATTGTGTTTTGTTTTTGTAATTTAGTTTGATAATGGGATTTATCGGATTTTCACTGCTGCGTTCATGCCGCTGTACAAACGCTTGATTCTCCTACAGAGAAATATAAATCCACGGGTTTTAAGATTCTTACTAGTCAGGTATATTCCTAGGCGTTGAATATGTGGTGTTGAGTCCATGTCGTTGAACAAGGAGTAGGTCTTGACTATTACATATTTGGCTTATGGAACGGTATCTGTGCTATTTTCAATCTCTGGTTTTATGCAGCACCCCAACTCACCTTTGCCCTTAAGCAAGCATAAGTTGGTTTTCTAAATTTGAGTCCCTCTTCTGTTTTGTAATTCAGTTCATGTGTAGCCAAGTTTACATTCCGTGTATTAGTGATATCTTATGATGTTTCATTTTCTGTGTGACTTATTTCACTTAGAATCACTGTAGCTGAATCCACTCATTATGCCGTGATGGGCCTGATGACATAGATTTCATTGCTGAGTGATATTCCATTGTACGTACGAACCACAACTTCTTTATCCATTTTTCACATTCTGGGATATTTAACTTGTACCGTAGATGAGGTTCTTGTAAACAGAGCCGTCCGAAAATTTGGGGT
Source organism: Delphinapterus leucas (assembly GCF_059928025.1). Taxonomy (NCBI): domain Eukaryota; kingdom Metazoa; phylum Chordata; class Mammalia; order Artiodactyla; family Monodontidae; genus Delphinapterus; species Delphinapterus leucas. Next base: position 2,271,117 of record NW_028322256.1, on the reverse strand, counting down.
GGCTGTGTGTTTTTGATTTTAATTTCCCTAAGCTATAGGACCATAACTGGAAGTGCCGTAGGCTCCGTTGCTTTGTTTTTTAGGTGTTTCAGGAAACACCGTACACTTCTCCAGGGTGGCTGTTGGCAATTTACATCCCGCCCATCAGCATAACAAGGCTCCCTGTTCTCCATGGCCTGTGCTGTCTTTCTGGATATTACACTTTTTTTAGATGGCCCTTTTGACCAGGGGGCTGTGAGACTTCATTGTAGTGCATAATTCTTTAACATGCTTGCATGGTTGGCCAAAAAGGGCGTATGCGTTTTTTCCTGAATATATTCAGGAAAAAACGCATACGCCCTTTTTGGCCAAGTGCATCATTGTCGACGTTCTGCCTCTTTTCCTATGCTTCAAATGCAATTCCAGTCTACCCCCGAAATCGTTTTCTTGCAATTCTGCCCACTTACAAGTCCTCTTCGCAGCCTTCCTTCAATATATTTTTGGACGATAGCTGTCATTTATAACTCTGCAGGTTTGTGAATTACAGTGCCCCTGAGCTCCTTTCTTCAACTCGCTTTCTTGTGAGCTGGCCGCAAACACACATGATTGCTTCAGGCCCTAATCTGGTTCCGGCACGGCATGCTGAGCCTTTGGTGAATTCCTCTTCCTGGTGGGAAATGAGCGTTAAATTTGCCTGTGCAGACACCTCCAGCTAGTCTCTCATTGATTCCCCCTATTCCTGCTCATCTTGCGCAGATATTGCAAACTGTGCCAAACAGGAGGTTAAAGGCACTGAGTCTCCAAGTGGGGAGAGTGTTAGTAAAGGGTCTGGAATGGTGAACCCGAGTAAAAGGGGACGAAAACTGAGATGCATTTGAAAACGTTTCCCGGTCACATGGTGCACCATACTTGGGTTTTCCATGCATGTTTTAGCTGAAGGAAGAATCCCTCAAACCTGGAGAGTTGGGACCCATGGAATGGGTACCATGCAGTATGACTTCAAAGGGTCTGCACTTGCTCATCGAACCTCGCCAATGCTATCAGCCCGAAGTGTCCAACCTTATGTCTCACTCAGCTCTGGGTGTAGATGTGGTAAATCCAGGTTGCATCACAAGCCCTGAATGAATTATTTAAAAATTGCTCTCTATTTCACTGTCATTGTGTTTTGTTTCTGTAATTCATTTTGATAATGGGATTTATCGGATTTTCTCTGCTGCATTCTTGCAGCTGTACACATGCTTGATTCTCTTATGGAGACATATAAATCCATGGGTTTGAAGATTCTGATCAGTCAGGTGTATTCCTAGGCTTTGAATATGGGGTGTTTAGTCCATTTCGTTGAGCAAGGGGTAGGTCTTGAGTATTATATATTTGGCTTATGGAAAGGTATCTGTGCTAATTTCTATCTCTGGTTTTATGCAGCACCCCAACTCACATTTCCCCTTAAGCAAGCATAAGTTGGTTTTCTAAATTTGAGACCCTGTTCTGTTTTGTAATTCAGTTCATGTGTAGCCAAGTTTACATTCCTTGTATTAGAGATATCTTATGATGTTTCATTTTCTGTGTGACTTATTTCACTTAGAATCATCGTACCTGAATCCACTCATTATGCCGCAATGGGCCTGATGACATAGATTTCATTGGTGAGTGATATTCCATTGTACGTACGTACCACAATTTCTTTATCCATTTTTCGCTTTCTTGGATATTTAACTTGTACCGTAGACGAGGTTCTTGTAAACAGAGCCGTCCGAAACTTTGGGGTGGCTGTGTGTTTTTGATTTTAATTTCCCTAAGCTATAGGACCATAAGTGGAAGTGCCATAGGCTGTGTTGCTTTGTTTCCTACGTGTTTCTGGAAACACCATACACTTCTCCAGAGTGGTTGTTGGCAATTTACATCCCGCCCATCAGCATGACAAGGCTCCCTCTTCTCCATGGTCTGTGCTGCCTTTCTGGATTTTACACTTTTTTCAGATGGCCCTTTTGACCGGGGGGCAGTGAGACTTCATTGTAGTGCAGATTTCCTTTACACGCTTGCTTGGTTGTCCAAAAAGGGCGTATGCGTTTTTTCCTGAATATATTCAGGAAAAAACGCATACGCCCTTTTTGGCCAAGTGCATCATTGTCGTCGTTCTGCCTCTTTTCCTATGCTTTAAATGCAATTCCAGTCTACCCCCTGAAATCGTTTTCCTGAAATTCTGCCCCACTTTCAAGTCCTCTTCGCAGCCTTCCTTCAATATATTTTTAGACCATAGCTGTCATTTATAACTCTGCAGGTTTGTGAATTACAGTGCCCCTGAGCTCCTTTCTTCAACTCGCTTTCTTGTGAGTTGGCCGCAAACCCGCAGGAATGCTTCAGGCCCTAATCTGGTTCCGGCACGGCATGCTGAGCCTTTGGTTAATTCCTCTTCCTGGTGGGAAATGAGCGTTAAATTTGCCCGTGCAGACACCTTCACACGAGTCGTCATGGTGCCCCTTTGCCCCGGTTATCTCTATGGAGGTTGGAGTTGGAGGGCCTCCTCACTCAAGGTCAGTGTGCCCACGGAGCCAACCAACCCTGCAACTTCAGGGCATGTTTGGTGGTTAGGATCACCACGTGGGGTCCTTTTCCCTTAGGAGGGAGGTGGCCTTTTGGGCTGCTGATTTCCAGGTTTTCGGATACTGCCAGTATCTTGGCCAGATGTGGCGGTGGGCCAATCCCCTTGGTGACCGTAGTTTATCCTACCTGGATCGCATTCTTGCATTGTTCCATTTCAAGTGGTCCCAGGTTTTGCACTAATACTCCAATGGCGATTCACCGTTCACCAGGAATGTAAAGGTCAAAGGGTTTAGCTAAATTAGGGAGTTCCTGTGCAAGGGTCTGAATTGACTGCTCTTTCCATTCTTGAAAGGCCACTTCTGCATTCTATTCAAAAGGATCATCACCTTTTCCTTTCAGTGTTTCATATAGAGGCCGAGCTAGCAGACTGTAGTTAGGGATCCAGAAGCAGCAAACCCTGGCCTCCCCAGGAACCCCTAAGCTGTCTTCTAGTTTTAGAAATGGGTAAGGCTGTAAATTGTTTCTTCCCTTTCCTGGGATGGGCTTCTCCGACCTTCTGTGAGAATGAAGCCCAGGCAGGTCACCGTAGTCTGTGATATTTGAGCTTTTTCTTGGACAACTTGTATCCTTTATTGGCTTCGTAGTTCAGAGGTCTCCTTAGTAGGGTTGGCGATCAGAATGTCGTCTGCATATTGAAGGAGTGTTTCCTTTTCCAGAGGTAGAATTTTAGGTCTTTAGCTGAGCTTTCCCCAAAGATGGTGTGGGAATTTTTGAACCCTTGGGACAACACGGCCCGGAAGTATTGTTTTAGTTGTATGTTGAGTCCTGCCACTCACAAGCCAAAATTTCTTGTGACTCTGGGACTAATAGAATACAAAAGAAGGCATCATTGAAGACTAATACAGAATACCATGTCCTGGTGGTTGGTAGAATGACCAGCAGGGTGTAGGGTTTAGGAACTACTGGAGGTATATCCTCAGTGGCTTAACTGACTGTCCTGACATCCTTTACCAGGACTCCAGCAGCCCATGGGGCTCTCGAGGTCAGGCCAATCCCAGGATATGGAGCTCACCTGGGCAGGTACCCCACCCCCACCCCAGCCCATGGGGCTCTCGTGTTCAGGCCCCTCCCAGGATATGGGGTTCCCTGGGCAGGTTCCCCTGCAGCCCATGGGGCTCTCGTGGTCAGGCCCCTCCCAGGATACAGAGCTACCCTTGCAGGTACCATGGCAGGGCTGGGAACACAGGAACCGTGCATATCGCCCTCATTGCAGAGCACTCCCAGCACACCTGTCACTCAGATCTGACACAGAGCACCTCAGAGCAGGACTTGAACTAACAAACAGCAGCTCCGACAGGTCTGTGACCCTGGGCATCACTCTGTGTGGCCTCCCTCCACCTGGTCTTCCAGAGACTTCCACTGCACCCGGGGCACCAGGCCTCTGTGTCCACCCACCAGCCACCCCTCCTCTCCCTGACTCCTGGGTTCCTCTCATTAGGAGAGGGTTTTCTTGAAGTTGTCTCCCACTCATGGGCCAGATAATATAATTAGAAAACAAGCCAGAGCTGCAGCCCCTTGTCTATCCTGACTCTCAGGAGCCCACACCTGTTCCTTGGACCTGGCCGATTCAGCAAGTTCCAGTTTCTGCAACTGTGAGCCCCTGAGGGGTGATTATTGGCTGGCCTGGGAAGCCTGACCGTGCCGGCCAGCCCTCCCCAGGTGTGCCTGGGTTCAGATCAATATAAACACCGCTCCAGGCAGCAAGAGCCCCTGCAGCTGTGCCTGACGCCATTTTCTCTGCCCTGTCAGCAGTCTTGGGGCTGGACTGGTGGGAGGGAGTGAGAGGCCACGGCTTTGTGGGTGGCCCAGTGTGAGTGGGGCTCTGCTGGACTTTCTGCAGCAGTTGCCAAGATGCCACCTGCTAAAGAAGAGGATGTGTCACCCATACCTGCCGCTGGAATTTCTCCCTGGGCAGAGGTGAGTGAGGAAGAAAGCAGTGGGGGCCGGGACAGCAGGGGTATCTCAGGCAGGGAAATGGAAAGCTTCCAGAAGAGCACCCAGGGCCAGGACCACCCTGGCTGGCCTGCAGGCACCAAGTCGGCTGGCATGCTGTCGCTCATGTGGCTCCATGGCCCTTCCTCTAGGCTTTCAAGTCCTTGTACATATTCAGGTGTTTTACCTGGGAAGGGTGGGAACATTTCAGCAGCAGCTGGCCTGGGGCTCAGCCCACGTTTACTCACAGATGCCTCGGCACGGTCCCCCAGCTTTGCAATGAGGACGCTTGTTGCGTGGGGCCTGCTGGCTGAATGGGAGATGATTCCCCACCACTGACCAACTTCAGAATTGCTTACAACTGGAGCAAGTGCCCTGATACGGTTTTCCTCTGTGTAACTGGTGGGTTCTGTTTTTTTTTCTTTTTTTCGTTTTTGGTTCAAGGTAGATTTTATTCCTCTTTTTTGTATTTACAGATATAAGCATGGAAATAATTTATTCATATAAATACATGTATGTGAAGGGAAGAATATTTTCTCTGTTTTACTTTTTGTAATTTGAATTTTATTTTATTTTTTTATACAGCAGGTTCTTTTTGGTTATCTCTTTTATACATATAAATGTATATATGCCAATCCCAATCTCTCAACTCCTCCCACCACCACCCCCCAACAGCTTTCCCCCCTTGGTGTCCATACGTTTGTTGTCTACATCTGTTGCTCTATTTCTGCCTTGCAAAACGGTTCATCTGTAAAATTTGTCTAGGTTCCACATATAGGCATTAATATACAAGATTTGTTTTTCTATTTCTGACTTACTTCACTCTGTATGACAGTCTCTAGATCCATCAACGTCTCTACAAATGACCCAATTTCATTCCTTTTTATGGCTTAGTAATATTCCATTTTATATATGTACCACTTCTTTATGCATTCGTCTGTCTGTGGGCATTTAGGTTGCTTCCATTACCTGGATATTGTAAATAGTGATGCAATGAACATTGCGGTGAATGTCTCTTTTTGATTTATGGTTTTGTCTGGGTATATGCCCAGTAGTGGGATTGCTGTATCATATGGTAATTCTATTCTTAATTTTATAAGAAACTCCATAATGTTCTCCACAGTGACTGTATCAATTTACATTCCCAACAATAGTGGAAGAGGGTTCCTTATCTCCACACCCTTTCCAGCATTTGTTGTTTGTAGATTTTCTGATGATGCCCATTCTAACATGTGTGAGGTGATACACCATGGATGAGTCTATTTCGTTGAGCAAAGAGTAGGTCTTGTCTAGTACATATTTGGCTTATGGAACGGTATGTGTGCTAATTTCAATCTCTGGTTTTATACAGCACCCCAACTCAACATTCCCCTTAAGCAAGCATAAGTTTTTATCTAAATGTGAGACTCTGTTCGGTTTTGTATTTCAGTTTATGTGTAGCCAAGTTTACACTCCCTCTATTAGTGATATCTTATGATACTTATCTTTCTCTGTGTGACGTATTTCTCTTAGAATCATCATATTTAAATCCACTCAATTTGCTGCTACAGGCCTGATGACATTGATTTCATTGCTGAGTGATATTCCGTTGTACGTAAGTAGCACAACTCCTTTATCCATTTTTTTCTTTCTGGGATATTTAATTTGTACTGGACTCGAGTTTCTTGTAAACACAGCAGCCCTAAATTTTGTGCTGGCTGTGTCTTGTTGATTTTAATTTTCCTAAGCTATAGGGCTAAAAGTGGAAGTACCCTAGGCTCTGTAGCTTTGTTTTTCAGATGTTTCAGGATACACCATAAACATCTCCAGAGTGTCTGTTGGCAATTTACATCCCGCCCATCAGCATAACAAGGCTCCCTGTTCTCCATGGCCTGTCCTGTGTTTCTGGTTTTTACACTTTTTTCAGATGGCCCTTTTGACGAATGGGAAATGAGACTTCATTGTAGTGCGGATTTCCATTGCTGGAGTGCTTGGTTGGCCAAAAAGGGCATATGCGTTTTTTCCTGAATATATTCAGGAAAAAATGTTTACGCACTTTTGTCCAAGTGCATCAGTGTCAAAGATCTGCCGCTTTTCACATGCTTTAAATGCAATTCCAATCTACCTCCTGAAATATGATTCCTGCAATTCTGCCTCGTTTTCAAGTCCTCTTTGCAGACTTACTTCAATATATTTTTGCCAATAGCTGTCATTTATATCTCTGCAGGTTTGTGAATTACAGTGCCCGTGATTTCCTTTCTTAACTCGTTTCCTTGAAAGCTGGCCACAGAACCGCAGGTTTGCTTTAGGCCATAATCAGGGTCCGACACGGCACTCTGAGCCTTTGGTTAATTCCTCTTCCTGGTGGGAAATTAGAGTTAAATGTGCCCCTCCGGACACCTGCCTCACTCCCAGCCCCTTGGTTATGTGTGTCCTGTAGTTTGAGGCCACATGTGCTGGGTTCCTCACCTTTGGCTGATGTGGCCCCACTGGTGTGAGGACACTCCTGCCTGGTTCCCATCCCCTTGGTGATGTGGACCCTCCGGTGAGAGTCTGATCCTGGCTGGGTTCCTCACACTTCTGAGAGGTGGGCCCTCTTCTCTGAGGTCACTCCTGCCTGGCTGGCCCACCCCGCCTTGACGACGTCGGCTCTCTCGTGGGAGTTGGTGCCTGCTGCGAGTCTCCTCCCCTTGGTAATGAGGGCCCTCTGGCGTCAGGCCCTAACTCCTGGCCTCCCAAAATTTTCTGATGTGCGCCCTGTGGTGCGAGTACACTACTGCCAGGTTCCCAACACCATGGGAATGTGGGCCTTCTGCTCTGAGGTCCCAACGATGGGTTGCTCAGTTTCATGATGAGGGCCCTCTGGTGTGAGTTCACTCCGGCCTGGATCCCATAGCCTCGTTGCTCCTGGCCACCTGCGGGGAGGTTACAACTGCGGGATTCCTCACCTTTTTTCTTCTATGGGCCCTCTGTTTTGAGACTCCTCCTGCCTGCCTCACTCCCAGCCCCTTGGTGATGTGTGTCCTCTGGTTTGAGGCCACGTGTGCTGGGTCCCTCACCTTTCGATGATGTGGCCCCACTGGTGTGAGGACACTCTTGCCTGGTTCCTATCCCCTTGAAGATGTGGGCTCTCTGGTGAGAGTCTGATCCTGGCTGGGTTCCTCACCCTTCTGTGAGGTGGGCCCTCTGCTGTGAGGTCACTCCTGCCTGGCTGGCACACCCCGCCTGGGCAACATCGGCCCTCTTGTGGCAGTTGGAGCATGCTGGGAGCCTCCTCCCCTCGGTGATGAGGGCCCTCTTGCGTCAGGCCCTAATTGCTGGGTACCCACATTTTCTGATACGTGCTAAGTGGTGCGAGGACACTCCTGCGAGGTTCCCATCCCCATGGGGATGTGGGCCTTCTGCTCTGAGGTCCCAATGGCTGGGTTGCTCACAGTTTCATGATGTGGGCCCTCTGCTGTGAGTTCACTGCAGCCTGGATCACATAGACTCGGTGCTCTGGGCCGCCTGCTGGGAGGTTCCCACTGCAGGATTCCTCACCTTTTTTATTCTATTGGCCCTGTGTTGTGAGGCTACTCATGCCTGCCTCAATCCGAGCCCCTTGGAGATGTGGGTCCTCTGGTTTAGGCCTCATGTGCTGGTTTCCTCACCTTTCTATGATGTGGTCACCCTGGTGTGAAGACAGTCCTGCCTGGTTCTGATCCCCTTGGTGATGTGGGCCCTCTGGTGAGAGTCTTATCCTGGCTGGGTTCCTCACCCTTCTGTGAGGTAGGCCCTCTGCTGTGAGGTCACTCCTGCCTGGCTGTCACACGTCACCTTGTCGACATGGGCCCTCAGTTGGGAGTTGGTGCCTGCTTGGAGTCTCCTCCCCTTGGTAATGAGGGCCCTCTGGCGTCAGACCCTAACTTCTGGGCTCCCAAAATTCTCTGATGTGTGCCCTGAGGTGCGAGTACACTTATGCCATGTTTCCAACCACATAGGAATGTGGGCCTTCTGCTCTGAGGTCCCAAAGCCTGGGTTGCTCACAGTTTCATGATGAGGGCCCTCTGTTTTGAGTTCAGTCAGGTCTGGATCCCATAGCCTCGCTGCTCCTGGCCGCCTGCTGGGAGGTTCCAACTGCGGGATTCCTCACCTTTTTTCTTCTATGGGCCCTCTGTTTTGAGACTCCTCCTGCCTGCCTCACTCCCAGCCCCTTGGTGATGTGTGTCCTCTGGTTTGAGGCCACGTGTGCTGGGTCACTCACATTTCGTTGATGAGGTCCCACTGGTGTGAGGACACTCCAGCCTGGTTCCCATTCTCTTGGTGATGTGGGCCCTCTGGTGAGAGTCTGATCCTCCTTGGGTTCCTCACACTTTTGTGAGGTGGGCCCTCTGCTCTGAGGTCACTCTTGCCTGGCTGGCACACCCCGCATTTGCGACGGCGGCCCACTGGTAGCAGTTGGAGCCTGCTGGGAGCCTCCTCTCCTCGGTGATGAGAGCCCTCTGGTGTCAGGCCCTAACTGCTGGGCTCCCCACATTTTCTGATGTGTGCCCACTGGTGCGATGACACTCCTAGTTGGTTCCCTTCCCCATGGGGATGTGGGCCTTGTGCTCTGAGGTCACAACGGCTGGTTTGCTCACAGTTTCATGATGAGGGCCCTCTGTTGTGAGTTCATCACTGCCTGGATCCCATAGCCTTGGTGCTCTGGGCCGCCTGCTGGGATGTTCCAACTGCTGGATTCCTCACCTTTTTTATACAATGGGCCATGTGTTGTGAGGTTAATCCTGCCTGCCTCGCTCCAAGACCCATGGTGATGTGGGTCCTCTGGTTTGAGGCCACATTTTCTTGTTACCTCAACTTTTGATGATATGGCCCCACGGGTGTGATGACACTCCTGCCTGGTTCACAGCCCCTTGCTGATGTGGGCACTCTGGTGAGAGTCTGATCCTGGCTGGGTTCCTTACCCTTCTGTGAGGTGGGCCCTCTGATGTGAGGTCACTCCTGCCTGGCTGGCTCACGTCGCCTTGATGATGTGGGTCCTCTGTTGGCCACTAAAGCATTCTGGGAGCCTCCTACCCTCTTTAATGAGGGCCCTGGAAAAAACGCATATGCACATTTTGACCAAGTGCATCATTGTCCAGGATCTGCCTCTTCTCCTATGCTTTCAGAGCACTTCCCGTCTACGTCCTGAAATCATATTCCAGGAATACTGCCCCGCTTTCAAGTCCTCCTCGCAGCCTTACTTCAATATATTTTTGTATGATACCTGTCATTAATAACTCTGCAGGTTTGTTAAATACAGTGTCCCTGAGCTCCTTTCTTCAACATGCTTTCTTGTGAGCTGGCCGCAAAACCGCAGGATTGCTTCAGGCCGTAATCTGGTTTCGGCACGGCACGCTGAGCCTTTGGTAAATTCCTCTTTCTGGTGAGAAATGAGCATTCAATTTGCCCGTGGAGACACCTACAGCTAGTCTCTCATTGGTTCTCCCTATTCCTGTTCATCTTGTGCAGAAATTGCAAACTGTGCCAAACAGGAGGTTAAAGGCACTGACTCTCCAAGTGGGTAGAGGGTTAGTAAAGCATCTGGAATGGTGAACCCGAGTACCAGGGAACGAAACCTGAGAGCCATTTAAAATGGTTTCCCAGTCTCACAGTGGACAATACTCTGGGTTTCCCATGCATGTTTTAGCTGAAGGAAGAATTCCTTAAACCTGGAGATTATTGACCCATGGAATGGGTACCATGCAGTATGACTAAAAAGGGTCTGAATTTGCTCACCGAACCTCACCAATGCTATCAGTTCGAAGTGTCCAGCCTTATGCCTCACCCAGCTCTGGGTGTAGATGTGGTAAATCCAGGTTTCATCACAAGCCCTGAATCAATTATTTAAGAATTGCTGTCTCTTTCACTGTCATTGTGTTTTGTTTTTGTAATTTAGTTTGATAATGGGATTTATCGGATTTTCACTGCTGCGTTCATGCCGCTGTACAAACGCTTGATTCTCCTACAGAGAAATATAAATCCACGGGTTTTAAGATTCTTACTAGTCAGGTATATTCCTAGGCGTTGAATATGTGGTGTTGAGTCCATGTCGTTGAACAAGGAGTAGGTCTTGACTATTACATATTTGGCTTATGGAACGGTATCTGTGCTATTTTCAATCTCTGGTTTTATGCAGCACCCCAACTCACCTTTGCCCTTAAGCAAGCATAAGTTGGTTTTCTAAATTTGAGTCCCTCTTCTGTTTTGTAATTCAGTTCATGTGTAGCCAAGTTTACATTCCGTGTATTAGTGATATCTTATGATGTTTCATTTTCTGTGTGACTTATTTCACTTAGAATCACTGTAGCTGAATCCACTCATTATGCCGTGATGGGCCTGATGACATAGATTTCATTGCTGAGTGATATTCCATTGTACGTACGAACCACAACTTCTTTATCCATTTTTCACATTCTGGGATATTTAACTTGTACCGTAGATGAGGTTCTTGTAAACAGAGCCGTCCGAAAATTTGGGGTGGCTGTGTGTTTTTGATTTTAATTTCCCTAAGCTATAGGACCATAACTGGAAGTGCCGTAGGCTCCGTTGCTTTGTTTTTTAGGTGTTTCAGGAAACACCATACACTTCTCCAGGGTGGCTGTTGGCAATTTACATCCCGCCCATCAGCATAACAAGGCTCCCTGTTCTCCATGGCCTGTGCTGTCTTACTGGATATTACACTTTTTTTAGATGGCCCTTTTGACCAGGGGGCTGTGAGACTTCATTGTAGTGCATAATTCTTTAACATGCTTGCATGGTTGGCCAAAAAGGGCGTATGCGTTTTTTCCTGAATATATTCAGGAAAAAACGCATACGCCCTTTTTGGCCAAGTGCATCATTGTCGACGTTCTGCCTCTTTTCCTATGCTTCAAATGCAATTCCAGTCTACCCCCGAAATCGTTTTCTTGCAATTCTGCCCACTTACAAGTCCTCTTCGCAGCCTTCCTTCAATATATTTTTGGACGATAGCTGTCATTTATAACTCTGCAGGTTTGTGAATTACAGTGCCCCTGAGCTCCTTTCTTCAACTCGCTTTCTTGTGAGCTGGCCGCAAACACACATGATTGCTTCAGGCCCTAATCTGGTTCCGGCACGGCATGCAGAGCCTTTGGTGAATTCCTCTTCCTGGTGGGAAATGAGCGTTAAATTTGCCTGTGCAGACACCTCCAGCTAGTCTCTCATTGATTCCCCCTATTCCTGCTCATCTTGCGCAGATATTGCAAACTGTGCCAAACAGGAGGTTAAAGGCACTGAGTCTCCAAGTGGGGAGAGTGTTAGTAAAGGGTCTGGAATGGTGAACCCGAGTAAAAGGGGACGAAAACTGAGATGCATTTGAAAACGTTTCCCGGTCACATGGTGCACCATACTTGGGTTTTCCATGCATGTTTTAGCTGAAGGAAGAATCCCTCAAACCTGGAGAGTTGGGACCCATGGAATGGGTACCATGCAGTATGACTTCAAAGGGTCTGCACTTGCTCATCGAACCTCACCAATGCTATCAGCCCGAAGTGTCCAACCTTATGTCTCACTCAGCTCTGGGTGTAGATGTGGTAAATCCAGGTTGCATCACAAGCCCTGAATGAATTATTTAAAAATTGCTCTCTATTTCACTGTCATTGTGTTTTGTTTCTGTAATTCATTTTGATAATGGGATTTATCGGATTTTCTCTGCTGCATTCTTGCAGCTGTACACACGCTTGATTCTCTTATGGAGACATATAAATCCATGGGTTTGAAGATTCTGATCAGTCAGGTGTATTCCTAGGCTTTGAATATGGGGTGTTTAGTCCATTTCGTTGAGCAAGGGGTAGGTCTTGAGTATTATATATTTGGCTTATGGAAAGGTATCTGTGCTAATTTCTATCTCTGGTTTTATGCAGCACCCCAACTCACATTTCCCCTTAAGCAAGCATAAGTTGGTTTTCTAAATTTGAGACCCTGTTCTGTTTTGTAATTCAGTTCATGTGTAGCCAAGTTTACATTCCTTGTATTAGAGATATCTTATGATGTTTCATTTTCTGTGTGACTTATTTCACTTAGAATCATCGTACCTGAATCCACTCATTATGCCGCAATGGGCCTGATGACATAGATTTCATTGGTGAGTGATATTCCATTGTACGTACGTACCACAATTTCTTTATCCATTTTTCGCTTTCTTGGATATTTAACTTGTACCGTAGACGAGGTTCTTGTAAACAGAGCCGTCCGAAACTTTGGGGTGGCTGTGTGTTTTTGATTTTAATTTCCCTAAGCTATAGGACCATAAGTGGAAGTGCCATAGGCTGTGTTGCTTTGTTTCCTACGTGTTTCTGGAAACACCATACACTTCTCCAGAGTGGTTGTTGGCAATTTACATCCCGCCCATCAGCATGACAAGGCTCCCTCTTCTCCATGGTCTGTGCTGCCTTTCTGGATTTTACACTTTTTTCAGATGGCCCTTTTGACCGGGGGGCAGTGAGACTTCATTGTAGTGCAGATTTCCTTTACACGCTTGCTTGGTTGTCCAAAAAGGGCGTATGCGTTTTTTCCTGAATATATTCAGGAAAAAACGCATACGCCCTTTTTGGCCAAGTGCATCATTGTCGTCGTTCTGCCTCTTTTCCTATGCTTTAAATGCAATTCCAGTCTACCCCCTGAAATCGTTTTCCTGAAATTCTGCCCCACTTTCAAGTCCTCTTCGCAGCCTTCCTTCAATATATTTTTAGACCATAGCTGTCATTTATAACTCTGCAGGTTTGTGAATTACAGTGCCCCTGAGCTCCTTTCTTCAACTCGCTTTCTTGTGAGTTGGCCGCAAACCCGCAGGAATGCTTCAGGCCCTAATCTGGTTCCGGCACGGCATGCTGAGCCTTTGGTTAATTCCTCTTCCTGGTGGGAAATGAGCGTTAAATTTGCCCGTGCAGACACCTTCACACGAGTCGTCATGGTGCCCCTTTGCCCCGGTTATCTCTATGGAGGTTGGAGTTGGAGGGCCTCCTCACTCAAGGTCAGTGTGCCCACGGAGCCAACCCTGCAACTTCAGGGCATGTTTGGTGGTTAGGATCACCACGTGGGGTCCTTTTCCCTTAGGAGGGAGGTGGCCTTTTGGGCTGCTGATTTCCAGGTTTTCGGATACTGCCAGTATCTTGGCCAGATGTGGCGGTGGGCCAATCCCCTTGGTGACCGTAGTTTATCCTACCTGGATCGCATTCTTGCATTGTTCCATTTCAAGTGGTCCCAGGTTTTGCACTAATACTCCAATGGCGATTCACCGTTCACCAGGAATGTAAAGGTCAAAGGGTTTAGCTAAATTAGGGAGTTCCTGTGCAAGGGTCTGAATTGACTGCTCTTTCCATTCTTGAAAGGCCACTTCTGCATTCTATTCAAAAGGATCATCACCTTTTCCTTTCAGTGTTTCATATAGAGGCCGAGCTAGCAGACTGTAGTTAGGGATCCAGAAGCAGCAAACCCTGGCCTCCCCAGGAACCCCTAAGCTGTCTTCTAGTTTTAGAAATGGGTAAGGCTGTAAATTGTTTCTTCCCTTTCCTGGGATGGGCTTCTCCGACCTTCTGTGAGAATGAAGCCCAGGCAGGTCACCGTAGTCTGTGATATTTGAGCTTTTTCTTGGACAACTTGTATCCTTTATTGGCTTCGTAGTTCAGAGGTCTCCTTAGTAGGGCTGGCGATCAGAATGTCGTCTGCATATTGAAGGAGTGTTTCCTTTTCCAGAGGTAGAACTTTTAGGTCTTTAGCTGAGCTTTCCCCAAAGATGGTGTGGGAATTTTTGAACCCTTGGGACAACACGGCCCGGAAGTATTGTTTTAGTTGTATGTTGAGTCCTGCCACTCACAAGCCAAAATTTCTTGTGACTCTGGGACTAATAGAATACAAAAGAAGGCATCATTGAAGACTAATACAGAATACCATGTCCTGGTGGTTGGTAGAATGACCAGCAGGGTGTAGGGTTTAGGAACTACTGGAGGTATATCCTCAGTGGCTTAACTGACTGTCCTGACATCCTTTACCAGGACTCCAGCAGCCCATGGGGCTCTCGAGGTCAGGCCAATCCCAGGATATGGAGCTCACCTGGGCAGGTACCCCACCCCCACCCCAGCCCATGGGGCTCTCGTGTTCAGGCCCCTCCCAGGATATGGGGTTCCCTGGGCAGGTTCCCCTGCAGCCCATGGGGCTCTCGTGGTCAGGCCCCTCCCAGGATACAGAGCTACCCTTGCAGGTACCATGGCAGGGCTGGGAACACAGGAACCGTGCATATCGCCCTCATTGCAGAGCACTCCCAGCTCACCTGTCACTCAGATCTGACACAGAGCACCTCAGAGCAGGACTTGAACTAACAAACAGCAGCTCCGACAGGTCTGTGACCCTGGGCATCACTCTGTGTGGCCTCCCTCCACCTGGTCTTCCAGAGACTTCCACTGCACCCGGGGCACCAGGCCTCTGTCTCCACCCACCAGCCACCCCTCCTCTCCCTGACTCCTGGGTTCCTCTCATTAGGAGAGGGTTTTCTTGAAGTTGTCTCCCACTCATGGGCCAGATAATATAATTAGAAAACAAGCCAGAGCTGCAGCCCCTTGTCTATCCTGACTCTCAGGAGCCCACACCTGTTCCTTGGACCTGGCCGATTCAGCAAGTTCCAGTTTCTGCAACTGTGAGCCCCTGAGGGGTGATTATTGGCTGGCCTGGGAAGCCTGACCGTGCTGGCCAGCCCTCCCCAGGTGTGCCTGTGTTCAGATCAATATAAACACCGCTCCAGGCAGCAAGAGCCCCTGCAGCTGTGCCTGACGCCATTTTCTCTGCCCTGTCAGCAGTCTTGGGGCTGGACTGGTGGGAGGGAGTGAGAGGCCACGGCTTTGTGGGTGGCCCAGTGTGAGTGGGGCTCTGCTGGACTTTCTGCAGCAGTTGCCAAGATGCCACCTGCTAAAGAAGAGGATGTGTCACCCATACCTGCCGCTGGAATTTCTCCCTGGGCAGAGGTGAGTGAGGAAGAAAGCAGTGGGGGCCGGGACAGCAGGGGTATCTCAGGCAGGGAAATGGAAAGCTTCCAGAAGAGCACCCAGGGCCAGGACCACCCTGGCTGGCCTGCAGGCACCAAGTCGGCTGGCATGCTGTCGCTCATGTGGCTCCATGGCCCTTCCTCTAGGCTTTCAAGTCCTTGTACATATTCAGGTGTTTTACCTGGGAAGGGTGGGAACATTTCAGCAGCAGCTGGCCTGGGGCTCAGCCCACGTTTACTCACAGATGCCTCGGCACGGTCCCCCAGCTTTGCAATGAGGACGCTTGTTGCGTGGGGCCTGCTGGCTGAATGGGAGATGATTCCCCACCACTGACCAACTTCAGAATTTTTTACAACTGGAGCAAGTGCCCTGATACGGTTTTCCTCTGTGTAACTGGTGGGTTCTGTTTTTTTTTCTTTTTTTCGTTTTTGGTTCAAGGTAGATTTTATTCCTCTTTTTTGTATTTACAGATATAAGCATGGAAATAATTTATTCATATAAATACATGTATGTGAAGGGAAGAATATTTTCTCTGTTTTACTTTTTGTAATTTGAATTTTATTATTTTTTTATACAGCAGGTTCTTTTTGGTTATCTCTTTTATACATATAAATGTATATATGCCAATCCCAATCTCTCAACTCCTCCCACCACCACCCCCCAACAGCTTTCCCCCCTTGGTGTCCATACGTTTGTTGTCTACATCTGTTGCTCTATTTCTGCCTTGCAAAACGGTTCATCTGTAAAATTTGTCTAGGTTCCACATATAGGCATTAATATACAAGATTTGTTTTTCTATTTCTGACTTACTTCACTCTGTATGACAGTCTCTAGATCCATCAACGTCTCTACAAATGACCCAATTTCATTCCTTTTTATGGCTTAGTAATATTCCATTTTATATATGTACCACTTCTTTATGCATTCGTCTGTCTGTGGGCATTTAGGTTGCTTCCATTACCTGGATATTGTAAATAGTGATGCAATGAACATTGCGGTGAATGTCTCTTTTTGATTTATGGTTTTGTCTGGGTATATGCCCAGTAGTGGGATTGCTGTATCATATGGTAATTCTATTCTTAATTTTATAAGAAACTCCATAATGTTCTCCACAGTGACTGTATCAATTTACATTCCCAACAATAGTGGAAGAGGGTTCCTTATCTCCACACCCTTTCCAGCATTTGTTGTTTGTAGATTTTCTGATGATGCCCATTCTAACATGTGTGAGGTGATACACCATGGATGAGTCTATTTCGTTGAGCAAAGAGTAGGTCTTGTCTAGTACATATTTGGCTTATGGAACGGTATGTGTGCTAATTTCAATCTCTGGTTTTATACAGCACCCCAACTCAACATTCCCCTTAAGCAAGCATAAGTTTTTATCTAAATGTGAGACTCTGTTCGGTTTTGTATTTCAGTTTATGTGTAGCCAAGTTTACACTCCCTCTATTAGTGATATCTTATGATACTTATCTTTCTCTGTGTGACGTATTTCTCTTAGAATCATCATATTTAAATCCACTCAATTTGCTGCTACAGGCCTGATGACATTGATTTCATTGCTGAGTGATATTCCGTTGTACGTAAGTAGCACAACTCCTTTATCCATTTTTTTCTTTCTGGGATATTTAATTTGTACTGGACTCGAGTTTCTTGTAAACACAGCAGCCCTAAATTTTGTGCTGGCTGTGTCTTGTTGATTTTAATTTTCCTAAGCTATAGGGCTAAAAGTGGAAGTACCCTAGGCTCTGTAGCTTTGTTTTTCAGATGTTTCAGGATACACCATAAACATCTCCAGAGTGTCTGTTGGCAATTTACATCCCGCCCATCAGCATAACAAGGCTCCCTGTTCTCCATGGCCTGTCCTGTGTTTCTGGTTTTTACACTTTTTTCAGATGGCCCTTTTGACGAATGGGAAATGAGACTTCATTGTAGTGCGGATTTCCATTGCTGGAGTGCTTGGTTGGCCAAAAAGGGCATATGCGTTTTTTCCTGAATATATTCAGGAAAAAATGTTTACGCACTTTTGTCCAAGTGCATCAGTGTCAAAGATCTGCCGCTTTTCACATGCTTTAAATGCAATTCCAATCTACCTCCTGAAATATGATTCCTGCAATTCTGCCTCGTTTTCAAGTCCTCTTTGCAGACTTACTTCAATATATTTTTGCCAATAGCTGTCATTTATATCTCTGCAGGTTTGTGAATTACAGTGCCCGTGATTTCCTTTCTTAACTCGTTTCCTTGAAAGCTGGCCACAGAACCGCAGGTTTGCTTTAGGCCATAATCAGGGTCCGACACGGCACTCTGAGCCTTTGGTTAATTCCTCTTCCTGGTGGGAAATTAGAGTTAAATGTGCCCCTCCGGACACCTGCCTCACTCCCAGCCCCTTGGTTATGTGTGTCCTGTAGTTTGAGGCCACATGTGCTGGGTTCCTCACCTTTGGCTGATGTGGCCCCACTGGTGTGAGGACACTCCTGCCTGGTTCCCATCCCCTTGGTGATGTGGACCCTCCGGTGAGAGTCTGATCCTGGCTGGGTTCCTCACACTTCTGAGAGGTGGGCCCTCTTCTCTGAGGTCACTCCTGCCTGGCTGGCCCACCCCGCCTTGACGACGTCGGCTCTCTCGTGGGAGTTGGTGCCTGCTGCGAGTCTCCTCCCCTTGGTAATGAGGGCCCTCTGGCGTCAGGCCCTAACTCCTGGCCTCCCAAAATTTTCTGATGTGCGCCCTGTGGTGCGAGTACACTACTGCCAGGTTCCCAACACCATGGGAATGTGGGCCTTCTGCTCTGAGGTCCCAACGATGGGTTGCTCAGTTTCATGATGAGGGCCCTCTGGTGTGAGTTCACTCCGGCCTGGATCCCATAGCCTCGTTGCTCCTGGCCACCTGCGGGGAGGTTACAACTGCGGGATTCCTCACCTTTTTTCTTCTATGGGCCCTCTGTTTTGAGACTCCTCCTGCCTGCCTCACTCCCAGCCCCTTGGTGATGTGTGTCCTCTGGTTTGAGGCCACGTGTGCTGGGTCCCTCACCTTTCGATGATGTGGCCCCACTGGTGTGAGGACACTCTTGCCTGGTTCCTATCCCCTTGAAGATGTGGGCTCTCTGGTGAGAGTCTGATCCTGGCTGGGTTCCTCACCCTTCTGTGAGGTGGGCCCTCTGCTGTGAGGTCACTCCTGCCTGGCTGGCACACCCCGCCTGGGCAACATCGGCCCTCTTGTGGCAGTTGGAGCATGCTGGGAGCCTCCTCCCCTCGGTGATGAGGGCCCTCTTGCGTCAGGCCCTAACTGCTGGGTACCCACATTTTCTGATACGTGCTAAGTGGTGCGAGGACACTCCTGCGAGGTTCCCATCCCCATGGGGATGTGGGCCTTCTGCTCTGAGGTCCCAATGGCTGGGTTGCTCACAGTTTCATGATGTGGGCCCTCTGCTGTGAGTTCACTGCAGCCTGGATCACATAGACTCGGTGCTCTGGGCCGCCTGCTGGGAGGTTCCCACTGCAGGATTCCTCACCTTTTTTATTCTATTGGCCCTGTGTTGTGAGGCTACTCATGCCTGCCTCAATCCGAGCCCCTTGGAGATGTGGGTCCTCTGGTTTAGGCCTCATGTGCTGGTTTCCTCACCTTTCTATGATGTGGTCACCCTGGTGTGAAGACAGTCCTGCCTGGTTCTGATCCCCTTGGTGATGTGGGCCCTCTGGTGAGAGTCTTATCCTGGCTGGGTTCCTCACCCTTCTGTGAGGTAGGCCCTCTGCTGTGAGGTCACTCCTGCCTGGCTGTCACACGTCACCTTGTCGACATGGGCCCTCAGTTGGGAGTTGGTGCCTGCTTGGAGTCTCCTCCCCTTGGTAATGAGGGCCCTCTGGCGTCAGACCCTAACTTCTGGGCTCCCAAAATTCTCTGATGTGTGCCCTGAGGTGCGAGTACACTTATGCCATGTTTCCAACCACATAGGAATGTGGGCCTTCTGCTCTGAGGTCCCAAAGCCTGGGTTGCTCACAGTTTCATGATGAGGGCCCTCTGTTTTGAGTTCAGTCAGGTCTGGATCCCATAGCCTCGCTGCTCCTGGCCGCCTGCTGGGAGGTTCCAACTGCGGGATTCCTCACCTTTTTTCTTCTATGGGCCCTCTGTTTTGAGACTCCTCCTGCCTGCCTCACTCCCAGCCCCTTGGTGATGTGTGTCCTCTGGTTTGAGGCCACGTGTGCTGGGTCACTCACATTTCGTTGATGAGGTCCCACTGGTGTGAGGACACTCCAGCCTGGTTCCCATTCTCTTGGTGATGTGGGCCCTCTGGTGAGAGTCTGATCCTCCTTGGGTTCCTCACACTTTTGTGAGGTGGGCCCTCTGCTCTGAGGTCACTCTTGCCTGGCTGGCACACCCCGCATTTGCGACGGCGGCCCACTGGTAGCAGTTGGAGCCTGCTGGGAGCCTCCTCTCCTCGGTGATGAGAGCCCTCTGGTGTCAGGCCCTAACTGCTGGGCTCCCCACATTTTCTGATGTGTGCCCACTGGTGCGATGACACTCCTACTTGGTTCCCTTCCCCATGGGGATGTGGGCCTTGTGCTCTGAGGTCACAACGGCTGGTTTGCTCACAGTTTCATGATGAGGGCCCTCTGTTGTGAGTTCATCACTGCCTGGATCCCATAGCCTTGGTGCTCTGGGCCGCCTGCTGGGATGTTCCAACTGCTGGATTCCTCACCTTTTTTATACAATGGGCCATGTGTTGTGAGGTTAATCCTGCCTGCCTCGCTCCAAGACCCATGGTGATGTGGGTCCTCTGGTTTGAGGCCACATTTTCTTGTTACCTCAACTTTTGATGATATGGCCCCACGGGTGTGATGACACTCCTGCCTGGTTCACAGCCCCTTGCTGATGTGGGCACTCTGGTGAGAGTCTGATCCTGGCTGGGTTCCTTACCCTTCTGTGAGGTGGGCCCTCTGATGTGAGGTCACTCCTGCCTGGCTGGCTCACGTCGCCTTGATGATGTGGGTCCTCTGTTGGCCACTAAAGCATTCTGGGAGCCTCCTACCCTCTTTAATGAGGGCCCTGGAAAAAACGCATATGCACATTTTGACCAAGTGCATCATTGTCCAGGATCTGCCTCTTCTCCTATGCTTTCAGAGCACTTCCCGTCTACGTCCTGAAATCATATTCCAGGAATACTGCCCCGCTTTCAAGTCCTCCTCGCAGCCTTACTTCAATATATTTTTGTATGATACCTGTCATTAATAACTCTGCAGGTTTGTTAAATACAGTGTCCCTGAGCTCCTTTCTTCAACATGCTTTCTTGTGAGCTGGCCGCAAAACCGCAGGATTGCTTCAGGCCGTAATCTGGTTTCGGCACGGCACGCTGAGCCTTTGGTAAATTCCTCTTTCTGGTGAGAAATGAGCATTCAATTTGCCCGTGGAGACACCTACAGCTAGTCTCTCATTGGTTCTCCCTATTCCTGTTCATCTTGTGCAGAAATTGCAAACTGTGCCAAACAGGAGGTTAAAGGCACTGACTCTCCAAGTGGGTAGAGGGTTAGTAAAGCATCTGGAATGGTGAACCCGAGTACCAGGGAACGAAACCTGAGAGCCATTTAAAATGGTTTCCCAGTCTCACAGTGGACAATACTCTGGGTTTCCCATGCATGTTTTAGCTGAAGGAAGAATTCCTTAAACCTGGAGATTATTGACCCATGGAATGGGTACCATGCAGTATGACTAAAAAGGGTCTGAATTTGCTCACCGAACCTCACCAATGCTATCAGTTCGAAGTGTCCAGCCTTATGCCTCACCCAGCTCTGGGTGTAGATGTGGTAAATCCAGGTTTCATCACAAGCCCTGAATCAATTATTTAAGAATTGCTGTCTCTTTCACTGTCATTGTGTTTTGTTTTTGTAATTTAGTTTGATAATGGGATTTATCGGATTTTCACTGCTGCGTTCATGCCGCTGTACAAACGCTTGATTCTCCTACAGAGAAATATAAATCCACGGGTTTTAAGATTCTTACTAGTCAGGTATATTCCTAGGCGTTGAATATGTGGTGTTGAGTCCATGTCGTTGAACAAGGAGTAGGTCTTGACTATTACATATTTGGCTTATGGAACGGTATCTGTGCTATTTTCAATCTCTGGTTTTATGCAGCACCCCAACTCACCTTTGCCCTTAAGCAAGCATAAGTTGGTTTTCTAAATTTGAGTCCCTCTTCTGTTTTGTAATTCAGTTCATGTGTAGCCAAGTTTACATTCCGTGTATTAGTGATATCTTATGATGTTTCATTTTCTGTGTGACTTATTTCACTTAGAATCACTGTAGCTGAATCCACTCATTATGCCGTGATGGGCCTGATGACATAGATTTCATTGCTGAGTGATATTCCATTGTACGTACGAACCACAACTTCTTTATCCATTTTTCACATTCTGGGATATTTAACTTGTACCGTAGATGAGGTTCTTGTAAACAGAGCCGTCCGAAAATTTGGGGTGGCTGTGTGTTTTTGATTTTAATTTCCCTAAGCTATAGGACCATAACTGGAAGTGCCGTAGGCTCCGTTGCTTTGTTTTTTAGGTGTTTCAGGAAACACCATACACTTCTCCAGGGTGGCTGTTGGCAATTTACATCCCGCCCATCAGCATAACAAGGCTCCCTGTTCTCCATGGCCTGTGCTGTCTTACTGGATATTACACTTTTTTTAGATGGCCCTTTTGACCAGGGGGCTGTGAGACTTCATTGTAGTGCATAATTCTTTAACATGCTTGCATGGTTGGCCAAAAAGGGCGTATGCGTTTTTTCCTGAATATATTCAGGAAAAAACGCATACGCCCTTTTTGGCCAAGTGCATCATTGTCGACGTTCTGCCTCTTTTCCTATGCTTCAAATGCAATTCCAGTCTACCCCCGAAATCGTTTTCTTGCAATTCTGCCCACTTACAAGTCCTCTTCGCAGCCTTCCTTCAATATATTTTTGGACGATAGCTGTCATTTATAACTCTGCAGGTTTGTGAATTACAGTGCCCCTGAGCTCCTTTCTTCAACTCGCTTTCTTGTGAGCTGGCCGCAAACACACATGATTGCTTCAGGCCCTAATCTGGTTCCGGCACGGCATGCAGAGCCTTTGGTGAATTCCTCTTCCTGGTGGGAAATGAGCGTTAAATTTGCCTGTGCAGACACCTCCAGCTAGTCTCTCATTGATTCCCCCTATTCCTGCTCATCTTGCGCAGATATTGCAAACTGTGCCAAACAGGAGGTTAAAGGCACTGAGTCTCCAAGTGGGGAGAGTGTTAGTAAAGGGTCTGGAATGGTGAACCCGAGTAAAAGGGGACGAAAACTGAGATGCATTTGAAAACGTTTCCCGGTCACATGGTGCACCATACTTGGGTTTTCCATGCATGTTTTAGCTGAAGGAAGAATCCCTCAAACCTGGAGAGTTGGGACCCATGGAATGGGTACCATGCAGTATGACTTCAAAGGGTCTGCACTTGCTCATCGAACCTCACCAATGCTATCAGCCCGAAGTGTCCAACCTTATGTCTCACTCAGCTCTGGGTGTAGATGTGGTAAATCCAGGTTGCATCACAAGCCCTGAATGAATTATTTAAAAATTGCTCTCTATTTCACTGTCATTGTGTTTTGTTTCTGTAATTCATTTTGATAATGGGATTTATCGGATTTTCTCTGCTGCATTCTTGCAGCTGTACACACGCTTGATTCTCTTATGGAGACATATAAATCCATGGGTTTGAAGATTCTGATCAGTCAGGTGTATTCCTAGGCTTTGAATATGGGGTGTTTAGTCCATTTCGTTGAGCAAGGGGTAGGTCTTGAGTATTATATATTTGGCTTATGGAAAGGTATCTGTGCTAATTTCTATCTCTGGTTTTATGCAGCACCCCAACTCACATTTCCCCTTAAGCAAGCATAAGTTGGTTTTCTAAATTTGAGACCCTGTTCTGTTTTGTAATTCAGTTCATGTGTAGCCAAGTTTACATTCCTTGTATTAGAGATATCTTATGATGTTTCATTTTCTGTGTGACTTATTTCACTTAGAATCATCGTACCTGAATCCACTCATTATGCCGCAATGGGCCTGATGACATAGATTTCATTGGTGAGTGATATTCCATTGTACGTACGTACCACAATTTCTTTATCCATTTTTCGCTTTCTTGGATATTTAACTTGTACCGTAGACGAGGTTCTTGTAAACAGAGCCGTCCGAAACTTTGGGGTGGCTGTGTGTTTTTGATTTTAATTTCCCTAAGCTATAGGACCATAAGTGGAAGTGCCATAGGCTGTGTTGCTTTGTTTCCTACGTGTTTCTGGAAACACCATACACTTCTCCAGAGTGGTTGTTGGCAATTTACATCCCGCCCATCAGCATGACAAGGCTCCCTCTTCTCCATGGTCTGTGCTGCCTTTCTGGATTTTACACTTTTTTCAGATGGCCCTTTTGACCGGGGGGCAGTGAGACTTCATTGTAGTGCAGATTTCCTTTACACGCTTGCTTGGTTGTCCAAAAAGGGCGTATGCGTTTTTTCCTGAATATATTCAGGAAAAAACGCATACGCCCTTTTTGGCCAAGTGCATCATTGTCGTCGTTCTGCCTCTTTTCCTATGCTTTAAATGCAATTCCAGTCTACCCCCTGAAATCGTTTTCCTGAAATTCTGCCCCACTTTCAAGTCCTCTTCGCAGCCTTCCTTCAATATATTTTTAGACCATAGCTGTCATTTATAACTCTGCAGGTTTGTGAATTACAGTGCCCCTGAGCTCCTTTCTTCAACTCGCTTTCTTGTGAGTTGGCCGCAAACCCGCAGGAATGCTTCAGGCCCTAATCTGGTTCCGGCACGGCATGCTGAGCCTTTGGTTAATTCCTCTTCCTGGTGGGAAATGAGCGTTAAATTTGCCCGTGCAGACACCTTCACACGAGTCGTCATGGTGCCCCTTTGCCCCGGTTATCTCTATGGAGGTTGGAGTTGGAGGGCCTCCTCACTCAAGGTCAGTGTGCCCACGGAGCCAACCAACCCTGCAACTTCAGGGCATGTTTGGTGGTTAGGATCACCACGTGGGGTCCTTTTCCCTTAGGAGGGAGGTGGCCTTTTGGGCTGCTGATTTCCAGGTTTTCGGATACTGCCAGTATCTTGGCCAGATGTGGCGGTGGGCCAATCCCCTTGGTGACCGTAGTTTATCCTACCTGGATCGCATTCTTGCATTGTTCCATTTCAAGTGGTCCCAGGTTTTGCACTAATACTCCAATGGCGATTCACCGTTCACCAGGAATGTAAAGGTCAAAGGGTTTAGCTAAATTAGGGAGTTCCTGTGCAAGGGTCTGAATTGACTGCTCTTTCCATTCTTGAAAGGCCACTTCTGCATTCTATTCAAAAGGATCATCACCTTTTCCTTTCAGTGTTTCATATAGAGGCCGAGCTAGCAGACTGTAGTTAGGGATCCAGAAGCAGCAAACCCTGGCCTCCCCAGGAACCCCTAAGCTGTCTTCTAGTTTTAGAAATGGGTAAGGCTGTAAATTGTTTCTTCCCTTTCCTGGGATGGGCTTCTCCGACCTTCTGTGAGAATGAAGCCCAGGCAGGTCACCGTAGTCTGTGATATTTGAGCTTTTTCTTGGACAACTTGTATCCTTTATTGGCTTCGTAGTTCAGAGGTCTCCTTAGTAGGGTTGGCGATCAGAATGTCGTCTGCATATTGAAGGAGTGTTTCCTTTTCCAGAGGTAGAATTTTAGGTCTTTAGCTGAGCTTTCCCCAAAGATGCTGTGGGAATTTTTGAACCCTTGGGACAACACGGCCCGGAAGTATTGTTTTAGTTGTATGTTGAGTCCTGCCACTCACAAGCCAAAATTTCTTGTGACTCTGGGACTAATAGAATACAAAAGAAGGCATCATTGAAGACTAATACAGAATACCATGTCCTGGTGGTTGGTAGAATGACCAGCAGGGTGTAGGGTTTAGGAACTACTGGAGGTATATCCTCAGTGGCTTAACTGACTGTCCTGACATCCTTTACCAGGACTCCAGCAGCCCATGGGGCTCTCGAGGTCAGGCCAATCCCAGGATATGGAGCTCACCTGGGCAGGTACCCCACCCCCACCCCAGCCCATGGGGCTCTCGTGTTCAGGCCCCTCCCAGGATATGGGGTTCCCTGGGCAGGTTCCCCTGCAGCCCATGGGGCTCTCGTGGTCAGGCCCCTCCCAGGATACAGAGCTACCCTTGCAGGTACCATGGCAGGGCTGGGAACACAGGAACCGTGCATATCGCCCTCATTGCAGAGCACTCCCAGCACACCTGTCACTCAGATCTGACACAGAGCACCTCAGAGCAGGACTTGAACTAACAAACAGCAGCTCCGACAGGTCTGTGACCCTGGGCATCACTCTGTGTGGCCTCCCTCCACCTGGTCTTCCAGAGACTTCCACTGCACCCGGGGCACCAGGCCTCTGTCTCCACCCACCAGACACCCCTCCTCTCCCTGACTCCTGGGTTCCTCTCATTAGGAGAGGGTTTTCTTGAAGTTGTCTCCCACTCATGGGCCAGATAATATAATTAGAAAACAAGCCAGAGCTGCAGCCCCTTGTCTATCCTGACTCTCAGGAGCCCACACCTGTTCCTTGGACCTGGCCGATTCAGCAAGTTCCAGTTTCTGCAACTGTGAGCCCCTGAGGGGTGATTATTGGCTGGCCTGGGAAGCCTGACCGTGCCGGCCAGCCCTCCCCAGGTGTGCCTGGGTTCAGATCAATATAAACACCGCTCCAGGCAGCAAGAGCCCCTGCAGCTGTGCCTGACGCCATTTTCTCTGCCCTGTCAGCAGTCTTGGGGCTGGACTGGTGGGAGGGAGTGAGAGGCCACGGCTTTGTGGGTGGCCCAGTGTGAGTGGGGCTCTGCTGGACTTTCTGCAGCAGTTGCCAAGATGCCACCTGCTAAAGAAGAGGATGTGTCACCCATACCTGCCGCTGGAATTTCTCCCTGGGCAGAGGTGAGTGAGGAAGAAAGCAGTGGGGGCCGGGACAGCAGGGGTATCTCAGGCAGGGAAATGGAAAGCTTCCAGAAGAGCACCCAGGGCCAGGACCACCCTGGCTGGCCTGCAGGCACCAAGTCGGCTGGCATGCTGTCGCTCATGTGGCTCCATGGCCCTTCCTCTAGGCTTTCAAGTCCTTGTACATATTCAGGTGTTTTACCTGGGAAGGGTGGGAACATTTCAGCAGCAGCTGGCCTGGGGCTCAGCCCACGTTTACTCACAGATGCCTCGGCACGGTCCCCCAGCTTTGCAATGAGGACGCTTGTTGCGTGGGGCCTGCTGGCTGAATGGGAGATGATTCCCCACCACTGACCAACTTCAGAATTGCTTACAACTGGAGCAAGTGCCCTGATACGGTTTTCCTCTGTGTAACTGGTGGGTTCTGTTTTTTTTTCTTTTTTTCGTTTTTGGTTCAAGGTAGATTTTATTCCTCTTTTTTGTATTTACAGATATAAGCATGGAAATAATTTATTCATATAAATACATGTATGTGAAGGGAAGAATATTTTCTCTGTTTTACTTTTTGTAATTTGAATTTTATTTTATTTTTTTATACAGCAGGTTCTTTTTGGTTATCTCTTTTATACATATAAATGTATATATGCCAATCCCAATCTCTCAACTCCTCCCACCACCACCCCCCAACAGCTTTCCCCCCTTGGTGTCCATACGTTTGTTGTCTACATCTGTTGCTCTATTTCTGCCTTGCAAAACGGTTCATCTGTAAAATTTGTCTAGGTTCCACATATAGGCATTAATATACAAGATTTGTTTTTCTATTTCTGACTTACTTCACTCTGTATGACAGTCTCTAGATCCATCAACGTCTCTACAAATGACCCAATTTCATTCCTTTTTATGGCTTAGTAATATTCCATTTTATATATGTACCACTTCTTTATGCATTCGTCTGTCTGTGGGCATTTAGGTTGCTTCCATTACCTGGATATTGTAAATAGTGATGCAATGAACATTGCGGTGAATGTCTCTTTTTGATTTATGGTTTTGTCTGGGTATATGCCCAGTAGTGGGATTGCTGTATCATATGGTAATTCTATTCTTAATTTTATAAGAAACTCCATAATGTTCTCCACAGTGACTGTATCAATTTACATTCCCAACAATAGTGGAAGAGGGTTCCTTATCTCCACACCCTTTCCAGCATTTGTTGTTTGTAGATTTTCTGATGATGCCCATTCTAACATGTGTGAGGTGATACACCATGGATGAGTCTATTTCGTTGAGCAAAGAGTAGGTCTTGTCTAGTACATATTTGGCTTATGGAACGGTATGTGTGCTAATTTCAATCTCTGGTTTTATACAGCACCCCAACTCAACATTCCCCTTAAGCAAGCATAAGTTTTTATCTAAATGTGAGACTCTGTTCGGTTTTGTATTTCAGTTTATGTGTAGCCAAGTTTACACTCCCTCTATTAGTGATATCTTATGATACTTATCTTTCTCTGTGTGACGTATTTCTCTTAGAATCATCATATTTAAATCCACTCAATTTGCTGCTACAGGCCTGATGACATTGATTTCATTGCTGAGTGATATTCCGTTGTACGTAAGTAGCACAACTCCTTTATCCATTTTTTTCTTTCTGGGATATTTAATTTGTACTGGACTCGAGTTTCTTGTAAACACAGCAGCCCTAAATTTTGTGCTGGCTGTGTCTTGTTGATTTTAATTTTCCTAAGCTATAGGGCTAAAAGTGGAAGTACCCTAGGCTCTGTAGCTTTGTTTTTCAGATGTTTCAGGATACACCATAAACATCTCCAGAGTGTCTGTTGGCAATTTACATCCCGCCCATCAGCATAACAAGGCTCCCTGTTCTCCATGGCCTGTCCTGTGTTTCTGGTTTTTACACTTTTTTCAGATGGCCCTTTTGACGAATGGGAAATGAGACTTCATTGTAGTGCGGATTTCCATTGCTGGAGTGCTTGGTTGGCCAAAAAGGGCATATGCGTTTTTTCCTGAATATATTCAGGAAAAAATGTTTACGCACTTTTGTCCAAGTGCATCAGTGTCAAAGATCTGCCGCTTTTCACATGCTTTAAATGCAATTCCAATCTACCTCCTGAAATATGATTCCTGCAATTCTGCCTCGTTTTCAAGTCCTCTTTGCAGACTTACTTCAATATATTTTTGCCAATAGCTGTCATTTATATCTCTGCAGGTTTGTGAATTACAGTGCCCGTGATTTCCTTTCTTAACTCGTTTCCTTGAAAGCTGGCCACAGAACCGCAGGTTTGCTTTAGGCCATAATCAGGGTCCGACACGGCACTCTGAGCCTTTGGTTAATTCCTCTTCCTGGTGGGAAATTAGAGTTAAATGTGCCCCTCCGGACACCTGCCTCACTCCCAGCCCCTTGGTTATGTGTGTCCTGTAGTTTGAGGCCACATGTGCTGGGTTCCTCACCTTTGGCTGATGTGGCCCCACTGGTGTGAGGACACTCCTGCCTGGTTCCCATCCCCTTGGTGATGTGGACCCTCCGGTGAGAGTCTGATCCTGGCTGGGTTCCTCACACTTCTGAGAGGTGGGCCCTCTTCTCTGAGGTCACTCCTGCCTGGCTGGCCCACCCCGCCTTGACGACGTCGGCTCTCTCGTGGGAGTTGGTGCCTGCTGCGAGTCTCCTCCCCTTGGTAATGAGGGCCCTCTGGCGTCAGGCCCTAACTCCTGGCCTCCCAAAATTTTCTGATGTGCGCCCTGTGGTGCGAGTACACTACTGCCAGGTTCCCAACACCATGGGAATGTGGGCCTTCTGCTCTGAGGTCCCAACGATGGGTTGCTCAGTTTCATGATGAGGGCCCTCTGGTGTGAGTTCACTCCGGCCTGGATCCCATAGCCTCGTTGCTCCTGGCCACCTGCGGGGAGGTTACAACTGCGGGATTCCTCACCTTTTTTCTTCTATGGGCCCTCTGTTTTGAGACTCCTCCTGCCTGCCTCACTCCCAGCCCCTTGGTGATGTGTGTCCTCTGGTTTGAGGCCACGTGTGCTGGGTCCCTCACCTTTCGATGATGTGGCCCCACTGGTGTGAGGACACTCTTGCCTGGTTCCTATCCCCTTGAAGATGTGGGCTCTCTGGTGAGAGTCTGATCCTGGCTGGGTTCCTCACCCTTCTGTGAGGTGGGCCCTCTGCTGTGAGGTCACTCCTGCCTGGCTGGCACACCCCGCCTGGGCAACATCGGCCCTCTTGTGGCAGTTGGAGCATGCTGGGAGCCTCCTCCCCTCGGTGATGAGGGCCCTCTTGCGTCAGGCCCTAACTGCTGGGTACCCACATTTTCTGATACGTGCTAAGTGGTGCGAGGACACTCCTGCGAGGTTCCCATCCCCATGGGGATGTGGGCCTTCTGCTCTGAGGTCCCAATGGCTGGGTTGCTCACA
Source organism: Delphinapterus leucas (assembly GCF_059928025.1). Classification (NCBI taxonomy): domain Eukaryota; kingdom Metazoa; phylum Chordata; class Mammalia; order Artiodactyla; family Monodontidae; genus Delphinapterus; species Delphinapterus leucas. The sequence continues at coordinate 2,241,214 of NW_028322256.1, read as the reverse complement.
GTTTCATGATGTGGGCCCTCTGCTGTGAGTTCACTGCAGCCTGGATCACATAGACTCGGTGCTCTGGGCCGCCTGCTGGGAGGTTCCCACTGCAGGATTCCTCACCTTTTTTATTCTATTGGCCCTGTGTTGTGAGGCTACTCATGCCTGCCTCAATCCGAGCCCCTTGGAGATGTGGGTCCTCTGGTTTAGGCCTCATGTGCTGGTTTCCTCACCTTTCTATGATGTGGTCACCCTGGTGTGAAGACAGTCCTGCCTGGTTCTGATCCCCTTGGTGATGTGGGCCCTCTGGTGAGAGTCTTATCCTGGCTGGGTTCCTCACCCTTCTGTGAGGTAGGCCCTCTGCTGTGAGGTCACTCCTGCCTGGCTGTCACACGTCACCTTGTCGACATGGGCCCTCAGTTGGGAGTTGGTGCCTGCTTGGAGTCTCCTCCCCTTGGTAATGAGGGCCCTCTGGCGTCAGACCCTAACTTCTGGGCTCCCAAAATTCTCTGATGTGTGCCCTGAGGTGCGAGTACACTTATGCCATGTTTCCAACCACATAGGAATGTGGGCCTTCTGCTCTGAAGTCCCAAAGCCTGGGTTGCTCACAGTTTCATGATGAGGGCCCTCTGTTTTGAGTTCAGTCAGGTCTGGATCCCATAGCCTCGCTGCTCCTGGCCGCCTGCTGGGAGGTTCCAACTGCGGGATTCCTCACCTTTTTTCTTCTATGGGCCCTCTGTTTTGAGACTCCTCCTGCCTGCCTCACTCCCAGCCCCTTGGTGATGTGTGTCCTCTGGTTTGAGGCCACGTGTGCTGGGTCACTCACATTTCGTTGATGAGGTCCCACTGGTGTGAGGACACTCCAGCCTGGTTCCCATTCTCTTGGTGATGTGGGCCCTCTGGTGAGAGTCTGATCCTCCTTGGGTTCCTCACACTTTTGTGAGGTGGGCCCTCTGCTCTGAGGTCACTCTTGCCTGGCTGGCACACCCCGCATTTGCGACGGCGGCCCACTGGTAGCAGTTGGAGCCTGCTGGGAGCCTCCTCTCCTCGGTGATGAGAGCCCTCTGGTGTCAGGCCCTAACTGCTGGGCTCCCCACATTTTCTGATGTGTGCCCACTGGTGCGATGACACTCCTAGTTGGTTCCCTTCCCCATGGGGATGTGGGCCTTGTGCTCTGAGGTCACAACGGCTGGTTTGCTCACAGTTTCATGATGAGGGCCCTCTGTTGTGAGTTCATCACTGCCTGGATCCCATAGCCTTGGTGCTCTGGGCCGCCTGCTGGGATGTTCCAACTGCTGGATTCCTCACCTTTTTTATACAATGGGCCATGTGTTGTGAGGTTAATCCTGCCTGCCTCGCTCCAAGACCCATGGTGATGTGGGTCCTCTGGTTTGAGGCCACATTTTCTTGTTACCTCAACTTTTGATGATATGGCCCCACGGGTGTGATGACACTCCTGCCTGGTTCACAGCCCCTTGCTGATGTGGGCACTCTGGTGAGAGTCTGATCCTGGCTGGGTTCCTTACCCTTCTGTGAGGTGGGCCCTCTGATGTGAGGTCACTCCTGCCTGGCTGGCTCACGTCGCCTTGATGATGTGGGTCCTCTGTTGGCCACTAAAGCATTCTGGGAGCCTCCTACCCTCTTTAATGAGGGCCCTGGAAAAAACGCATATGCACATTTTGACCAAGTGCATCATTGTCCAGGATCTGCCTCTTCTCCTATGCTTTCAGAGCACTTCCCGTCTACGTCCTGAAATCATATTCCAGGAATACTGCCCCGCTTTCAAGTCCTCCTCGCAGCCTTACTTCAATATATTTTTGTATGATACCTGTCATTAATAACTCTGCAGGTTTGTTAAATACAGTGTCCCTGAGCTCCTTTCTTCAACATGCTTTCTTGTGAGCTGGCCGCAAAACCGCAGGATTGCTTCAGGCCGTAATCTGGTTTCGGCACGGCACGCTGAGCCTTTGGTAAATTCCTCTTTCTGGTGAGAAATGAGCATTCAATTTGCCCGTGGAGACACCTACAGCTAGTCTCTCATTGGTTCTCCCTATTCCTGTTCATCTTGTGCAGAAATTGCAAACTGTGCCAAACAGGAGGTTAAAGGCACTGACTCTCCAAGTGGGTAGAGGGTTAGTAAAGCATCTGGAATGGTGAACCCGAGTACCAGGGAACGAAACCTGAGAGCCATTTAAAATGGTTTCCCAGTCTCACAGTGGACAATACTCTGGGTTTCCCATGCATGTTTTAGCTGAAGGAAGAATTCCTTAAACCTGGAGATTATTGACCCATGGAATGGGTACCATGCAGTATGACTAAAAAGGGTCTGAATTTGCTCACCGAACCTCACCAATGCTATCAGTTCGAAGTGTCCAGCCTTATGCCTCACCCAGCTCTGGGTGTAGATGTGGTAAATCCAGGTTTCATCACAAGCCCTGAATCAATTATTTAAGAATTGCTGTCTCTTTCACTGTCATTGTGTTTTGTTTTTGTAATTTAGTTTGATAATGGGATTTATCGGATTTTCACTGCTGCGTTCATGCCGCTGTACAAACGCTTGATTCTCCTACAGAGAAATATAAATCCACGGGTTTTAAGATTCTTACTAGTCAGGTATATTCCTAGGCGTTGAATATGTGGTGTTGAGTCCATGTCGTTGAACAAGGAGTAGGTCTTGACTATTACATATTTGGCTTATGGAACGGTATCTGTGCTATTTTCAATCTCTGGTTTTATGCAGCACCCCAACTCACCTTTGCCCTTAAGCAAGCATAAGTTGGTTTTCTAAATTTGAGTCCCTCTTCTGTTTTGTAATTCAGTTCATGTGTAGCCAAGTTTACATTCCGTGTATTAGTGATATCTTATGATGTTTCATTTTCTGTGTGACTTATTTCACTTAGAATCACTGTAGCTGAATCCACTCATTATGCCGTGATGGGCCTGATGACATAGATTTCATTGCTGAGTGATATTCCATTGTACGTACGAACCACAACTTCTTTATCCATTTTTCACATTCTGGGATATTTAACTTGTACCGTAGATGAGGTTCTTGTAAACAGAGCCGTCCGAAAATTTGGGGTGGCTGTGTGTTTTTGATTTTAATTTCCCTAAGCTATAGGACCATAACTGGAAGTGCCGTAGGCTCCGTTGCTTTGTTTTTTAGGTGTTTCAGGAAACACCATACACTTCTCCAGGGTGGCTGTTGGCAATTTACATCCCGCCCATCAGCATAACAAGGCTCCCTGTTCTCCATGGCCTGTGCTGTCTTACTGGATATTACACTTTTTTTAGATGGCCCTTTTGACCAGGGGGCTGTGAGACTTCATTGTAGTGCATAATTCTTTAACATGCTTGCATGGTTGGCCAAAAAGGGCGTATGCGTTTTTTCCTGAATATATTCAGGAAAAAACGCATACGCCCTTTTTGGCCAAGTGCATCATTGTCGACGTTCTGCCTCTTTTCCTATGCTTCAAATGCAATTCCAGTCTACCCCCGAAATCGTTTTCTTGCAATTCTGCCCACTTACAAGTCCTCTTCGCAGCCTTCCTTCAATATATTTTTGGACGATAGCTGTCATTTATAACTCTGCAGGTTTGTGAATTACAGTGCCCCTGAGCTCCTTTCTTCAACTCGCTTTCTTGTGAGCTGGCCGCAAACACACATGATTGCTTCAGGCCCTAATCTGGTTCCGGCACGGCATGCAGAGCCTTTGGTGAATTCCTCTTCCTGGTGGGAAATGAGCGTTAAATTTGCCTGTGCAGACACCTCCAGCTAGTCTCTCATTGATTCCCCCTATTCCTGCTCATCTTGCGCAGATATTGCAAACTGTGCCAAACAGGAGGTTAAAGGCACTGAGTCTCCAAGTGGGGAGAGTGTTAGTAAAGGGTCTGGAATGGTGAACCCGAGTAAAAGGGGACGAAAACTGAGATGCATTTGAAAACGTTTCCCGGTCACATGGTGCACCATACTTGGGTTTTCCATGCATGTTTTAGCTGAAGGAAGAATCCCTCAAACCTGGAGAGTTGGGACCCATGGAATGGGTACCATGCAGTATGACTTCAAAGGGTCTGCACTTGCTCATCGAACCTCACCAATGCTATCAGCCCGAAGTGTCCAACCTTATGTCTCACTCAGCTCTGGGTGTAGATGTGGTAAATCCAGGTTGCATCACAAGCCCTGAATGAATTATTTAAAAATTGCTCTCTATTTCACTGTCATTGTGTTTTGTTTCTGTAATTCATTTTGATAATGGGATTTATCGGATTTTCTCTGCTGCATTCTTGCAGCTGTACACACGCTTGATTCTCTTATGGAGACATATAAATCCATGGGTTTGAAGATTCTGATCAGTCAGGTGTATTCCTAGGCTTTGAATATGGGGTGTTTAGTCCATTTCGTTGAGCAAGGGGTAGGTCTTGAGTATTATATATTTGGCTTATGGAAAGGTATCTGTGCTAATTTCTATCTCTGGTTTTATGCAGCACCCCAACTCACATTTCCCCTTAAGCAAGCATAAGTTGGTTTTCTAAATTTGAGACCCTGTTCTGTTTTGTAATTCAGTTCATGTGTAGCCAAGTTTACATTCCTTGTATTAGAGATATCTTATGATGTTTCATTTTCTGTGTGACTTATTTCACTTAGAATCATCGTACCTGAATCCACTCATTATGCCGCAATGGGCCTGATGACATAGATTTCATTGGTGAGTGATATTCCATTGTACGTACGTACCACAATTTCTTTATCCATTTTTCGCTTTCTTGGATATTTAACTTGTACCGTAGACGAGGTTCTTGTAAACAGAGCCGTCCGAAACTTTGGGGTGGCTGTGTGTTTTTGATTTTAATTTCCCTAAGCTATAGGACCATAAGTGGAAGTGCCATAGGCTGTGTTGCTTTGTTTCCTACGTGTTTCTGGAAACACCATACACTTCTCCAGAGTGGTTGTTGGCAATTTACATCCCGCCCATCAGCATGACAAGGCTCCCTCTTCTCCATGGTCTGTGCTGCCTTTCTGGATTTTACACTTTTTTCAGATGGCCCTTTTGACCGGGGGGCAGTGAGACTTCATTGTAGTGCAGATTTCCTTTACACGCTTGCTTGGTTGTCCAAAAAGGGCGTATGCGTTTTTTCCTGAATATATTCAGGAAAAAACGCATACGCCCTTTTTGGCCAAGTGCATCATTGTCGTCGTTCTGCCTCTTTTCCTATGCTTTAAATGCAATTCCAGTCTACCCCCTGAAATCGTTTTCCTGAAATTCTGCCCCACTTTCAAGTCCTCTTCGCAGCCTTCCTTCAATATATTTTTAGACCATAGCTGTCATTTATAACTCTGCAGGTTTGTGAATTACAGTGCCCCTGAGCTCCTTTCTTCAACTCGCTTTCTTGTGAGTTGGCCGCAAACCCGCAGGAATGCTTCAGGCCCTAATCTGGTTCCGGCACGGCATGCTGAGCCTTTGGTTAATTCCTCTTCCTGGTGGGAAATGAGCGTTAAATTTGCCCGTGCAGACACCTTCACACGAGTCGTCATGGTGCCCCTTTGCCCCGGTTATCTCTATGGAGGTTGGAGTTGGAGGGCCTCCTCACTCAAGGTCAGTGTGCCCACGGAGCCAACCCTGCAACTTCAGGGCATGTTTGGTGGTTAGGATCACCACGTGGGGTCCTTTTCCCTTAGGAGGGAGGTGGCCTTTTGGGCTGCTGATTTCCAGGTTTTCGGATACTGCCAGTATCTTGGCCAGATGTGGCGGTGGGCCAATCCCCTTGGTGACCGTAGTTTATCCTACCTGGATCGCATTCTTGCATTGTTCCATTTCAAGTGGTCCCAGGTTTTGCACTAATACTCCAATGGCGATTCACCGTTCACCAGGAATGTAAAGGTCAAAGGGTTTAGCTAAATTAGGGAGTTCCTGTGCAAGGGTCTGAATTGACTGCTCTTTCCATTCTTGAAAGGCCACTTCTGCATTCTATTCAAAAGGATCATCACCTTTTCCTTTCAGTGTTTCATATAGAGGCCGAGCTAGCAGACTGTAGTTAGGGATCCAGAAGCAGCAAACCCTGGCCTCCCCAGGAACCCCTAAGCTGTCTTCTAGTTTTAGAAATGGGTAAGGCTGTAAATTGTTTCTTCCCTTTCCTGGGATGGGCTTCTCCGACCTTCTGTGAGAATGAAGCCCAGGCAGGTCACCGTAGTCTGTGATATTTGAGCTTTTTCTTGGACAACTTGTATCCTTTATTGGCTTCGTAGTTCAGAGGTCTCCTTAGTAGGGCTGGCGATCAGAATGTCGTCTGCATATTGAAGGAGTGTTTCCTTTTCCAGAGGTAGAACTTTTAGGTCTTTAGCTGAGCTTTCCCCAAAGATGGTGTGGGAATTTTTGAACCCTTGGGACAACACGGCCCGGAAGTATTGTTTTAGTTGTATGTTGAGTCCTGCCACTCACAAGCCAAAATTTCTTGTGACTCTGGGACTAATAGAATACAAAAGAAGGCATCATTGAAGACTAATACAGAATACCATGTCCTGGTGGTTGGTAGAATGACCAGCAGGGTGTAGGGTTTAGGAACTACTGGAGGTATATCCTCGGTGGCTTAACTGACTGTCCTGACATCCTTTACCAGGACTCCAGCAGCCCATGGGGCTCTCGAGGTCAGGCCAATCCCAGGATATGGAGCTCACCTGGGCAGGTACCCCACCCCCACCCCAGCCCATGGGGCTCTCGTGTTCAGGCCCCTCCCAGGATATGGGGTTCCCTGGGCAGGTTCCCCTGCAGCCCATGGGGCTCTCGTGGTCAGGCCCCTCCCAGGATACAGAGCTACCCTTGCAGGTACCATGGCAGGGCTGGGAACACAGGAACCGTGCATATCGCCCTCATTGCAGAGCACTCCCAGCTCACCTGTCACTCAGATCTGACACAGAGCACCTCAGAGCAGGACTTGAACTAACAAACAGCAGCTCCGACAGGTCTGTGACCCTGGGCATCACTCTGTGTGGCCTCCCTCCACCTGGTCTTCCAGAGACTTCCACTGCACCCGGGGCACCAGGCCTCTGTCTCCACCCACCAGCCACCCCTCCTCTCCCTGACTCCTGGGTTCCTCTCATTAGGAGAGGGTTTTCTTGAAGTTGTCTCCCACTCATGGGCCAGATAATATAATTAGAAAACAAGCCAGAGCTGCAGCCCCTTGTCTATCCTGACTCTCAGGAGCCCACACCTGTTCCTTGGACCTGGCCGATTCAGCAAGTTCCAGTTTCTGCAACTGTGAGCCCCTGAGGGGTGATTATTGGCTGGCCTGGGAAGCCTGACCGTGCTGGCCAGCCCTCCCCAGGTGTGCCTGTGTTCAGATCAATATAAACACCGCTCCAGGCAGCAAGAGCCCCTGCAGCTGTGCCTGACGCCATTTTCTCTGCCCTGTCAGCAGTCTTGGGGCTGGACTGGTGGGAGGGAGTGAGAGGCCACGGCTTTGTGGGTGGCCCAGTGTGAGTGGGGCTCTGCTGGACTTTCTGCAGCAGTTGCCAAGATGCCACCTGCTAAAGAAGAGGATGTGTCACCCATACCTGCCGCTGGAATTTCTCCCTGGGCAGAGGTGAGTGAGGAAGAAAGCAGTGGGGGCCGGGACAGCAGGGGTATCTCAGGCAGGGAAATGGAAAGCTTCCAGAAGAGCACCCAGGGCCAGGACCACCCTGGCTGGCCTGCAGGCACCAAGTCGGCTGGCATGCTGTCGCTCATGTGGCTCCATGGCCCTTCCTCTAGGCTTTCAAGTCCTTGTACATATTCAGGTGTTTTACCTGGGAAGGGTGGGAACATTTCAGCAGCAGCTGGCCTGGGGCTCAGCCCACGTTTACTCACAGATGCCTCGGCACGGTCCCCCAGCTTTGCAATGAGGACGCTTGTTGCGTGGGGCCTGCTGGCTGAATGGGAGATGATTCCCCACCACTGACCAACTTCAGAATTGTTTACAACTGGAGCAAGTGCCCTGATACGGTTTTCCTCTGTGTAACTGGTGGGTTCTGTTTTTTTTTCTTTTTTTCGTTTTTGGTTCAAGGTAGATTTTATTCCTCTTTTTTGTATTTACAGATATAAGCATGGAAATAATTTATTCATATAAATACATGTATGTGAAGGGAAGAATATTTTCTCTGTTTTACTTTTTGTAATTTGAATTTTATTTTATTTTTTTATACAGCAGGTTCTTTTTGGTTATCTCTTTTATACATATAAATGTATATATGCCAATCCCAATCTCTCAACTCCTCCCACCACCACCCCCCAACAGCTTTCCCCCCTTGGTGTCCATACGTTTGTTGTCTACATCTGTTGCTCTATTTCTGCCTTGCAAAACGGTTCATCTGTAAAATTTGTCTAGGTTCCACATATAGGCATTAATATACAAGATTTGTTTTTCTATTTCTGACTTACTTCACTCTGTATGACAGTCTCTAGATCCATCAACGTCTCTACAAATGACCCAATTTCATTCCTTTTTATGGCTTAGTAATATTCCATTTTATATATGTACCACTTCTTTATGCATTCGTCTGTCTGTGGGCATTTAGGTTGCTTCCATTACCTGGATATTGTAAATAGTGATGCAATGAACATTGCGGTGAATGTCTCTTTTTGATTTATGGTTTTGTCTGGGTATATGCCCAGTAGTGGGATTGCTGTATCATATGGTAATTCTATTCTTAATTTTATAAGAAACTCCATAATGTTCTCCACAGTGACTGTATCAATTTACATTCCCAACAATAGTGGAAGAGGGTTCCTTATCTCCACACCCTTTCCAGCATTTGTTGTTTGTAGATTTTCTGATGATGCCCATTCTAACATGTGTGAGGTGATACACCATGGATGAGTCTATTTCGTTGAGCAAAGAGTAGGTCTTGTCTAGTACATATTTGGCTTATGGAACGGTATGTGTGCTAATTTCAATCTCTGGTTTTATACAGCACCCCAACTCAACATTCCCCTTAAGCAAGCATAAGTTTTTATCTAAATGTGAGACTCTGTTCGGTTTTGTATTTCAGTTTATGTGTAGCCAAGTTTACACTCCCTCTATTAGTGATATCTTATGATACTTATCTTTCTCTGTGTGACGTATTTCTCTTAGAATCATCATATTTAAATCCACTCAATTTGCTGCTACAGGCCTGATGACATTGATTTCATTGCTGAGTGATATTCCGTTGTACGTAAGTAGCACAACTCCTTTATCCATTTTTTTCTTTCTGGGATATTTAATTTGTACTGGACTCGAGTTTCTTGTAAACACAGCAGCCCTAAATTTTGTGCTGGCTGTGTCTTGTTGATTTTAATTTTCCTAAGCTATAGGGCTAAAAGTGGAAGTACCCTAGGCTCTGTAGCTTTGTTTTTCAGATGTTTCAGGATACACCATAAACATCTCCAGAGTGTCTGTTGGCAATTTACATCCCGCCCATCAGCATAACAAGGCTCCCTGTTCTCCATGGCCTGTCCTGTGTTTCTGGTTTTTACACTTTTTTCAGATGGCCCTTTTGACGAATGGGAAATGAGACTTCATTGTAGTGCGGATTTCCATTGCTGGAGTGCTTGGTTGGCCAAAAAGGGCATATGCGTTTTTTCCTGAATATATTCAGGAAAAAATGTTTACGCACTTTTGTCCAAGTGCATCAGTGTCAAAGATCTGCCGCTTTTCACATGCTTTAAATGCAATTCCAATCTACCTCCTGAAATATGATTCCTGCAATTCTGCCTCGTTTTCAAGTCCTCTTTGCAGACTTACTTCAATATATTTTTGCCAATAGCTGTCATTTATATCTCTGCAGGTTTGTGAATTACAGTGCCCGTGATTTCCTTTCTTAACTCGTTTCCTTGAAAGCTGGCCACAGAACCGCAGGTTTGCTTTAGGCCATAATCAGGGTCCGACACGGCACTCTGAGCCTTTGGTTAATTCCTCTTCCTGGTGGGAAATTAGAGTTAAATGTGCCCCTCCGGACACCTGCCTCACTCCCAGCCCCTTGGTTATGTGTGTCCTGTAGTTTGAGGCCACATGTGCTGGGTTCCTCACCTTTGGCTGATGTGGCCCCACTGGTGTGAGGACACTCCTGCCTGGTTCCCATCCCCTTGGTGATGTGGACCCTCCGGTGAGAGTCTGATCCTGGCTGGGTTCCTCACACTTCTGAGAGGTGGGCCCTCTTCTCTGAGGTCACTCCTGCCTGGCTGGCCCACCCCGCCTTGACGACGTCGGCTCTCTCGTGGGAGTTGGTGCCTGCTGCGAGTCTCCTCCCCTTGGTAATGAGGGCCCTCTGGCGTCAGGCCCTAACTCCTGGCCTCCCAAAATTTTCTGATGTGCGCCCTGTGGTGCGAGTACACTACTGCCAGGTTCCCAACACCATGGGAATGTGGGCCTTCTGCTCTGAGGTCCCAACGATGGGTTGCTCAGTTTCATGATGAGGGCCCTCTGGTGTGAGTTCACTCCGGCCTGGATCCCATAGCCTCGTTGCTCCTGGCCACCTGCGGGGAGGTTACAACTGCGGGATTCCTCACCTTTTTTCTTCTATGGGCCCTCTGTTTTGAGACTCCTCCTGCCTGCCTCACTCCCAGCCCCTTGGTGATGTGTGTCCTCTGGTTTGAGGCCACGTGTGCTGGGTCCCTCACCTTTCGATGATGTGGCCCCACTGGTGTGAGGACACTCTTGCCTGGTTCCTATCCCCTTGAAGATGTGGGCTCTCTGGTGAGAGTCTGATCCTGGCTGGGTTCCTCACCCTTCTGTGAGGTGGGCCCTCTGCTGTGAGGTCACTCCTGCCTGGCTGGCACACCCCGCCTGGGCAACATCGGCCCTCTTGTGGCAGTTGGAGCATGCTGGGAGCCTCCTCCCCTCGGTGATGAGGGCCCTCTTGCGTCAGGCCCTAACTGCTGGGTACCCACATTTTCTGATACGTGCTAAGTGGTGCGAGGACACTCCTGCGAGGTTCCCATCCCCATGGGGATGTGGGCCTTCTGCTCTGAGGTCCCAATGGCTGGGTTGCTCACAGTTTCATGATGTGGGCCCTCTGCTGTGAGTTCACTGCAGCCTGGATCACATAGACTCGGTGCTCTGGGCCGCCTGCTGGGAGGTTCCCACTGCAGGATTCCTCACCTTTTTTATTCTATTGGCCCTGTGTTGTGAGGCTACTCATGCCTGCCTCAATCCGAGCCCCTTGGAGATGTGGGTCCTCTGGTTTAGGCCTCATGTGCTGGTTTCCTCACCTTTCTATGATGTGGTCACCCTGGTGTGAAGACAGTCCTGCCTGGTTCTGATCCCCTTGGTGATGTGGGCCCTCTGGTGAGAGTCTTATCCTGGCTGGGTTCCTCACCCTTCTGTGAGGTAGGCCCTCTGCTGTGAGGTCACTCCTGCCTGGCTGTCACACGTCACCTTGTCGACATGGGCCCTCAGTTGGGAGTTGGTGCCTGCTTGGAGTCTCCTCCCCTTGGTAATGAGGGCCCTCTGGCGTCAGACCCTAACTTCTGGGCTCCCAAAATTCTCTGATGTGTGCCCTGAGGTGCGAGTACACTTATGCCATGTTTCCAACCACATAGGAATGTGGGCCTTCTGCTCTGAGGTCCCAAAGCCTGGGTTGCTCACAGTTTCATGATGAGGGCCCTCTGTTTTGAGTTCAGTCAGGTCTGGATCCCATAGCCTCGCTGCTCCTGGCCGCCTGCTGGGAGGTTCCAACTGCGGGATTCCTCACCTTTTTTCTTCTATGGGCCCTCTGTTTTGAGACTCCTCCTGCCTGCCTCACTCCCAGCCCCTTGGTGATGTGTGTCCTCTGGTTTGAGGCCACGTGTGCTGGGTCACTCACATTTCGTTGATGAGGTCCCACTGGTGTGAGGACACTCCAGCCTGGTTCCCATTCTCTTGGTGATGTGGGCCCTCTGGTGAGAGTCTGATCCTCCTTGGGTTCCTCACACTTTTGTGAGGTGGGCCCTCTGCTCTGAGGTCACTCTTGCCTGGCTGGCACACCCCGCATTTGCGACGGCGGCCCACTGGTAGCAGTTGGAGCCTGCTGGGAGCCTCCTCTCCTCGGTGATGAGAGCCCTCTGGTGTCAGGCCCTAACTGCTGGGCTCCCCACATTTTCTGATGTGTGCCCACTGGTGCGATGACACTCCTAGTTGGTTCCCTTCCCCATGGGGATGTGGGCCTTGTGCTCTGAGGTCACAACGGCTGGTTTGCTCACAGTTTCATGATGAGGGCCCTCTGTTGTGAGTTCATCACTGCCTGGATCCCATAGCCTTGGTGCTCTGGGCCGCCTGCTGGGATGTTCCAACTGCTGGATTCCTCACCTTTTTTATACAATGGGCCATGTGTTGTGAGGTTAATCCTGCCTGCCTCGCTCCAAGACCCATGGTGATGTGGGTCCTCTGGTTTGAGGCCACATTTTCTTGTTACCTCAACTTTTGATGATATGGCCCCACGGGTGTGATGACACTCCTGCCTGGTTCACAGCCCCTTGCTGATGTGGGCACTCTGGTGAGAGTCTGATCCTGGCTGGGTTCCTTACCCTTCTGTGAGGTGGGCCCTCTGATGTGAGGTCACTCCTGCCTGGCTGGCTCACGTCGCCTTGATGATGTGGGTCCTCTGTTGGCCACTAAAGCATTCTGGGAGCCTCCTACCCTCTTTAATGAGGGCCCTGGAAAAAACGCATATGCACATTTTGACCAAGTGCATCATTGTCCAGGATCTGCCTCTTCTCCTATGCTTTCAGAGCACTTCCCGTCTACGTCCTGAAATCATATTCCAGGAATACTGCCCCGCTTTCAAGTCCTCCTCGCAGCCTTACTTCAATATATTTTTGTATGATACCTGTCATTAATAACTCTGCAGGTTTGTTAAATACAGTGTCCCTGAGCTCCTTTCTTCAACATGCTTTCTTGTGAGCTGGCCGCAAAACCGCAGGATTGCTTCAGGCCGTAATCTGGTTTCGGCACGGCACGCTGAGCCTTTGGTAAATTCCTCTTTCTGGTGAGAAATGAGCATTCAATTTGCCCGTGGAGACACCTACAGCTAGTCTCTCATTGGTTCTCCCTATTCCTGTTCATCTTGTGCAGAAATTGCAAACTGTGCCAAACAGGAGGTTAAAGGCACTGACTCTCCAAGTGGGTAGAGGGTTAGTAAAGCATCTGGAATGGTGAACCCGAGTACCAGGGAACGAAACCTGAGAGCCATTTAAAATGGTTTCCCAGTCTCACAGTGGACAATACTCTGGGTTTCCCATGCATGTTTTAGCTGAAGGAAGAATTCCTTAAACCTGGAGATTATTGACCCATGGAACGGGTACCATGCAGTATGACTAAAAAGGGTCTGAATTTGCTCACCGAACCTCACCAATGCTATCAGTTCGAAGTGTCCAGCCTTATGCCTCACCCAGCTCTGGGTGTAGATGTGGTAAATCCAGGTTTCATCACAAGCCCTGAATCAATTATTTAAGAATTGCTGTCTCTTTCACTGTCATTGTGTTTTGTTTTTGTAATTTAGTTTGATAATGGGATTTATCGGATTTTCACTGCTGCGTTCATGCCGCTGTACAAACGCTTGATTCTCCTACAGAGAAATATAAATCCACGGGTTTTAAGATTCTTACTAGTCAGGTATATTCCTAGGCGTTGAATATGTGGTGTTGAGTCCATGTCGTTGAACAAGGAGTAGGTCTTGACTATTACATATTTGGCTTATGGAACGGTATCTGTGCTATTTTCAATCTCTGGTTTTATGCAGCACCCCAACTCACCTTTGCCCTTAAGCAAGCATAAGTTGGTTTTCTAAATTTGAGTCCCTCTTCTGTTTTGTAATTCAGTTCATGTGTAGCCAAGTTTACATTCCGTGTATTAGTGATATCTTATGATGTTTCATTTTCTGTGTGACTTATTTCACTTAGAATCACTGTAGCTGAATCCACTCATTATGCCGTGATGGGCCTGATGACATAGATTTCATTGCTGAGTGATATTCCATTGTACGTACGAACCACAACTTCTTTATCCATTTTTCACATTCTGGGATATTTAACTTGTACCGTAGATGAGGTTCTTGTAAACAGAGCCGTCCGAAAATTTGGGGTGGCTGTGTGTTTTTGATTTTAATTTCCCTAAGCTATAGGACCATAACTGGAAGTGCCGTAGGCTCCGTTGCTTTGTTTTTTAGGTGTTTCAGGAAACACCGTACACTTCTCCAGGGTGGCTGTTGGCAATTTACATCCCGCCCATCAGCATAACAAGGCTCCCTGTTCTCCATGGCCTGTGCTGTCTTTCTGGATATTACACTTTTTTTAGATGGCCCTTTTGACCAGGGGGCTGTGAGACTTCATTGTAGTGCATAATTCTTTAACATGCTTGCATGGTTGGCCAAAAAGGGCGTATGCGTTTTTTCCTGAATATATTCAGGAAAAAACGCATACGCCCTTTTTGGCCAAGTGCATCATTGTCGACGTTCTGCCTCTTTTCCTATGCTTCAAATGCAATTCCAGTCTACCCCCGAAATCGTTTTCTTGCAATTCTGCCCACTTACAAGTCCTCTTCGCAGCCTTCCTTCAATATATTTTTGGACGATAGCTGTCATTTATAACTCTGCAGGTTTGTGAATTACAGTGCCCCTGAGCTCCTTTCTTCAACTCGCTTTCTTGTGAGCTGGCCGCAAACACACATGATTGCTTCAGGCCCTAATCTGGTTCCGGCACGGCATGCTGAGCCTTTGGTGAATTCCTCTTCCTGGTGGGAAATGAGCGTTAAATTTGCCTGTGCAGACACCTCCAGCTAGTCTCTCATTGATTCCCCCTATTCCTGCTCATCTTGCGCAGATATTGCAAACTGTGCCAAACAGGAGGTTAAAGGCACTGAGTCTCCAAGTGGGGAGAGTGTTAGTAAAGGGTCTGGAATGGTGAACCCGAGTAAAAGGGGACGAAAACTGAGATGCATTTGAAAACGTTTCCCGGTCACATGGTGCACCATACTTGGGTTTTCCATGCATGTTTTAGCTGAAGGAAGAATCCCTCAAACCTGGAGAGTTGGGACCCATGGAATGGGTACCATGCAGTATGACTTCAAAGGGTCTGCACTTGCTCATCGAACCTCGCCAATGCTATCAGCCCGAAGTGTCCAACCTTATGTCTCACTCAGCTCTGGGTGTAGATGTGGTAAATCCAGGTTGCATCACAAGCCCTGAATGAATTATTTAAAAATTGCTCTCTATTTCACTGTCATTGTGTTTTGTTTCTGTAATTCATTTTGATAATGGGATTTATCGGATTTTCTCTGCTGCATTCTTGCAGCTGTACACACGCTTGATTCTCTTATGGAGACATATAAATCCATGGGTTTGAAGATTCTGATCAGTCAGGTGTATTCCTAGGCTTTGAATATGGGGTGTTTAGTCCATTTCGTTGAGCAAGGGGTAGGTCTTGAGTATTATATATTTGGCTTATGGAAAGGTATCTGTGCTAATTTCTATCTCTGGTTTTATGCAGCACCCCAACTCACATTTCCCCTTAAGCAAGCATAAGTTGGTTTTCTAAATTTGAGACCCTGTTCTGTTTTGTAATTCAGTTCATGTGTAGCCAAGTTTACATTCCTTGTATTAGAGATATCTTATGATGTTTCATTTTCTGTGTGACTTATTTCACTTAGAATCATCGTACCTGAATCCACTCATTATGCCGCAATGGGCCTGATGACATAGATTTCATTGGTGAGTGATATTCCATTGTACGTACGTACCACAATTTCTTTATCCATTTTTCGC
Organism: Delphinapterus leucas; assembly: GCF_059928025.1. Lineage (NCBI taxonomy): Eukaryota > Metazoa > Chordata > Mammalia > Artiodactyla > Monodontidae > Delphinapterus > Delphinapterus leucas. The sequence goes on along the minus strand of NW_028322256.1, from coordinate 2,225,485 downwards.
TTTCTTGGATATTTAACTTGTACCGTAGACGAGGTTCTTGTAAACAGAGCCGTCCGAAACTTTGGGGTGGCTGTGTGTTTTTGATTTTAATTTCCCTAAGCTATAGGACCATAAGTGGAAGTGCCATAGGCTGTGTTGCTTTGTTTCCTACGTGTTTCTGGAAACACCATACACTTCTCCAGAGTGGTTGTTGGCAATTTACATCCCGCCCATCAGCATGACAAGGCTCCCTCTTCTCCATGGTCTGTGCTGCCTTTCTGGATTTTACACTTTTTTCAGATGGCCCTTTTGACCGGGGGGCAGTGAGACTTCATTGTAGTGCAGATTTCCTTTACACGCTTGCTTGGTTGTCCAAAAAGGGCGTATGCGTTTTTTCCTGAATATATTCAGGAAAAAACGCATACGCCCTTTTTGGCCAAGTGCATCATTGTCGTCGTTCTGCCTCTTTTCCTATGCTTTAAATGCAATTCCAGTCTACCCCCTGAAATCGTTTTCCTGAAATTCTGCCCCACTTTCAAGTCCTCTTCGCAGCCTTCCTTCAATATATTTTTAGACCATAGCTGTCATTTATAACTCTGCAGGTTTGTGAATTACAGTGCCCCTGAGCTCCTTTCTTCAACTCGCTTTCTTGTGAGTTGGCCGCAAACCCGCAGGAATGCTTCAGGCCCTAATCTGGTTCCGGCACGGCATGCTGAGCCTTTGGTTAATTCCTCTTCCTGGTGGGAAATGAGCGTTAAATTTGCCCGTGCAGACACCTTCACACGAGTCGTCATGGTGCCCCTTTGCCCCGGTTATCTCTATGGAGGTTGGAGTTGGAGGGCCTCCTCACTCAAGGTCAGTGTGCCCACGGAGCCAACCAACCCTGCAACTTCAGGGCATGTTTGGTGGTTAGGATCACCACGTGGGGTCCTTTTCCCTTAGGAGGGAGGTGGCCTTTTGGGCTGCTGATTTCCAGGTTTTCGGATACTGCCAGTATCTTGGCCAGATGTGGCGGTGGGCCAATCCCCTTGGTGACCGTAGTTTATCCTACCTGGATCGCATTCTTGCATTGTTCCATTTCAAGTGGTCCCAGGTTTTGCACTAATACTCCAATGGCGATTCACCGTTCACCAGGAATGTAAAGGTCAAAGGGTTTAGCTAAATTAGGGAGTTCCTGTGCAAGGGTCTGAATTGACTGCTCTTTCCATTCTTGAAAGGCCACTTCTGCATTCTATTCAAAAGGATCATCACCTTTTCCTTTCAGTGTTTCATATAGAGGCCGAGCTAGCAGACTGTAGTTAGGGATCCAGAAGCAGCAAACCCTGGCCTCCCCAGGAACCCCTAAGCTGTCTTCTAGTTTTAGAAATGGGTAAGGCTGTAAATTGTTTCTTCCCTTTCCTGGGATGGGCTTCTCCGACCTTCTGTGAGAATGAAGCCCAGGCAGGTCACCGTAGTCTGTGATATTTGAGCTTTTTCTTGGACAACTTGTATCCTTTATTGGCTTCGTAGTTCAGAGGTCTCCTTAGTAGGGTTGGCGATCAGAATGTCGTCTGCATATTGAAGGAGTGTTTCCTTTTCCAGAGGTAGAATTTTAGGTCTTTAGCTGAGCTTTCCCCAAAGATGGTGTGGGAATTTTTGAACCCTTGGGACAACACGGCCCGGAAGTATTGTTTTAGTTGTATGTTGAGTCCTGCCACTCACAAGCCAAAATTTCTTGTGACTCTGGGACTAATAGAATACAAAAGAAGGCATCATTGAAGACTAATACAGAATACCATGTCCTGGTGGTTGGTAGAATGACCAGCAGGGTGTAGGGTTTAGGAACTACTGGAGGTATATCCTCAGTGGCTTAACTGACTGTCCTGACATCCTTTACCAGGACTCCAGCAGCCCATGGGGCTCTCGAGGTCAGGCCAATCCCAGGATATGGAGCTCACCTGGGCAGGTACCCCACCCCCACCCCAGCCCATGGGGCTCTCGTGTTCAGGCCCCTCCCAGGATATGGGGTTCCCTGGGCAGGTTCCCCTGCAGCCCATGGGGCTCTCGTGGTCAGGCCCCTCCCAGGATACAGAGCTACCCTTGCAGGTACCATGGCAGGGCTGGGAACACAGGAACCGTGCATATCGCCCTCATTGCAGAGCACTCCCAGCACACCTGTCACTCAGATCTGACACAGAGCACCTCAGAGCAGGACTTGAACTAACAAACAGCAGCTCCGACAGGTCTGTGACCCTGGGCATCACTCTGTGTGGCCTCCCTCCACCTGGTCTTCCAGAGACTTCCACTGCACCCGGGGCACCAGGCCTCTGTCTCCACCCACCAGCCACCCCTCCTCTCCCTGACTCCTGGGTTCCTCTCATTAGGAGAGGGTTTTCTTGAAGTTGTCTCCCACTCATGGGCCAGATAATATAATTAGAAAACAAGCCAGAGCTGCAGCCCCTTGTCTATCCTGACTCTCAGGAGCCCACACCTGTTCCTTGGACCTGGCCGATTCAGCAAGTTCCAGTTTCTGCAACTGTGAGCCCCTGAGGGGTGATTATTGGCTGGCCTGGGAAGCCTGACCGTGCCGGCCAGCCCTCCCCAGGTGTGCCTGGGTTCAGATCAATATAAACACCGCTCCAGGCAGCAAGAGCCCCTGCAGCTGTGCCTGACGCCATTTTCTCTGCCCTGTCAGCAGTCTTGGGGCTGGACTGGTGGGAGGGAGTGAGAGGCCACGGCTTTGTGGGTGGCCCAGTGTGAGTGGGGCTCTGCTGGACTTTCTGCAGCAGTTGCCAAGATGCCACCTGCTAAAGAAGAGGATGTGTCACCCATACCTGCCGCTGGAATTTCTCCCTGGGCAGAGGTGAGTGAGGAAGAAAGCAGTGGGGGCCGGGACAGCAGGGGTATCTCAGGCAGGGAAATGGAAAGCTTCCAGAAGAGCACCCAGGGCCAGGACCACCCTGGCTGGCCTGCAGGCACCAAGTCGGCTGGCATGCTGTCGCTCATGTGGCTCCATGGCCCTTCCTCTAGGCTTTCAAGTCCTTGTACATATTCAGGTGTTTTACCTGGGAAGGGTGGGAACATTTCAGCAGCAGCTGGCCTGGGGCTCAGCCCACGTTTACTCACAGATGCCTCGGCACGGTCCCCCAGCTTTGCAATGAGGACGCTTGTTGCGTGGGGCCTGCTGGCTGAATGGGAGATGATTCCCCACCACTGACCAACTTCAGAATTGCTTACAACTGGAGCAAGTGCCCTGATACGGTTTTCCTCTGTGTAACTGGTGGGTTCTGTTTTTTTTTCTTTTTTTCGTTTTTGGTTCAAGGTAGATTTTATTCCTCTTTTTTGTATTTACAGATATAAGCATGGAAATAATTTATTCATATAAATACATGTATGTGAAGGGAAGAATATTTTCTCTGTTTTACTTTTTGTAATTTGAATTTTATTTTATTTTTTTATACAGCAGGTTCTTTTTGGTTATCTCTTTTATACATATAAATGTATATATGCCAATCCCAATCTCTCAACTCCTCCCACCACCACCCCCCAACAGCTTTCCCCCCTTGGTGTCCATACGTTTGTTGTCTACATCTGTTGCTCTATTTCTGCCTTGCAAAACGGTTCATCTGTAAAATTTGTCTAGGTTCCACATATAGGCATTAATATACAAGATTTGTTTTTCTATTTCTGACTTACTTCACTCTGTATGACAGTCTCTAGATCCATCAACGTCTCTACAAATGACCCAATTTCATTCCTTTTTATGGCTTAGTAATATTCCATTTTATATATGTACCACTTCTTTATGCATTCGTCTGTCTGTGGGCATTTAGGTTGCTTCCATTACCTGGATATTGTAAATAGTGATGCAATGAACATTGCGGTGAATGTCTCTTTTTGATTTATGGTTTTGTCTGGGTATATGCCCAGTAGTGGGATTGCTGTATCATATGGTAATTCTATTCTTAATTTTATAAGAAACTCCATAATGTTCTCCACAGTGACTGTATCAATTTACATTCCCAACAATAGTGGAAGAGGGTTCCTTATCTCCACACCCTTTCCAGCATTTGTTGTTTGTAGATTTTCTGATGATGCCCATTCTAACATGTGTGAGGTGATACACCATGGATGAGTCTATTTCGTTGAGCAAAGAGTAGGTCTTGTCTAGTACATATTTGGCTTATGGAACGGTATGTGTGCTAATTTCAATCTCTGGTTTTATACAGCACCCCAACTCAACATTCCCCTTAAGCAAGCATAAGTTTTTATCTAAATGTGAGACTCTGTTCGGTTTTGTATTTCAGTTTATGTGTAGCCAAGTTTACACTCCCTCTATTAGTGATATCTTATGATACTTATCTTTCTCTGTGTGACGTATTTCTCTTAGAATCATCATATTTAAATCCACTCAATTTGCTGCTACAGGCCTGATGACATTGATTTCATTGCTGAGTGATATTCCGTTGTACGTAAGTAGCACAACTCCTTTATCCATTTTTTTCTTTCTGGGATATTTAATTTGTACTGGACTCGAGTTTCTTGTAAACACAGCAGCCCTAAATTTTGTGCTGGCTGTGTCTTGTTGATTTTAATTTTCCTAAGCTATAGGGCTAAAAGTGGAAGTACCCTAGGCTCTGTAGCTTTGTTTTTCAGATGTTTCAGGATACACCATAAACATCTCCAGAGTGTCTGTTGGCAATTTACATCCCGCCCATCAGCATAACAAGGCTCCCTGTTCTCCATGGCCTGTCCTGTGTTTCTGGTTTTTACACTTTTTTCAGATGGCCCTTTTGACGAATGGGAAATGAGACTTCATTGTAGTGCGGATTTCCATTGCTGGAGTGCTTGGTTGGCCAAAAAGGGCATATGCGTTTTTTCCTGAATATATTCAGGAAAAAATGTTTACGCACTTTTGTCCAAGTGCATCAGTGTCAAAGATCTGCCGCTTTTCACATGCTTTAAATGCAATTCCAATCTACCTCCTGAAATATGATTCCTGCAATTCTGCCTCGTTTTCAAGTCCTCTTTGCAGACTTACTTCAATATATTTTTGCCAATAGCTGTCATTTATATCTCTGCAGGTTTGTGAATTACAGTGCCCGTGATTTCCTTTCTTAACTCGTTTCCTTGAAAGCTGGCCACAGAACCGCAGGTTTGCTTTAGGCCATAATCAGGGTCCGACACGGCACTCTGAGCCTTTGGTTAATTCCTCTTCCTGGTGGGAAATTAGAGTTAAATGTGCCCCTCCGGACACCTGCCTCACTCCCAGCCCCTTGGTTATGTGTGTCCTGTAGTTTGAGGCCACATGTGCTGGGTTCCTCACCTTTGGCTGATGTGGCCCCACTGGTGTGAGGACACTCCTGCCTGGTTCCCATCCCCTTGGTGATGTGGACCCTCCGGTGAGAGTCTGATCCTGGCTGGGTTCCTCACACTTCTGAGAGGTGGGCCCTCTTCTCTGAGGTCACTCCTGCCTGGCTGGCCCACCCCGCCTTGACGACGTCGGCTCTCTCGTGGGAGTTGGTGCCTGCTGCGAGTCTCCTCCCCTTGGTAATGAGGGCCCTCTGGCGTCAGGCCCTAACTCCTGGCCTCCCAAAATTTTCTGATGTGCGCCCTGTGGTGCGAGTACACTACTGCCAGGTTCCCAACACCATGGGAATGTGGGCCTTCTGCTCTGAGGTCCCAACGATGGGTTGCTCAGTTTCATGATGAGGGCCCTCTGGTGTGAGTTCACTCCGGCCTGGATCCCATAGCCTCGTTGCTCCTGGCCACCTGCGGGGAGGTTACAACTGCGGGATTCCTCACCTTTTTTCTTCTATGGGCCCTCTGTTTTGAGACTCCTCCTGCCTGCCTCACTCCCAGCCCCTTGGTGATGTGTGTCCTCTGGTTTGAGGCCACGTGTGCTGGGTCCCTCACCTTTCGATGATGTGGCCCCACTGGTGTGAGGACACTCTTGCCTGGTTCCTATCCCCTTGAAGATGTGGGCTCTCTGGTGAGAGTCTGATCCTGGCTGGGTTCCTCACCCTTCTGTGAGGTGGGCCCTCTGCTGTGAGGTCACTCCTGCCTGGCTGGCACACCCCGCCTGGGCAACATCGGCCCTCTTGTGGCAGTTGGAGCATGCTGGGAGCCTCCTCCCCTCGGTGATGAGGGCCCTCTTGCGTCAGGCCCTAACTGCTGGGTACCCACATTTTCTGATACGTGCTAAGTGGTGCGAGGACACTCCTGCGAGGTTCCCATCCCCATGGGGATGTGGGCCTTCTGCTCTGAGGTCCCAATGGCTGGGTTGCTCACAGTTTCATGATGTGGGCCCTCTGCTGTGAGTTCACTGCAGCCTGGATCACATAGACTCGGTGCTCTGGGCCGCCTGCTGGGAGGTTCCCACTGCAGGATTCCTCACCTTTTTTATTCTATTGGCCCTGTGTTGTGAGGCTACTCATGCCTGCCTCAATCCGAGCCCCTTGGAGATGTGGGTCCTCTGGTTTAGGCCTCATGTGCTGGTTTCCTCACCTTTCTATGATGTGGTCACCCTGGTGTGAAGACAGTCCTGCCTGGTTCTGATCCCCTTGGTGATGTGGGCCCTCTGGTGAGAGTCTTATCCTGGCTGGGTTCCTCACCCTTCTGTGAGGTAGGCCCTCTGCTGTGAGGTCACTCCTGCCTGGCTGTCACACGTCACCTTGTCGACATGGGCCCTCAGTTGGGAGTTGGTGCCTGCTTGGAGTCTCCTCCCCTTGGTAATGAGGGCCCTCTGGCGTCAGACCCTAACTTCTGGGCTCCCAAAATTCTCTGATGTGTGCCCTGAGGTGCGAGTACACTTATGCCATGTTTCCAACCACATAGGAATGTGGGCCTTCTGCTCTGAAGTCCCAAAGCCTGGGTTGCTCACAGTTTCATGATGAGGGCCCTCTGTTTTGAGTTCAGTCAGGTCTGGATCCCATAGCCTCGCTGCTCCTGGCCGCCTGCTGGGAGGTTCCAACTGCGGGATTCCTCACCTTTTTTCTTCTATGGGCCCTCTGTTTTGAGACTCCTCCTGCCTGCCTCACTCCCAGCCCCTTGGTGATGTGTGTCCTCTGGTTTGAGGCCACGTGTGCTGGGTCACTCACATTTCGTTGATGAGGTCCCACTGGTGTGAGGACACTCCAGCCTGGTTCCCATTCTCTTGGTGATGTGGGCCCTCTGGTGAGAGTCTGATCCTCCTTGGGTTCCTCACACTTTTGTGAGGTGGGCCCTCTGCTCTGAGGTCACTCTTGCCTGGCTGGCACACCCCGCATTTGCGACGGCGGCCCACTGGTAGCAGTTGGAGCCTGCTGGGAGCCTCCTCTCCTCGGTGATGAGAGCCCTCTGGTGTCAGGCCCTAACTGCTGGGCTCCCCACATTTTCTGATGTGTGCCCACTGGTGCGATGACACTCCTAGTTGGTTCCCTTCCCCATGGGGATGTGGGCCTTGTGCTCTGAGGTCACAACGGCTGGTTTGCTCACAGTTTCATGATGAGGGCCCTCTGTTGTGAGTTCATCACTGCCTGGATCCCATAGCCTTGGTGCTCTGGGCCGCCTGCTGGGATGTTCCAACTGCTGGATTCCTCACCTTTTTTATACAATGGGCCATGTGTTGTGAGGTTAATCCTGCCTGCCTCGCTCCAAGACCCATGGTGATGTGGGTCCTCTGGTTTGAGGCCACATTTTCTTGTTACCTCAACTTTTGATGATATGGCCCCACGGGTGTGATGACACTCCTGCCTGGTTCACAGCCCCTTGCTGATGTGGGCACTCTGGTGAGAGTCTGATCCTGGCTGGGTTCCTTACCCTTCTGTGAGGTGGGCCCTCTGATGTGAGGTCACTCCTGCCTGGCTGGCTCACGTCGCCTTGATGATGTGGGTCCTCTGTTGGCCACTAAAGCATTCTGGGAGCCTCCTACCCTCTTTAATGAGGGCCCTGGAAAAAACGCATATGCACATTTTGACCAAGTGCATCATTGTCCAGGATCTGCCTCTTCTCCTATGCTTTCAGAGCACTTCCCGTCTACGTCCTGAAATCATATTCCAGGAATACTGCCCCGCTTTCAAGTCCTCCTCGCAGCCTTACTTCAATATATTTTTGTATGATACCTGTCATTAATAACTCTGCAGGTTTGTTAAATACAGTGTCCCTGAGCTCCTTTCTTCAACATGCTTTCTTGTGAGCTGGCCGCAAAACCGCAGGATTGCTTCAGGCCGTAATCTGGTTTCGGCACGGCACGCTGAGCCTTTGGTAAATTCCTCTTTCTGGTGAGAAATGAGCATTCAATTTGCCCGTGGAGACACCTACAGCTAGTCTCTCATTGGTTCTCCCTATTCCTGTTCATCTTGTGCAGAAATTGCAAACTGTGCCAAACAGGAGGTTAAAGGCACTGACTCTCCAAGTGGGTAGAGGGTTAGTAAAGCATCTGGAATGGTGAACCCGAGTACCAGGGAACGAAACCTGAGAGCCATTTAAAATGGTTTCCCAGTCTCACAGTGGACAATACTCTGGGTTTCCCATGCATGTTTTAGCTGAAGGAAGAATTCCTTAAACCTGGAGATTATTGACCCATGGAACGGGTACCATGCAGTATGACTAAAAAGGGTCTGAATTTGCTCACCGAACCTCACCAATGCTATCAGTTCGAAGTGTCCAGCCTTATGCCTCACCCAGCTCTGGGTGTAGATGTGGTAAATCCAGGTTTCATCACAAGCCCTGAATCAATTATTTAAGAATTGCTGTCTCTTTCACTGTCATTGTGTTTTGTTTTTGTAATTTAGTTTGATAATGGGATTTATCGGATTTTCACTGCTGCGTTCATGCCGCTGTACAAACGCTTGATTCTCCTACAGAGAAATATAAATCCACGGGTTTTAAGATTCTTACTAGTCAGGTATATTCCTAGGCGTTGAATATGTGGTGTTGAGTCCATGTCGTTGAACAAGGAGTAGGTCTTGACTATTACATATTTGGCTTATGGAACGGTATCTGTGCTATTTTCAATCTCTGGTTTTATGCAGCACCCCAACTCACCTTTGCCCTTAAGCAAGCATAAGTTGGTTTTCTAAATTTGAGTCCCTCTTCTGTTTTGTAATTCAGTTCATGTGTAGCCAAGTTTACATTCCGTGTATTAGTGATATCTTATGATGTTTCATTTTCTGTGTGACTTATTTCACTTAGAATCACTGTAGCTGAATCCACTCATTATGCCGTGATGGGCCTGATGACATAGATTTCATTGCTGAGTGATATTCCATTGTACGTACGAACCACAACTTCTTTATCCATTTTTCACATTCTGGGATATTTAACTTGTACCGTAGATGAGGTTCTTGTAAACAGAGCCGTCCGAAAATTTGGGGTGGCTGTGTGTTTTTGATTTTAATTTCCCTAAGCTATAGGACCATAACTGGAAGTGCCGTAGGCTCCGTTGCTTTGTTTTTTAGGTGTTTCAGGAAACACCGTACACTTCTCCAGGGTGGCTGTTGGCAATTTACATCCCGCCCATCAGCATAACAAGGCTCCCTGTTCTCCATGGCCTGTGCTGTCTTTCTGGATATTACACTTTTTTTAGATGGCCCTTTTGACCAGGGGGCTGTGAGACTTCATTGTAGTGCATAATTCTTTAACATGCTTGCATGGTTGGCCAAAAAGGGCGTATGCGTTTTTTCCTGAATATATTCAGGAAAAAACGCATACGCCCTTTTTGGCCAAGTGCATCATTGTCGACGTTCTGCCTCTTTTCCTATGCTTCAAATGCAATTCCAGTCTACCCCCGAAATCGTTTTCTTGCAATTCTGCCCACTTACAAGTCCTCTTCGCAGCCTTCCTTCAATATATTTTTGGACGATAGCTGTCATTTATAACTCTGCAGGTTTGTGAATTACAGTGCCCCTGAGCTCCTTTCTTCAACTCGCTTTCTTGTGAGCTGGCCGCAAACACACATGATTGCTTCAGGCCCTAATCTGGTTCCGGCACGGCATGCTGAGCCTTTGGTGAATTCCTCTTCCTGGTGGGAAATGAGCGTTAAATTTGCCTGTGCAGACACCTCCAGCTAGTCTCTCATTGATTCCCCCTATTCCTGCTCATCTTGCGCAGATATTGCAAACTGTGCCAAACAGGAGGTTAAAGGCACTGAGTCTCCAAGTGGGGAGAGTGTTAGTAAAGGGTCTGGAATGGTGAACCCGAGTAAAAGGGGACGAAAACTGAGATGCATTTGAAAACGTTTCCCGGTCACATGGTGCACCATACTTGGGTTTTCCATGCATGTTTTAGCTGAAGGAAGAATCCCTCAAACCTGGAGAGTTGGGACCCATGGAATGGGTACCATGCAGTATGACTTCAAAGGGTCTGCACTTGCTCATCGAACCTCGCCAATGCTATCAGCCCGAAGTGTCCAACCTTATGTCTCACTCAGCTCTGGGTGTAGATGTGGTAAATCCAGGTTGCATCACAAGCCCTGAATGAATTATTTAAAAATTGCTCTCTATTTCACTGTCATTGTGTTTTGTTTCTGTAATTCATTTTGATAATGGGATTTATCGGATTTTCTCTGCTGCATTCTTGCAGCTGTACACATGCTTGATTCTCTTATGGAGACATATAAATCCATGGGTTTGAAGATTCTGATCAGTCAGGTGTATTCCTAGGCTTTGAATATGGGGTGTTTAGTCCATTTCGTTGAGCAAGGGGTAGGTCTTGAGTATTATATATTTGGCTTATGGAAAGGTATCTGTGCTAATTTCTATCTCTGGTTTTATGCAGCACCCCAACTCACATTTCCCCTTAAGCAAGCATAAGTTGGTTTTCTAAATTTGAGACCCTGTTCTGTTTTGTAATTCAGTTCATGTGTAGCCAAGTTTACATTCCTTGTATTAGAGATATCTTATGATGTTTCATTTTCTGTGTGACTTATTTCACTTAGAATCATCGTACCTGAATCCACTCATTATGCCGCAATGGGCCTGATGACATAGATTTCATTGGTGAGTGATATTCCATTGTACGTACGTACCACAATTTCTTTATCCATTTTTCGCTTTCTTGGATATTTAACTTGTACCGTAGACGAGGTTCTTGTAAACAGAGCCGTCCGAAACTTTGGGGTGGCTGTGTGTTTTTGATTTTAATTTCCCTAAGCTATAGGACCATAAGTGGAAGTGCCATAGGCTGTGTTGCTTTGTTTCCTACGTGTTTCTGGAAACACCATACACTTCTCCAGAGTGGTTGTTGGCAATTTACATCCCGCCCATCAGCATGACAAGGCTCCCTCTTCTCCATGGTCTGTGCTGCCTTTCTGGATTTTACACTTTTTTCAGATGGCCCTTTTGACCGGGGGGCAGTGAGACTTCATTGTAGTGCAGATTTCCTTTACACGCTTGCTTGGTTGTCCAAAAAGGGCGTATGCGTTTTTTCCTGAATATATTCAGGAAAAAACGCATACGCCCTTTTTGGCCAAGTGCATCATTGTCGTCGTTCTGCCTCTTTTCCTATGCTTTAAATGCAATTCCAGTCTACCCCCTGAAATCGTTTTCCTGAAATTCTGCCCCACTTTCAAGTCCTCTTCGCAGCCTTCCTTCAATATATTTTTAGACCATAGCTGTCATTTATAACTCTGCAGGTTTGTGAATTACAGTGCCCCTGAGCTCCTTTCTTCAACTCGCTTTCTTGTGAGTTGGCCGCAAACCCGCAGGAATGCTTCAGGCCCTAATCTGGTTCCGGCACGGCATGCTGAGCCTTTGGTTAATTCCTCTTCCTGGTGGGAAATGAGCGTTAAATTTGCCCGTGCAGACACCTTCACACGAGTCGTCATGGTGCCCCTTTGCCCCGGTTATCTCTATGGAGGTTGGAGTTGGAGGGCCTCCTCACTCAAGGTCAGTGTGCCCACGGAGCCAACCAACCCTGCAACTTCAGGGCATGTTTGGTGGTTAGGATCACCACGTGGGGTCCTTTTCCCTTAGGAGGGAGGTGGCCTTTTGGGCTGCTGATTTCCAGGTTTTCGGATACTGCCAGTATCTTGGCCAGATGTGGCGGTGGGCCAATCCCCTTGGTGACCGTAGTTTATCCTACCTGGATCGCATTCTTGCATTGTTCCATTTCAAGTGGTCCCAGGTTTTGCACTAATACTCCAATGGCGATTCACCGTTCACCAGGAATGTAAAGGTCAAAGGGTTTAGCTAAATTAGGGAGTTCCTGTGCAAGGGTCTGAATTGACTGCTCTTTCCATTCTTGAAAGGCCACTTCTGCATTCTATTCAAAAGGATCATCACCTTTTCCTTTCAGTGTTTCATATAGAGGCCGAGCTAGCAGACTGTAGTTAGGGATCCAGAAGCAGCAAACCCTGGCCTCCCCAGGAACCCCTAAGCTGTCTTCTAGTTTTAGAAATGGGTAAGGCTGTAAATTGTTTCTTCCCTTTCCTGGGATGGGCTTCTCCGACCTTCTGTGAGAATGAAGCCCAGGCAGGTCACCGTAGTCTGTGATATTTGAGCTTTTTCTTGGACAACTTGTATCCTTTATTGGCTTCGTAGTTCAGAGGTCTCCTTAGTAGGGTTGGCGATCAGAATGTCGTCTGCATATTGAAGGAGTGTTTCCTTTTCCAGAGGTAGAATTTTAGGTCTTTAGCTGAGCTTTCCCCAAAGATGGTGTGGGAATTTTTGAACCCTTGGGACAACACGGCCCGGAAGTATTGTTTTAGTTGTATGTTGAGTCCTGCCACTCACAAGCCAAAATTTCTTGTGACTCTGGGACTAATAGAATACAAAAGAAGGCATCATTGAAGACTAATACAGAATACCATGTCCTGGTGGTTGGTAGAATGACCAGCAGGGTGTAGGGTTTAGGAACTACTGGAGGTATATCCTCAGTGGCTTAACTGACTGTCCTGACATCCTTTACCAGGACTCCAGCAGCCCATGGGGCTCTCGAGGTCAGGCCAATCCCAGGATATGGAGCTCACCTGGGCAGGTACCCCACCCCCACCCCAGCCCATGGGGCTCTCGTGTTCAGGCCCCTCCCAGGATATGGGGTTCCCTGGGCAGGTTCCCCTGCAGCCCATGGGGCTCTCGTGGTCAGGCCCCTCCCAGGATACAGAGCTACCCTTGCAGGTACCATGGCAGGGCTGGGAACACAGGAACCGTGCATATCGCCCTCATTGCAGAGCACTCCCAGCACACCTGTCACTCAGATCTGACACAGAGCACCTCAGAGCAGGACTTGAACTAACAAACAGCAGCTCCGACAGGTCTGTGACCCTGGGCATCACTCTGTGTGGCCTCCCTCCACCTGGTCTTCCAGAGACTTCCACTGCACCCGGGGCACCAGGCCTCTGTCTCCACCCACCAGACACCCCTCCTCTCCCTGACTCCTGGGTTCCTCTCATTAGGAGAGGGTTTTCTTGAAGTTGTCTCCCACTCATGGGCCAGATAATATAATTAGAAAACAAGCCAGAGCTGCAGCCCCTTGTCTATCCTGACTCTCAGGAGCCCACACCTGTTCCTTGGACCTGGCCGATTCAGCAAGTTCCAGTTTCTGCAACTGTGAGCCCCTGAGGGGTGATTATTGGCTGGCCTGGGAAGCCTGACCGTGCCGGCCAGCCCTCCCCAGGTGTGCCTGGGTTCAGATCAATATAAACACCGCTCCAGGCAGCAAGAGCCCCTGCAGCTGTGCCTGACGCCATTTTCTCTGCCCTGTCAGCAGTCTTGGGGCTGGACTGGTGGGAGGGAGTGAGAGGCCACGGCTTTGTGGGTGGCCCAGTGTGAGTGGGGCTCTGCTGGACTTTCTGCAGCAGTTGCCAAGATGCCACCTGCTAAAGAAGAGGATGTGTCACCCATACCTGCCGCTGGAATTTCTCCCTGGGCAGAGGTGAGTGAGGAAGAAAGCAGTGGGGGCCGGGACAGCAGGGGTATCTCAGGCAGGGAAATGGAAAGCTTCCAGAAGAGCACCCAGGGCCAGGACCACCCTGGCTGGCCTGCAGGCACCAAGTCGGCTGGCATGCTGTCGCTCATGTGGCTCCATGGCCCTTCCTCTAGGCTTTCAAGTCCTTGTACATATTCAGGTGTTTTACCTGGGAAGGGTGGGAACATTTCAGCAGCAGCTGGCCTGGGGCTCAGCCCACGTTTACTCACAGATGCCTCGGCACGGTCCCCCAGCTTTGCAATGAGGACGCTTGTTGCGTGGGGCCTGCTGGCTGAATGGGAGATGATTCCCCACCACTGACCAACTTCAGAATTGCTTACAACTGGAGCAAGTGCCCTGATACGGTTTTCCTCTGTGTAACTGGTGGGTTCTGTTTTTTTTTCTTTTTTTCGTTTTTGGTTCAAGGTAGATTTTATTCCTCTTTTTTGTATTTACAGATATAAGCATGGAAATAATTTATTCATATAAATACATGTATGTGAAGGGAAGAATATTTTCTCTGTTTTACTTTTTGTAATTTGAATTTTATTTTATTTTTTTATACAGCAGGTTCTTTTTGGTTATCTCTTTTATACATATAAATGTATATATGCCAATCCCAATCTCTCAACTCCTCCCACCACCACCCCCCAACAGCTTTCCCCCCTTGGTGTCCATACGTTTGTTGTCTACATCTGTTGCTCTATTTCTGCCTTGCAAAACGGTTCATCTGTAAAATTTGTCTAGGTTCCACATATAGGCATTAATATACAAGATTTGTTTTTCTATTTCTGACTTACTTCACTCTGTATGACAGTCTCTAGATCCATCAACGTCTCTACAAATGACCCAATTTCATTCCTTTTTATGGCTTAGTAATATTCCATTTTATATATGTACCACTTCTTTATGCATTCGTCTGTCTGTGGGCATTTAGGTTGCTTCCATTACCTGGATATTGTAAATAGTGATGCAATGAACATTGCGGTGAATGTCTCTTTTTGATTTATGGTTTTGTCTGGGTATATGCCCAGTAGTGGGATTGCTGTATCATATGGTAATTCTATTCTTAATTTTATAAGAAACTCCATAATGTTCTCCACAGTGACTGTATCAATTTACATTCCCAACAATAGTGGAAGAGGGTTCCTTATCTCCACACCCTTTCCAGCATTTGTTGTTTGTAGATTTTCTGATGATGCCCATTCTAACATGTGTGAGGTGATACACCATGGATGAGTCTATTTCGTTGAGCAAAGAGTAGGTCTTGTCTAGTACATATTTGGCTTATGGAACGGTATGTGTGCTAATTTCAATCTCTGGTTTTATACAGCACCCCAACTCAACATTCCCCTTAAGCAAGCATAAGTTTTTATCTAAATGTGAGACTCTGTTCGGTTTTGTATTTCAGTTTATGTGTAGCCAAGTTTACACTCCCTCTATTAGTGATATCTTATGATACTTATCTTTCTCTGTGTGACGTATTTCTCTTAGAATCATCATATTTAAATCCACTCAATTTGCTGCTACAGGCCTGATGACATTGATTTCATTGCTGAGTGATATTCCGTTGTACGTAAGTAGCACAACTCCTTTATCCATTTTTTTCTTTCTGGGATATTTAATTTGTACTGGACTCGAGTTTCTTGTAAACACAGCAGCCCTAAATTTTGTGCTGGCTGTGTCTTGTTGATTTTAATTTTCCTAAGCTATAGGGCTAAAAGTGGAAGTACCCTAGGCTCTGTAGCTTTGTTTTTCAGATGTTTCAGGATACACCATAAACATCTCCAGAGTGTCTGTTGGCAATTTACATCCCGCCCATCAGCATAACAAGGCTCCCTGTTCTCCATGGCCTGTCCTGTGTTTCTGGTTTTTACACTTTTTTCAGATGGCCCTTTTGACGAATGGGAAATGAGACTTCATTGTAGTGCGGATTTCCATTGCTGGAGTGCTTGGTTGGCCAAAAAGGGCATATGCGTTTTTTCCTGAATATATTCAGGAAAAAATGTTTACGCACTTTTGTCCAAGTGCATCAGTGTCAAAGATCTGCCGCTTTTCACATGCTTTAAATGCAATTCCAATCTACCTCCTGAAATATGATTCCTGCAATTCTGCCTCGTTTTCAAGTCCTCTTTGCAGACTTACTTCAATATATTTTTGCCAATAGCTGTCATTTATATCTCTGCAGGTTTGTGAATTACAGTGCCCGTGATTTCCTTTCTTAACTCGTTTCCTTGAAAGCTGGCCACAGAACCGCAGGTTTGCTTTAGGCCATAATCAGGGTCCGACACGGCACTCTGAGCCTTTGGTTAATTCCTCTTCCTGGTGGGAAATTAGAGTTAAATGTGCCCCTCCGGACACCTGCCTCACTCCCAGCCCCTTGGTTATGTGTGTCCTGTAGTTTGAGGCCACATGTGCTGGGTTCCTCACCTTTGGCTGATGTGGCCCCACTGGTGTGAGGACACTCCTGCCTGGTTCCCATCCCCTTGGTGATGTGGACCCTCCGGTGAGAGTCTGATCCTGGCTGGGTTCCTCACACTTCTGAGAGGTGGGCCCTCTTCTCTGAGGTCACTCCTGCCTGGCTGGCCCACCCCGCCTTGACGACGTCGGCTCTCTCGTGGGAGTTGGTGCCTGCTGCGAGTCTCCTCCCCTTGGTAATGAGGGCCCTCTGGCGTCAGGCCCTAACTCCTGGCCTCCCAAAATTTTCTGATGTGCGCCCTGTGGTGCGAGTACACTACTGCCAGGTTCCCAACACCATGGGAATGTGGGCCTTCTGCTCTGAGGTCCCAACGATGGGTTGCTCAGTTTCATGATGAGGGCCCTCTGGTGTGAGTTCACTCCGGCCTGGATCCCATAGCCTCGTTGCTCCTGGCCACCTGCGGGGAGGTTACAACTGCGGGATTCCTCACCTTTTTTCTTCTATGGGCCCTCTGTTTTGAGACTCCTCCTGCCTGCCTCA
Source organism: Delphinapterus leucas (assembly GCF_059928025.1). Classification (NCBI taxonomy): domain Eukaryota; kingdom Metazoa; phylum Chordata; class Mammalia; order Artiodactyla; family Monodontidae; genus Delphinapterus; species Delphinapterus leucas. Next base: position 2,208,681 of record NW_028322256.1, on the reverse strand, counting down.
CTCCCAGCCCCTTGGTGATGTGTGTCCTCTGGTTTGAGGCCACGTGTGCTGGGTCCCTCACCTTTCGATGATGTGGCCCCACTGGTGTGAGGACACTCTTGCCTGGTTCCTATCCCCTTGAAGATGTGGGCTCTCTGGTGAGAGTCTGATCCTGGCTGGGTTCCTCACCCTTCTGTGAGGTGGGCCCTCTGCTGTGAGGTCACTCCTGCCTGGCTGGCACACCCCGCCTGGGCAACATCGGCCCTCTTGTGGCAGTTGGAGCATGCTGGGAGCCTCCTCCCCTCGGTGATGAGGGCCCTCTTGCGTCAGGCCCTAATTGCTGGGTACCCACATTTTCTGATACGTGCTAAGTGGTGCGAGGACACTCCTGCGAGGTTCCCATCCCCATGGGGATGTGGGCCTTCTGCTCTGAGGTCCCAATGGCTGGGTTGCTCACAGTTTCATGATGTGGGCCCTCTGCTGTGAGTTCACTGCAGCCTGGATCACATAGACTCGGTGCTCTGGGCCGCCTGCTGGGAGGTTCCCACTGCAGGATTCCTCACCTTTTTTATTCTATTGGCCCTGTGTTGTGAGGCTACTCATGCCTGCCTCAATCCGAGCCCCTTGGAGATGTGGGTCCTCTGGTTTAGGCCTCATGTGCTGGTTTCCTCACCTTTCTATGATGTGGTCACCCTGGTGTGAAGACAGTCCTGCCTGGTTCTGATCCCCTTGGTGATGTGGGCCCTCTGGTGAGAGTCTTATCCTGGCTGGGTTCCTCACCCTTCTGTGAGGTAGGCCCTCTGCTGTGAGGTCACTCCTGCCTGGCTGTCACACGTCACCTTGTCGACATGGGCCCTCAGTTGGGAGTTGGTGCCTGCTTGGAGTCTCCTCCCCTTGGTAATGAGGGCCCTCTGGCGTCAGACCCTAACTTCTGGGCTCCCAAAATTCTCTGATGTGTGCCCTGAGGTGCGAGTACACTTATGCCATGTTTCCAACCACATAGGAATGTGGGCCTTCTGCTCTGAGGTCCCAAAGCCTGGGTTGCTCACAGTTTCATGATGAGGGCCCTCTGTTTTGAGTTCAGTCAGGTCTGGATCCCATAGCCTCGCTGCTCCTGGCCGCCTGCTGGGAGGTTCCAACTGCGGGATTCCTCACCTTTTTTCTTCTATGGGCCCTCTGTTTTGAGACTCCTCCTGCCTGCCTCACTCCCAGCCCCTTGGTGATGTGTGTCCTCTGGTTTGAGGCCACGTGTGCTGGGTCACTCACATTTCGTTGATGAGGTCCCACTGGTGTGAGGACACTCCAGCCTGGTTCCCATTCTCTTGGTGATGTGGGCCCTCTGGTGAGAGTCTGATCCTCCTTGGGTTCCTCACACTTTTGTGAGGTGGGCCCTCTGCTCTGAGGTCACTCTTGCCTGGCTGGCACACCCCGCATTTGCGACGGCGGCCCACTGGTAGCAGTTGGAGCCTGCTGGGAGCCTCCTCTCCTCGGTGATGAGAGCCCTCTGGTGTCAGGCCCTAACTGCTGGGCTCCCCACATTTTCTGATGTGTGCCCACTGGTGCGATGACACTCCTAGTTGGTTCCCTTCCCCATGGGGATGTGGGCCTTGTGCTCTGAGGTCACAACGGCTGGTTTGCTCACAGTTTCATGATGAGGGCCCTCTGTTGTGAGTTCATCACTGCCTGGATCCCATAGCCTTGGTGCTCTGGGCCGCCTGCTGGGATGTTCCAACTGCTGGATTCCTCACCTTTTTTATACAATGGGCCATGTGTTGTGAGGTTAATCCTGCCTGCCTCGCTCCAAGACCCATGGTGATGTGGGTCCTCTGGTTTGAGGCCACATTTTCTTGTTACCTCAACTTTTGATGATATGGCCCCACGGGTGTGATGACACTCCTGCCTGGTTCACAGCCCCTTGCTGATGTGGGCACTCTGGTGAGAGTCTGATCCTGGCTGGGTTCCTTACCCTTCTGTGAGGTGGGCCCTCTGATGTGAGGTCACTCCTGCCTGGCTGGCTCACGTCGCCTTGATGATGTGGGTCCTCTGTTGGCCACTAAAGCATTCTGGGAGCCTCCTACCCTCTTTAATGAGGGCCCTGGAAAAAACGCATATGCACATTTTGACCAAGTGCATCATTGTCCAGGATCTGCCTCTTCTCCTATGCTTTCAGAGCACTTCCCGTCTACGTCCTGAAATCATATTCCAGGAATACTGCCCCGCTTTCAAGTCCTCCTCGCAGCCTTACTTCAATATATTTTTGTATGATACCTGTCATTAATAACTCTGCAGGTTTGTTAAATACAGTGTCCCTGAGCTCCTTTCTTCAACATGCTTTCTTGTGAGCTGGCCGCAAAACCGCAGGATTGCTTCAGGCCGTAATCTGGTTTCGGCACGGCACGCTGAGCCTTTGGTAAATTCCTCTTTCTGGTGAGAAATGAGCATTCAATTTGCCCGTGGAGACACCTACAGCTAGTCTCTCATTGGTTCTCCCTATTCCTGTTCATCTTGTGCAGAAATTGCAAACTGTGCCAAACAGGAGGTTAAAGGCACTGACTCTCCAAGTGGGTAGAGGGTTAGTAAAGCATCTGGAATGGTGAACCCGAGTACCAGGGAACGAAACCTGAGAGCCATTTAAAATGGTTTCCCAGTCTCACAGTGGACAATACTCTGGGTTTCCCATGCATGTTTTAGCTGAAGGAAGAATTCCTTAAACCTGGAGATTATTGACCCATGGAATGGGTACCATGCAGTATGACTAAAAAGGGTCTGAATTTGCTCACCGAACCTCACCAATGCTATCAGTTCGAAGTGTCCAGCCTTATGCCTCACCCAGCTCTGGGTGTAGATGTGGTAAATCCAGGTTTCATCACAAGCCCTGAATCAATTATTTAAGAATTGCTGTCTCTTTCACTGTCATTGTGTTTTGTTTTTGTAATTTAGTTTGATAATGGGATTTATCGGATTTTCACTGCTGCGTTCATGCCGCTGTACAAACGCTTGATTCTCCTACAGAGAAATATAAATCCACGGGTTTTAAGATTCTTACTAGTCAGGTATATTCCTAGGCGTTGAATATGTGGTGTTGAGTCCATGTCGTTGAACAAGGAGTAGGTCTTGACTATTACATATTTGGCTTATGGAACGGTATCTGTGCTATTTTCAATCTCTGGTTTTATGCAGCACCCCAACTCACCTTTGCCCTTAAGCAAGCATAAGTTGGTTTTCTAAATTTGAGTCCCTCTTCTGTTTTGTAATTCAGTTCATGTGTAGCCAAGTTTACATTCCGTGTATTAGTGATATCTTATGATGTTTCATTTTCTGTGTGACTTATTTCACTTAGAATCACTGTAGCTGAATCCACTCATTATGCCGTGATGGGCCTGATGACATAGATTTCATTGCTGAGTGATATTCCATTGTACGTACGAACCACAACTTCTTTATCCATTTTTCACATTCTGGGATATTTAACTTGTACCGTAGATGAGGTTCTTGTAAACAGAGCCGTCCGAAAATTTGGGGTGGCTGTGTGTTTTTGATTTTAATTTCCCTAAGCTATAGGACCATAACTGGAAGTGCCGTAGGCTCCGTTGCTTTGTTTTTTAGGTGTTTCAGGAAACACCATACACTTCTCCAGGGTGGCTGTTGGCAATTTACATCCCGCCCATCAGCATAACAAGGCTCCCTGTTCTCCATGGCCTGTGCTGTCTTACTGGATATTACACTTTTTTTAGATGGCCCTTTTGACCAGGGGGCTGTGAGACTTCATTGTAGTGCATAATTCTTTAACATGCTTGCATGGTTGGCCAAAAAGGGCGTATGCGTTTTTTCCTGAATATATTCAGGAAAAAACGCATACGCCCTTTTTGGCCAAGTGCATCATTGTCGACGTTCTGCCTCTTTTCCTATGCTTCAAATGCAATTCCAGTCTACCCCCGAAATCGTTTTCTTGCAATTCTGCCCACTTACAAGTCCTCTTCGCAGCCTTCCTTCAATATATTTTTGGACGATAGCTGTCATTTATAACTCTGCAGGTTTGTGAATTACAGTGCCCCTGAGCTCCTTTCTTCAACTCGCTTTCTTGTGAGCTGGCCGCAAACACACATGATTGCTTCAGGCCCTAATCTGGTTCCGGCACGGCATGCAGAGCCTTTGGTGAATTCCTCTTCCTGGTGGGAAATGAGCGTTAAATTTGCCTGTGCAGACACCTCCAGCTAGTCTCTCATTGATTCCCCCTATTCCTGCTCATCTTGCGCAGATATTGCAAACTGTGCCAAACAGGAGGTTAAAGGCACTGAGTCTCCAAGTGGGGAGAGTGTTAGTAAAGGGTCTGGAATGGTGAACCCGAGTAAAAGGGGACGAAAACTGAGATGCATTTGAAAACGTTTCCCGGTCACATGGTGCACCATACTTGGGTTTTCCATGCATGTTTTAGCTGAAGGAAGAATCCCTCAAACCTGGAGAGTTGGGACCCATGGAATGGGTACCATGCAGTATGACTTCAAAGGGTCTGCACTTGCTCATCGAACCTCACCAATGCTATCAGCCCGAAGTGTCCAACCTTATGTCTCACTCAGCTCTGGGTGTAGATGTGGTAAATCCAGGTTGCATCACAAGCCCTGAATGAATTATTTAAAAATTGCTCTCTATTTCACTGTCATTGTGTTTTGTTTCTGTAATTCATTTTGATAATGGGATTTATCGGATTTTCTCTGCTGCATTCTTGCAGCTGTACACACGCTTGATTCTCTTATGGAGACATATAAATCCATGGGTTTGAAGATTCTGATCAGTCAGGTGTATTCCTAGGCTTTGAATATGGGGTGTTTAGTCCATTTCGTTGAGCAAGGGGTAGGTCTTGAGTATTATATATTTGGCTTATGGAAAGGTATCTGTGCTAATTTCTATCTCTGGTTTTATGCAGCACCCCAACTCACATTTCCCCTTAAGCAAGCATAAGTTGGTTTTCTAAATTTGAGACCCTGTTCTGTTTTGTAATTCAGTTCATGTGTAGCCAAGTTTACATTCCTTGTATTAGAGATATCTTATGATGTTTCATTTTCTGTGTGACTTATTTCACTTAGAATCATCGTACCTGAATCCACTCATTATGCCGCAATGGGCCTGATGACATAGATTTCATTGGTGAGTGATATTCCATTGTACGTACGTACCACAATTTCTTTATCCATTTTTCGCTTTCTTGGATATTTAACTTGTACCGTAGACGAGGTTCTTGTAAACAGAGCCGTCCGAAACTTTGGGGTGGCTGTGTGTTTTTGATTTTAATTTCCCTAAGCTATAGGACCATAAGTGGAAGTGCCATAGGCTGTGTTGCTTTGTTTCCTACGTGTTTCTGGAAACACCATACACTTCTCCAGAGTGGTTGTTGGCAATTTACATCCCGCCCATCAGCATGACAAGGCTCCCTCTTCTCCATGGTCTGTGCTGCCTTTCTGGATTTTACACTTTTTTCAGATGGCCCTTTTGACCGGGGGGCAGTGAGACTTCATTGTAGTGCAGATTTCCTTTACACGCTTGCTTGGTTGTCCAAAAAGGGCGTATGCGTTTTTTCCTGAATATATTCAGGAAAAAACGCATACGCCCTTTTTGGCCAAGTGCATCATTGTCGTCGTTCTGCCTCTTTTCCTATGCTTTAAATGCAATTCCAGTCTACCCCCTGAAATCGTTTTCCTGAAATTCTGCCCCACTTTCAAGTCCTCTTCGCAGCCTTCCTTCAATATATTTTTAGACCATAGCTGTCATTTATAACTCTGCAGGTTTGTGAATTACAGTGCCCCTGAGCTCCTTTCTTCAACTCGCTTTCTTGTGAGTTGGCCGCAAACCCGCAGGAATGCTTCAGGCCCTAATCTGGTTCCGGCACGGCATGCTGAGCCTTTGGTTAATTCCTCTTCCTGGTGGGAAATGAGCGTTAAATTTGCCCGTGCAGACACCTTCACACGAGTCGTCATGGTGCCCCTTTGCCCCGGTTATCTCTATGGAGGTTGGAGTTGGAGGGCCTCCTCACTCAAGGTCAGTGTGCCCACGGAGCCAACCCTGCAACTTCAGGGCATGTTTGGTGGTTAGGATCACCACGTGGGGTCCTTTTCCCTTAGGAGGGAGGTGGCCTTTTGGGCTGCTGATTTCCAGGTTTTCGGATACTGCCAGTATCTTGGCCAGATGTGGCGGTGGGCCAATCCCCTTGGTGACCGTAGTTTATCCTACCTGGATCGCATTCTTGCATTGTTCCATTTCAAGTGGTCCCAGGTTTTGCACTAATACTCCAATGGCGATTCACCGTTCACCAGGAATGTAAAGGTCAAAGGGTTTAGCTAAATTAGGGAGTTCCTGTGCAAGGGTCTGAATTGACTGCTCTTTCCATTCTTGAAAGGCCACTTCTGCATTCTATTCAAAAGGATCATCACCTTTTCCTTTCAGTGTTTCATATAGAGGCCGAGCTAGCAGACTGTAGTTAGGGATCCAGAAGCAGCAAACCCTGGCCTCCCCAGGAACCCCTAAGCTGTCTTCTAGTTTTAGAAATGGGTAAGGCTGTAAATTGTTTCTTCCCTTTCCTGGGATGGGCTTCTCCGACCTTCTGTGAGAATGAAGCCCAGGCAGGTCACCGTAGTCTGTGATATTTGAGCTTTTTCTTGGACAACTTGTATCCTTTATTGGCTTCGTAGTTCAGAGGTCTCCTTAGTAGGGCTGGCGATCAGAATGTCGTCTGCATATTGAAGGAGTGTTTCCTTTTCCAGAGGTAGAACTTTTAGGTCTTTAGCTGAGCTTTCCCCAAAGATGGTGTGGGAATTTTTGAACCCTTGGGACAACACGGCCCGGAAGTATTGTTTTAGTTGTATGTTGAGTCCTGCCACTCACAAGCCAAAATTTCTTGTGACTCTGGGACTAATAGAATACAAAAGAAGGCATCATTGAAGACTAATACAGAATACCATGTCCTGGTGGTTGGTAGAATGACCAGCAGGGTGTAGGGTTTAGGAACTACTGGAGGTATATCCTCAGTGGCTTAACTGACTGTCCTGACATCCTTTACCAGGACTCCAGCAGCCCATGGGGCTCTCGAGGTCAGGCCAATCCCAGGATATGGAGCTCACCTGGGCAGGTACCCCACCCCCACCCCAGCCCATGGGGCTCTCGTGTTCAGGCCCCTCCCAGGATATGGGGTTCCCTGGGCAGGTTCCCCTGCAGCCCATGGGGCTCTCGTGGTCAGGCCCCTCCCAGGATACAGAGCTACCCTTGCAGGTACCATGGCAGGGCTGGGAACACAGGAACCGTGCATATCGCCCTCATTGCAGAGCACTCCCAGCTCACCTGTCACTCAGATCTGACACAGAGCACCTCAGAGCAGGACTTGAACTAACAAACAGCAGCTCCGACAGGTCTGTGACCCTGGGCATCACTCTGTGTGGCCTCCCTCCACCTGGTCTTCCAGAGACTTCCACTGCACCCGGGGCACCAGGCCTCTGTCTCCACCCACCAGCCACCCCTCCTCTCCCTGACTCCTGGGTTCCTCTCATTAGGAGAGGGTTTTCTTGAAGTTGTCTCCCACTCATGGGCCAGATAATATAATTAGAAAACAAGCCAGAGCTGCAGCCCCTTGTCTATCCTGACTCTCAGGAGCCCACACCTGTTCCTTGGACCTGGCCGATTCAGCAAGTTCCAGTTTCTGCAACTGTGAGCCCCTGAGGGGTGATTATTGGCTGGCCTGGGAAGCCTGACCGTGCTGGCCAGCCCTCCCCAGGTGTGCCTGTGTTCAGATCAATATAAACACCGCTCCAGGCAGCAAGAGCCCCTGCAGCTGTGCCTGACGCCATTTTCTCTGCCCTGTCAGCAGTCTTGGGGCTGGACTGGTGGGAGGGAGTGAGAGGCCACGGCTTTGTGGGTGGCCCAGTGTGAGTGGGGCTCTGCTGGACTTTCTGCAGCAGTTGCCAAGATGCCACCTGCTAAAGAAGAGGATGTGTCACCCATACCTGCCGCTGGAATTTCTCCCTGGGCAGAGGTGAGTGAGGAAGAAAGCAGTGGGGGCCGGGACAGCAGGGGTATCTCAGGCAGGGAAATGGAAAGCTTCCAGAAGAGCACCCAGGGCCAGGACCACCCTGGCTGGCCTGCAGGCACCAAGTCGGCTGGCATGCTGTCGCTCATGTGGCTCCATGGCCCTTCCTCTAGGCTTTCAAGTCCTTGTACATATTCAGGTGTTTTACCTGGGAAGGGTGGGAACATTTCAGCAGCAGCTGGCCTGGGGCTCAGCCCACGTTTACTCACAGATGCCTCGGCACGGTCCCCCAGCTTTGCAATGAGGACGCTTGTTGCGTGGGGCCTGCTGGCTGAATGGGAGATGATTCCCCACCACTGACCAACTTCAGAATTTTTTACAACTGGAGCAAGTGCCCTGATACGGTTTTCCTCTGTGTAACTGGTGGGTTCTGTTTTTTTTTCTTTTTTTCGTTTTTGGTTCAAGGTAGATTTTATTCCTCTTTTTTGTATTTACAGATATAAGCATGGAAATAATTTATTCATATAAATACATGTATGTGAAGGGAAGAATATTTTCTCTGTTTTACTTTTTGTAATTTGAATTTTATTATTTTTTTATACAGCAGGTTCTTTTTGGTTATCTCTTTTATACATATAAATGTATATATGCCAATCCCAATCTCTCAACTCCTCCCACCACCACCCCCCAACAGCTTTCCCCCCTTGGTGTCCATACGTTTGTTGTCTACATCTGTTGCTCTATTTCTGCCTTGCAAAACGGTTCATCTGTAAAATTTGTCTAGGTTCCACATATAGGCATTAATATACAAGATTTGTTTTTCTATTTCTGACTTACTTCACTCTGTATGACAGTCTCTAGATCCATCAACGTCTCTACAAATGACCCAATTTCATTCCTTTTTATGGCTTAGTAATATTCCATTTTATATATGTACCACTTCTTTATGCATTCGTCTGTCTGTGGGCATTTAGGTTGCTTCCATTACCTGGATATTGTAAATAGTGATGCAATGAACATTGCGGTGAATGTCTCTTTTTGATTTATGGTTTTGTCTGGGTATATGCCCAGTAGTGGGATTGCTGTATCATATGGTAATTCTATTCTTAATTTTATAAGAAACTCCATAATGTTCTCCACAGTGACTGTATCAATTTACATTCCCAACAATAGTGGAAGAGGGTTCCTTATCTCCACACCCTTTCCAGCATTTGTTGTTTGTAGATTTTCTGATGATGCCCATTCTAACATGTGTGAGGTGATACACCATGGATGAGTCTATTTCGTTGAGCAAAGAGTAGGTCTTGTCTAGTACATATTTGGCTTATGGAACGGTATGTGTGCTAATTTCAATCTCTGGTTTTATACAGCACCCCAACTCAACATTCCCCTTAAGCAAGCATAAGTTTTTATCTAAATGTGAGACTCTGTTCGGTTTTGTATTTCAGTTTATGTGTAGCCAAGTTTACACTCCCTCTATTAGTGATATCTTATGATACTTATCTTTCTCTGTGTGACGTATTTCTCTTAGAATCATCATATTTAAATCCACTCAATTTGCTGCTACAGGCCTGATGACATTGATTTCATTGCTGAGTGATATTCCGTTGTACGTAAGTAGCACAACTCCTTTATCCATTTTTTTCTTTCTGGGATATTTAATTTGTACTGGACTCGAGTTTCTTGTAAACACAGCAGCCCTAAATTTTGTGCTGGCTGTGTCTTGTTGATTTTAATTTTCCTAAGCTATAGGGCTAAAAGTGGAAGTACCCTAGGCTCTGTAGCTTTGTTTTTCAGATGTTTCAGGATACACCATAAACATCTCCAGAGTGTCTGTTGGCAATTTACATCCCGCCCATCAGCATAACAAGGCTCCCTGTTCTCCATGGCCTGTCCTGTGTTTCTGGTTTTTACACTTTTTTCAGATGGCCCTTTTGACGAATGGGAAATGAGACTTCATTGTAGTGCGGATTTCCATTGCTGGAGTGCTTGGTTGGCCAAAAAGGGCATATGCGTTTTTTCCTGAATATATTCAGGAAAAAATGTTTACGCACTTTTGTCCAAGTGCATCAGTGTCAAAGATCTGCCGCTTTTCACATGCTTTAAATGCAATTCCAATCTACCTCCTGAAATATGATTCCTGCAATTCTGCCTCGTTTTCAAGTCCTCTTTGCAGACTTACTTCAATATATTTTTGCCAATAGCTGTCATTTATATCTCTGCAGGTTTGTGAATTACAGTGCCCGTGATTTCCTTTCTTAACTCGTTTCCTTGAAAGCTGGCCACAGAACCGCAGGTTTGCTTTAGGCCATAATCAGGGTCCGACACGGCACTCTGAGCCTTTGGTTAATTCCTCTTCCTGGTGGGAAATTAGAGTTAAATGTGCCCCTCCGGACACCTGCCTCACTCCCAGCCCCTTGGTTATGTGTGTCCTGTAGTTTGAGGCCACATGTGCTGGGTTCCTCACCTTTGGCTGATGTGGCCCCACTGGTGTGAGGACACTCCTGCCTGGTTCCCATCCCCTTGGTGATGTGGACCCTCCGGTGAGAGTCTGATCCTGGCTGGGTTCCTCACACTTCTGAGAGGTGGGCCCTCTTCTCTGAGGTCACTCCTGCCTGGCTGGCCCACCCCGCCTTGACGACGTCGGCTCTCTCGTGGGAGTTGGTGCCTGCTGCGAGTCTCCTCCCCTTGGTAATGAGGGCCCTCTGGCGTCAGGCCCTAACTCCTGGCCTCCCAAAATTTTCTGATGTGCGCCCTGTGGTGCGAGTACACTACTGCCAGGTTCCCAACACCATGGGAATGTGGGCCTTCTGCTCTGAGGTCCCAACGATGGGTTGCTCAGTTTCATGATGAGGGCCCTCTGGTGTGAGTTCACTCCGGCCTGGATCCCATAGCCTCGTTGCTCCTGGCCACCTGCGGGGAGGTTACAACTGCGGGATTCCTCACCTTTTTTCTTCTATGGGCCCTCTGTTTTGAGACTCCTCCTGCCTGCCTCACTCCCAGCCCCTTGGTGATGTGTGTCCTCTGGTTTGAGGCCACGTGTGCTGGGTCCCTCACCTTTCGATGATGTGGCCCCACTGGTGTGAGGACACTCTTGCCTGGTTCCTATCCCCTTGAAGATGTGGGCTCTCTGGTGAGAGTCTGATCCTGGCTGGGTTCCTCACCCTTCTGTGAGGTGGGCCCTCTGCTGTGAGGTCACTCCTGCCTGGCTGGCACACCCCGCCTGGGCAACATCGGCCCTCTTGTGGCAGTTGGAGCATGCTGGGAGCCTCCTCCCCTCGGTGATGAGGGCCCTCTTGCGTCAGGCCCTAACTGCTGGGTACCCACATTTTCTGATACGTGCTAAGTGGTGCGAGGACACTCCTGCGAGGTTCCCATCCCCATGGGGATGTGGGCCTTCTGCTCTGAGGTCCCAATGGCTGGGTTGCTCACAGTTTCATGATGTGGGCCCTCTGCTGTGAGTTCACTGCAGCCTGGATCACATAGACTCGGTGCTCTGGGCCGCCTGCTGGGAGGTTCCCACTGCAGGATTCCTCACCTTTTTTATTCTATTGGCCCTGTGTTGTGAGGCTACTCATGCCTGCCTCAATCCGAGCCCCTTGGAGATGTGGGTCCTCTGGTTTAGGCCTCATGTGCTGGTTTCCTCACCTTTCTATGATGTGGTCACCCTGGTGTGAAGACAGTCCTGCCTGGTTCTGATCCCCTTGGTGATGTGGGCCCTCTGGTGAGAGTCTTATCCTGGCTGGGTTCCTCACCCTTCTGTGAGGTAGGCCCTCTGCTGTGAGGTCACTCCTGCCTGGCTGTCACACGTCACCTTGTCGACATGGGCCCTCAGTTGGGAGTTGGTGCCTGCTTGGAGTCTCCTCCCCTTGGTAATGAGGGCCCTCTGGCGTCAGACCCTAACTTCTGGGCTCCCAAAATTCTCTGATGTGTGCCCTGAGGTGCGAGTACACTTATGCCATGTTTCCAACCACATAGGAATGTGGGCCTTCTGCTCTGAGGTCCCAAAGCCTGGGTTGCTCACAGTTTCATGATGAGGGCCCTCTGTTTTGAGTTCAGTCAGGTCTGGATCCCATAGCCTCGCTGCTCCTGGCCGCCTGCTGGGAGGTTCCAACTGCGGGATTCCTCACCTTTTTTCTTCTATGGGCCCTCTGTTTTGAGACTCCTCCTGCCTGCCTCACTCCCAGCCCCTTGGTGATGTGTGTCCTCTGGTTTGAGGCCACGTGTGCTGGGTCACTCACATTTCGTTGATGAGGTCCCACTGGTGTGAGGACACTCCAGCCTGGTTCCCATTCTCTTGGTGATGTGGGCCCTCTGGTGAGAGTCTGATCCTCCTTGGGTTCCTCACACTTTTGTGAGGTGGGCCCTCTGCTCTGAGGTCACTCTTGCCTGGCTGGCACACCCCGCATTTGCGACGGCGGCCCACTGGTAGCAGTTGGAGCCTGCTGGGAGCCTCCTCTCCTCGGTGATGAGAGCCCTCTGGTGTCAGGCCCTAACTGCTGGGCTCCCCACATTTTCTGATGTGTGCCCACTGGTGCGATGACACTCCTACTTGGTTCCCTTCCCCATGGGGATGTGGGCCTTGTGCTCTGAGGTCACAACGGCTGGTTTGCTCACAGTTTCATGATGAGGGCCCTCTGTTGTGAGTTCATCACTGCCTGGATCCCATAGCCTTGGTGCTCTGGGCCGCCTGCTGGGATGTTCCAACTGCTGGATTCCTCACCTTTTTTATACAATGGGCCATGTGTTGTGAGGTTAATCCTGCCTGCCTCGCTCCAAGACCCATGGTGATGTGGGTCCTCTGGTTTGAGGCCACATTTTCTTGTTACCTCAACTTTTGATGATATGGCCCCACGGGTGTGATGACACTCCTGCCTGGTTCACAGCCCCTTGCTGATGTGGGCACTCTGGTGAGAGTCTGATCCTGGCTGGGTTCCTTACCCTTCTGTGAGGTGGGCCCTCTGATGTGAGGTCACTCCTGCCTGGCTGGCTCACGTCGCCTTGATGATGTGGGTCCTCTGTTGGCCACTAAAGCATTCTGGGAGCCTCCTACCCTCTTTAATGAGGGCCCTGGAAAAAACGCATATGCACATTTTGACCAAGTGCATCATTGTCCAGGATCTGCCTCTTCTCCTATGCTTTCAGAGCACTTCCCGTCTACGTCCTGAAATCATATTCCAGGAATACTGCCCCGCTTTCAAGTCCTCCTCGCAGCCTTACTTCAATATATTTTTGTATGATACCTGTCATTAATAACTCTGCAGGTTTGTTAAATACAGTGTCCCTGAGCTCCTTTCTTCAACATGCTTTCTTGTGAGCTGGCCGCAAAACCGCAGGATTGCTTCAGGCCGTAATCTGGTTTCGGCACGGCACGCTGAGCCTTTGGTAAATTCCTCTTTCTGGTGAGAAATGAGCATTCAATTTGCCCGTGGAGACACCTACAGCTAGTCTCTCATTGGTTCTCCCTATTCCTGTTCATCTTGTGCAGAAATTGCAAACTGTGCCAAACAGGAGGTTAAAGGCACTGACTCTCCAAGTGGGTAGAGGGTTAGTAAAGCATCTGGAATGGTGAACCCGAGTACCAGGGAACGAAACCTGAGAGCCATTTAAAATGGTTTCCCAGTCTCACAGTGGACAATACTCTGGGTTTCCCATGCATGTTTTAGCTGAAGGAAGAATTCCTTAAACCTGGAGATTATTGACCCATGGAACGGGTACCATGCAGTATGACTAAAAAGGGTCTGAATTTGCTCACCGAACCTCACCAATGCTATCAGTTCGAAGTGTCCAGCCTTATGCCTCACCCAGCTCTGGGTGTAGATGTGGTAAATCCAGGTTTCATCACAAGCCCTGAATCAATTATTTAAGAATTGCTGTCTCTTTCACTGTCATTGTGTTTTGTTTTTGTAATTTAGTTTGATAATGGGATTTATCGGATTTTCACTGCTGCGTTCATGCCGCTGTACAAACGCTTGATTCTCCTACAGAGAAATATAAATCCACGGGTTTTAAGATTCTTACTAGTCAGGTATATTCCTAGGCGTTGAATATGTGGTGTTGAGTCCATGTCGTTGAACAAGGAGTAGGTCTTGACTATTACATATTTGGCTTATGGAACGGTATCTGTGCTATTTTCAATCTCTGGTTTTATGCAGCACCCCAACTCACCTTTGCCCTTAAGCAAGCATAAGTTGGTTTTCTAAATTTGAGTCCCTCTTCTGTTTTGTAATTCAGTTCATGTGTAGCCAAGTTTACATTCCGTGTATTAGTGATATCTTATGATGTTTCATTTTCTGTGTGACTTATTTCACTTAGAATCACTGTAGCTGAATCCACTCATTATGCCGTGATGGGCCTGATGACATAGATTTCATTGCTGAGTGATATTCCATTGTACGTACGAACCACAACTTCTTTATCCATTTTTCACATTCTGGGATATTTAACTTGTACCGTAGATGAGGTTCTTGTAAACAGAGCCGTCCGAAAATTTGGGGTGGCTGTGTGTTTTTGATTTTAATTTCCCTAAGCTATAGGACCATAACTGGAAGTGCCGTAGGCTCCGTTGCTTTGTTTTTTAGGTGTTTCAGGAAACACCGTACACTTCTCCAGGGTGGCTGTTGGCAATTTACATCCCGCCCATCAGCATAACAAGGCTCCCTGTTCTCCATGGCCTGTGCTGTCTTTCTGGATATTACACTTTTTTTAGATGGCCCTTTTGACCAGGGGGCTGTGAGACTTCATTGTAGTGCATAATTCTTTAACATGCTTGCATGGTTGGCCAAAAAGGGCGTATGCGTTTTTTCCTGAATATATTCAGGAAAAAACGCATACGCCCTTTTTGGCCAAGTGCATCATTGTCGACGTTCTGCCTCTTTTCCTATGCTTCAAATGCAATTCCAGTCTACCCCCGAAATCGTTTTCTTGCAATTCTGCCCACTTACAAGTCCTCTTCGCAGCCTTCCTTCAATATATTTTTGGACGATAGCTGTCATTTATAACTCTGCAGGTTTGTGAATTACAGTGCCCCTGAGCTCCTTTCTTCAACTCGCTTTCTTGTGAGCTGGCCGCAAACACACATGATTGCTTCAGGCCCTAATCTGGTTCCGGCACGGCATGCTGAGCCTTTGGTGAATTCCTCTTCCTGGTGGGAAATGAGCGTTAAATTTGCCTGTGCAGACACCTCCAGCTAGTCTCTCATTGATTCCCCCTATTCCTGCTCATCTTGCGCAGATATTGCAAACTGTGCCAAACAGGAGGTTAAAGGCACTGAGTCTCCAAGTGGGGAGAGTGTTAGTAAAGGGTCTGGAATGGTGAACCCGAGTAAAAGGGGACGAAAACTGAGATGCATTTGAAAACGTTTCCCGGTCACATGGTGCACCATACTTGGGTTTTCCATGCATGTTTTAGCTGAAGGAAGAATCCCTCAAACCTGGAGAGTTGGGACCCATGGAATGGGTACCATGCAGTATGACTTCAAAGGGTCTGCACTTGCTCATCGAACCTCGCCAATGCTATCAGCCCGAAGTGTCCAACCTTATGTCTCACTCAGCTCTGGGTGTAGATGTGGTAAATCCAGGTTGCATCACAAGCCCTGAATGAATTATTTAAAAATTGCTCTCTATTTCACTGTCATTGTGTTTTGTTTCTGTAATTCATTTTGATAATGGGATTTATCGGATTTTCTCTGCTGCATTCTTGCAGCTGTACACACGCTTGATTCTCTTATGGAGACATATAAATCCATGGGTTTGAAGATTCTGATCAGTCAGGTGTATTCCTAGGCTTTGAATATGGGGTGTTTAGTCCATTTCGTTGAGCAAGGGGTAGGTCTTGAGTATTATATATTTGGCTTATGGAAAGGTATCTGTGCTAATTTCTATCTCTGGTTTTATGCAGCACCCCAACTCACATTTCCCCTTAAGCAAGCATAAGTTGGTTTTCTAAATTTGAGACCCTGTTCTGTTTTGTAATTCAGTTCATGTGTAGCCAAGTTTACATTCCTTGTATTAGAGATATCTTATGATGTTTCATTTTCTGTGTGACTTATTTCACTTAGAATCATCGTACCTGAATCCACTCATTATGCCGCAATGGGCCTGATGACATAGATTTCATTGGTGAGTGATATTCCATTGTACGTACGTACCACAATTTCTTTATCCATTTTTCGCTTTCTTGGATATTTAACTTGTACCGTAGACGAGGTTCTTGTAAACAGAGCCGTCCGAAACTTTGGGGTGGCTGTGTGTTTTTGATTTTAATTTCCCTAAGCTATAGGACCATAAGTGGAAGTGCCATAGGCTGTGTTGCTTTGTTTCCTACGTGTTTCTGGAAACACCATACACTTCTCCAGAGTGGTTGTTGGCAATTTACATCCCGCCCATCAGCATGACAAGGCTCCCTCTTCTCCATGGTCTGTGCTGCCTTTCTGGATTTTACACTTTTTTCAGATGGCCCTTTTGACCGGGGGGCAGTGAGACTTCATTGTAGTGCAGATTTCCTTTACACGCTTGCTTGGTTGTCCAAAAAGGGCGTATGCGTTTTTTCCTGAATATATTCAGGAAAAAACGCATACGCCCTTTTTGGCCAAGTGCATCATTGTCGTCGTTCTGCCTCTTTTCCTATGCTTTAAATGCAATTCCAGTCTACCCCCTGAAATCGTTTTCCTGAAATTCTGCCCCACTTTCAAGTCCTCTTCGCAGCCTTCCTTCAATATATTTTTAGACCATAGCTGTCATTTATAACTCTGCAGGTTTGTGAATTACAGTGCCCCTGAGCTCCTTTCTTCAACTCGCTTTCTTGTGAGTTGGCCGCAAACCCGCAGGAATGCTTCAGGCCCTAATCTGGTTCCGGCACGGCATGCTGAGCCTTTGGTTAATTCCTCTTCCTGGTGGGAAATGAGCGTTAAATTTGCCCGTGCAGACACCTTCACACGAGTCGTCATGGTGCCCCTTTGCCCCGGTTATCTCTATGGAGGTTGGAGTTGGAGGGCCTCCTCACTCAAGGTCAGTGTGCCCACGGAGCCAACCAACCCTGCAACTTCAGGGCATGTTTGGTGGTTAGGATCACCACGTGGGGTCCTTTTCCCTTAGGAGGGAGGTGGCCTTTTGGGCTGCTGATTTCCAGGTTTTCGGATACTGCCAGTATCTTGGCCAGATGTGGCAGTGGGCCAATCCCCTTGGTGACCGTAGTTTATCCTACCTGGATCGCATTCTTGCATTGTTCCATTTCAAGTGGTCCCAGGTTTTGCACTAATACTCCAATGGCGATTCACCGTTCACCAGGAATGTAAAGGTCAAAGGGTTTAGCTAAATTAGGGAGTTCCTGTGCAAGGGTCTGAATTGACTGCTCTTTCCATTCTTGAAAGGCCACTTCTGCATTCTATTCAAAAGGATCATCACCTTTTCCTTTCAGTGTTTCATATAGAGGCCGAGCTAGCAGACTGTAGTTAGGGATCCAGAAGCAGCAAACCCTGGCCTCCCCAGGAACCCCTAAGCTGTCTTCTAGTTTTAGAAATGGGTAAGGCTGTAAATTGTTTCTTCCCTTTCCTGGGATGGGCTTCTCCGACCTTCTGTGAGAATGAAGCCCAGGCAGGTCACCGTAGTCTGTGATATTTGAGCTTTTTCTTGGACAACTTGTATCCTTTATTGGCTTCGTAGTTCAGAGGTCTCCTTAGTAGGGTTGGCGATCAGAATGTCGTCTGCATATTGAAGGAGTGTTTCCTTTTCCAGAGGTAGAATTTTAGGTCTTTAGCTGAGCTTTCCCCAAAGATGGTGTGGGAATTTTTGAACCCTTGGGACAACACGGCCCGGAAGTATTGTTTTAGTTGTATGTTGAGTCCTGCCACTCACAAGCCAAAATTTCTTGTGACTCTGGGACTAATAGAATACAAAAGAAGGCATCATTGAAGACTAATACAGAATACCATGTCCTGGTGGTTGGTAGAATGACCAGCAGGGTGTAGGGTTTAGGAACTACTGGAGGTATATCCTCAGTGGCTTAACTGACTGTCCTGACATCCTTTACCAGGACTCCAGCAGCCCATGGGGCTCTCGAGGTCAGGCCAATCCCAGGATATGGAGCTCACCTGGGCAGGTACCCCACCCCCACCCCAGCCCATGGGGCTCTCGTGTTCAGGCCCCTCCCAGGATATGGGGTTCCCTGGGCAGGTTCCCCTGCAGCCCATGGGGCTCTCGTGGTCAGGCCCCTCCCAGGATACAGAGCTACCCTTGCAGGTACCATGGCAGGGCTGGGAACACAGGAACCGTGCATATCGCCCTCATTGCAGAGCACTCCCAGCACACCTGTCACTCAGATCTGACACAGAGCACCTCAGAGCAGGACTTGAACTAACAAACAGCAGCTCCGACAGGTCTGTGACCCTGGGCATCACTCTGTGTGGCCTCCCTCCACCTGGTCTTCCAGAGACTTCCACTGCACCCGGGGCACCAGGCCTCTGTCTCCACCCACCAGCCACCCCTCCTCTCCCTGACTCCTGGGTTCCTCTCATTAGGAGAGGGTTTTCTTGAAGTTGTCTCCCACTCATGGGCCAGATAATATAATTAGAAAACAAGCCAGAGCTGCAGCCCCTTGTCTATCCTGACTCTCAGGAGCCCACACCTGTTCCTTGGACCTGGCCGATTCAGCAAGTTCCAGTTTCTGCAACTGTGAGCCCCTGAGGGGTGATTATTGGCTGGCCTGGGAAGCCTGACCGTGCCGGCCAGCCCTCCCCAGGTGTGCCTGGGTTCAGATCAATATAAACACCGCTCCAGGCAGCAAGAGCCCCTGCAGCTGTGCCTGACGCCATTTTCTCTGCCCTGTCAGCAGTCTTGGGGCTGGACTGGTGGGAGGGAGTGAGAGGCCACGGCTTTGTGGGTGGCCCAGTGTGAGTGGGGCTCTGCTGGACTTTCTGCAGCAGTTGCCAAGATGCCACCTGCTAAAGAAGAGGATGTGTCACCCATACCTGCCGCTGGAATTTCTCCCTGGGCAGAGGTGAGTGAGGAAGAAAGCAGTGGGGGCCGGGACAGCAGGGGTATCTCAGGCAGGGAAATGGAAAGCTTCCAGAAGAGCACCCAGGGCCAGGACCACCCTGGCTGGCCTGCAGGCACCAAGTCGGCTGGCATGCTGTCGCTCATGTGGCTCCATGGCCCTTCCTCTAGGCTTTCAAGTCCTTGTACATATTCAGGTGTTTTACCTGGGAAGGGTGGGAACATTTCAGCAGCAGCTGGCCTGGGGCTCAGCCCACGTTTACTCACAGATGCCTCGGCACGGTCCCCCAGCTTTGCAATGAGGACGCTTGTTGCGTGGGGCCTGCTGGCTGAATGGGAGATGATTCCCCACCACTGACCAACTTCAGAATTGCTTACAACTGGAGCAAGTGCCCTGATACGGTTTTCCTCTGTGTAACTGGTGGGTTCTGTTTTTTTTTCTTTTTTTCGTTTTTGGTTCAAGGTAGATTTTATTCCTCTTTTTTGTATTTACAGATATAAGCATGGAAATAATTTATTCATATAAATACATGTATGTGAAGGGAAGAATATTTTCTCTGTTTTACTTTTTGTAATTTGAATTTTATTTTATTTTTTTATACAGCAGGTTCTTTTTGGTTATCTCTTTTATACATATAAATGTATATATGCCAATCCCAATCTCTCAACTCCTCCCACCACCACCCCCCAACAGCTTTCCCCCCTTGGTGTCCATACGTTTGTTGTCTACATCTGTTGCTCTATTTCTGCCTTGCAAAACGGTTCATCTGTAAAATTTGTCTAGGTTCCACATATAGGCATTAATATACAAGATTTGTTTTTCTATTTCTGACTTACTTCACTCTGTATGACAGTCTCTAGATCCATCAACGTCTCTACAAATGACCCAATTTCATTCCTTTTTATGGCTTAGTAATATTCCATTTTATATATGTACCACTTCTTTATGCATTCGTCTGTCTGTGGGCATTTAGGTTGCTTCCATTACCTGGATATTGTAAATAGTGATGCAATGAACATTGCGGTGAATGTCTCTTTTTGATTTATGGTTTTGTCTGGGTATATGCCCAGTAGTGGGATTGCTGTATCATATGGTAATTCTATTCTTAATTTTATAAGAAACTCCATAATGTTCTCCACAGTGACTGTATCAATTTACATTCCCAACAATAGTGGAAGAGGGTTCCTTATCTCCACACCCTTTCCAGCATTTGTTGTTTGTAGATTTTCTGATGATGCCCATTCTAACATGTGTGAGGTGATACACCATGGATGAGTCTATTTCGTTGAGCAAAGAGTAGGTCTTGTCTAGTACATATTTGGCTTATGGAACGGTATGTGTGCTAATTTCAATCTCTGGTTTTATACAGCACCCCAACTCAACATTCCCCTTAAGCAAGCATAAGTTTTTATCTAAATGTGAGACTCTGTTCGGTTTTGTATTTCAGTTTATGTGTAGCCAAGTTTACACTCCCTCTATTAGTGATATCTTATGATACTTATCTTTCTCTGTGTGACGTATTTCTCTTAGAATCATCATATTTAAATCCACTCAATTTGCTGCTACAGGCCTGATGACATTGATTTCATTGCTGAGTGATATTCCGTTGTACGTAAGTAGCACAACTCCTTTATCCATTTTTTTCTTTCTGGGATATTTAATTTGTACTGGACTCGAGTTTCTTGTAAACACAGCAGCCCTAAATTTTGTGCTGGCTGTGTCTTGTTGATTTTAATTTTCCTAAGCTATAGGGCTAAAAGTGGAAGTACCCTAGGCTCTGTAGCTTTGTTTTTCAGATGTTTCAGGATACACCATAAACATCTCCAGAGTGTCTGTTGGCAATTTACATCCCGCCCATCAGCATAACAAGGCTCCCTGTTCTCCATGGCCTGTCCTGTGTTTCTGGTTTTTACACTTTTTTCAGATGGCCCTTTTGACGAATGGGAAATGAGACTTCATTGTAGTGCGGATTTCCATTGCTGGAGTGCTTGGTTGGCCAAAAAGGGCATATGCGTTTTTTCCTGAATATATTCAGGAAAAAATGTTTACGCACTTTTGTCCAAGTGCATCAGTGTCAAAGATCTGCCGCTTTTCACATGCTTTAAATGCAATTCCAATCTACCTCCTGAAATATGATTCCTGCAATTCTGCCTCGTTTTCAAGTCCTCTTTGCAGACTTACTTCAATATATTTTTGCCAATAGCTGTCATTTATATCTCTGCAGGTTTGTGAATTACAGTGCCCGTGATTTCCTTTCTTAACTCGTTTCCTTGAAAGCTGGCCACAGAACCGCAGGTTTGCTTTAGGCCATAATCAGGGTCCGACACGGCACTCTGAGCCTTTGGTTAATTCCTCTTCCTGGTGGGAAATTAGAGTTAAATGTGCCCCTCCGGACACCTGCCTCACTCCCAGCCCCTTGGTTATGTGTGTCCTGTAGTTTGAGGCCACATGTGCTGGGTTCCTCACCTTTGGCTGATGTGGCCCCACTGGTGTGAGGACACTCCTGCCTGGTTCCCATCCCCTTGGTGATGTGGACCCTCCGGTGAGAGTCTGATCCTGGCTGGGTTCCTCACACTTCTGAGAGGTGGGCCCTCTTCTCTGAGGTCACTCCTGCCTGGCTGGCCCACCCCGCCTTGACGACGTCGGCTCTCTCGTGGGAGTTGGTGCCTGCTGCGAGTCTCCTCCCCTTGGTAATGAGGGCCCTCTGGCGTCAGGCCCTAACTCCTGGCCTCCCAAAATTTTCTGATGTGCGCCCTGTGGTGCGAGTACACTACTGCCAGGTTCCCAACACCATGGGAATGTGGGCCTTCTGCTCTGAGGTCCCAACGATGGGTTGCTCAGTTTCATGATGAGGGCCCTCTGGTGTGAGTTCACTCCGGCCTGGATCCCATAGCCTCGTTGCTCCTGGCCACCTGCGGGGAGGTTACAACTGCGGGATTCCTCACCTTTTTTCTTCTATGGGCCCTCTGTTTTGAGACTCCTCCTGCCTGCCTCACTCCCAGCCCCTTGGTGATGTGTGTCCTCTGGTTTGAGGCCACGTGTGCTGGGTCCCTCACCTTTCGATGATGTGGCCCCACTGGTGTGAGGACACTCTTGCCTGGTTCCTATCCCCTTGAAGATGTGGGCTCTCTGGTGAGAGTCTGATCCTGGCTGGGTTCCTCACCCTTCTGTGAGGTGGGCCCTCTGCTGTGAGGTCACTCCTGCCTGGCTGGCACACCCCGCCTGGGCAACATCGGCCCTCTTGTGGCAGTTGGAGCATGCTGGGAGCCTCCTCCCCTCGGTGATGAGGGCCCTCTTGCGTCAGGCCCTAACTGCTGGGTACCCACATTTTCTGATACGTGCTAAGTGGTGCGAGGACACTCCTGCGAGGTTCCCATCCCCATGGGGATGTGGGCCTTCTGCTCTGAGGTCCCAATGGCTGGGTTGCTCACAGTTTCATGATGTGGGCCCTCTGCTGTGAGTTCACTGCAGCCTGGATCACATAGACTCGGTGCTCTGGGCCGCCTGCTGGGAGGTTCCCACTGCAGGATTCCTCACCTTTTTTATTCTATTGGCCCTGTGTTGTGAGGCTACTCATGCCTGCCTCAATCCGAGCCCCTTGGAGATGTGGGTCCTCTGGTTTAGGCCTCATGTGCTGGTTTCCTCACCTTTCTATGATGTGGTCACCCTGGTGTGAAGACAGTCCTGCCTGGTTCTGATCCCCTTGGTGATGTGGGCCCTCTGGTGAGAGTCTTATCCTGGCTGGGTTCCTCACCCTTCTGTGAGGTAGGCCCTCTGCTGTGAGGTCACTCCTGCCTGGCTGTCACACGTCACCTTGTCGACATGGGCCCTCAGTTGGGAGTTGGTGCCTGCTTGGAGTCTCCTCCCCTTGGTAATGAGGGCCCTCTGGCGTCAGACCCTAACTTCTGGGCTCCCAAAATTCTCTGATGTGTGCCCTGAGGTGCGAGTACACTTATGCCATGTTTCCAACCACATAGGAATGTGGGCCTTCTGCTCTGAAGTCCCAAAGCCTGGGTTGCTCACAGTTTCATGATGAGGGCCCTCTGTTTTGAGTTCAGTCAGGTCTGGATCCCATAGCCTCGCTGCTCCTGGCCGCCTGCTGGGAGGTTCCAACTGCGGGATTCCTCACCTTTTTTCTTCTATGGGCCCTCTGTTTTGAGACTCCTCCTGCCTGCCTCACTCCCAGCCCCTTGGTGATGTGTGTCCTCTGGTTTGAGGCCACGTGTGCTGGGTCACTCACATTTCGTTGATGAGGTCCCACTGGTGTGAGGACACTCCAGCCTGGTTCCCATTCTCTTGGTGATGTGGGCCCTCTGGTGAGAGTCTGATCCTCCTTGGGTTCCTCACACTTTTGTGAGGTGGGCCCTCTGCTCTGAGGTCACTCTTGCCTGGCTGGCACACCCCGCATTTGCGACGGCGGCCCACTGGTAGCAGTTGGAGCCTGCTGGGAGCCTCCTCTCCTCGGTGATGAGAGCCCTCTGGTGTCAGGCCCTAACTGCTGGGCTCCCCACATTTTCTGATGTGTGCCCACTGGTGCGATGACACTCCTAGTTGGTTCCCTTCCCCATGGGGATGTGGGCCTTGTGCTCTGAGGTCACAACGGCTGGTTTGCTCACAGTTTCATGATGAGGGCCCTCTGTTGTGAGTTCATCACTGCCTGGATCCCATAGCCTTGGTGCTCTGGGCCGCCTGCTGGGATGTTCCAACTGCTGGATTCCTCACCTTTTTTATACAATGGGCCATGTGTTGTGAGGTTAATCCTGCCTGCCTCGCTCCAAGACCCATGGTGATGTGGGTCCTCTGGTTTGAGGCCACATTTTCTTGTTACCTCAACTTTTGATGATATGGCCCCACGGGTGTGATGACACTCCTGCCTGGTTCACAGCCCCTTGCTGATGTGGGCACTCTGGTGAGAGTCTGATCCTGGCTGGGTTCCTTACCCTTCTGTGAGGTGGGCCCTCTGATGTGAGGTCACTCCTGCCTGGCTGGCTCACGTCGCCTTGATGATGTGGGTCCTCTGTTGGCCACTAAAGCATTCTGGGAGCCTCCTACCCTCTTTAATGAGGGCCCTGGAAAAAACGCATATGCACATTTTGACCAAGTGCATCATTGTCCAGGATCTGCCTCTTCTCCTATGCTTTCAGAGCACTTCCCGTCTACGTCCTGAAATCATATTCCAGGAATACTGCCCCGCTTTCAAGTCCTCCTCGCAGCCTTACTTCAATATATTTTTGTATGATACCTGTCATTAATAACTCTGCAGGTTTGTTAAATACAGTGTCCCTGAGCTCCTTTCTTCAACATGCTTTCTTGTGAGCTGGCCGCAAAACCGCAGGATTGCTTCAGGCCGTAATCTGGTTTCGGCACGGCACGCTGAGCCTTTGGTAAATTCCTCTTTCTGGTGAGAAATGAGCATTCAATTTGCCCGTGGAGACACCTACAGCTAGTCTCTCATTGGTTCTCCCTATTCCTGTTCATCTTGTGCAGAAATTGCAAACTGTGCCAAACAGGAGGTTAAAGGCACTGACTCTCCAAGTGGGTAGAGGGTTAGTAAAGCATCTGGAATGGTGAACCCGAGTACCAGGGAACGAAACCTGAGAGCCATTTAAAATGGTTTCCCAGTCTCACAGTGGACAATACTCTGGGTTTCCCATGCATGTTTTAGCTGAAGGAAGAATTCCTTAAACCTGGAGATTATTGACCCATGGAACGGGTACCATGCAGTATGACTAAAAAGGGTCTGAATTTGCTCACCGAACCTCACCAATGCTATCAGTTCGAAGTGTCCAGCCTTATGCCTCACCCAGCTCTGGGTGTAGATGTGGTAAATCCAGGTTTCATCACAAGCCCTGAATCAATTATTTAAGAATTGCTGTCTCTTTCACTGTCATTGTGTTTTGTTTTTGTAATTTAGTTTGATAATGGGATTTATCGGATTTTCACTGCTGCGTTCATGCCGCTGTACAAACGCTTGATTCTCCTACAGAGAAATATAAATCCACGGGTTTTAAGATTCTTACTAGTCAGGTATATTCCTAGGCGTTGAATATGTGGTGTTGAGTCCATGTCGTTGAACAAGGAGTAGGTCTTGACTATTACATATTTGGCTTATGGAACGGTATCTGTGCTATTTTCAATCTCTGGTTTTATGCAGCACCCCAACTCACCTTTGCCCTTAAGCAAGCATAAGTTGGTTTTCTAAATTTGAGTCCCTCTTCTGTTTTGTAATTCAGTTCATGTGTAGCCAAGTTTACATTCCGTGTATTAGTGATATCTTATGATGTTTCATTTTCTGTGTGACTTATTTCACTTAGAATCACTGTAGCTGAATCCACTCATTATGCCGTGATGGGCCTGATGACATAGATTTCATTGCTGAGTGATATTCCATTGTACGTACGAACCACAACTTCTTTATCCATTTTTCACATTCTGGGATATTTAACTTGTACCGTAGATGAGGTTCTTGTAAACAGAGCCGTCCGAAAATTTGGGGTGGCTGTGTGTTTTTGATTTTAATTTCCCTAAGCTATAGGACCATAACTGGAAGTGCCGTAGGCTCCGTTGCTTTGTTTTTTAGGTGTTTCAGGAAACACCATACACTTCTCCAGGGTGGCTGTTGGCAATTTACATCCCGCCCATCAGCATAACAAGGCTCCCTGTTCTCCATGGCCTGTGCTGTCTTACTGGATATTACACTTTTTTTAGATGGCCCTTTTGACCAGGGGGCTGTGAGACTTCATTGTAGTGCATAATTCTTTAACATGCTTGCATGGTTGGCCAAAAAGGGCATATGCGTTTTTTCCTGAATATATTCAGGAAAAAACGCATACGCCCTTTTTGGCCAAGTGCATCATTGTCGACGTTCTGCCTCTTTTCCTATGCTTCAAATGCAATTCCAGTCTACCCCCGAAATCGTTTTCTTGCAATTCTGCCCACTTACAAGTCCTCTTCGCAGCCTTCCTTCAATATATTTTTGGACGATAGCTGTCATTTATAACTCTGCAGGTTTGTGAATTACAGTGCCCCTGAGCTCCTTTCTTCAACTCGCTTTCTTGTGAGCTGGCCGCAAACACACATGATTGCTTCAGGCCCTAATCTGGTTCCGGCACGGCATGCAGAGCCTTTGGTGAATTCCTCTTCCTGGTGGGAAATGAGCGTTAAATTTGCCTGTGCAGACACCTCCAGCTAGTCTCTCATTGATTCCCCCTATTCCTGCTCATCTTGCGCAGATATTGCAAACTGTGCCAAACAGGAGGTTAAAGGCACTGAGTCTCCAAGTGGGGAGAGTGTTAGTAAAGGGTCTGGAATGGTGAACCCGAGTAAAAGGGGACGAAAACTGAGATGCATTTGAAAACGTTTCCCGGTCACATGGTGCACCATACTTGGGTTTTCCATGCATGTTTTAGCTGAAGGAAGAATCCCTCAAACCTGGAGAGTTGGGACCCATGGAATGGGTACCATGCAGTATGACTTCAAAGGGTCTGCACTTGCTCATCGAACCTCACCAATGCTATCAGCCCGAAGTGTCCAACCTTATGTCTCACTCAGCTCTGGGTGTAGATGTGGTAAATCCAGGTTGCATCACAAGCCCTGAATGAATTATTTAAAAATTGCTCTCTATTTCACTGTCATTGTGTTTTGTTTCTGTAATTCATTTTGATAATGGGATTTATCGGATTTTCTCTGCTGCATTCTTGCAGCTGTACACACGCTTGATTCTCTTATGGAGACATATAAATCCATGGGTTTGAAGATTCTGATCAGTCAGGTGTATTCCTAGGCTTTGAATATGGGGTGTTTAGTCCATTTCGTTGAGCAAGGGGTAGGTCTTGAGTATTATATATTTGGCTTATGGAAAGGTATCTGTGCTAATTTCTATCTCTGGTTTTATGCAGCACCCCAACTCACATTTCCCCTTAAGCAAGCATAAGTTGGTTTTCTAAATTTGAGACCCTGTTCTGTTTTGTAATTCAGTTCATGTGTAGCCAAGTTTACATTCCTTGTATTAGAGATATCTTATGATGTTTCATTTTCTGTGTGACTTATTTCACTTAGAATCATCGTACCTGAATCCACTCATTATGCCGCAATGGGCCTGATGACATAGATTTCATTGGTGAGTGATATTCCATTGTACGTACGTACCACAATTTCTTTATCCATTTTTCGCTTTCTTGGATATTTAACTTGTACCGTAGACGAGGTTCTTGTAAACAGAGCCGTCCGAAACTTTGGGGTGGCTGTGTGTTTTTGATTTTAATTTCCCTAAGCTATAGGACCATAAGTGGAAGTGCCATAGGCTGTGTTGCTTTGTTTCCTACGTGTTTCTGGAAACACCATACACTTCTCCAGAGTGGTTGTTGGCAATTTACATCCCGCCCATCAGCATGACAAGGCTCCCTCTTCTCCATGGTCTGTGCTGCCTTTCTGGATTTTACACTTTTTTCAGATGGCCCTTTTGACCGGGGGGCAGTGAGACTTCATTGTAGTGCAGATTTCCTTTACACGCTTGCTTGGTTGTCCAAAAAGGGCGTATGCGTTTTTTCCTGAATATATTCAGGAAAAAACGCATACGCCCTTTTTGGCCAAGTGCATCATTGTCGTCGTTCTGCCTCTTTTCCTATGCTTTAAATGCAATTCCAGTCTACCCCCTGAAATCGTTTTCCTGAAATTCTGCCCCACTTTCAAGTCCTCTTCGCAGCCTTCCTTCAATATATTTTTAGACCATAGCTGTCATTTATAACTCTGCAGGTTTGTGAATTACAGTGCCCCTGAGCTCCTTTCTTCAACTCGCTTTCTTGTGAGTTGGCCGCAAACCCGCAGGAATGCTTCAGGCCCTAATCTGGTTCCGGCACGGCATGCTGAGCCTTTGGTTAATTCCTCTTCCTGGTGGGAAATGAGCGTTAAATTTGCCCGTGCAGACACCTTCACACGAGTCGTCATGGTGCCCCTTTGCCCCGGTTATCTCTATGGAGGTTGGAGTTGGAGGGCCTCCTCACTCAAGGTCAGTGTGCCCACGGAGCCAACCCTGCAACTTCAGGGCATGTTTGGTGGTTAGGATCACCACGTGGGGTCCTTTTCCCTTAGGAGGGAGGTGGCCTTTTGGGCTGCTGATTTCCAGGTTTTCGGATACTGCCAGTATCTTGGCCAGATGTGGCGGTGGGCCAATCCCCTTGGTGACCGTAGTTTATCCTACCTGGATCGCATTCTTGCATTGTTCCATTTCAAGTGGTCCCAGGTTTTGCACTAATACTCCAATGGCGATTCACCGTTCACCAGGAATGTAAAGGTCAAAGGGTTTAGCTAAATTAGGGAGTTCCTGTGCAAGGGTCTGAATTGACTGCTCTTTCCATTCTTGAAAGGCCACTTCTGCATTCTATTCAAAAGGATCATCACCTTTTCCTTTCAGTGTTTCATATAGAGGCCGAGCTAGCAGACTGTAGTTAGGGATCCAGAAGCAGCAAACCCTGGCCTCCCCAGGAACCCCTAAGCTGTCTTCTAGTTTTAGAAATGGGTAAGGCTGTAAATTGTTTCTTCCCTTTCCTGGGATGGGCTTCTCCGACCTTCTGTGAGAATGAAGCCCAGGCAGGTCACCGTAGTCTGTGATATTTGAGCTTTTTCTTGGACAACTTGTATCCTTTATTGGCTTCGTAGTTCAGAGGTCTCCTTAGTAGGGCTGGCGATCAGAATGTCGTCTGCATATTGAAGGAGTGTTTCCTTTTCCAGAGGTAGAACTTTTAGGTCTTTAGCTGAGCTTTCCCCAAAGATGGTGTGGGAATTTTTGAACCCTTGGGACAACACGGCCCGGAAGTATTGTTTTAGTTGTATGTTGAGTCCTGCCACTCACAAGCCAAAATTTCTTGTGACTCTGGGACTAATAGAATACAAAAGAAGGCATCATTGAAGACTAATACAGAATACCATGTCCTGGTGGTTGGTAGAATGACCAGCAGGGTGTAGGGTTTAGGAACTACTGGAGGTATATCCTCAGTGGCTTAACTGACTGTCCTGACATCCTTTACCAGGACTCCAGCAGCCCATGGGGCTCTCGAGGTCAGGCCAATCCCAGGATATGGAGCTCACCTGGGCAGGTACCCCACCCCCACCCCAGCCCATGGGGCTCTCGTGTTCAGGCCCCTCCCAGGATATGGGGTTCCCTGGGCAGGTTCCCCTGCAGCCCATGGGGCTCTCGTGGTCAGGCCCCTCCCAGGATACAGAGCTACCCTTGCAGGTACCATGGCAGGGCTGGGAACACAGGAACCGTGCATATCGCCCTCATTGCAGAGCACTCCCAGCTCACCTGTCACTCAGATCTGACACAGAGCACCTCAGAGCAGGACTTGAACTAACAAACAGCAGCTCCGACAGGTCTGTGACCCTGGGCATCACTCTGTGTGGCCTCCCTCCACCTGGTCTTCCAGAGACTTCCACTGCACCCGGGGCACCAGGCCTCTGTCTCCACCCACCAGCCACCCCTCCTCTCCCTGACTCCTGGGTTCCTCTCATTAGGAGAGGGTTTTCTTGAAGTTGTCTCCCACTCATGGGCCAGATAATATAATTAGAAAACAAGCCAGAGCTGTAGCCCCTTGTCTATCCTGACTCTCAGGAGCCCACACCTGTTCCTTGGACCTGGCCGATTCAGCAAGTTCCAGTTTCTGCAACTGTGAGCCCCTGAGGGGTGATTATTGGCTGGCCTGGGAAGCCTGACCGTGCTGGCCAGCCCTCCCCAGGTGTGCCTGGGTTCAGATCAATATAAACACCGCTCCAGGCAGCAAGAGCCCCTGCAGCTGTGCCTGACGCCATTTTCTCTGCCCTGTCAGCAGTCTTGGGGCTGGACTGGTGGGAGGGAGTGAGAGGCCACGGCTTTGTGGGTGGCCCAGTGTGAGTGGGGCTCTGCTGGACTTTCTGCAGCAGTTGCCAAGATGCCACCTGCTAAAGAAGAGGATGTGTCACCCATACCTGCCGCTGGAATTTCTCCCTGGGCAGAGGTGAGTGAGGAAGAAAGCAGTGGGGGCCGGGACAGCAGGGGTATCTCAGGCAGGGAAATGGAAAGCTTCCAGAAGAGCACCCAGGGCCAGGACCACCCTGGCTGGCCTGCAGGCACCAAGTCGGCTGGCATGCTGTCGCTCATGTGGCTCCATGGCCCTTCCTCTAGGCTTTCAAGTCCTTGTACA
The DNA here is from genome assembly GCF_059928025.1 of Delphinapterus leucas. NCBI lineage: Eukaryota > Metazoa > Chordata > Mammalia > Artiodactyla > Monodontidae > Delphinapterus > Delphinapterus leucas. The sequence continues at coordinate 2,178,522 of NW_028322256.1, read as the reverse complement.
TATTCAGGTGTTTTACCTGGGAAGGGTGGGAACATTTCAGCAGCAGCTGGCCTGGGGCTCAGCCCACGTTTACTCACAGATGCCTCGGCACGGTCCCCCAGCTTTGCAATGAGGACGCTTGTTGCGTGGGGCCTGCTGGCTGAATGGGAGATGATTCCCCACCACTGACCAACTTCAGAATTGTTTACAACTGGAGCAAGTGCCCTGATACGGTTTTCCTCTGTGTAACTGGTGGGTTCTGTTTTTTTTTCTTTTTTTCGTTTTTGGTTCAAGGTAGATTTTATTCCTCTTTTTTGTATTTACAGATATAAGCATGGAAATAATTTATTCATATAAATACATGTATGTGAAGGGAAGAATATTTTCTCTGTTTTACTTTTTGTAATTTGAATTTTATTTTATTTTTTTATACAGCAGGTTCTTTTTGGTTATCTCTTTTATACATATAAATGTATATATGCCAATCCCAATCTCTCAACTCCTCCCACCACCACCCCCCAACAGCTTTCCCCCCTTGGTGTCCATACGTTTGTTGTCTACATCTGTTGCTCTATTTCTGCCTTGCAAAACGGTTCATCTGTAAAATTTGTCTAGGTTCCACATATAGGCATTAATATACAAGATTTGTTTTTCTATTTCTGACTTACTTCACTCTGTATGACAGTCTCTAGATCCATCAACGTCTCTACAAATGACCCAATTTCATTCCTTTTTATGGCTTAGTAATATTCCATTTTATATATGTACCACTTCTTTATGCATTCGTCTGTCTGTGGGCATTTAGGTTGCTTCCATTACCTGGATATTGTAAATAGTGATGCAATGAACATTGCGGTGAATGTCTCTTTTTGATTTATGGTTTTGTCTGGGTATATGCCCAGTAGTGGGATTGCTGTATCATATGGTAATTCTATTCTTAATTTTATAAGAAACTCCATAATGTTCTCCACAGTGACTGTATCAATTTACATTCCCAACAATAGTGGAAGAGGGTTCCTTATCTCCACACCCTTTCCAGCATTTGTTGTTTGTAGATTTTCTGATGATGCCCATTCTAACATGTGTGAGGTGATACACCATGGATGAGTCTATTTCGTTGAGCAAAGAGTAGGTCTTGTCTAGTACATATTTGGCTTATGGAACGGTATGTGTGCTAATTTCAATCTCTGGTTTTATACAGCACCCCAACTCAACATTCCCCTTAAGCAAGCATAAGTTTTTATCTAAATGTGAGACTCTGTTCGGTTTTGTATTTCAGTTTATGTGTAGCCAAGTTTACACTCCCTCTATTAGTGATATCTTATGATACTTATCTTTCTCTGTGTGACGTATTTCTCTTAGAATCATCATATTTAAATCCACTCAATTTGCTGCTACAGGCCTGATGACATTGATTTCATTGCTGAGTGATATTCCGTTGTACGTAAGTAGCACAACTCCTTTATCCATTTTTTTCTTTCTGGGATATTTAATTTGTACTGGACTCGAGTTTCTTGTAAACACAGCAGCCCTAAATTTTGTGCTGGCTGTGTCTTGTTGATTTTAATTTTCCTAAGCTATAGGGCTAAAAGTGGAAGTACCCTAGGCTCTGTAGCTTTGTTTTTCAGATGTTTCAGGATACACCATAAACATCTCCAGAGTGTCTGTTGGCAATTTACATCCCGCCCATCAGCATAACAAGGCTCCCTGTTCTCCATGGCCTGTCCTGTGTTTCTGGTTTTTACACTTTTTTCAGATGGCCCTTTTGACGAATGGGAAATGAGACTTCATTGTAGTGCGGATTTCCATTGCTGGAGTGCTTGGTTGGCCAAAAAGGGCATATGCGTTTTTTCCTGAATATATTCAGGAAAAAATGTTTACGCACTTTTGTCCAAGTGCATCAGTGTCAAAGATCTGCCGCTTTTCACATGCTTTAAATGCAATTCCAATCTACCTCCTGAAATATGATTCCTGCAATTCTGCCTCGTTTTCAAGTCCTCTTTGCAGACTTACTTCAATATATTTTTGCCAATAGCTGTCATTTATATCTCTGCAGGTTTGTGAATTACAGTGCCCGTGATTTCCTTTCTTAACTCGTTTCCTTGAAAGCTGGCCACAGAACCGCAGGTTTGCTTTAGGCCATAATCAGGGTCCGACACGGCACTCTGAGCCTTTGGTTAATTCCTCTTCCTGGTGGGAAATTAGAGTTAAATGTGCCCCTCCGGACACCTGCCTCACTCCCAGCCCCTTGGTTATGTGTGTCCTGTAGTTTGAGGCCACATGTGCTGGGTTCCTCACCTTTGGCTGATGTGGCCCCACTGGTGTGAGGACACTCCTGCCTGGTTCCCATCCCCTTGGTGATGTGGACCCTCCGGTGAGAGTCTGATCCTGGCTGGGTTCCTCACACTTCTGAGAGGTGGGCCCTCTTCTCTGAGGTCACTCCTGCCTGGCTGGCCCACCCCGCCTTGACGACGTCGGCTCTCTCGTGGGAGTTGGTGCCTGCTGCGAGTCTCCTCCCCTTGGTAATGAGGGCCCTCTGGCGTCAGGCCCTAACTCCTGGCCTCCCAAAATTTTCTGATGTGCGCCCTGTGGTGCGAGTACACTACTGCCAGGTTCCCAACACCATGGGAATGTGGGCCTTCTGCTCTGAGGTCCCAACGATGGGTTGCTCAGTTTCATGATGAGGGCCCTCTGGTGTGAGTTCACTCCGGCCTGGATCCCATAGCCTCGTTGCTCCTGGCCACCTGCGGGGAGGTTACAACTGCGGGATTCCTCACCTTTTTTCTTCTATGGGCCCTCTGTTTTGAGACTCCTCCTGCCTGCCTCACTCCCAGCCCCTTGGTGATGTGTGTCCTCTGGTTTGAGGCCACGTGTGCTGGGTCCCTCACCTTTCGATGATGTGGCCCCACTGGTGTGAGGACACTCTTGCCTGGTTCCTATCCCCTTGAAGATGTGGGCTCTCTGGTGAGAGTCTGATCCTGGCTGGGTTCCTCACCCTTCTGTGAGGTGGGCCCTCTGCTGTGAGGTCACTCCTGCCTGGCTGGCACACCCCGCCTGGGCAACATCGGCCCTCTTGTGGCAGTTGGAGCATGCTGGGAGCCTCCTCCCCTCGGTGATGAGGGCCCTCTTGCGTCAGGCCCTAACTGCTGGGTACCCACATTTTCTGATACGTGCTAAGTGGTGCGAGGACACTCCTGCGAGGTTCCCATCCCCATGGGGATGTGGGCCTTCTGCTCTGAGGTCCCAATGGCTGGGTTGCTCACAGTTTCATGATGTGGGCCCTCTGCTGTGAGTTCACTGCAGCCTGGATCACATAGACTCGGTGCTCTGGGCCGCCTGCTGGGAGGTTCCCACTGCAGGATTCCTCACCTTTTTTATTCTATTGGCCCTGTGTTGTGAGGCTACTCATGCCTGCCTCAATCCGAGCCCCTTGGAGATGTGGGTCCTCTGGTTTAGGCCTCATGTGCTGGTTTCCTCACCTTTCTATGATGTGGTCACCCTGGTGTGAAGACAGTCCTGCCTGGTTCTGATCCCCTTGGTGATGTGGGCCCTCTGGTGAGAGTCTTATCCTGGCTGGGTTCCTCACCCTTCTGTGAGGTAGGCCCTCTGCTGTGAGGTCACTCCTGCCTGGCTGTCACACGTCACCTTGTCGACATGGGCCCTCAGTTGGGAGTTGGTGCCTGCTTGGAGTCTCCTCCCCTTGGTAATGAGGGCCCTCTGGCGTCAGACCCTAACTTCTGGGCTCCCAAAATTCTCTGATGTGTGCCCTGAGGTGCGAGTACACTTATGCCATGTTTCCAACCACATAGGAATGTGGGCCTTCTGCTCTGAGGTCCCAAAGCCTGGGTTGCTCACAGTTTCATGATGAGGGCCCTCTGTTTTGAGTTCAGTCAGGTCTGGATCCCATAGCCTCGCTGCTCCTGGCCGCCTGCTGGGAGGTTCCAACTGCGGGATTCCTCACCTTTTTTCTTCTATGGGCCCTCTGTTTTGAGACTCCTCCTGCCTGCCTCACTCCCAGCCCCTTGGTGATGTGTGTCCTCTGGTTTGAGGCCACGTGTGCTGGGTCACTCACATTTCGTTGATGAGGTCCCACTGGTGTGAGGACACTCCAGCCTGGTTCCCATTCTCTTGGTGATGTGGGCCGTCTGGTGAGAGTCTGATCCTCCTTGGGTTCCTCACACTTTTGTGAGGTGGGCCCTCTGCTCTGAGGTCACTCTTGCCTGGCTGGCACACCCCGCATTTGCGACGGCGGCCCACTGGTAGCAGTTGGAGCCTGCTGGGAGCCTCCTCTCCTCGGTGATGAGAGCCCTCTGGTGTCAGGCCCTAACTGCTGGGCTCCCCACATTTTCTGATGTGTGCCCACTGGTGCGATGACACTCCTAGTTGGTTCCCTTCCCCATGGGGATGTGGGCCTTGTGCTCTGAGGTCACAATGGCTGGTTTGCTCACAGTTTCATGATGAGGGCCCTCTGTTGTGAGTTCATCACTGCCTGGATCCCATAGCCTTGGTGCTCTGGGCCGCCTGCTGGGATGTTCCAACTGCTGGATTCCTCACCTTTTTTATACAATGGGCCATGTGTTGTGAGGTTAATCCTGCCTGCCTTGCTCCAAGACCCATGGTGATGTGGGTCCTCTGGTTTGAGGCCACATTTTCTTGTTACCTCAACTTTTGATGATATGGCCCCACGGGTGTGATGACACTCCTGCCTGGTTCACAGCCCCTTGCTGATGTGGGCACTCTGGTGAGAGTCTGATCCTGGCTGGGTTCCTTACCCTTCTGTGAGGTGGGCCCTCTGATGTGAGGTCACTCCTGCCTGGCTGGCTCACGTCGCCTTGATGATGTGGGTCCTCTGTTGGCCACTAAAGCATTCTGGGAGCCTCCTACCCTCTTTAATGAGGGCCCTGGAAAAAACGCATATGCACATTTTGACCAAGTGCATCATTGTCCAGGATCTGCCTCTTCTCCTATGCTTTCAGAGCACTTCCCGTCTACGTCCTGAAATCATATTCCAGGAATACTGCCCCGCTTTCAAGTCCTCCTCGCAGCCTTACTTCAATATATTTTTGTATGATACCTGTCATTAATAACTCTGCAGGTTTGTTAAATACAGTGTCCCTGAGCTCCTTTCTTCAACATGCTTTCTTGTGAGCTGGCCGAATAACCGCAGGATTGCTTCAGGCCGTAATCTGGTTTCGGCACGGCACGCTGAGCCTTTGGTAAATTCCTCTTTCTGGTGAGAAATGAGCATTCAATTTGCCCGTGGAGACACCTACAGCTAGTCTCTCATTGGTTCTCCCTATTCCTGTTCATCTTGTGCAGAAATTGCAAACTGTGCCAAACAGGAGGTTAAAGGCACTGACTCTCCAAGTGGGTAGAGGGTTAGTAAAGCATCTGGAATGGTGAACCCGAGTACCAGGGAACGAAACCTGAGAGCCATTTAAAATGGTTTCCCAGTCTCACAGTGGACAATACTCTGGGTTTCCCATGCATGTTTTAGCTGAAGGAAGAATTCCTTAAACCTGGAGATTATTGACCCATGGAATGGGTACCATGCAGTATGACTAAAAAGGGTCTGAATTTGCTCACCGAACCTCACCAATGCTATCAGTTCGAAGTGTCCAGCCTTATGCCTCACCCAGCTCTGGGTGTAGATGTGGTAAATCCAGGTTTCATCACAAGCCCTGAATCAATTATTTAAGAATTGCTGTCTCTTTCACTGTCATTGTGTTTTGTTTTTGTAATTTAGTTTGATAATGGGATTTATCGGATTTTCACTGCTGCGTTCATGCCGCTGTACAAACGCTTGATTCTCCTACAGAGAAATATAAATCCACGGGTTTTAAGATTCTTACTAGTCAGGTATATTCCTAGGCGTTGAATATGTGGTGTTGAGTCCATGTCGTTGAACAAGGAGTAGGTCTTGACTATTACATATTTGGCTTATGGAACGGTATCTGTGCTATTTTCAATCTCTGGTTTTATGCAGCACCCCAACTCACCTTTGCCCTTAAGCAAGCATAAGTTGGTTTTCTAAATTTGAGTCCCTCTTCTGTTTTGTAATTCAGTTCATGTGTAGCCAAGTTTACATTCCGTGTATTAGTGATATCTTATGATGTTTCATTTTCTGTGTGACTTATTTCACTTAGAATCACTGTAGCTGAATCCACTCATTATGCCGTGATGGGCCTGATGACATAGATTTCATTGCTGAGTGATATTCCATTGTACGTACGAACCACAACTTCTTTATCCATTTTTCACATTCTGGGATATTTAACTTGTACCGTAGATGAGGTTCTTGTAAACAGAGCCGTCCGAAAATTTGGGGTGGCTGTGTGTTTTTGATTTTAATTTCCCTAAGCTATAGGACCATAACTGGAAGTGCCGTAGGCTCCGTTGCTTTGTTTTTTAGGTGTTTCAGGAAACACCATACACTTCTCCAGGGTGGCTGTTGGCAATTTACATCCCGCCCATCAGCATAACAAGGCTCCCTGTTCTCCATGGCCTGTGCTGTCTTACTGGATATTACACTTTTTTTAGATGGCCCTTTTGACCAGGGGGCTGTGAGACTTCATTGTAGTGCATAATTCTTTAACATGCTTGCATGGTTGGCCAAAAAGGGCATATGCGTTTTTTCCTGAATATATTCAGGAAAAAACGCATACGCCCTTTTTGGCCAAGTGCATCATTGTCGACGTTCTGCCTCTTTTCCTATGCTTCAAATGCAATTCCAGTCTACCCCCGAAATCGTTTTCTTGCAATTCTGCCCACTTACAAGTCCTCTTCGCAGCCTTCCTTCAATATATTTTTGGACGATAGCTGTCATTTATAACTCTGCAGGTTTGTGAATTACAGTGCCCCTGAGCTCCTTTCTTCAACTCGCTTTCTTGTGAGCTGGCCGCAAACACACATGATTGCTTCAGGCCCTAATCTGGTTCCGGCACGGCATGCTGAGCCTGTGGTTAATTCCTCTTCCTGGTGGGAAATGAGCGTTAAATTTGCCCGTGCAGACACCTTCACACGAGTCGTCATGGTGCCCCTTTGCCCCGGTTATCTCTATGGAGGTTGGACTTGGAGGGCCTCCTCACTCAAGGTCAGTGTGCCCACGGAGCCAACCCTGCAACTTCAGGGCATGTTTGGTGGTTAGGATCACCACGTGGGGTCCTTTTCCCTTAGGAGGGAGGTGGCCTTTTGGGCTGCTGATTTCCAGGTTTTCGGATACTGCCAGTATCTTGGCCAGATGTGGCAGTGGGCCAATCCCCTTGGTGACCGTAGTTTATCCTACCTGGATCGCATTCTTGCATTGTTCCATTTCAAGTGGTCCCAGGTTTTGCACTAATACTCCAATGGCGATTCACCGTTCACCAGGAATGTAAAGGTCAAAGGGTTTAGCTAAATTAGGGAGTTCCTGTGCAAGGGTCTGAATTGACTGCTCTTTCCATTCTTGAAAGGCCACTTCTGCATTCTATTCAAAAGGATCATCACCTTTTCCTTTCAGTGTTTCATATAGAGGCCGAGCTAGCAGACTGTAGTTAGGGATCCAGAAGCAGCAAACCCTGGCCTCCCCAGGAACCCCTAAGCTGTCTTCTAGTTTTAGAAATGGGTAAGGCTGTAAATTGTTTCTTCCCTTTCCTGGGATGGGCTTCTCCGACCTTCTGTGAGAATGAAGCCCAGGCAGGTCACCGTAGTCTGTGATATTTGAGCTTTTTCTTGGACAACTTGTATCCTTTATTGGCTTCGTAGTTCAGAGGTCTCCTTAGTAGGGCTGGCGATCAGAATGTCGTCTGCATATTGAAGGAGTGTTTCCTTTTCCAGAGGTAGAACTTTTAGGTCTTTAGCTGAGCTTTCCCCAAAGATGGTGTGGGAATTTTTGAACCCTTGGGACAACACGGCCCGGAAGTATTGTTTTAGTTGTATGTTGAGTCCTGCCACTCACAAGCCAAAATTTCTTGTGACTCTGGGACTAATAGAATACAAAAGAAGGCATCATTAAAGACTAATACAGAATACCATGTCCTGGTGGTTGGTAGAATGACCAGCAGGGTGTAGGGTTTAGGAACTACTGGAGGTATATCCTCAGTGGCTTAACTGACTGTCCTGACATCCTTTACCAGGACTCCAGCAGCCCATGGGGCTCTCGAGGTCAGGCCAATCCCAGGATATGGAGCTCACCTGGGCAGGTACCCCACCCCCACCCCAGCCCATGGGGCTCTCGTGTTCAGGCCCCTCCCAGGATATGGGGTTCCCTGGGCAGGTTCCCCTGCAGCCCATGGGGCTCTGGTGGTCAGGCCCCTCCCTGGATACAGAGCTACCCTTGCAGGTACCATGGCAGGGCTGGGAACACAGGAACCGTGCATATCGCCCTCATTGCAGAGCACTCCCAGCTCACCTGTCACTCAGATCTGACACAGAGCACCTCAGAGCAGGACTTGAACTAACAAACAGCAGCTCCGACAGGTCTGTGACCCTGGGCATCACTCTGTGTGGCCTCCCTCCACCTGGTCTTCCAGAGACTTCCACTGCACCCGGGGCACCAGGCCTCTGTCTCCACCCACCAGCCACCCCTCCTCTCCCTGACTCCTGGGTTCCTCTCATTAGGAGAGGGTTTTCTTGAAGTTGTCTCCCACTCATGGGCCAGATAATATAATTAGAAAACAAGCCAGAGCTGTAGCCCCTTGTCTATCCTGACTCTCAGGAGCCCACACCTGTTCCTTGGACCTGGCCGATTCAGCAAGTTCCAGTTTCTGCAACTGTGAGCCCCTGACGGGTGATTATTGGCTGGCCTGGGAAGCCTGACAGTGCCGGCCAGCCCTCCCCAGGTGTGCCTGGGTTCAGATCAATATAAACACCGCTCCAGGCAGCAAGAGCCCCTGCAGCTGTGCCTGACGCCATTTTCTCTGCCCTGTCAGCAGTCTTGGGGCTGGACTGGTGGGAGGGAGTGAGAGGCCACGGCTTTGTGGGTGGCCCAGTGTGAGTGGGGCTCTGCTGGACTTTCTGCAGCAGTTGCCAAGATGCCACCTGCTAAAGAAGAGGATGTGTCACCCATACCTGCCGCTGGAATTTCTCCCTGGGCAGAGGTGAGTGAGGAAGAAAGCAGTGGGGGCCGGGACAGCAGGGGTATCTCAGGCAGGGAAATGGAAAGCTTCCAGAAGAGCACCCAGGGCCAGGACCACCCTGGCTGGCCTGCAGGCACCAAGTCGGCTGGCATGCTGTCGCTCATGTGGCTCCATGGCCCTTCCTCTAGGCTTTCAAGTCCTTGTACATATTCAGGTGTTTTACCTGGGAAGGGTGGGAACATTTCAGCAGCAGCTGGCCTGGGGCTCAGCCCACGTTTACTCACAGATGCCTCGGCACGGTCCCCCAGCTTTGCAATGAGGACGCTTGTTGCGTGGGGCCTGCTGGCTGAATGGGAGATGATTCCCCACCACTGACCAACTTCAGAGTTGCTTACAACTGGAGCAAGTGCCCTGATACGGTTTTCCTCTGTGTAACTGGTGGGTTCTGTTTTTTTTTCTTTTTTTCGTTTTTGGTTCAAGGTAGATTTTATTCCTCTTTTTTGTATTTACAGATATAAGCATGGAAATAATTTATTCATATAAATACATGTATGTGAAGGGAAGAATATTTTCTCTGTTTTACTTTTTGTAATTTGAATTTTATTTTATTTTTTTATACAGCAGGTTCTTTTTGGTTATCTCTTTTATACATATAAATGTATATATGCCAATCCCAATCTCTCAACTCCTCCCACCACCACCCCCCAACAGCTTTCCCCCCTTGGTGTCCATACGTTTGTTGTCTACATCTGTTGCTCTATTTCTGCCTTGCAAAACGGTTCATCTGTAAAATTTGTCTAGGTTCCACATATAGGCATTAATATACAAGATTTGTTTTTCTATTTCTGACTTACTTCACTCTGTATGACAGTCTCTAGATCCATCAACGTCTCTACAAATGACCCAATTTCATTCCTTTTTATGGCTTAGTAATATTCCATTTTATATATGTACCACTTCTTTATGCATTCGTCTGTCTGTGGGCATTTAGGTTGCTTCCATTACCTGGATATTGTAAATAGTGATGCAATGAACATTGCGGTGAATGTCTCTTTTTGATTTATGGTTTTGTCTGGGTATATGCCCAGTAGTGGGATTGCTGTATCATATGGTAATTCTATTCTTAATTTTATAAGAAACTCCATAATGTTCTCCACAGTGACTGTATCAATTTACATTCCCAACAATAGTGGAAGAGGGTTCCTTATCTCCACACCCTTTCCAGCATTTGTTGTTTGTAGATTTTCTGATGATGCCCATTCTAACATGTGTGAGGTGATACACCATGGATGAGTCTATTTCGTTGAGCAAAGAGTAGGTCTTGTCTAGTACATATTTGGCTTATGGAACGGTATGTGTGCTAATTTCAATCTCTGGTTTTATACAGCACCCCAACTCAACATTCCCCTTAAGCAAGCATAAGTTTTTATCTAAATGTGAGACTCTGTTCGGTTTTGTATTTCAGTTTATGTGTAGCCAAGTTTACACTCCCTCTATTAGTGATATCTTATGATACTTATCTTTCTCTGTGTGACGTATTTCTCTTAGAATCATCATATTTAAATCCACTCAATTTGCTGCTACAGGCCTGATGACATTGATTTCATTGCTGAGTGATATTCCGTTGTACGTAAGTAGCACAACTCCTTTATCCATTTTTTTCTTTCTGGGATATTTAATTTGTACTGGACTCGAGTTTCTTGTAAACACAGCAGCCCTAAATTTTGTGCTGGCTGTGTCTTGTTGATTTTAATTTTCCTAAGCTATAGGGCTAAAAGTGGAAGTACCCTAGGCTCTGTAGCTTTGTTTTTCAGATGTTTCAGGATACACCATAAACATCTCCAGAGTGTCTGTTGGCAATTTACATCCCGCCCATCAGCATAACAAGGCTCCCTGTTCTCCATGGCCTGTCCTGTGTTTCTGGTTTTTACACTTTTTTCAGATGGCCCTTTTGACGAATGGGAAATGAGACTTCATTGTAGTGCGGATTTCCATTGCTGGAGTGCTTGGTTGGCCAAAAAGGGCATATGCGTTTTTTCCTGAATATATTCAGGAAAAAATGTTTACGCACTTTTGTCCAAGTGCATCAGTGTCAAAGATCTGCCGCTTTTCACATGCTTTAAATGCAATTCCAATCTACCTCCTGAAATATGATTCCTGCAATTCTGCCTCGTTTTCAAGTCCTCTTTGCAGACTTACTTCAATATATTTTTGCCAATAGCTGTCATTTATATCTCTGCAGGTTTGTGAATTACAGTGCCCGTGATTTCCTTTCTTAACTCGTTTCCTTGAAAGCTGGCCACAGAACCGCAGGTTTGCTTTAGGCCATAATCAGGGTCCGACACGGCACTCTGAGCCTTTGGTTAATTCCTCTTCCTGGTGGGAAATTAGAGTTAAATGTGCCCCTCCGGACACCTGCCTCACTCCCAGCCCCTTGGTTATGTGTGTCCTGTAGTTTGAGGCCACATGTGCTGGGTTCCTCACCTTTGGCTGATGTGGCCCCACTGGTGTGAGGACACTCCTGCCTGGTTCCCATCCCCTTGGTGATGTGGACCCTCCGGTGAGAGTCTGATCCTGGCTGGGTTCCTCACACTTCTGAGAGGTGGGCCCTCTTCTCTGAGGTCACTCCTGCCTGGCTGGCCCACCCCGCCTTGACGACGTCGGCTCTCTCGTGGGAGTTGGTGCCTGCTGCGAGTCTCCTCCCCTTGGTAATGAGGGCCCTCTGGCGTCAGGCCCTAACTCCTGGCCTCCCAAAATTTTCTGATGTGCGCCCTGTGGTGCGAGTACACTACTGCCAGGTTCCCAACACCATGGGAATGTGGGCCTTCTGCTCTGAGGTCCCAACGATGGGTTGCTCAGTTTCATGATGAGGGCCCTCTGGTGTGAGTTCACTCCGGCCTGGATCCCATAGCCTCGTTGCTCCTGGCCACCTGCGGGGAGGTTACAACTGCGGGATTCCTCACCTTTTTTCTTCTATGGGCCCTCTGTTTTGAGACTCCTCCTGCCTGCCTCACTCCCAGCCCCTTGGTGATGTGTGTCCTCTGGTTTGAGGCCACGTGTGCTGGGTCCCTCACCTTTCGATGATGTGGCCCCACTGGTGTGAGGACACTCTTGCCTGGTTCCTATCCCCTTGAAGATGTGGGCTCTCTGGTGAGAGTCTGATCCTGGCTGGGTTCCTCACCCTTCTGTGAGGTGGGCCCTCTGCTGTGAGGTCACTCCTGCCTGGCTGGCACACCCCGCCTGGGCAACATCGGCCCTCTTGTGGCAGTTGGAGCATGCTGGGAGCCTCCTCCCCTCGGTGATGAGGGCCCTCTTGCGTCAGGCCCTAACTGCTGGGTACCCACATTTTCTGATACGTGCTAAGTGGTGCGAGGACACTCCTGCGAGGTTCCCATCCCCATGGGGATGTGGGCCTTCTGCTCTGAGGTCCCAATGGCTGGGTTGCTCACAGTTTCATGATGTGGGCCCTCTGCTGTGAGTTCACTGCAGCCTGGATAACATAGACTCGGTGCTCTGGGCCGCCTGCTGGGAGGTTCCCACTGCAGGATTCCTCACCTTTTTTATTCTATTGGCCCTGTGTTGTGAGGCTACTCATGCCTGCCTCAATCCGAGCCCCTTGGAGATGTGGGTCCTCTGGTTTAGGCCTCATGTGCTGGTTTCCTCACCTTTCTATGATGTGGTCACCCTGGTGTGAAGACAGTCCTGCCTGGTTCTGATCCCCTTGGTGATGTGGGCCCTCTGGTGAGAGTCTTATCCTGGCTGGGTTCCTCACCCTTCTGTGAGGTAGGCCCTCTGCTGTGAGGTCACTCCTGCCTGGCTGTCACACGTCACCTTGTCGACATGGGCCCTCAGTTGGGAGTTGGTGCCTGCTTGGAGTCTCCTCCCCTTGGTAATGAGGGCCCTCTGGCGTCAGACCCTAACTTCTGGGCTCCCAAAATTCTCTGATGTGTGCCCTGAGGTGCGAGTACACTTATGCCATGTTTCCAACCACATAGGAATGTGGGCCTTCTGCTCTGAGGTCCCAAAGCCTGGGTTGCTCACAGTTTCATGATGAGGGCCCTCTGTTTTGAGTTCAGTCAGGTCTGGATCCCATAGCCTCGCTGCTCCTGGCCGCCTGCTGGGAGGTTCCAACTGCGGGATTCCTCACCTTTTTTCTTCTATGGGCCCTCTGTTTTGAGACTCCTCCTGCCTGCCTCACTCCCAGCCCCTTGGTGATGTGTGTCCTCTGGTTTGAGGCCACGTGTGCTGGGTCACTCACATTTCGTTGATGAGGTCCCACTGGTGTGAGGACACTCCAGCCTGGTTCCCATTCTCTTGGTGATGTGGGCCCTCTGGTGAGAGTCTGATCCTCCTTGGGTTCCTCACACTTTTGTGAGGTGGGCCCTCTGCTCTGAGGTCACTCTTGCCTGGCTGGCACACCCCGCATTTGCGACGGCGGCCCACTGGTAGCAGTTGGAGCCTGCTGGGAGCCTCCTCTCCTCGGTGATGAGAGCCCTCTGGTGTCAGGCCCTAACTGCTGGGCTCCCCACATTTTCTGATGTGTGCCCACTGGTGCGATGACACTCCTAGTTGGTTCCCTTCCCCATGGGGATGTGGGCCTTGTGCTCTGAGGTCACAACGGCTGGTTTGCTCACAGTTTCATGATGAGGGCCCTCTGTTGTGAGTTCATCACTGCCTGGATCCCATAGCCTTGGTGCTCTGGGCCGCCTGCTGGGATGTTCCAACTGCTGGATTCCTCACCTTTTTTATACAATGGGCCATGTGTTGTGAGGTTAATCCTGCCTGCCTCGCTCCAAGACCCATGGTGATGTGGGTCCTCTGGTTTGAGGCCACATTTTCTTGTTACCTCAACTTTTGATGATATGGCCCCACGGGTGTGATGACACTCCTGCCTGGTTCACAGCCCCTTGCTGATGTGGGCACTCTGGTGAGAGTCTGATCCTGGCTGGGTTCCTTACCCTTCTGTGAGGTGGGCCCTCTGATGTGAGGTCACTCCTGCCTGGCTGGCTCACGTCGCCTTGATGATGTGGGTCCTCTGTTGGCCACTAAAGCATTCTGGGAGCCTCCTACCCTCTTTAATGAGGGCCCTGGAAAAAACGCATATGCACATTTTGACCAAGTGCATCATTGTCCAGGATCTGCCTCTTCTCCTATGCTTTCAGAGCACTTCCCGTCTACGTCCTGAAATCATATTCCAGGAATACTGCCCCGCTTTCAAGTCCTCCTCGCAGCCTTACTTCAATATATTTTTGTATGATACCTGTCATTAATAACTCTGCAGGTTTGTTAAATACAGTGTCCCTGAGCTCCTTTCTTCAACATGCTTTCTTGTGAGCTGGCCGCAAAACCGCAGGATTGCTTCAGGCCGTAATCTGGTTTCGGCACGGCACGCTGAGCCTTTGGTAAATTCCTCTTTCTGGTGAGAAATGAGCATTCAATTTGCCCGTGGAGACACCTACAGCTAGTCTCTCATTGGTTCTCCCTATTCCTGTTCATCTTGTGCAGAAATTGCAAACTGTGCCAAACAGGAGGTTAAAGGCACTGACTCTCCAAGTGGGTAGAGGGTTAGTAAAGCATCTGGAATGGTGAACCCGAGTACCAGGGAACGAAACCTGAGAGCCATTTAAAATGGTTTCCCAGTCTCACAGTGGACAATACTCTGGGTTTCCCATGCATGTTTTAGCTGAAGGAAGAATTCCTTAAACCTGGAGATTATTGACCCATGGAATGGGTACCATGCAGTATGACTAAAAAGGGTCTGAATTTGCTCACCGAACCTCACCAATGCTATCAGTTCGAAGTGTCCAGCCTTATGCCTCACCCAGCTCTGGGTGTAGATGTGGTAAATCCAGGTTTCATCACGAGCCCTGAATCAATTATTTAAGAATTGCTGTCTCTTTCACTGTCATTGTGTTTTGTTTTTGTAATTTAGTTTGATAATGGGATTTATCGGATTTTCACTGCTGCGTTCATGCCGCTGTACAAACACTTGATTCTCCTACAGAGAAATATAAATCCACGGGTTTTAAGATTCTTACTAGTCAGGTATATTCCTAGGCGTTGAATATGTGGTGTTGAGTCCATGTCGTTGAACAAGGAGTAGGTCTTGACTATTACATATTTGGCTTATGGAACGGTATCTGTGCTATTTTCAATCTCTGGTTTTATGCAGCACCCCAACTCACCTTTGCCCTTAAGCAAGCATAAGTTGGTTTTCTAAATTTGAGTCCCTCTTCTGTTTTGTAATTCAGTTCATGTGTAGCCAAGTTTACATTCCGTGTATTAGTGATATCTTATGATGTTTCATTTTCTGTGTGACTTATTTCACTTAGAATCACTGTAGCTGAATCCACTCATTATGCCGTGATGGGCCTGATGACATAGATTTCATTGCTGAGTGATATTCCATTGTACGTACGAACCACAACTTCTTTATCCATTTTTCACATTCTGGGATATTTAACTTGTACCGTAGATGAGGTTCTTGTAAACAGAGCCGTCCGAAAATTTGGGGTGGCTGTGTGTTTTTGATTTTAATTTCCCTAAGCTATAGGACCATAACTGGAAGTGCCGTAGGCTCCGTTGCTTTGTTTTTTAGGTGTTTCAGGAAACACCATACACTTCTCCAGGGTGGCTGTTGGCAATTTACATCCCTCCCATCAGCATAACAAGGCTCCCTGTTCTCCATGGCCTGTGCTGTCTTTCTGGATTTTACACTTTTTTAGATGGCCCTTTTGACCAGGGGGCTGTGAGACTTCATTGTAGTGCATAATTCTTTAACATGCTTGCATGGTTGGCCAAAAAGGGCGTATGCGTTTTTTCCTGAATATATTCAGGAAAAAACGCATACGCCCTTTTTGGCCAAGTGCATCATTGTCGACGTTCTGCCTCTTTTCCTATGCTTTAAATGCAATTCCAGTCTACCCCCTGAAATCGTTTTCTTGCAATTCTGCCAACTTACAGGTCCTCTTCGCAGCCTTCCTTCAATATATTTTTGGACGATAGCTGTCATTTATAACTCTGCAGGTTTGTGAATTACAGTGCCCCTGAGCTCCTTTCTTCAACTCGCTTTCTTGTGAGCTGGCCGCAAACCTGCAGGATTGCTTCAGCCCCTAATCTGGTTCCGGCACGGCATGCTGAGCCTTTGGTGAATTCCTCTTCCTGGTGGGAAATGAGCGTTAAATTTGCCTGTGCAGACACCTCCAGCTAGTCTCTCATTGATTCCCCCTATTCCTGTTCATCTTGCGCAGATATTGCAAACTGTGCCAAACAGGAGGTTAAAGGCACTGAGTCTCCAAGTGGGGAGAGTGTTAGTAAAGGGTCTGGAATGGTGAACCCGAGTAAAAGGGGACGAAAACTGAGATGCATTTGAAAACGTTTCCCGGTCACATGGTGCACCATACTTGGGTTTTCCATGCATGTTTTAGCTGAAGGAAGAATCCCTCAAACCTGGAGAGTTGGGACCCATGGAATGGGTACCATGCAGTATGACTTCAAAGGGTCTGCACTTGCTCATCGAACCTCACCAATGCTATCAGCCCGAAGTGTCCAACCTTATGTCTCACTCAGCTCTGGGTGTAGATGTGGTAAATCCAGGTTGCATCACAAGCCCTGAATGAATTATTTAAAAATTGCTCTCTATTTCACTGTCATTGTGTTTTGTTTCTGTAATTCATTTTGATAATGGGATTTATCGGATTTTCTCTGCTGCATTCTTGCAGCTGTACACACGCTTGATTCTCTTATGGAGACATATAAATCCATGGGTTTGAAGATTCTGATCAGTCAGGTGTATTCCTAGGCTTTGAATATGGGGTGTTTAGTCCATTTCGTTGAGCAAGGGGTAGGTCTTGAGTATTATATATTTGGCTTATGGAAAGGTATCTGTGCTAATTTCTATCTCTGGTTTTATGCAGCACCCCAACTCACCTGTCCCCTTAAGCAAGCATAAGTTGGTTTTCTAAATTTGAGACCCTGTTCTGTTTTGTAATTCAGTTCATGTGTAGCCAAGTTTACATTCCTTGTATTAGAGATATCTTATGATGTTTCATTTTCTGTGTGACTTATTTCACTTAGAATCATCGTACCTGAATCCACTCATTATGCCGCAATGGGCCTGATGACATAGATTTCATTGGTGAGTGATATTCCATTGTACGTAAGTACCACAATTTCTTTATCCATTTTTTGCTTTCTGGGATATTTAACTTGTACCGTAGACGAGGTTCTTGTAAACAGAGCCGTCCGAAACTTTGGGGTGGCTGTGTGTTTTTGATTTTAATTTCCCTAAGCTATAGGACCATAAGTGGAAGTGCCATAGGCTGTGTTGCTTTGTTTCCTACGTGTTTCTGGAAACACCATACACTTCTCCAGAGTGGTTGTTGGCAATTTACATCCCGCCCATCAGCATGACAAGGCTCCCTCTTCTCCATGGTCTGTGCTGCCTTTCTGGATTTTACACTTTTTTCAGATGGCCCTTTTGACCGGGGGGCAGTGAGACTTCATTGTAGTGCAGATTTCCTTTACACGCTTGCTTGGTTGTCCAAAAAGGGCGTATGCGTTTTTTCCTGAATATATTCAGGAAAAAACGCATACGCCCTTTTTGGCCAAGTGCATCATTGTCGTCGTTCTGCCTCTTTTCCTATGCTTTAAATGCAATTCCAGTCTACCCCCTGAAATCGTTTTCCTGAAATTCTGCCCCACTTTCAAGTCCTCTTCGCAGCCTTCCTTCAATATATTTTTAGACCATAGCTGTCATTTATAACTCTGCAGGTTTGTGAATTACAGTGCCCCTGAGCTCCTTTCTTCAACTCGCTTTCTTGTGAGTTGGCCGCAAACCCGCAGGAATGCTTCAGGCCCTAATCTGGTTCCAGCACGGCATGCTGAGCCTGTGGTTAATTCCTCTTCCTGGTGGGAAATGAGCGTTAAATTTGCCCGTGCAGACACCTTCACACGAGTCGTCATGGTGCCCCTTTGCCCCGGTTATCTCTATGGAGGTTGGAGTTGGAGGGCCTCCTCACTCAAGGTCAGTGTGCCCACGGAGCCAACCCTGCAACTTCAGGGCATGTTTGGTGGTTAGGATCACCACGTGGGGTCCTTTTCCCTTAGGAGGGAGGTGGCCTTTTGGGCTGCTGATTTCCAGGTTTTCGGATACTGCCAGTATCTTGGCCAGATGTGGCGGTGGGCCAATCCCCTTGGTGACCGTAGTTTATCCTACCTGGATCGCATTCTTGCATTGTTCCATTTCAAGTGGTCCCAGGTTTTGCACTAATACTCCAATGGCGATTCACCGTTCACCAGGAATGTAAAGGTCAAAGGGTTTAGCTAAATTAGGGAGTTCCTGTGCAAGGGTCTGAATTGACTGCTCTTTCCATTCTTGAAAGGCCACTTCTGCATTCTATTCAAAAGGATCATCACCTTTTCCTTTCAGTGTTTCATATAGAGGCCGAGCTAGCAGACTGTAGTTAGGGATCCAGAAGCAGCAAACCCTGGCCTCCCCAGGAACCCCTAAGCTGTCTTCTAGTTTTAGAAATGGGTAAGGCTGTAAATTGTTTCTTCCCTTTCCTGGGATGGGCTTCTCCGACCTTCTGTGAGAATGAAGCCCAGGCAGGTCACCGTAGTCTGTGATATTTGAGCTTTTTCTTGGACAACTTGTATCCTTTATTGGCTTGGTAGTTCAGAGGTCTCCTTAGTAGGGCTGGCGATCAGAATGTCGTCTGCATATTGAAGGAGTGTTTCCTTTTCCAGAGGTAGAACTTTTAGTTCTTTAGCTGAGCTTTCCCCAAAGATGGTGTGGGAATTTTTGAACCCTTGGGACAACACGGCCCGGAAGTATTGTTTTAGTTGTATGTTGAGTCCTGCCACTCACAAGCCAAAATTTCTTGTGACTCTGGGACTAATAGAATACAAAAGAAGGCATCATTGAAGACTAATACAGAATACCATGTCCTGGTGGTTGGTAGAATGACCAGCAGGGTGTAGGGTTTAGGAACTACTGGAGGTATATCCTCAGTGGCTTAACTGACTGTCCTGACATCCTTTACCAGGACTCCAGCAGCCCATGGGGCTCTCGAGGTCAGGCCAATCCCAGGATATGGAGCTCACCTGGGCAGGTACCCCACCCCCACCCCAGCCCATGGGGCTCTCGTGTTCAGGCCCCTCCCAGGATATGGGGTTCCCTGGGGAGGTTCCCCTGCAGCCCATGGGGCTCTCGTGGTCAGGCCCCTCCCTGGATACAGAGCTACCCTTGCAGGTACCATGGCAGGGCTGGGAACACAGGAACCGTGCATATCGCCCTCATTGCAGAGCACTCCCAGCTCACCTGTCACTCAGATCTGACACAGAGCACCTCAGAGCAGGACTTGAACTAACAAACAGCAGCTCCGACAGGTCTGTGACCCTGGGCATCACTCTGTGTGGCCTCCCTCCACCTGGTCTTCCAGAGACTTCCACTGCACCCGGGGCACCAGGCCTCTGTCTCCACCCACCAGCCACCCCTCCTCTCCCTGACTCCTGGGTTCCTCTCATTAGGAGAGGGTTTTCTTGAAGTTGTCTCCCACTCATGGGCCAGATAATATAATTAGAAAACAAGCCAGAGCTGCAGCCCCTTGTCTATCCTGACTCTCAGGAGCCCACACCTGTTCCTTGGACCTGGCCGATTCAGCAAGTTCCAGTTTCTGCAACTGTGAGCCCCTGAGGGGTGATTATTGGCTGGCCTGGGAAGCCCGACCGTGCCGGCCAGCCCTCCCCAGGTGTGCCTGGGTTCAGATCAATATAAACACCGCTCCAGGCAGCAAGAGCCCCTGCAGCTGTGCCTGACGCCATTTTCTCTGCCCTGTCAGCAGTCTTGGGGCTGGACTGGTGGGAGGGAGTGAGAGGCCACGGCTTTGTGGGTGGCCCAGTGTGAGTGGGGCTCTGCTGGACTTTCTGCAGCAGTTGCCAAGATGCCACCTGCTAAAGAAGAGGATGTGTCACCCATACCTGCCGCTGGAATTTCTCCCTGGGCAGAGGTGAGTGAGGAAGAAAGCAGTGGGGGCCGGGACAGCAGGGGTATCTCAGGCAGGGAAATGGAAAGCTTCCAGAAGAGCACCCAGGGCCAGGACCACCCTGGCTGGCCTGCAGGCACCAAGTCGGCTGGCATGCTGTCGCTCATGTGGCTCCATGGCCCTTCCTCTAGGCTTTCAAGTCCTTGTACATATTCAGGTGTTTTACCTGGGAAGGGTGGGAACATTTCAGCAGCAGCTGGCCTGGGGCTCAGCCCACGTTTACTCACAGATGCCTCGGCACGGTCCCCCAGCTTTGCAATGAGGACGCTTGTTGCGTGGGGCCTGCTGGCTGAATGGGAGATGATTCCCCACCACTGACCAACTTCAGAATTGCTTACAACTGGAGCAAGTGCCCTGATACGGTTTTCCTCTGTGTAACTGGTGGGTTCTGTTTTTTTTTCTTTTTTTCGTTTTTGGTTCAAGGTAGATTTTATTCCTCTTTTTTGTATTTACAGATATAAGCATGGAAATAATTTATTCATATAAATACATGTATGTGAAGGGAAGAATATTTTCTCTGTTTTACTTTTTGTAATTTGAATTTTATTATTTTTTTATACAGCAGGTTCTTTTTGGTTATCTCTTTTATACATATAAATGTATATATGCCAATCCCAATCTCTCAACTCCTCCCACCACCACCCCCCAACAGCTTTCCCCCCTTGGTGTCCATACGTTTGTTGTCTACATCTGTTGCTCTATTTCTGCCTTGCAAAACGGTTCATCTGTAAAATTTGTCTAGGTTCCACATATAGGCATTAATATACAAGATTTGTTTTTCTATTTCTGACTTACTTCACTCTGTATGACAGTCTCTAGATCCATCAACGTCTCTACAAATGACCCAATTTCATTCCTTTTTATGGCTTAGTAATATTCCATTTTATATATGTACCACTTCTTTATGCATTCGTCTGTCTGTGGGCATTTAGGTTGCTTCCATTACCTGGATATTGTAAATAGTGATGCAATGAACATTGCGGTGAATGTCTCTTTTTGATTTATGGTTTTGTCTGGGTATATGCCCAGTAGTGGGATTGCTGTATCATATGGTAATTCTATTCTTAATTTTATAAGAAACTCCATAATGTTCTCCACAGTGACTGTATCAATTTACATTCCCAACAATAGTGGAAGAGGGTTCCTTATCTCCACACCCTTTCCAGCATTTGTTGTTTGTAGATTTTCTGATGATGCCCATTCTAACATGTGTGAGGTGATACACCATGGATGAGTCTATTTCGTTGAGCAAAGAGTAGGTCTTGTCTAGTACATATTTGGCTTATGGAACGGTATGTGTGCTAATTTCAATCTCTGGTTTTATACAGCACCCCAACTCAACATTCCCCTTAAGCAAGCATAAGTTTTTATCTAAATGTGAGACTCTGTTCGGTTTTGTATTTCAGTTTATGTGTAGCCAAGTTTACACTCCCTCTATTAGTGATATCTTATGATACTTATCTTTCTCTGTGTGACGTATTTCTCTTAGAATCATCATATTTAAATCCACTCAATTTGCTGCTACAGGCCTGATGACATTGATTTCATTGCTGAGTGATATTCCGTTGTACGTAAGTAGCACAACTCCTTTATCCATTTTTTTCTTTCTGGGATATTTAATTTGTACTGGACTCGAGTTTCTTGTAAACACAGCAGCCCTAAATTTTGTGCTGGCTGTGTCTTGTTGATTTTAATTTTCCTAAGCTATAGGGCTAAAAGTGGAAGTACCCTAGGCTCTGTAGCTTTGTTTTTCAGATGTTTCAGGATACACCATAAACATCTCCAGAGTGTCTGTTGGCAATTTACATCCCGCCCATCAGCATAACAAGGCTCCCTGTTCTCCATGGCCTGTCCTGTGTTTCTGGTTTTTACACTTTTTTCAGATGGCCCTTTTGACGAATGGGAAATGGGACTTCATTGTAGTGCGGATTTCCATTGCTGGAGTGCTTGGTTGGCCAAAAAGGGCATATGCGATTTTTCCTGAATATATTCAGGAAAAAATGTTTACGCACTTTTGTCCAAGTGCATCACTGTCAAAGATCTGCCGCTTTTCACATGCTTTAAATGCAATTCCAGTCTACCTCCTGAAATATGATTCCTGCAATTCTGCCTCGTTTTCAAGTCCTCTTTGCAGACTTACTTCAATATATTTTTGCCAATAGCTGTCATTTATATCTCTGCAGGTTTGTGAATTACAGTGCCCGTGATTTCCTTTCTTAACTCGTTTCCTTGAAAGCTGGCCACAGAACCGCAGGTTTGCTTTAGGCCATAATCAGGGTCCGACACGGCACTCTGAGCCTTTGGTTAATTCCTCTTCCTGGTGGGAAATTAGAGTTAAATGTGCCCCTCCAGACACCTGCCTCACTCCCAGCCCCTTGGTTATGTGTGTCCTGTAGTTTGAGGCCACATGTGCTGGGTTCCTCACCTTTGGCTGATGTGGCCCCACTGGTGTGAGGACACTCCTGCCTGGTTCCCATCCCCTTGGTGATGTGGACCCTCCGGTGAGAGTCTGATCCGGGCTGGGTTCCTCACACTTCTGTGAGGTGGGCCCTCTTCTCTGAGGTCACTCCTGCCTGGCTGGCCCACCCCGCCTTGACGACGTCGGCTCTCTCGTGGGAGTTGGTGCCTGCTGCGAGTCTCCTCCCCTTGGTAATGAGGGCCCTCTGGCGTCAGGCCCTAACTCCTGGCATCCCAAAATTTTCTGATGTGCGCCCTGTGGTGCGAGTACACTACTGCCAGGTTCCCAACACCATGGGAATGTGGGCCTTCTGCTCTGAGGTCCCAACGATGGGTTGCTCAGTTTCATGATGAGGGCCCTCTGGTGTGAGTTCACTCCGGCCTGGATCCCATAGCCTCGTTGCTCCTGGCCACCTGCGGGGAGGTTACAACTGCGGGATTCCTCACCTTTTTTCTTCTATGGGCCCTCTGTTTTGAGACTCCTCCTGCCTGCCTCACTCCCAGCCCCTTGGTGATGTGTGTCCTCTGGTTTGAGGCCACGTGTGCTGGGTCCCTCACCTTTCGATGATGTGGCCCCACTGGTGTGAGGACACTCTTGCCTGGTTCCTATCCCCTTGAAGATGTGGGCTCTCTGGTGAGAGTCTGATCCTGGCTGGGTTCCTCACCCTTCTGTGAGGTGGGCCCTCTGCTGTGAGGTCACTCCTGCCTGGCTGGCACACCCCGCCTGGGCAACATCGGCCCTCTTGTGGCAGTTGGAGCATGCTGGGAGCCTCCTCCCCTCGGTGATGAGGGCCCTCTTGCGTCAGGCCCTAACTGCTGGGTACCCACATTTTCTGATACGTGCTAAGTGGTGCGAGGACACTCCTGCGAGGTTCCCATCCCCATGGGGATGTGGGCCTTCTGCTCTGAGGTCCCAATGGCTGGGTTGCTCACAGTTTCATGATGTGGGCCCTCTGCTGTGAGTTCACTGCAGCCTGGATCACATAGACTCGGTGCTCTGGGCCGCCTGCTGGGAGGTTCCCACTGCAGGATTCCTCACCTTTTTTATTCTATTGGCCCTGTGTTGTGAGGCTACTCATGCCTGCCTCAATCCGAGCCCCTTGGAGATGTGGGTCCTCTGGTTTAGGCCTCATGTGCTGGTTTCCTCACCTTTCTATGATGTGGTCACCCTGGTGTGAAGACAGTCCTGCCTGGTTCTGATCCCCTTGGTGATGTGGGCCCTCTGGTGAGAGTCTTATCCTGGCTGGGTTCCTCACCCTTCTGTGAGGTAGGCCCTCTGCTGTGAGGTCACTCCTGCCTGGCTGTCACACGTCACCTTGTCGACATGGGCCCTCAGTTGGGAGTTGGTGCCTGCTTGGAGTCTCCTCCCCTTGGTAATGAGGGCCCTCTGGCGTCAGACTCTAACTTCTGGGCTCCCAAAATTCTCTGATGTGTGCCCTGAGGTGCGAGTACACTTATGCCATGTTTCCAACCACATAGGAATGTGGGCCTTCTGCTCTGAGGTCCCAAAGCCTGGGTTGCTCACAGTTTCATGATGAGGGCCCTCTGTTTTGAGTTCAGTCAGGTCTGGATCCCATAGCCTCGCTGCTCCTGGCCGCCTGCTGGGAGGTTCCAACTGCGGGATTCCTCACCTTTTTTCTTCTATGGGCCCTCTGTTTTGAGACTCCTCCTGCCTGCCTCACTCCCAGCCCCTTGGTGATGTGTGTCCTCTGGTTTGAGGCCACGTGTGCTGGGTCACTCACATTTCGTTGATGAGGTCCCACTGGTGTGAGGACACTCCAGCCTGGTTCCCATTCTCTTGGTGATGTGGGCCCTCTGGTGAGAGTCTGATCCTCCTTGGGTTCCTCACACTTTTGTGAGGTGGGCCCTCTGCTCTGAGGTCACTCTTG
Source organism: Delphinapterus leucas (assembly GCF_059928025.1). Lineage (NCBI taxonomy): Eukaryota > Metazoa > Chordata > Mammalia > Artiodactyla > Monodontidae > Delphinapterus > Delphinapterus leucas. The sequence continues at coordinate 2,154,096 of NW_028322256.1, read as the reverse complement.
CCTGGCTGGCACACCCCGCATTTGCGACGGCGGCCCACTGGTAGCAGTTGGAGCCTGCTGGGAGCCTCCTCTCCTCGGTGATGAGAGCCCTCTGGTGTCAGGCCCTAACTGCTGGGCTCCCCACATTTTCTGATGTGTGCCCACTGGTGCGATGACACTCCTACTTGGTTCCCTTCCCCATGGGGATGTGGGCCTTGTGCTCTGAGGTCACAACGGCTGGTTTGCTCACAGTTTCATGATGAGGGCCCTCTGTTGTGAGTTCATCACTGCCTGGATCCCATAGCCTCGGTGCTCTGGGCCGCCTGCTGGGATGTTCCAACTGCTGGATTCCTCACCTTTTTTATACAATGGGCCATGTGTTGTGAGGTTAATCCTGCCTGCCTCGCTCTGAGACCCATGGTGATGTGGGTCCTCTGGTTTGAGGCCACATTTTCTTGTTACCTCAACTTTTGATGATATGGCCCCACGGGTGTGATGACACTCCTGCCTGGTTCACAGCCCCTTGCTGATGTGGGCACACTGGTGAGAGTCTGATCCTGGCTGGGTTCCTTACCCTTCTGTGAGGTGGGCCCTCTGGTGTGAGGTCACTCCTGCCTGGCTGGCTCACGTCACCTTGATGATGTGGGTCCTCTGTTGGCCACTGAAGCATTCTGGGAGCCTCCTACCCTCTTTAATGAGGGCCCTGGAAAAAACGCATATGCACATTTTGACCAAGTGCATCATTGTCCAGGATCTGCCTCTTCTCCTATGCTTTCAGAGCACTTCCCGTCTACGTCCTGAAATCATATTCCAGGAATACTGCCCCGCTTTCAAGTCCTCCTCGCAGCCTTACTTCAATATATTTTTGTATGATACCTGTCATTAATAACTCTGCAGGTTTGTTAAATACAGTGTCCCTGAGCTCCTTTCTTCAACATGCTTTCTTGTGAGCTGGCCGCAAAACCGCAGGATTGCTTCAGGCCGTAATCTGGTTTCGGCACGGCACGCTGAGCCTTTGGTAAATTCCTCTTTCTGGTGAGAAATGAGCATTCAATTTGCCCGTGGAGACACCTACAGCTAGTCTCTCATTGGTTCTCCCTATTCCTGTTCATCTTGTGCAGAAATTGCAAACTGTGCCAAACAGGAGGTTAAAGGCACTGACTCTCCAAGTGGGTAGAGGGTTAGTAAAGCATCTGGAATGGTGAACCCGAGTACCAGGGAACGAAACCTGAGAGCCATTTAAAATGGTTTCCCAGTCTCACAGTGGACAATACTCTGGGTTTCCCATGCATGTTTTAGCTGAAGGAAGAATCCCTTAAACCTGGAGAGTTGGGACACATAGAATGGGTACCATGCAGTATGACTTCAAAGGGTCTGCGTTTGCTCACCGAACCTCACCAATGCTATCAGCCCGAAGTGCCCAGCCTTATGTCTCACCCAGCTCTGGTTGTACATGTGGTGAATCCAGGTTGCATCACAAGCCCTGAATCAATTATTTAAGAAATGCTCTCTATTTCACTGTCATTGTGTTTTGTTTTTGAAATTTATTTTGATAATGGGATTTATCGTATTTTTACTGCTGCGTTTAGGCCGATGTACAGACATTTGATTTCCTTATGGAGACATATAAATCCATGGGTTTTAAGATTCTTACTTGTCAGGTATATTCCCAGGCGTTGAATATGGGGTGTTGAGTCTATTTGGCTGAGCAAGGAGTAGGTCTTGTCTATTATATATTTGGCTTATGGAACGGTATCTGTGCTAATTTCAATCTCTGTTTTTATGCAGCACCCCAACTCACCTTTCCCCATAAGCAAGCATAAGTTGGTTGTCTCAATTTGAGACCCTTTTCTGTTTTGTAATTCAGTTCATGTGTAGCCAAGTTTATATTCCGTGTATTAGTCATATCTTATGATGTTTCTTTTTCTGTGTGACTTATTTCTCGTAGAATCATCGTACCTGAATCCACTCATTATGGCGCTACGGGCCTGATGACGTAGATTTCATTGCTGTGTGATATTCCATTGTACGTACGTAGCACTACTTCTTTATCCATTTTTTGCTTTCTCGGATATTTAACTTGTACCGTAGACGAGGTTCCTGTAAACGGAGCCGTCCCAAACTTTGGGGGGGCTGTGTGTTTTTGATTTTAATTTCCCTAAGCTATAGATCCATAAGTGGAAGTGCCATAGGCTGTGTTGTTTTGTTTCCTACGTGTTTCAGGAAACACTATACACTTCTCCAGAGTGGCTGTTGGCAATTTACATCCCGCCCATCAGCATAACAAGGCTCCCTGTTCTCCATGGCCTGTGCTGTCTTTCTGGATTTTACACTTTTTTCAGATGGCCCTTTTGACCTGGGGGCAGTGAGACTTCTTTGTAGTGCAGATTTCTTTAACATGCTGGCTTGGTTGGCCTAAAAGGGCGTATGCGTTTTTTCCTGAATATATTCAGGAAAAAACGCATACGCCCTTTTTGGCCAAGTGCATCATTGTCCACGTTCTGCCTCTTTTCCTATGCTTTAAATGCAATTCCAGTCTACCCCCTGAAATCGTTTTCCTGCAATTCTGCCCCGCTTTCCAGTCCTCTTCGCAGCCTTCCTTCAATATATTTTTGGACGATAGCTGTCATTTATAACTCTGCAGGTTTGTGAATTACAGTGCCCCTGAGCTCCTTTCTTCAACTCGCTTTCTTGTGAGCTGGCCGCAAACCCGCAGGAATGCTTCAGGCCCTAATCTGGTTCCGGCACGGCATGCTGAGCCTTTGGTTAATTCCTCTTCCTGGTGGGAAATGAGCGTTCCATTTGCCCGTCCAGACACCTACAGCTAGTCTCTCATTGGTTCTCCCTATTCCTGTTCATCTTGCGCAGAAATTCCAAACTGTGCCAAACAGGAGGTTAAAGGCACTGACTCTCCAAGTGGGGAGAGTGTTAGTAAACGGTCTGGAATGGTGAACCCGAGTAAAAGGGGACGAAAACTGAGATGCATTTGAAAACGTTTCCCGGTCACACAGTGCACTGTACTGTGGGTTTCCCATGCATGTTTTAGCTGAAGGAAGAATCCCTTAAACCTGGAGAGTTGGGACCCATGGAATGGGTACCATGCAGTATGACTTCAAAGGGTCTGCATTTGCTCATCGAACCTCACCAATGCTATCAGCCCGAAGTGTCCAGCCTTATGTCTCACTCAGCTCTGGGTGTAGATGTGGTAAATCCAGGTTGCATCACAAGCCCTGAATGAATTATTTAAGAATTGCTCTCTATTTCACTGTCATTGTGTTTGTTTTTGTAATTCATTTTGATAATGGGTTTTATCGGATTTTCTCTGCTGCATTCATGCCGCTGTACACACACTTGAGTCTCTTATGGAGACATATAAATCCATGGGTTTGAAGGTTCTTACTAGTCATGTGTAATCCTAGGCGTTGAATATGGGGTGTTTAGTCCATTTCGTTGAGCAAGGGCTAGGTCTTGACTATTACATATTTGTCTTATGGAAAGGTATCTGTGCTAATTTCTATCTCTGGTTTTATGCAGCACCCCAACTCACCTTTCCCCTTAAGCAAGAATAAGTTGGTTTTCTAAATTTGAGACCCTGTTCTGTTTTGTAATTCAGTTCATGTGTAGCCAAGTTTACATTCCGTGTATTAGTGATATCTTATGATGTTTCATTTTCTGTGTGACTTATTTCACTTAGAATCATCGTACCTGAATCCACTCATTATGCCGCGACGGGCCTGATGACATAGATTTCATTGGTGAGTGATATTCCTTTGTACGTACGTACCACACTTCTTTATCCATTTTTCGCTTTCTGGGATATTTAACTTGTACCGTAGACGAGGTTCTTGTAAACAGAAACTTTGCGGTGGCTTTGTGTTTTTGATTTTAATTTCCCTAAGCTATAGGAAAATAAGTGGTAATGCCGTAGGCTCCGTTGCTTTGTTTTTTAGGTTTTTGAGGAAACACCATACACATCTCCAGAGTGGCTGTTGGCAATTTACATCCCGCCGATCAGCATAACAAGGCTCCCTGTTCTCCAAGGCCTGTGCTGCCTTTCTGGATTTTACACTTTTTTCAGATGGCCCTTTTGAACGGGGGGCAGTGAGACTTCATTGTAGTGCAGATTTCTTTAACATGCTTGCTTGGTTGGCCAAAAAGGGCGTATGCGTTTTTTCCTGAATATATTCAGGAAAAAACGCATACGCCCTTTTTGGCCAAGTGCATCATTGTCGACGTTCTGCCTCTTTTCCTATGCTTTAAATACAATTCCAGTCTACCCCCTGAAATCGTTTTCTTGCAATTCTGCCCCGCTTTCAAGTCCTCTTCGCAGCCTTCCTTCAATATATTTTTGGGTGATAGCTGTCATTTATAACTCTGCAGGTTTGTGAATTACAGTGTCCCTGAGCTCCTTTCTTCAACTCGCTTTCTTGTGAGCTGGCCGCAAACCCGCAGGATTGCTTCAGGCCCTAATCTGGTTCCGGCACGGCATGCTGAGCCTTTGGTTAATTCCTCTTCCTGGTGGGAAATGAGCGTTAAATTTGGCCCTGCAGACACCTTCACACGAGTCTTCATGGTGCCACTTTGCCCCGGTTATCTCTATGGAGGTTGCAGTTGGAGGGCCTCCTCGCTCAAGGTCAGTGTGCCCATGGAGCCAACCCTGCAACTTCAGGGCATGGTTGGGTGTTAGGATCACCACGTGGGGTCCTTATCCCTTAGGAGGGAGGTGGCCTTTTGGGCTGCTGATTTCCAGGTTTTCAGATACTGCCAGTATCTTGGCCAGATGTGGCGGTGGGCCAAGCCCCTTGGTGACCGTAGTTTATCCTACCTGGATCGCATTCTTGCATTGTTCCATCTCAAGTGGTCCCAGGTTTTGCACTAATACTCCAATGGCGATTCACCGTTCACCAGGAATGTAAAGGTCAAAGGGTTTAGCTAAATTAGGGAGTTCCAGGGCAAGGGTCTGAATTGACTGCTCTTTCCATTCTTGAAAGGCCACTTCTGCATTCTATTCAAAAGGATCATCATCTTTTCCTTTCAGTGTTTCACATAGAGGCCCAGCTAGTAGACTGTAGTTAGGGATCCAGAAGCAGCAAACCCTGGCCTCCCCAGGAACCCCTAAGCTGTCTTCTAGTTTCAAAAATGGGTAAGGCTGTAAATTGTTTCTTCCCTTTCCTGGGATGGGCTTCTCCGACCTTCTGTGAGAATGAAGCCCAGGCAGGTCACCGTAGTCTGTGATATTTGAGCTTTTTCTTGGACAACTTGTATCCTTTATTGGCTTGGTAGTGCAGAGGTCTCCTTAGTAGGGCTGGCGATCAGAATGTCGTCTGCATATTGAAGGAATGTTTCCTTTTCCAGAGGTAGAACTTTTAGTTCTTTAGCTGAGCTTTCCCCAAAGATGGTGTGGGAATTTTTGAACCCTTGGGGCAACACGGCCCGGAAGTATTGTTTTAGTTGTATGTTGAGTCCTGCCACTCACAAGCCAAAATTTCTTGTGACTCTGGGACTAATAGAATACAAAAGAAGGCATCATTGAAGACTAATACAGAATACCATGTCCTGGTGGTTGGTAGAATGACCAGCAGGGTGTAGGATTTAGGAACTACTGGAGGTATATCCTCAGTGGCTTCACTGACTGTCCTGACATCCTTTACCAGGACTCCAGCAGCCCATGGGGCTCTCGAGGTCAGGCCAATCCCAGGATATGGAGCTCACCTGGGCAGGTACCCCACCCCCACCCCAGCCCATGGGGCTCTCGTGTTCAGGCCCCTCCCAGGATATGGGGTTCCCTGGGCAGGTTCCCCTGCAGCCCATGGGGCTCTCGTGGTCAGGCCCCTCCCAGGATACAGAGCTACCCTTGCAGGTACCATGGCAGGGCTGGGAACACAGGAACCGTGCATATCGCCCTCATTGCAGAGCACTCCCAGCTCACCTGTCACTCAGATCTGACACAGAGCACCTCAGAGCAGGACTTGAACTAACAAACAGCAGCTCCGACAGGTCTGTGACCCTGGGCATCACTCTGTGTGGCCTCCCTCCACCTGGTCTTCCAGAGACTTCCACTGCACCCGGGGCACCAGGCCTCTGTCTCCACCCACCAGCCACCCCTCCTCTCCCTGACTCCTGGGTTCCTCTCATTAGGAGAGGGTTTTCTTGAAGTTGTCTCCCACTCATGGGCCAGATAATATAATTAGAAAACAAGCCAGAGCTGCAGCCCCTTGTCTATCCTGACTCTCAGGAGCCCACACCTGTTCCTTGGACCTGGCCGATTCAGCAAGTTCCAGTTTCTGCAACTGTGAGCCCCTGAGGGGTGATTATTGGCTGGCCTGGGAAGCCTGACCGTGCCGGCCAGACCTCCCCAGGTGTGCCTGGGTTCAGATCAATATAAACACCGCTCCAGGCAGCAAGAGCCCCTGCAGCTGTGCCTGACGCCATTTTCTCTGCCCTGTCAGCAGTCTTGGGGCTGGACTGGTGGGAGGGAGTGAGAGGCCACGGCTTTGTGGGTGGCCCAGTGTGAGTGGGGCTCTGCTGGACTTTCTGCAGCAGTTGCCAAGATGCCACCTGCTAAAGAAGAGGATGTGTCACCCATACCTGCCGCTGGAATTTCTCCCTGGGCAGAGGTGAGTGAGGAAGAAAGCAGTGGGGGCCGGGACAGCAGGGGTATCTCAGGCAGGGAAATGGAAAGCTTCCAGAAGAGCACCCAGGGCCAGGACCTTCCTGGCTGGCCTGCAGGCACCAAGTCGGCTGGCATGCTGTCACTCATGTGGCTCCATGGCCCTTCCTCTAGGCTTTCAAGTCCTTGTACATATTCAGGTGTTTTACCTGGGAAGGGTGGGAACATTTCAGCAGCAGCTGGCCTGGGGCTCAGCCCACGTTTACTCACAGATGCCTCGGCACGGTCCCCCAGCTTTGCAATGAGGACGCTTGTTGCGTGGGGCCTGCTGGCTGAATGGGAGATGATTCCCCACCACTGACCAACTTCAGAATTGTTTACAACTGGAGCAAGTGCCCTGATACGGTTTTCCTCTGTGTAACTGGTGGGTTCTGTTTTTTTTTCTTTTTTTCGTTTTTGGTTCAAGGTAGATTTTATTCCTCTTTTTTGTATTTACAGATATAAGCATGGAAATAATTTATTCATATAAATACATGTATGTGAAGGGAAGAATATTTTTTCTGTTTTACTTTTTGTAATTTGAATTTTATTTTATTTTTTTATACAGCAGGTTCTTTTTGGTTATCTATTTTATACATATAAATGTATATATGCCAATCCCAATCTCTCAACTCCTCCCACCACCACCCCCCAACAGCTTTCCCCCCTTGGTGTCCATACGTTTGTTGTCTACATCTGTTGCTCTATTTCTGCCTGGCAAAACGGTTCATCTGTACAATTTTTCTAGGTTCCACATATATGCATTAATAGACAAGATTTGTTTTTCTCTTTCTGACTTACTTCACTCTGTATGACAGTCTCTAGATCCATCAACGTCTCTACAAATGACCCAATTTCATTCCTTTTTATGGCTTACTAATATTCCATTTTATATATGTACCACATCTTTATGCATTCGTCTGTCTGTGGGCATTTAGGTTGCTTCCATTACCTGGATATTGTAAATAGTGATGCAATGAACATTGCGGTGAATGTCTCTTTTTCTTTTATGGTTTTGTCTGGGTATATGCCCAGTAGTGGGATTGCTGTATCATATGGTAATTCTATTCTTAGTTTTATAAGAAATTCCATAATGTTCTCCACAGTGACTGTATCAATTTACATTCCCAACAATAGTGGAAGAGGGTTCCTTATCTCCACACCCTTTCCAGCATTTGTTGTTTGTAGATTTTCTGATGATGCCCATTCTAACAGGTGTGAGGTGATACACCATGGATGAGTCTATTTCGTTGAGCAAAGAGTAGGTCTTGTCTAGTACATATTTGGCTTATGGAACGGTATGTGTGCTAATTTCAATCTCTGGTTTTATACAGCACCCCAACTCAACTTTCCCCTTAAGCAAGCATAAGTTTTTATCTAAATGTGAGACTCTGTTCGGTTTTGGAATTCAGTTTATGTGTAGCCAAGTTTACACTCTCTCTATTAGTGATATCTTATGATAATTGTCTTTCTCTGTGTGACCTATTTCTCTTAGAATCATCATACTTAAATCCACTCAATTTGCTGCTACAGGCCTGATGACATTGATTTCATTGCTGAGTGATATTCCGTTGTACGTAAGTAGCACAACTCCTTTATCCATTTTTTTCTTTCTGGGATATTTAATTTGCACTGGACTCAAGGTTCTTGTAAACACAGCAGCCCTAAATTTTGTGTTGGCTGTGTCTTGTTGATTTTAATTTTCCTAAGCTATAGGGCCAAAAGTGGAAGTGCCCTAGGGTCTGTAGCTTTGTTTTTCAGATGTTTCAGGATACACCATAAACATCTCCAGAGTGTCTGTTGGCAATTTACATCCCGCCCATCAGCATAACAAGGCTCCCTGTTCTCCATGGCCTGTCCTGTGTTTCTGGTTTTTACACTTTTTTCAGATGGCCCTTTTGACGAATGGGAAATGAGACTTCATTGTAGTGCGGATTTCCATTTCTCGAGTGCTTGGTTGGCCAAAAAGGGCATATGTGTTTTTTCCTGAATATATTCAGGAAAAAATGTTTACGCACTTTTGTCCAAGTGCATCAGTGTCAAAGATCTGCCGCTTTTCACATGCTTTAAATGCAATTCCAATCTACCTCCTGAAATATGATTCCTGCAATTCTGCCTCGTTTGCAAGTCCTCTTTGCAGACTTACTTCCATATAATTTTGCCAATAGCTGTCATTTATAACACTGCAGGTTTGTGAATTACAGTGCCCGTGATTTCCTTTCTTAACTCGTTTCCTTGAAAACTGGCCACAGAACCGCAGGTTTGCTTCAGGCCGTAATCAGGGTCCGGCACGGCACTCTGAGACTTTGGCTCATTCCACTTCCTGGTGGGAAATTAGAGTTAAATGTGCCCCTCCGGACACCTGCCTCACTCTTAGCCCCTTGGTGATGTGTGTCCTGTGGTTTGAGGCCACATGTGCTGGGTTCCTCACCTTTGGCTGATGTGGCCCCACTGGTGTGAGGACACTCCTGCCTGGTTCCCATCCCCTTGGTGATGTGGGCCCTCCGGTGAGAGTCTGATCCTGGTTGGGTTCCTCACACTTCTGTGAGGTGGGCCCTCTTCTCTGAGGTCACTCCTGCCTTGCTGGCACACCCCGCCTTGGCGACGTCGGCCCTCTGGTGGGATTTGGTGCCTGCTGGGTGTCTCCTCCCCTTGGTAATGAGGGCCCTCTGGCGTCAGACCCTAACTCCTGGGCTCCCAATATTTTCTGATGTGCGCCCTGTGGTTCGAGTACACTCCTGCCAGGTTCCCAACCCCATGGGAATGTGGGCCTTCTGCTCTGAGGTCCCAACCGTGGGTTGCTCAGTTTCATGATGAGGGCCCTCTGCTGTGAGTTCTCTCCGGCCTGGATCCCATAGCCTCGCTGCTCCTGGCCACCTGCTGGGAGGTTCCAACTGCGGGATTCCTCACCTTTTTCCTTCTATGGGCCCTCTGTTTTGAGACTCCTCCTGCCTGCCTCACTCCCAGCCCCTTGGTGATGTGTGTCCTCTGGTTTGAGGCCACGTGTGCTGGGTCCCTCACCTTTCGGTGATGTGGCCCCACTGGTGTGAGGACACTCCTGCCTGGTTCCTATCCCCTTGGTGATGTGGGCCCTCTGGTGAGAGTCTGATCCTGGCTGGGTTCCTCACCCTTCTGTGAGGGGGGCCCTCTGCTGTGAGGTCACTCCTGCCTGGCTGGCACACCCTGCCTTGGCAATGTCGGCCCTCTTGTGGCAGTTGGAGCCTACTGGGAGCCTCCTCCCCTCGGTGATGAGGGCCCTCTGGCGTCAGGCCCTAACTGCTGGGTACCCACATTTTCTGATACGTGCTAAGTTGTGCGAGGACACTCGTGCCATATTCCCAACCCCATGGTGATGTGGGCCTTCTGCTCTGAGGTCCAAACGGCTGGGTTGCTCACAGTTTCATGATGTGGGCCCTCTGCTGTGAGCTCACTGTGGCCTGGATCGCATAGACTCGGTGCTCTGGGCCGCCTGCTGGGAGGTTCGCACTGCAGGATTCCTCAGCTTTTTTATTCTATTCGCCCTGTGTTGTGAGGCTACTCATGCCTGCCTCACTCCGAACCCCTTGGAGATCTGGGTCCTCTGGTTTAGGCCACATGTGCTGGGTTCCTCACCTTTCTATGATGTGGTCACCCTGGTGTGAAGACAGTCCTGCCTGGTTCTGATGCCCTTGGTGATGTGGGCCCTCTGGTGAGAGTCTTATCCTGGCTGGGTTCCTCACCATTTTGTGAGGTAGGCCCTCAGCTGTGAGGTCACTACTGCCTGGCTGTTGCACGTCACCTTGGCGACATGGTCCCTCCGTAGGGAGTTGGTGCCTGCTTGGGGTCTCCTCCCCTTGGTAATGAGGGCCCTCTGGCATCAGGCCCTAATTTCTGGGTTCCCAAAATTCTCTGATGTGCGCCCTGTGGTGCGAGTACACTTCTGCCAAGTTCCCAACCACATGGGAATGTGGGCCTTCTGCTCTAAGGTCCCAACGGCTGGGTTGCTCACAGTTTCATGATGAGGGCCCTCTGTTTTGAGTTCAGTCAGGCCTGGATCCCATAGCCTCGCTGCTCCTGGCCGCCTGCTGGGAGGTTCCAACTGCGGGATTCCTCACCTTTTTTACGCAATGGGCCCTCTGTTTGGAGGCTCCTCCTGCCTGCCTCACTCCCAGCCCCTTGGTGATGTGTGTCCTGTAGTTTGAGGCCACGTGTGCTGGGTCCGTCACGTTTCGGTGATGTGGCCCCACTGGTGTGAGGACACTCCTGCCTGGTTTCCATTCCCTTGGTGATGTGGGCCCTCTGGTGAGAGTCTGATCCTCTTTGGGTTCCTCACACTTTTGTGTGGTTGGCCCTCTGCTCTGAGGTCACTCCTGCCTGGCTGGCACACCCCGCATTGGCGACGTCGGCCCTCTGGTAGCAGTTGGAGCTTGCTGGGAGCCTCCTCTCCTCAGTGATGAGGGCCCTCTGGCGTCCGGCCCTAACTGCTGGGCTCCCCACATTTTCTGTTGTGTGCCCACTGGTGCGATGACACTCCTGCTTGGTTCCCTTCCCCATGGGGATGTGGGCCTTGTGCTCTGAGGTCACAACGGCTGGGTTGCTTACAGTATCACGATGAGGGCCCTCTGTTGTGAGTTCATCACTGCCTGGATCCCATAGCCTCGGTGCTCTGGGCCGCCTGCTGGGATGTTCCAACTGCTGGATTCCTCACCTTTTTATACAATGGGCCATGTGTTTTGAGGTTAATCCTGCCTGCCTCGCTCTGAGACCCATGGTGATGTGGGTCTTCTGGTTTGAGGTCACATGTGCTGGGTACCTCAACTTTCGATGATGTGGCCCCACAGGTGTGAGGACACTCGTGCCTGATTCCCAGCCCCTTGCTTATGTGGGCACTCTGGTGAGAGTCTGATCATGACTGGGTTCCTTACCCTTCTGTGAGGTGGGCGCTCTGATGTGAGGTCACTCCTGCCTGGATGGCTCACGTCGCCTTGGCGACGTAGGCCCTCTGTTGGCCACTGAAGCATGCTGGGAGCCTCCTACCCTCTTTAATGAGGGCCCTGGAAGAAACGCATATGCCCTTTTTGACCAAGTGCATCATTGTCGAAGTTCTGCCTCTTCTCCTATACTTTCAGAGGACTTCCCGTCTACCTCCTGAAATCGTATTCCTGGAATTCTGCCCCGCGTTCAAGTCCTCTTTGCAGACTTACTTCAATATATTTTTGGACGATAGCTGTCATTTATAACTCTGCAGGTTTGTGAATTACAGTGCCCCTGAGCTCCATTCTTCAACTCGCTTTCTTGTGAGCTGGCCGCAAAACCGCAGGATTGCTTCAGGCCCTAATCTGGTTCCGGCACGGCATGTTGAGCCTTTGGCTAATTCCTCTTCCTGATGGGAAATGAGCGTTAAATTTGCTCGTGCAGACACCTACAGCTAATCTCTTATTGGTTCTCCCTATTCCTGTTCATCTTGCGCAGAAATTCCAAACTGTGCCAAACAGGAGGTTAAAGGCACTGACTCTCCGATTGGGGAAAGAGTTAGTAAAGCGTCTGGAATGGTAAAACCGAGTATGAGGGGACGAAAACTGAGATGCCTTTAAAAAGGTTTCGCAGTCACGCGGTGGACCATATTCTGGGTTTCCCATGCGTGTTTTACCTGAAGGAAGAATCCCTTAAACCTGGAGAGGTGGGACCCATGGAATGGGTACCATGCAGTATGACTTCAAAGGGCCTGCATTTTCTCACCGAACCTCACCAATGCTATCAGCCCAAAGTGTCGAACCTTATGTCTCACTCAGCTCTAGGTGTAGATGTGGTAAATCCAGGTTGCATCACAAGACCTGAATGAATTATTTAAGAATTGCTCTCTATTTCACTGTCATTGTGTTTGTTTTTGTAGTTTATTTTGATAATGGGATTTATCGGATTTTCTCTGCTGCATTCATGCAGCTGTACACACACTTGATTCTCTTACGGAGACATATAAATCCATGGGTTTGAAGATTCTTACTAGTCATGTGTAATCCTAGGAGTTGAATATGGTGTGTTTAGTCCATTTCGTTGAGCAAGCTGTAGGTCTTGACTATTACATATTTGGCTTATATAAAGATATGTGTGCTAATTTCTATCTCTGGTTTTATGCAGCACCCCACCTCACCTTTCCCCATAAGCAAGCATAAGTTGGTTTTCTAAATTTGAGACCCTGTTCTGTTTTGTAATTCAGTTCATGTGTAGCCAAGTTTACATTCCGTGTATTAGTGATATCTTATGATGTTTCATTTTCTGTGTGACTTATTTCACTTAGAATCATCGTACCTGGATCCACTCAATATGCCGCGACGGGCCTGATGACATAGATTTCATTGGTGAGTGATATGCCATTGTACGTACGTACCACAACTTCTTTAACCATTTTTCACATTCTGGGATATTTAACTTGTACCGTAGACGAGGTTCTTGTAAACAGAGCCGTCCCAAACTTTGGGGTGGCTGTGTGTTTTTGATTTTAATTTCCCTAAGCTATAGGACCATAAGTGGAAGTGCCATAGGCTCTGTTGCTTTGTTTCCTACGTGTTTCAGGAAACCCCATACACTTCTCCAGAGTGGCTGTTTGCAATTTACATCCCCCCCATCAGCATAACAAGGCTCCCTGTTCTTCATGACCTGTCCTGCCTTTCTGGATTTTACACTTTTTCAGATGGCCCTTTTGACCGGGGGGCAGTGAGACTTCATTGTAGTGCAGATTTCATTTACATGCTTGCTTGCTTGGCCAAAAATGGCGTATGTGTTTTTTCCTGAATATATTCAGAAAAAAAACGCATACGCCCTTTTTGGCCAGTGCATCATTGTCGACATTCTGCCTCTTTTCCTACCTTTTAAGTGCAATTCCAGTCTACCCCCGAAATCGTTTTCCTGAAATTCTGCGCCGCTTTCAAGTCCTCTTCGAAGACTTACTTTAATACATTTTTGGACGATAACTGTCATTCATAACTCTGCATGTTTGTGAATTACAGTGCCCCTGATCTCCGTTCCTCAGCTCGCTTTCTTGTGAGCTGGCCGCAAAACCGCAGGATTGCTTCAGGCCCTAATCTGTTTCCGGCAGGGCACGCTGACCATTTGATTAATTCCTCTTCCTGGTGGGAAATGAGCGTTCCATTTGCCCGTGCAGACACCTACAGCTAGTCTCTCATTGGTTCTCCCTATTCCTGTTCATCTTGCGCAGAAATTGCAAACTGTGCCAAACAGGAGGTTAAAGGCACTGACTCTCCAAGTGGGGAGAGTGTTAGTAAAGCGTCTGGAATGGTGAACTCGAGTACCAGGATTCGAAAACAGAGATGCATTTGAAAACGTTTCCCAATCACACGGTGGACCATACTCTGGGTTTCCCATGCATGATTTACCTGAAGAAGAATCCCTTAAAGCTGGAAAGTTGGGACCCATTGAATGGGTACCATGCAGTATGACTTCAAAGGGTCTGCGTTTGCTCACCGAACCTCACCAATGCTATCAGCCTGAAGTGTCCAGCCTTATGTCTCACACAGCTCTGCATGTAGATGTGGTAAATCCAGGTTGCATCACAAGCCCTTAAAGAATTATTTAAGAATTGCTCTCTATTTCACTCTCATTGTGTTTTGTTTTCGAAATTTATCTTGATATTGGGATTTATCTGATTTTCACTGCTGCGTTTAGGCCGCTGTACACATGCTTGATTTCCCTATGGAGACATATAAATCCATGGGTTTTAAGATTCTTACTTGTCAGGTATGTTCCCAGGCGTTGAATATGGGCTGTTGAGTCCATTTCGCTGAGCAAGGAGTAGGTCTTGTCTATTATATATTTGGCTTATGGAATGGTATCTGTGCTAATTTCAATCTCTGGTTTTATACAGCACCCAAATTCACCTTTCCCCATAAGCAAGCATAAGTTGGTTTTCGAAATTTGAGACCCTGTTCTGTTTTGTAATTCAGTTCATGTGTAGTCAAGTTTACATTCCGTGTATTAGTGATATCGTATGATGTTTCTTATTCTGTGTGACTTATTTCCCGTAGAATCATCATACTTGGATCCACTCATTATGCCGCTACGGGCCTGATGACGGAGATTTCATTGCTGAGTGATATTCCATTGTACGTGCGTACCACAACTTCTTTATCCATTTTTTGCTTTCTCGGATATTTAACTTGTACCATAGATGAGGTTCTTGTAAACAGAGCCGTCCCAAACTTTGGGGTGGCTGTGTGTTTTTGATTTTAATTTCCCTAAGCTATAGGACCATAAGTGGAAGTGCCATAGGCTGTGTTGCTTTGTTTCCTACGTGTTTCAGGAAACACCATACACTTCTCCAGAGTGGCTGTTGGCAATTTACATCCCGTCCATCAGCATAACAAGGCTCCCTGTTCTCCATGACCTGTCCTGCCTTTCTGGATTTTACACTTTTTTCAGATGGCCCTTTTGACCGGGGTGCAGTGAGACTTCATTGTAGTGTAGATTTCCTTTACACGCTTGCTTGGTTGACCAAAAAGTGCGTATGCATTTTTTCCTGAATATATTCAGGAAAAAACACATACGCCCTTTTCGGCCAAGTGCATCATTGTCGACATTCTGCCTCATTTCCTATGCTTTAAGTGCAATTCCAGTCTACCCCCTGAAATCGTTTTCCAGAAATTCTGCCCCGCTTTCAAGTCCTCTTCGAAGACTTACTTCAATACATTTTTGGACGATAGCTGTCATTCATAACTCTGCAGGTTTGTGAATTTCAGTGGCCCTGAGCTCCTTTCTTCAACTCACTTTCTTGTGAGCTGGCTGCAAAACCGCAGGATTGTTTCAGGCCCTAATCTGTTTCCGGCAGGGCACGCTGAGCCTTTGGTTAATTCGTCTTCCTTGTGGGAAATGAGCATTCCATTTGCCGGTGCAGACACCTACAGCTAGTCTCTCATTGGTTCTCCCTATTCCTGTTCATCTTGGGCAGAAATTGCAAACTGTGCCAAACAGGAGTTTAAAGGCACTGACTCTCCAAGTGGGGAGAGTGTTAGTAAAGCGTCTGGAATGGTGAACCCGAGTACCAGCGTTCGAAAACTGAGATGCCTTTGAAAACGTTTCCCAATCACACGGTGGACCATACTCTGGGTTTCCCATGCATGTTTTAGCTGAAGGAAGAATCCCTTAAACCTGGAGAGTTGGGACCCATGGAATGGGTACCATGCAGTATGACTTCAAAGGATCTGCGTTTGCTCACCGAACCTCACCAAAGCTATCAGCCCGAAGTGTCCAGCCTTATGTCTCACCCAGCTCTGGGTGTAGATGTGGTAAATCCAGGTTGCATCACAAGTCCTGAATGAATTATTTAAGAATTGCTCTCTATTTCACTGTCATTGGGTTTTGTTTTTGAAATTTATTTTGATAATGGGATTTATCGGATTTTCACTGCTGTGTTTAGGCCGCTGTACACAGGCTTGATTTCCTTATGGAGACATATAAATCCATGGGTTTTAAGATTCTTACTTGTCAGGTATCTTGCCAGGCGTTGAATATGGGGTGTTGAGTCCATTTCGTTGAGCAAGGAGTAGGTCTTGTCTATTATATATTTGGCTTATGGAACGGTATCTGTGCTAATTTCAATCTCTGGTTTTATGCAGCATCCCAACTCACCTTTCCCCATAAGCAAGCATAAGTTGGTTTTCTAAATTTGAGACTCTGTTCTGTTTTGTAATTCAGTTCATGGGTAGCCAAGTTTACATTCCGTGTATTAGTGATATCTTATGATGTTTCTTTTTCTGTGTGACTTATTTCTCGTAGAATCATCATACCTGAATCCACTCATTATGCCGCTACGGGCCTGATGATGTAGATTTCATTGCTGAGTGATATTCCATTGTATGTGCGTACCACAAATTCTTTATCCATTTTTTGCTTTCTGGGATATTTTACTTGTACCGTAGACGAGGTTCTTGTAAACAGAGCCGTCCCAAACTCTGGGGTGGCTGTGTGTTTTTGATTTTAATTTCCCTAAGCTATAGGACCATAAGTGGAAGTGCCATAGGCTGTGTTGCTTTGTTTCCTACGTGTTTCTGGAAACACCATACACTTCTCCAGAGTGGTTGTTGGCAATTTACATCCCGCCCATCAGCATGACAAGGCTCCCTGTTCTCCCTGACCTGTCCTGCCTTTCTGGATTTTACAATTTTTTCAGATGGCCCTTTTGACCTGGGTGTCAGTGAGACTCCATTGTAGTGCAGATTTCCTTTACACGCTTGCTTGGTTGTCCAAAAAGGGCGTATGCGTTTTTTCCTGAATATATTCAGGAAAAAACGCATACGCCCTTTCTGGCCAAGTGCATCGTTGTCGACATTCTGCCTCTTTTCCTATGCTTTAAATGCAATTCCATTCTACCCCCTGAAATCGTTTTCCTGAAATTCTGCCCCGCTTTCAAGTCCTCTTCCAAGACTTACTTCAATACATTTTTGGACGATAGCTGTCATTCATAACTCTGCAGGTTTGTGAATTACAGTGCCCCTGAGCTCATGTCTTCAACTCGCTTTCTTGTGAGCCTGCCGCAAAACCGCAGGATTGCTTTAGGCCATAATCTCTTTCCGGCAGGGCATGCTGAGCCTTTGTTTAATTCCTCTTCCTGGTCGGAAATGAGCGTTCCTTTTGCCCCTGCAGGCACCTACAGCTAGTCTCTCATTGGTTCTCCCTATTCCTGTACATCTTGCGCAGAAATTGCAAACTGTGCCAAACAGGAGGTTAATGGCACTGACTCTCCAAGTGGGGAGAGTGTTAGTAAAGCGTCTGGAATGGTGAACCCGAGTACCAGGGGACGAAAACTCAGATGCATTTGAAAACGTTTCCTGGTCACACAGTGCACTGTACTGTGGGTTTCCCATGCATGTTTTAGCTGAAGGAAGAATCCCTTAAACCTGGAGAGTTGGGACCCATGGAATGGGTACCATGCAGTATGACTTCAAAGGGTCTGCGTTTGCTCACCGAACCTCACCAATGCTATCAGCCCGAAGTGTCCAGCCTTATGTCTCACCCAGCTCTGGGTGTAGATGTGGTAAATCCAGGTTGCATCACAAGTCCTGAATGAATTATTTAAGAATTGCTCTCTATTTCACTGTCATTTTGTTTTGTTTTTGAAATTTATTTTGATAATGGGATTTATCGGATTATCACTGCTGCGTTTAGGCTGCTGTACACACGCTTGATTTTCTTATGGAGACATATAAATCCATGGGTTTTAAGATTCTTACTTGTCAGGTATCTTGCCAGACGTTGAATATGGGGTGTTGAGTCCATTTCGTTGAGCAAGGAGTAGGTCTTTTCTATTATATATTTGGCTTATGGAACGGTATCTGTGCTAATTTCAATCTCTGGTTTTATGCAGCACCCCAACTCACCTTTCCCCATAAGCAAGCATAAGTTGGTTTTCTAAATTTGAGACCCTGTTCTGTTTTGTAATTCAGTTTATGTGTAGCCAAGTTTACATTCCGTGTATTACTGATATATTATGATGTTTCTTTTTCTGTGTGACTTATTTCTCGTACAATCATCGTACCTGAATCTACTCATTATGCCGCTATGGGCCTGAAGACGTAGATTTCATTGCTGAGTGATATTCCATTGTACGTGCGACCAGAACTTCTTTATCCATTTTTTCCTTTCTCGGATATTTAACTTGTACCGCAGACAAGGTTCTTGTAAACAGAGCCATCCCAAACTTTGGGGTGGCTGTGTGTTTTTGATTTAAATTTCCGTAAGCTATAGAACCATAAGTGGAAGTGACATAGGCTGTGTTGCTTTCTTTCCTACGTGTTTCAGGATACACCATACATTTCTCCAGAGTGGCTGTTGGCAATTTACATCCCGCCCATCAGCATAACAAGGCTCCCTGTTCTCCATGACCTGTCCTGCCTTTGTGGATTTTACACATTTTTCAGATGGCCCTTTTGACCGGGGGGCAGTGAGACTTCATTGTAGTGCAGATTTACTTTACACGCTTACTTGGTTGGCCAAAAAGTGCGTATGCGTTTTTTCCTGAATATATTCAGGAAAAAACGCATACGCCCTTTTTTGGCTAAGTGCATCATTGTCGACATTCTGCCTCTCTTCCTATGCTTTAAGTGCAATTCCAGTCTTTCCCCTGAAATCGTTTCTCTGAAATTCTGCCCCGCTTTCAAGTCCTCTTGGAAGACTTACTTCAGTACATTATCCGACGATACCTGTCATTCATAACTCTGCAGGTTTGTGAATTACAGAGCCCCTGAACTCCTTTCTTCAACTCGCTTTCTTGTGAGCTGGCCGCAAACCCGCAGGATTGCTTCAGGCCCTAATCTGTTTCCGGCCGGGCACGCTGAGCCTTTGGTTAATTCCTCATCCTTGTGGGAAATGAGTGTTCCATTTGCCCATGCAGGCACCTACAGCTAGTCTCTCATTGGTTCTCCCTATGCCTGTTCATCTTGCGCAGAAATTGCAAACTGTACCAAACAGGAGTTTAAAGGCACTGACTCTCCAAGTGGGAAGAGTGTTAGTAAAGCGTCTGGAATGGTGAACCCGAGTACCAGGGGACGAAAACTGAGATGCATTTGAAAACGTTTCCCAATCGCATGGTGGACCATACTCTGGGTTTCCCATGCATGCTTTAGCTGAAGGAAGAATCCCTTAAACCTGGAGAATTTGGACCCTAGGAATGGGTACCATGCAGTATGATTTCAAAGGGTCTGCGTGTGCTCACCGAACCTCACCAATGTTATCAGCCCGAAGTGTCCAGCCTTATGTCTCACCCAGCTCTGGGTGTAGATGTTGTAAATCCAGGTTGCATCTCAAGTTCTGAATGAATTATTTAAGAATTGCTCTCTATTTCACTATCATTGTGTTTTGTTTTTGAAATTTATTTTGATAATGGGTTTTATCGGATTTTCACTGCTGCGTTTAGGCTGCTGTACGCATGCTTTATTTCCTTATGGAGACATATAAATCCATGGGTTTTAAGATTCTTACTTGTCAGATATATTCCCAGGCATTGAATATGGGGTGTTGAGTCCATTTCGTTGAGCAAGGAGTAGGTCTTGTCTATTATATATTTGGCTTATGGAACGGTATCTATGCTAACTTCTATCTCTGGTTTTATGCAGCACCCCAACTCACCTTTCCCCATAAGCAAGAATAAGTTGGTTTTCTAAATTTGAGACCCTGTTCTGTTTTGTAATTCAGTTCATGTGTAGCCAAGTTTACATTCCGTGTATTAGTGATATCTTATGATGTTTCTTTTTCTGTGTGACTTATTTCTCGTAGAATCATCGTACCTGAATCCACTCATTATGCCGCTACAGACCTGATGACGTAGATTTTTTGCTGAGTGATATTCCATTGTACGTGCGTATCACAACTTCTTTATCCATTTTTTGCTTTCTCGGATATTTAACTTGTACCGTAGAGGACGTTCTTGTAAACAGAGCCGTCCCAAACTTTGGGTTGGCTGGGTGATTTTAATTTTAATTTCCCTAAGCTATAGGACCATAAGTGGAAGTGCCATAGGCTGTGTTGCTTTGTTTCCTACGTGTTTCAGGAAACACCATAAACTTCTCCATAGTGGCTGTTGGCAATTTACATCCCGCCCATCAGCATAACAAGGCTCCATGTTCTCCATGGCCTGTCCTGCCTTTCTGGATTTTTCACTTTTTTCAGATGTCCCTTTTGACAGGGGGGCAGTGAGACTTCATTGTAATGCAGATTTCTTTACAGGCTTGCTTGTTTTCCAAAAAGGGCGTATGTGTTTTTTCTTGAATATATTCAGGAAAAAACGCATACGCCCTTTTTGACCAAGTCCATCATTGTCGACTTTCTGTCTCATTCCCTATGCTTTAAATGCAATTCCAGTCTGCCCCTGAACTCGTTTTCCTGCAATTCTGCCCCGCTTTCAAGTCCTCTACGCAGCCTTACTTCAATACATTTTTGGACAATAGCTGACATTTATAACTCTGCAGGTTTGTGAATGACAGTGTGCCTGAGCTCCTTTCTTCTACTCGCTTTCTTGTGAGCTGGCCGCAAACCCGCAGGATTGCTTCAGGCCCTAATCTGGTTCCGGCACAGCATGCTGATCCTTTGGTAAATTCCTCTTCCTGGTGGGAAATGAGTGTTATATTTGAACGTGCAGACACCTACAGCTAGTCTCTCATTGGTTCTCCCTATTCCTGTTCATCTTGCGCAGAAATTGCAAACTGTGCCAAACAGGAGGTTAAAGGCCCTGACTCTCTAAGTGGGGAGAGTATTAGTAAAGGGTCTTCAATCGTGAACCCGAGTAAAAGGGGACGAAAACTGAGATGCATTTGAAAAGGTTTCCTGGTCACACGGTGCACCATACTGTGGGTTTCGCATGCATGTTTTAGCTGAAGGAAGAATCCCTTAAACCTGGAGAGTTGGGACCCATGGAATGGGTACCATGCAGTATGACTTCAAAGGGCCTGCATTTTCTCAATGAACCTCACCAATGCTATCAGCCCGAAGTGTACAGCCTTATGTCTCACTCAGCTCTGGTTGTAGATGTGGTAAATCCAGGTTGCATCACAAGCCCTGAATGAATTATTTAAGAATTGCTCTCTATTTCACTTTCATTGTGTTTGTTTTTGTAATTTATTTTGACAATGGGATTTATCGGATTTTCTCTGCTGCATTCATGCCACTGTACACACACTTGAGTCTCTTATGGATACATATAAATCCATGGGTTTGAAGATACTTACTAGTCAGGTGTATTCCTAGGCGTTGAATATGGGGAGTTGAGTCCATTTCGTTGAGCAAGGAGTAGGTCTTGACTATTACATATTTGGCTTATGGAAAGGTATCTGTGCTAATTTCTATCTCTGGTTTTATGCAGCACCCCAACTCACTTTTCCCCTTAAGCAAGCATAAGGTGGTTTTCTAAATTTGAGACACTTTTCTGTTTTGTAATTCAGTTCATGTGTAGCCAAGTTTACATTCCTTGTATTAGTGATATCTTATGATGTTTCATTTTCTGTGTGACTTATTTCACTTAGAATCATCGTACCTGAATCCACTCATTATGCCACGATGGGCCTGATCACATAGATTTCATTGCTGAGTGATATTCCATTGAATGTGTGTACCACAATTTCTTTATCCATTTTTCACATTCTGGGATATTTAACTTGTACCGTAGACGAGATTCCTGTAAACAGAGCCGTCTGAAACTTTGGGGTGGCTGTCTGTTTTTGATTTTAATTTCCGTGATCTATAAGACCATAAGTGGAAGTGCCGTAGTCTCCGTTGCTTTGTTTCTTAGGTGTTTCAGGAAACACCATACACTTCTCCAGAGTGGCTGTTGGCAATTTACATCCCGCCCGTCAGCATAACAAGGCTCCCTGTTATCCATGGCCTGTGCTGTCTTTCTGGATTTTACACTTTTTTCAGATGGCCCTTTTGACCTGGGGGCAGTGAGACTTCTTTGTAGTGGAGATTTCTTTAACATGCTTGCTTGGTTGGCCAAAAAGGGCGTATGCGTTTTTTCCTGAATATATTCAGGAAAAAACGCATACGCTCTTTTTGGCCAAGTGCATCATTGTTGACGTTCTGCCTCTTTTCCTATGCTTTAAATGCAATTCCAGTCTACCCCCTGAAATTGTTTTCTTGCAATTCTGCCCCGCTTTCCAGTCCTTTTCGCAGCCTTCCTTCAATATATTTTTGGAAGATAGCTGTCATTTATAACTCTGCAGGTTTGTGAATTACAGTGTCCCTGAGCTCCTTTCTTCAACTCGCTTTCTTCTGAGCTGGCCGCAAACCCGCAGGAATGCTTCAGGCCCTAATCTGGTTCCGGCACAGCATGCTGAGCCTTTGGTTAATTCCTCTTCCTGGTGGGAAATGAGCGTTAAATTTGCCCGTGCAGACACCTACAGCTAGTCTCTCATTGGTTCTCCCTATTCCTGTACATCTTGTGCAGAAATTGCAAACTGTGCTAAACAGGAGGTGAAAGGCACTGACTCTCCAAGTGGGGAGAGTGTTAGTAAAGGGTCTGGAATGGTGAACCCGAGTAAAAGGGGACGAAAATTGAGATGCATTTGAAAACGTTTCCTGGTCACACAGTGCACTGTACTGTGGGTTTCTCATGCATGTTTTAGCTGAAGGAAGAATCCCTTCAACCTGGAGAGTTGGGACCCATGGAATGGGTACCATGCAGTATGACTTCAAAGGGTCTGCATTTGCTCATCGAACCTCACCAATGCTACCAGCCCGAAGTGTCCAGCCTTATGTCTCACTCAGCTCTGGGTGTAGATGTGGTAAATCCAGGTTGCATCACAAGCCCTGAATGAATTATTTAAGAATTGCTCTCTATTTCACTGTCATTTTGTTTGTTTTTGTAATTCATTTTGATAATGGATTTTATCGGATTTTCTCTGCTGCATTCATGTCGCTGTACACACACTTGAGTCTCTTACGGAGACATGTAAATCCATGGGTTTGAAGATTCTTACTAGTCATGTGTAATGCTAGGCGTTGAATATGGCGTGTTTAGTCCATTTCGTTGAGCAAGGGCTAGGTCTTGACTATTACATATTTGGTTTATGGAAAGGTATGTGTGCTAATTTCTATCTCTGGTTTTATGCAGCACCCCAACTCACCTTTCCCCTTAAGCAAGCATAAGTTGGTTTTCTAAATTTGAGACCCTGTTCTGTTTTGTAATTCAGTTCATGTGTAGCCAAATTTACATTCCGTGTATTAGTGATATCTTATGATGTTTCATTTTCTCTGTGAATTATTTCACTTAGAATCATCGTACCTGAATCCCCTCATTATGCCGCGACGGGCCTGATGACATAGATTTCATTGCTGAGTGAGATTCCATTTTACATACGTACCACAACTTCGTTATCCATTTTTCACATTCTGGGATATTTAACTTGTACTGTAGACGAGGTTCTTGTAAACAGAGCCGTCCAAAACTTTGGGGTGGCTGTGTGTTTTTGATTTTAATTTCCCTAAGCTATAGGACCATAAGTGGAAGTGCTATAGGCTCCGTTGCTTTGTTTTTTAGGTGTTCCAGGAAACACAATACACTTCTCCAGAGTGGCTGTTGGCAATTTACATCTCGCCCATCAGCATAACAAGGCTCCATGTTCTCCACGGCCTGTGCTGTGTTTCTGGATTTTACACTTTTTTCAGATTGCGCTATTGACCGTGGGGCATTGAGACTTCATTGTAGTGCAGATTTCTTTAACATGCTTGCTTGGTTGGCCAAAAAGTGCGTATGCGTTTTTTCCTGAATATATTCAGGAAAAAACGCATACGCCCTTTTTGGCCAACTGAATCATTGTCGACATTCTGCCTCTTTTCCTATGCTTTAAATGCAATTCCAGTCTACCCCCTGAAATCGTTTTCCTGCAATTCTGCCCCACTTTCAAGTCCTTTTCACAGCCTTCCTTCAATATATTTTTGAACGAGAGCTGTCATTTATAACTCTGCAGGTTTGTGAATTACAGTGCCAATGAGCTCCTTTCTTCAACTCGCTTTCTTGTGAGCTGGCCGCAAACCCGCAGGATTGCTTCAGGCCCTAATCAGGTTCCGGCACGGCATGCTGAGTCTTTGGTTAATTCTTCTTCCTGGTGGGAAATGAGCGTTAAATTTCCAGTGCAGACACCTACAGCTAGTCTCTCATTGGTTCTCCCTATTCCTGTTCATCTTGCGCAGAAATTGCAAACTGTGCCAAACAGGAGGTTAAAGGCACTGACTCTCCAAGTGGGGAGAGTGTTAGTAAAGGTCTGGAATGGTGAACCCGAGTAAAAGGGGACGAAAACTGAGATGCATTTGAAAACGTTTCCTGGTCACACGGTGCACCATACTGTGGGTTTCCCATGCACATTTTAGCTGAAGGAAGAATCCCTTAAAACTGGAGAGTTGGGACCCATGGAATGGGTACCATGCAGTATGACTTCAAAGGGTCTTCATTTGCTCATCGAACCTCACCAATGCTATCAGCCTGAAGTGTCCAACCTTATGTCTCACTCAGCTCTGGGTGTAGATGTGGTAAATCCAGGTTGCATCACATGCCCTGAATGAATTATTTAAGAATTGCTCTCTATTTCACTGTCATTGTGTTTTGTTTTTGTAATTCATTTTGATAATGGGATTTATTGGATTTTCTCTGCTGCGTTCATGCAGCTGTACACACGCTTGATTGTCTTATGGAGACATATAAATCCATGCGTTTGAAGATTCTTACTAGTCAGGTGTATTCCTAGGCGTTGAATATGAGGTGTTTAGTCCATTTCGTTGAGCAAGGAGTAGGTCTTGACTATTACATATTTGGCTTATGGAAAGGTATCTGTGCTAATTTCTATCTCTGCTTTTATGCAGCACCCCAACTCACTTTTCCCCTTAAGCAAGCATAAGTTGGTTTTCTAAATTTGAGACACTGTTCTGTTTTGTAATTCAGTTCATGTGTAGCCAAGTTTACATTCCGTGTATTAGTGATAACATGATGTTTCATTTTCTGTGTGACTTATTTCACTTAGAATCATCGTACCTGAGTCCACTCATTATGCCGTGACGGGCCTGATGAAATAGATTTCAGTGGTGAGTGATATTCCTTTATACGTATGTACCACACTTCTTTATCCATTTTTCGCTTTCTGGGATATTTAACTTGTACCGTAGACGAGGTTCTTGTAAACAGAGCTGCCCGAAACTTTGGGGTGGCTGTGTGTTTTTGATTTTAATTTCCCTAAGCTTTAGGACCATAAGTGGTAATGCCGTAGGCTCCGTTCCTTTGTTTTTTAGGTTTTTGAGGAAACACCATACACTTCTCCAGAGTGGCTGTTGGCAATTTACATCCCGCCCATCAGCATAACAAGGCTCCCTGTTCTCCATGGCCTGTGCTGCCTTTCTGGATTTTACACTTTTTTCAGATGGCCCTTTTGACCGGGGGGCAGTGAGACTTCATTGTAGTGCAGATTTCTTTAACATTCTTGCTTGGTTGGCCAAAAAGCGCGTATGCGTTTTTTCCTGAATATATTCAGGAAAAAACGCATACGCCCTTTTTGGCCAAGTGCATCAATGTCGAAGTTCTGCCTCTTTTCCTATGCTTTAAATGCAATTCCAGTCTACCCCCTGAAATCGTTTTCTTGCAATTCTGCCCCGCTTTCAAGTCCTCTTCGCAGCCTTCATTCAATATAGTTTTGGGTGATAGCTGTCATTTATAACTCTGCAGGTTTGTGAATTACAGTGTCCCTGAGCTCCTTTCTTCAACTCGCTTTCTTGTGAGCTGGCCGCAAACCCGCAGGATTGCTTCAGGCCCTAATCTGGTTCCGGCACCGCATGGTGCGCCTTTGGTTAATTCCTCTTCCTGGTGGGAAATGAGCGTTAAATTTGCCCGTGCAGACACCTTCTCACGAGTCGTCATGGTGCCCCTTTGCCCCGATTATCTCTATGGAGGTTGGAGTTGGAGGGCCTCCTCACTCAAGGTCAGTGTGCCCAGGGAGCCAACCCTGCAACTTCAGGGCATGGTTGGGTGTTAGGATCACCACGTGGGGTCCTTTTCCCTTAGGAGGGAGGTGGCCTTTTGGGCTGCTGATTTCCAGGTTATCAGATACTGCCAGTATCTTGGCCAGATGTGGCGGTGGGCCAAGCCCCTTGGTGACCGTAGTTTATCCTACCTGGATCGCATTCTTGCATTGTTCCATTTCAAGTGGTCCCAGGTTTTGCACTAATACTCCAATGGCGATTCACCGTGCACCAGGAATGTAAAGGTCAAAGGGTTTAGCTAAATTAGGGAGTTCCAGGGCAAGGGTCTGAATTGACTGCTCTTTCCATTCTTGAAAGGCCACTTCTGCATTCTATTCAAAAGGATCATCACCTTTTCCTTTCAGTGTTTCATATAGAGGCCGAGCTAGTAGAATGTAGTTAGGGATCCAGAAGCAGCAAACCCTGGCCTCCCCAGGAACCCCTAAGCTGTCTTCTAGTTTTAGAAATGGGTAAGGCTGTAAATTGTTTCTTCCCTTTCCTGGGATGGGCTTCTCCGACCTTCTGTGAGAATGAAGCCCAGGCAGGTCACCGTAGTCTGTGATATTTGAGCTTTTTCTTGGAAAACTTGTATCCTTTATTGGCTTGGTAGTTCAGAGGTCTCCTTAGTAGGGCTGGCGATCAGAATGTCGTCTGCATATTGAAGGAGTGTTTCCTTTTCCAGAGGTAGAACTTTTAGGTCTTTAGCTGAGCTTTCCCCAAAGATGGTGTGGGAATTTTTGAACCCTTGGGGCAACACGGCCCGGAAGTATTGTTTTAGTTGTATGTTGAGTCCTGCCACTCACAAGCCAAAATTTCTTGTGACTCTGGGACTAATAGAATACAAAAGAAGGCATCATTGAAGACTAATACAGAATACCATGTCCTGGTGGTTGGTAGAATGACCAGCAGGGTGTAGGATTTAGGAACTACTGGAGGTATATCCTCGGTGGCTTCACTGACTGTCCTGACATCCTTTACCAGGACTCCAGCAGCCCATGGGGCTCTCGAGGTCAGGCCAATCCCAGGATATGGAGCTCACCTGGGCAGGTACCCCACCCCAGTCCACGGGGCTCTCGTGTTCAGGCCCCTCCCAGGATATGGGGTTCCCTGGGCAGGTCCCCCTGCAGCCCATGGGGCTCTCGTGGTCAGGCCCCTCCCAGGATACAGAGCTACCCTTGCAGGTACCATGGCAGGGCTGGGAACACAGGAACCGTGCATATCGCCCTCATTGCAGAGCACTCCCAGCTCACCTGTCACTCAGATCTGACACAGAGCACCTCAGAGCAGGACTTGAACTAACAAACAGCAGCTCCGACAGGTCTGTGACCCTGGGCATCACTCTGTGTGGCCTCCCTCCACCTGGTCTTCCAGAGACTTCCACTGCACCCGGGGCACCAGGCCTCTGTCTCCACCCACCAGCCACCCCTCCTCTCCCTGACTCCTGGGTTCCTCTCATTAGGAGAGGGTTTTCTTGAAGTTGTCTCCCACTCATGGGCCAGATAATATAATTAGAAAACAAGCCAGAGCTGCAGCCCCTTGTCTATCCTGACTCTCAGGAGCCCACACCTGTTCCTTGGACCTGGCCGATTCAGCAAGTTCCAGTTTCTGCAACTGTGAGCCCCTGAGGGGTGATTATTGGCTGGCCTGGGAAGCCCGACCGTGCCGGCCAGCCCTCCCCAGGTGTGCCTGGGTTCAGATCAATATAAACACCGCTCCAGGCAGCAAGAGCCCCTGCAGCTGTGCCTGACGCCATTTTCTCTGCCCTGTCAGCAGTCTTGGGGCTGGACTGGTGGGAGGGAGTGAGAGGCCACGGCTTTGTGGGTGGCCCAGTGTGAGTGGGGCTCTGCTGGACTTTCTGCAGCAGTTGCCAAGATGCCACCTGCTAAAGAAGAGGATGTGTCACCCATACCTGCTGCTGGAATTTCTCCCTGGGCAGAGGTGAGTGAGGAAGAAAGCAGTGGGGGCCGGGACAGCAGGGGTATCTCAGGCAGGGAAATGGAAAGCATCCAGAAGAGCACCCAGGGCCAGGACCATCCTGGCTGGCCTTCAGGCACCAAGTCGGCTGGCATGCTGTCGCTCATGTGGCTCCATGGCCCTTCCTCTAGGCTTTCAAGTCCTTGTACATATTCAGGTGTTTTACCTGGGAAGGGTGGGAACATTTCAGCAGCAGCTGGCCTGGGGCTCAGCCCACGTTTACTCACAGATGCCTCGGCACGGTCCCCCAGCTTTGCAATGAGGACGCTTGTTGCGTGGGGCCTGCTGGCTGAATGGGAGATGATTCCCCACCACTGACCAACTTCAGAATTGTTTACAACTGGAGCAAGTGCCCTGATACGGTTTTCCTCTGTGTACCTGGTGGGTTCTGTTTTTTTTTCTTTTTTTCTTTTTTGGTTCAAGGTAGATTTTATTCCTCTTTTTTGTATTTACAGATATAAGCATGGAAATAATTTATTCATATAAATACATGTATGTGAAGGGAAGAATATTTTTTCTGTTTTACTTTTTGTAATTTGAATTTTATTTTATTTTTTTATACAGCAGGTTCTTTTTGGTTATCTATTTTATACATATAAATGTATACATGCCAATCCCAATCTCTCAACTCCTCCAACCACCACCCCCCAACAGCTTTCCCCCCTTGGTGTCCATACGTTTGTTGTCTACATCTGTTGCTCTATTTCTGCCTTGCAAAACGGTTCATCTGTACAATTTGTCTAGGTTCCACATATAGGCATTAATAGACAAGATTTCTTTTTCTCTTTCTGACTTACTTCACTCTGTATGACAGTCTCTAGATCCATCAACGTCTCTACAAATGACCCAATTTCATTCCTTTTTATGGCTTAGTAATATTCCATTTTATATATGTACCACTTCTTTATGCATTCGTCTGTCTGTGGGCATTTAGGTTGCTTCCATTACCTGGATATTGTAAATAGTGATGCAATGAACATTGCGGTGAATGTCTCTTTCTGATTTATGGTTTTGTCTGGGTACATGCCCAGTAGTGGGACTGCTGTATCATATGGTAATTCTATTCTTAGTTTTATAAGAAACTCCATAACGTTCTCCACAGTGACTGTATCAATTTCATTCCCAACAATAGCGGAAGAGGGTTCCTTATCTCCACACCCTTTCCAGCATTTGTTGTTTGTAGATTTTCTGATGATGCCCATTCTAACAGGTGTGAGGTGATACACCATGGATGAGTCTATTTCGTTGAGCAAAGAGTAGGTCTTGTCTATTACATATTTGGCTTATGGAACGGTATGTGTGCTAATTTCAATCTCTGGTTTTATACAGCACCCCAACTCAACTTTCCCCTTAAGCAAGCATAAGTTTTTATCTAAATGTGAGACTCTGTTCGGTTTTGGAATTCAGTTTATGTGTAGCCAAGTTTACACTCTCTCTATTAGTGATATCTTATGATAATTATCTTTCTCTGTGTGACCTATTTCTCTTAGAATCATCATACTTAAATCCACTCAATTTGCTGCTACAGGCCTGATGACATTGATTTCATTGCTGAGTGATATTCCGTTGTACGTAAGTAGCACAACTCCTTTATCCATATTTTTCTTTCTGGGATATTTAATTTGTACTGGACTCAAGGTTCTTGTAAACACAGCAGCCCTAAATTTTGTGTTGGCTGTGTCTTGTTGATTTTAATTTTCCTAAGCTATAGGGCCAAAAGTGGAAGTACCCTAGGCTCTGTAGCTTTGTTTTTCAGATGTTTCAGGATACACCATAAACATCTCCAGAGTGTCTGTTGGCAATTTACATCCCGCCCATCAGCATAACAAGGCTCCCTGTTCTCCATGGCCTGTCCTGTGTTTCTGGTTTTTACACTTTTTTCAGATGGCCCTTTTGACGAATGGGAAATGAGACTTCATTGTAGTGCTGATTTCCATTGCTCGAGTGCTTGGTTGGCCAAAAAGGGCATATGTGTTTTTTCCTGAATATATTCAGGAAAAAATGTTTACGCACTTTTGTCCAAGTGCATCACTGTCAAAGATCTGCCGCTTTTCACATGCTTTAAATACAATTCCAATCTACCTCCTGAAATATGATTCCTGCAATTCTGCCTC
Organism: Delphinapterus leucas; assembly: GCF_059928025.1. Taxonomy (NCBI): domain Eukaryota; kingdom Metazoa; phylum Chordata; class Mammalia; order Artiodactyla; family Monodontidae; genus Delphinapterus; species Delphinapterus leucas. Next base: position 2,123,898 of record NW_028322256.1, on the reverse strand, counting down.
GTTTTCAAGTCCTCTTTGCAGACTTACTTCAGTATATTTTTGCCAATAGCTGTCATTTATAACTCTGCAGGTTTGTGAATTACAGTGCCCGTGATGTCCTTTCTTAACTCGTTTCCTTGAAAGCTGGCCACAGAACCGCAGGTTTGCTTTAGGCCATAATCAGGGTCTGGCACGGCACTCTGAGCCTTTGGTTAATTCCTCTTCCTGGTGGGAAATTAGAGTTAAATGTGCCCCTCCGGACACCTGCCTCACTCCCAGCCCCTTGATGATGTGTGTCCTGTGGATTGAGGCCACATGTGCTGGGTTCCTCACCTTTGGCTGCTGTGGCCCCACTGGTGTGAGGACACTCCTGCCTGGTTCCCATCCCCTTGGTGATGTGGGCCATCCGGTGAGAGTCTGATCCTGGTTGGGTTCCTCACACTTCTGTGAGGTGGGCCCTCTTCTCTGAGGTCACACCTGCCAGGCTTGCACACCCCGCCTTTGCGAAGTCGGCCCTCTGGTGGGATTTGGTGCCTGCTGGGTGTCTCCTCCCCTCGGTAATGAGGGCCCTCTGGCGTCAGGCCCTAATTCCTGGGCTCCCAATATTTTCTGATATGCACCCTGTGGTTCGAGTACACTCCTGCCAGGTTCCCAACCCCATGGGAATGTGGGCCTTCTGCTCTGAAGTCCCAACCGTGGGTTGCTCAGTTTCATGATGAGGGCCCTCTGCTGTGAGTTCTCTCCGGCCTGGATCCCATAGCCTCGCTGTTCCTGGCCACCTGCTGGGAGGTTCCAACTGCGGGATTCCTCACCTTTTTTCTTCTATGGACCCTCTGTTTTGAGACTCCTCCTGCCTGCCTCACTCCCAGTCCCTTGGTGATGTGTGTCCTCTGGTGTGAGGCCACGTGTGCTGGGTCCCTCACCTTTCGATGATGTTGCCCCACTGGTGTGAGGACACTCCTGCCTGCTTCCTATCCCCTTGATGATGTGGGCCCTCTGGTGAGAGTCTGATCCTGGCTGGGTTCCTCACACTTCTGTGAGGTGGGCCCTCTGCTGTGAGGTCACTCCTGCCTGGCTGGCACACCCCACCTGGGCAACATCGGCCCTCTTGTGGCACTTGGAGCCTGCTGGGAGCCTCCTCCCCTCGGTGATGGGGGCCCTCTAGCGTCAGGACCGAACTGCTGGGTACCCACATTTTCTGATACGTGCTAAGTGGTGCGAGGACACTCTTGCGAGGTTCCCATCCCCATGGGCATGTGGGCCTTCTGCTCTAAGGTCCCAACACCTGTGTTGTTCACCGTTTCATGATGTTGTCTCTCTGGTGTTAGTTCACTCAGGCCTAGATCCCATAGCCTCTGTGCTCTGAGCCGACTGCTGGGAGGTTCCTACTGCTGGATTCCTTACCTTTTTTATTCTTTGGGTCCTGGGTTTTTATGCTCCTACTTCCTGACTCACTCCCAGCCCCTTTGTGATGTAGGTCCTCTGGTTTAAGGCCACATGTACCGGTTTCCTCACCTTTATTGATGTGGCCCCACTGGTGTGAGGACACTCCTGCCTGGTTCCCATCCCCTTGGTGATGGGGGCCCTCTGGTGAGAGTCTGATCCTGTCTGGATTCCTCACACTTCTGGGAGGTGGGCCCTCTGCTGTGAGGTCACTCCTGCCTGGCTGGCACACGTCACGTTGGCGATGTGGGCCCTCAGTTGGGAGTTGGTGCCTGCTGGGAGTCTCCTCCCCTCGGTAATGAGGGCCCTCTGGCGTCAGGCCCTAACTCATGGGCTCCCAAAATTTTCTGATGTGCGCCCTGTCGTGCGAGTACACTCCAGCCAGGGTCCCTTCCCTAGGGGATGTGGGCTTTCTGCTCTGTGGTCCCAACGGCTGGGTTGCTCACAGTGTCAGAATGTGGGCCCTCTGCTCTGAGTTCACCCCGGCATGGATCCCATAACCTCGGTGCTCTGGGCCACCTGCTTGGAGCTTCCAACTGCGGGGTTCCTCACCTTTTTTATTCTTTGGGCCCTCTGTTCTGAGTCTCCTCCTGCATGCCTCACTCCCAGCCCTTTCGTGATGTGCGTCCCCTTGTTTGAGGCCACATGTGCTGTGTTCCTCACCTTTCGCTGATGTGGCCCCACTGGTGTGAGGACACTCCTGCCTTGTTCCGATCCCCTTGGTGATGTGGGCCCTCTGGTGAGAGTCTTATCCTGGCTGGGTTCCTCACCCTTCTGTGAGGTAGGCCCTCTGCTGTGAGGTCACTCCTGCCTGGCTGGCCCACGTCACCTTGGCGACGTGGGCCCTCAGTTGGGAGTTGGTGCCTGCTGGGAGTCTCCTCCCCTCGGTAATGAGGGCCCTCTGGCGTCAGACCCTAACTCCTGGGCTCCCAAAATTTTCTGTTGTGCGCCCTGTGGTGCTAGTACACTCCTGCCAGGTTCCCAACCCCATGGGAATGTGGGCCTTCTGCTCTGAGGTCCCAACCGTGGGTTGCTCAGTTTCTTGATGAGGGCCCTCTGGTGTGAGTTCACTCCAGCATGGATCCCATAGCCTCGCTGCTCCTGGCCACCTGTGGGGAAGTTCCAACTGCGGGATTCCTCACCTTTTTCCTTCTATGGGCCCTCTGTTTTGAGACTCCTCCTGCCTGCCTCACTCCCAGCCCCTTGGTGATGTGTGTCCTCTGGTTTGAGGCCACGTGTGCTGGGTCCCTCACCTTTCGGTGATGTGGCCCCACTGGTGTGAGGACACTCCTGCCTGGTTCCTATCCCCTTGGTGATGTGGGCCCTCTGGTGAGAGTCTGATCCTGGCTGGGTTCCTCACACTTCTGTGAGGTGGGCCCTCTGCTGTGAGGTCACTCCTGCCTGGCTGGCACACCCTGCCTTGGCAATGTCGGCCCTCTTGTGGCAGTTGGAGCCTACTGGGAGCCTCCTCCCCTCGGTGATGAGGGCCCTCTGGCGTCAGGCCCTAACTGCTGGGTACCCACATTTTCTGATACGTGCTAAGTTGTGCGAGGACACTCGTGCCATATTCCCAACCCCATGGTGATGTGGGCCTTCTGCTCTGAGGTCCAAACGGCTGGGTTGCTCACAGTTTCATGATGTGGGCCCTCTGCTGTGAGCTCACTGTGGCCTGGATCGCATAGACTCGGTGCTCTGGGCCGCCTGCTGGGAGGTTCCCACTGCAGGATTCCTCAGCTTTTTTATTCTATTCGCCCTGTGTTGTGAGGCTACTCATGCCTGCCTCACTCCGAACCCCTTGGAGATCTGGGTCCTCTGGTTTAGGCCACATGTGCTGGGTTCCTCACCTTTCTATGATGTGGTCACCCTGGTGTGAAGACAGTCCTGCCTGGTTCTGATGCCCTTGGTGATGTGGGCCCTCTGGTGAGAGTCTTATCCTGGCTGGGTTCCTCACCATTTTGTGAGGTAGGCCCTCAGCTGTGAGGTCACTACTGCCTGGCTGTTGCACGTCACCTTGGCGACATGGTCCCTCCGTAGGGAGTTGGTGCCTGCTTGGGGTCTCCTCCCCTTGGTAATGAGGGCCCTCTGGCATCAGGCCCTAATTTCTGGGTTCCCAAAATTCTCTGATGTGCGCCCTGTGGTGCGAGTACACTTCTGCCAAGTTCCCAACCACATGGGAATGTGGGCCTTCTGCTCTAAGGTCCCAACGGCTGGGTTGCTCACAGTTTCATGATGAGGGCCCTCTGTTTTGAGTTCAGTCAGGCCTGGATCCCATAGCCTCGCTGCTCCTGGCCGCCTGCTGGGAGGTTCCAACTGCGGGATTCCTCACCTTTTTTACGCAATGGGCCCTCTGTTTGGAGGCTCCTCCTGCCTGCCTCACTCCCAGCCCCTTGGTGATGTGTGTCCTGTAGTTTGAGGCCACGTGTGCTGGGTCCGTCACGTTTCGGTGATGTGGCCCCACTGGTGTGAGGACACTCCTGCCTGGTTTCCATTCCCTTGGTGATGTGGGCCCTCTGGTGAGAGTCTGATCCTCTTTGGGTTCCTCACACTTTTGTGTGGTTGGCCCTCTGCTCTGAGGTCACTCCTGCCTGGCTGGCACACCCCGCATTGGCGACGTCGGCCCTCTGGTAGCAGTTGGAGCTTGCTGGGAGCCTCCTCTCCTCAGTGATGAGGGCCCTCTGGCGTCCGGCCCTAACTGCTGGGCTCCCCACATTTTCTGTTGTGTGCCCACTGGTGCGATGACACTCCTGCTTGGTTCCCTTCCCCATGGGGATGTGGGCCTTGTGCTCTGAGGTCACAACGGCTGGGTTGCTTACAGTATCACGATGAGGGCCCTCTGTTGTGAGTTCATCACTGCCTGGATCCCATAGCCTCGGTGCTCTGGGCCGCCTGCTGGGATGTTCCAACTGCTGGATTCCTCACCTTTTTATACAATGGGCCATGTGTTTTGAGGTTAATCCTGCCTGCCTCGCTCTGAGACCCATGGTGATGTGGGTCTTCTGGTTTGAGGTCACATGTGCTGGGTACCTCAACTTTCGATGATGTGGCCCCACAGGTGTGAGGACACTCGTGCCTGATTCCCAGCCCCTTGCTTATGTGGGCACTCTGGTGAGAGTCTGATCATGACTGGGTTCCTTACCCTTCTGTGAGGTGGGCGCTCTGATGTGAGGTCACTCCTGCCTGGATGGCTCACGTCGCCTTGGCGACGTAGGCCCTCTGTTGGCCACTGAAGCATGCTGGGAGCCTCCTACCCTCTTTAATGAGGGCCCTGGAAGAAACGCATATGCCCTTTTTGACCAAGTGCATCATTGTCGAAGTTCTGCCTCTTCTCCTATACTTTCAGAGGACTTCCCGTCTACCTCCTGAAATCGTATTCCTGGAATTCTGCCCCGCGTTCAAGTCCTCTTTGCAGACTTACTTCAATATATTTTTGGACGATAGCTGTCATTTATAACTCTGCAGGTTTGTGAATTACAGTGCCCCTGAGCTCCATTCTTCAACTCGCTTTCTTGTGAGCTGGCCGCAAAACCGCAGGATTGCTTCAGGCCCTAATCTGGTTCCGGCACGGCATGTTGAGCCTTTGGCTAATTCCTCTTCCTGATGGGAAATGAGCGTTAAATTTGCTCGTGCAGACACCTACAGCTAATCTCTTATTGGTTCTCCCTATTCCTGTTCATCTTGCGCAGAAATTCCAAACTGTGCCAAACAGGAGGTTAAAGGCACTGACTCTCCGATTGGGGAAAGAGTTAGTAAAGCGTCTGGAATGGTAAAACCGAGTATGAGGGGACGAAAACTGAGATGCCTTTAAAAAGGTTTCGCAGTCACGCGGTGGACCATATTCTGGGTTTCCCATGCGTGTTTTACCTGAAGGAAGAATCCCTTAAACCTGGAGAGGTGGGACCCATGGAATGGGTACCATGCAGTATGACTTCAAAGGGCCTGCATTTTCTCACCGAACCTCACCAATGCTATCAGCCCAAAGTGTCGAACCTTATGTCTCACTCAGCTCTAGGTGTAGATGTGGTAAATCCAGGTTGCATCACAAGACCTGAATGAATTATTTAAGAATTGCTCTCTATTTCACTGTCATTGTGTTTGTTTTTGTAGTTTATTTTGATAATGGGATTTATCGGATTTTCTCTGCTGCATTCATGCAGCTGTACACACACTTGATTCTCTTACGGAGACATATAAATCCATGGGTTTGAAGATTCTTACTAGTCATGTGTAATCCTAGGAGTTGAATATGGTGTGTTTAGTCCATTTCGTTGAGCAAGCTGTAGGTCTTGACTATTACATATTTGGCTTATATAAAGATATGTGTGCTAATTTCTATCTCTGGTTTTATGCAGCACCCCACCTCACCTTTCCCCATAAGCAAGCATAAGTTGGTTTTCTAAATTTGAGACCCTGTTCTGTTTTGTAATTCAGTTCATGTGTAGCCAAGTTTACATTCCGTGTATTAGTGATATCTTATGATGTTTCATTTTCTGTGTGACTTATTTCACTTAGAATCATCGTACCTGGATCCACTCAATATGCCGCGACGGGCCTGATGACATAGATTTCATTGGTGAGTGATATGCCATTGTACGTACGTACCACAACTTCTTTAACCATTTTTCACATTCTGGGATATTTAACTTGTACCGTAGACGAGGTTCTTGTAAACAGAGCCGTCCCAAACTTTGGGGTGGCTGTGTGTTTTTGATTTTAATTTCCCTAAGCTATAGGACCATAAGTGGAAGTGCCATAGGCTCTGTTGCTTTGTTTCCTACGTGTTTCAGGAAACCCCATACACTTCTCCAGAGTGGCTGTTTGCAATTTACATCCCCCCCATCAGCATAACAAGGCTCCCTGTTCTTCATGACCTGTCCTGCCTTTCTGGATTTTACACTTTTTCAGATGGCCCTTTTGACCGGGGGGCAGTGAGACTTCATTGTAGTGCAGATTTCATTTACATGCTTGCTTGCTTGGCCAAAAATGGCGTATGTGTTTTTTCCTGAATATATTCAGGAAAAAAACGCATACGCCCTTTTTGGCCAGTGCATCATTGTCGACATTCTGCCTCTTTTCCTACCTTTTAAGTGCAATTCCAGTCTACCCCCGAAATCGTTTTCCTGAAATTCTGCGCCGCTTTCAAGTCCTCTTCGAAGACTTACTTTAATACATTTTTGGACGATAACTGTCATTCATAACTCTGCATGTTTGTGAATTACAGTGCCCCTGATCTCCGTTCCTCAGCTCGCTTTCTTGTGAGCTGGCCGCAAAACCGCAGGATTGCTTCAGGCCCTAATCTGTTTCCGGCAGGGCACGCTGACCATTTGATTAATTCCTCTTCCTGGTGGGAAATGAGCGTTCCATTTGCCCGTGCAGACACCTACAGCTAGTCTCTCATTGGTTCTCCCTATTCCTGTTCATCTTGCGCAGAAATTGCAAACTGTGCCAAACAGGAGGTTAAAGGCACTGACTCTCCAAGTGGGGAGAGTGTTAGTAAAGCGTCTGGAATGGTGAACTCGAGTACCAGGATTCGAAAACAGAGATGCATTTGAAAACGTTTCCCAATCACACGGTGGACCATACTCTGGGTTTCCCATGCATGATTTACCTGAAGAAGAATCCCTTAAAGCTGGAAAGTTGGGACCCATTGAATGGGTACCATGCAGTATGACTTCAAAGGGTCTGCGTTTGCTCACCGAACCTCACCAATGCTATCAGCCTGAAGTGTCCAGCCTTATGTCTCACACAGCTCTGCATGTAGATGTGGTAAATCCAGGTTGCATCACAAGCCCTTAAAGAATTATTTAAGAATTGCTCTCTATTTCACTCTCATTGTGTTTTGTTTTCGAAATTTATCTTGATATTGGGATTTATCTGATTTTCACTGCTGCGTTTAGGCCGCTGTACACATGCTTGATTTCCTTATGGAGACATATAAATCCATGGGTTTTAAGATTCTTACTTGTCAGGTATGTTCCCAGGCGTTGAATATGGGCTGTTGAGTCCATTTCGCTGAGCAAGGAGTAGGTCTTGTCTATTATATATTTGGCTTATGGAATGGTATCTGTGCTAATTTCAATCTCTGGTTTTATACAGCACCCAAATTCACCTTTCCCCATAAGCAAGCATAAGTTGGTTTTCGAAATTTGAGACCCTGTTCTGTTTTGTAATTCAGTTCATGTGTAGTCAAGTTTACATTCCGTGTATTAGTGATATCGTATGATGTTTCTTATTCTGTGTGACTTATTTCCCGTAGAATCATCATACTTGGATCCACTCATTATGCCGCTACGGGCCTGATGACGGAGATTTCATTGCTGAGTGATATTCCATTGTACGTGCGTACCACAACTTCTTTATCCATTTTTTGCTTTCTCGGATATTTAACTTGTACCATAGATGAGGTTCTTGTAAACAGAGCCGTCCCAAACTTTGGGGTGGCTGTGTGTTTTTGATTTTAATTTCCCTAAGCTATAGGACCATAAGTGGAAGTGCCATAGGCTGTGTTGCTTTGTTTCCTACGTGTTTCAGGAAACACCATACACTTCTCCAGAGTGGCTGTTGGCAATTTACATCCCGTCCATCAGCATAACAAGGCTCCCTGTTCTCCATGACCTGTCCTGCCTTTCTGGATTTTACACTTTTTTCAGATGGCCCTTTTGACCGGGGTGCAGTGAGACTTCATTGTAGTGTAGATTTCCTTTACACGCTTGCTTGGTTGACCAAAAAGTGCGTATGCATTTTTTCCTGAATATATTCAGGAAAAAACACATACGCCCTTTTCGGCCAAGTGCATCATTGTCGACATTCTGCCTCATTTCCTATGCTTTAAGTGCAATTCCAGTCTACCCCCTGAAATCGTTTTCCAGAAATTCTGCCCCGCTTTCAAGTCCTCTTCGAAGACTTACTTCAATACATTTTTGGACGATAGCTGTCATTCATAACTCTGCAGGTTTGTGAATTTCAGTGGCCCTGAGCTCCTTTCTTCAACTCACTTTCTTGTGAGCTGGCTGCAAAACCGCAGGATTGTTTCAGGCCCTAATCTGTTTCCGGCAGGGCACGCTGAGCCTTTGGTTAATTCGTCTTCCTTGTGGGAAATGAGCATTCCATTTGCCGGTGCAGACACCTACAGCTAGTCTCTCATTGGTTCTCCCTATTCCTGTTCATCTTGGGCAGAAATTGCAAACTGTGCCAAACAGGAGTTTAAAGGCACTGACTCTCCAAGTGGGGAGAGCGTTAGTAAAGCGTCTGGAATGGTGAACCCGAGTACCAGCGTTCGAAAACTGAGATGCCTTTGAAAACGTTTCCCAATCACACGGTGGACCATACTCTGGGTTTCCCATGCATGTTTTAGCTGAAGGAAGAATCCCTTAAACCTGGAGAGTTGGGACCCATGGAATGGGTACCATGCAGTATGACTTCAAAGGATCTGCGTTTGCTCACCGAACCTCACCAAAGCTATCAGCCTGAAGTGTCCAGCCTTATGTCTCACCCAGCTCTGGGTGTAGATGTGGTAAATCCAGGTTTCATCACAAGCCCTGAATGAATTATTTAAGAATTGCTCTCTATTTCACTGTCATTGTGTTTTGTTTTTGAAATTTATTTTGATAATGGGATTTATCGGATTTTCACTGCTGCGTTTATGCCGCTGTACACACGCTTGATTTCCTTGTGGAGACATATAAATCCATGGGTTTTAAGATTCTTACTTGTTAGGTATATTCCCAGGCATTGAATATGGAGTGTTGAGTCCATTTCGTTGAGCAAGGAGTAGGTCTTGTCTATTATATATTTGGCTTATGGAAAGGTATCTGTGCTAATTTCAATCTCTGGTTTTATGCAGCACCCCAACTCATCTTTCACCATAAGCAAACATAAGTTGGTTTTCTAAATTTGATACCAGGTTCTGTTTTGTAATTCAGTTCATGTGTAGTCAAATTTACATTCCGTGTATTAGTGATATCTTATGATGTTTCTTTTTCTGTGTGACTTATTTCTCGTAGAATCATTGTACCTGAATCCACTCATTATGCCGCTACGGGCCTGAAGATGTAGATTTCATTGCTGAGTGATATTCCATTGTACGTGCGTACCAGAACTTCTTTATCCATTTTTTCCTTTCTCGGATATTTAACTTGTACCGTAGACAAGGTTCTTGTAAACAGAGCCATCCCAAACTTTGGGGTGGCTGTGTGTTTTTGATTTTAATTTCCCTAAGCTATAGGACCATAAGTGGAAGTGCCATAGACTGTTTTGTTTTGTTTCCTACCTGTTTCAGGGAACACCATAAACTTCTCCAGAGTGGCTGTTGGCAATTTATATCCCGCCCATCAGCATAACAAGGCTCCCTGTTCTCCATGACCTATCGTGCCTTTCTGGATTTTACACATTTTTCAGATGGCCCTTTTGACCGGGGGGCAGTGAGACTTCATTGTAGTGCAGATTTCCTTTACACGCTTGTTTGGTTGGCCAAAAAGGGCGTATGCGTTTTTACCTGAATATATTCAGGAAAAACTGCATACGCCCTTTTTGGCCAAGTGCAACATTGTCGACATTCTGCCTTTTTTCCTATGCTTTAAGTGCAATTCCAGTCTACCCCCTGAAATCGTTTCCCTGAAATTCTGCCCCGCTTTCAAGTCCTCTTCAAAGACTTACTTCAATACATTTTTGGACGATAGCGGTCATTCATAACACTGCAGGTTTGTGAATTACATTGCCCCTGAGCTCCATTCTTCAACTCGCTTTCTTGTGAGCTGGCCGCAAAACCGCAGGATTGCTTCAGGCATTAATCTGTTTCGGGCAGGGCACGCTGAGCCTTTGGTTAATTCCTCTTCCTGGTGGGAAATGAACATTCCATTTGCCCGTGCAGACACCTACATCTAGTCTCTCATTGGTTTTCCCTATTCCTGTTAATCTTGCGCAGAAATTGCAAACTGTGCCAAACAGGAGGTTAAAGGCACTGACTCTCCAAGTGGGGAGAGTGTTAGTAAAGCGTCTGGAAGGGTGAACCCGAGTACCAGGATTCGAAAACTGAGATGCATTTGAAAACGTTTCCCAATCACACAGTGGACCATTCTGTGGGTTTCCCATGCATGTTTTAGCTGAAGGAAGAATCCCTTAAACCTGGAGAGTTGGGACCAATGGAATGGGTACCATGCAGTATGACATCAAAGAGTCTGCGTTTGCTCAACGAACCTCACCAATGCTATCAGCCCGAAGTGTCCAGCCTTATGTCTCACCCAGCTCTGGGTGTAGATGTGGTAAATCCAGGTTGCATCTCAAGCCCTGAATGAATGATTTGAGAATTGCTCTCTATTTCACTGTCATTGTGTTTTGTTTTTGAAATTTATTTTGGTAATGGGATTTATCGGATGTTCACTGCTGCGTTTAGGCCGCTGTACACACGCTTGATTTCCTTATGGAGACATATAAATCCATGGGTTTTAAGATTCTTACTTGTCAGGTATCTTCCCAGGCGTTGAATATGGGGTGTTGAGTCCATTTCATTGAGCAAGGAGTAGGTCTTTTCTATTATATATTTGGCTTATGGAACAGTATCTGTGCTACTTTCAATCTCTGGTTTTATGCAGCACCCCAACTCTCCTTTCCCCATAAGCAAGCATAAGTTGGTGTTCTAAATTTGAGACCCTGTTCTGTTTTGTAATTCAGTTCATGTGTAGCCAAGTTTACATTCCCTGTATTAGGGATACCTAATGTTTCTTTTTCTGTGTGACATATTTCTCGTAGAATCATTGTACCTGAATCCACTCATTATGCCGCTAGGTACCTGATGACGTAGATTTCATTGCTGAGTGATATTCCATTGTACGTGCGTACCACAACATCTTTATCCATATGTTGCTTTCTCGGATATTTAACTTGTACCGTAGACGAGGTTCTTGTAAACAGAGCCGTCCGAAAATTTGTGGTAGCTCTGTGTTTTTGATTTTAATTTCCCTAACCTATAGGACCATAAGTGGAAGTGCCATAGTCTGTGTTGCTTTGTTTCCTACCTGTTTCAGGAAACACCATACACTTCTCCAGAGTGGCTGTTGGAAATTTTCATCCGCCCATCAGCATAACAAGGCTCCCTGTTCTCCATGACCTTTCCTGCCTTTCTGGATTTTACACTTTTTTCAGATGGCCCTTTTGACCGGGGGGCAGTGAGACTTCATTGTAGTGCAGATTTTCTTTACACGCTTGCTTGGTTGGCCAAAAAGGGCGTATGCGTTTTTTCCTGAATATATTCAGGAAAAAACGCATACGCCCTTTTTGGCCAAGTGTATCATTGTCGACATTCTGCCTCTTTTCCTATGCTTTAAGTGCAATTCCAGTCTACCCCCTGAAATCGTTTTCCTGAAATTCTGCCCCGCTTTCAAGTCCTCTTCAAAGACTTACTTCAGTACATTTTTGGACGATAGCTGTCATTCATAACACTGCAGGTTTGTGAATTACAGTGCCCTTGAGCTCCTTTCTTCAACTCGCTTCCTTGTGAGCTGGCCGCCAAACCGCAGGATTGCTTCAGGCCCTAATCTCTTTCCGGCAGGCCACGCTGAGCCTTTGGTTAATTCCTCTTCCTGGTGGGAAATGAGTGTTCCATTTGCCCGTGCAGACACCTACAGCTAGTCTCTCATTGGTTCTCCCTATTCCTGTTCACCTTGCGCAGAAATTGCAAACTGTGCCAAACAGGAGGTGAAAGGCACTGACTCTCCAAGTGAGGAGAGTGTTAGTAAAGCGTCTAGAATGGTGAACCCGAGTATCAGCGGACGAAAACTGAGATGCATTTGAAAACGTTTCCCAATCACACGGTTGACCATACTCTGGGTTTCCCACGCATGTTTTAACTGAAGAAGAATCCCTTAAACCTGGAGAGTTGGGACCCATGGAATGGGTACCATGCAGTATGACTTCAAAGGGTCTGCCTTTGCTCACCAAACATCACCAATGCTATCAGCCCGAAGTGTCCAGCCTTATGTCTCACCCAGCTCTGGGTGTAGATGTGGTAAATCCAGGTTGCATCACAAGACCTGAATGAATGATTTAAAAATTGCTCTCTATTTCACTGTCATTGTGTTTTGTTTTTGAAATTCATTTTGATAATGGGATTTATCGGATGTTCACTGCTGCGTTTACGCCGCTGTACACACGCTTGATTTCCTTATGGAGACATATAAATCCATGGGTTTTAAGATTCTTACTTGTCAGGTATCTTCCCAGGCGTTGAATATGGGGTGTTGAGTCCATTTCGTTGAGCAAGGAGTAGGTCTTGTCTATTATATATTTGGCTTATGGAACGGTATCTGTGCTAATTTCAATCTCTGGTTTTATGCAGCACCCCAACTCACCTCTCCCCATAAGCAAGCATAAGTTGGTTTTCTAAATTTGAGACCCTGTTCTGTTTTGTAATTCAGTTCATGTGTAGCCGAGTTTACATTCCGTGTATTAGTGATATCTTATGATGTTTCTTTTTCTGTGTGACTTATTTCTCGTAGAATCATCGTACCTTAATCCACTCATTATGCCGCTATGGGCCTGATGACGTAGATTTCATTGGTGAGTGATATTCCATTGTACGTGCGTACCACAACATCTTTATCCATTTTTTGCTTTCTCGGATATTTACCTTGTACCATAGACGAGGTTCTTGTAAACAGACCCGTCCCAAATTTTGGGGTGGCTGTGTCTTTTTGAATTTAATTTCCCTAAGCTATAGGACCATAAGTAGAAGTGCCATAGGCTGTGTTGCTTTGTTTCCTACGTGTTTCTGGAAACACCATACACTTCTCCAGAGTGGTTGTTGGCAATTTACATCCCGCCCATCAGCATAACAAGGCTCCCTGTTCTCCATGACCTGTCCTGCCTTTCTGGATTTTACACTTTTTTTCAGATGGCCCTTTTGACCGGGGGGCAGTGAGACTTCATTGTAGTGCAGATTTCCTTTACACGCTTGCTTGGTTGGCCAAAAAGGGCGTATGCGTTTTTTCCTGAATATATTCAGGAAAAAACGCATACGCCCTTTTTGGCCAAGTGCATCGTTGTCGACATTCTGCCTCTTTTCCTATGCTTTAAATGCAATTCCAGTCTACCCCCTGAAATCGTTTTCCTGAAATTCTGCCCCGCTTTCAAGTCCTCTTCCAAGACTTACTTCAATACATTTTTGGACGATAGCTGTCATTCATAACTCTGCAGGTTTGTGAATTACAGTGCCCCTGAGCTCATGTCTTCAACTCGCTTTCTTGTGAGCCTGCCGCAAAACCGCAGGATTGCTTTAGGCCATAATCTCTTTCCGGCAGGGCATGCTGAGCCTTTGTTTAATTCCTCTTCCTGGTCGGAAATGAGCGTTCCTTTTGCCCCTGCAGGCACCTACAGCTAGTCTCTCATTGGTTCTCCCTATTCCTGTACATCTTGCGCAGAAATTGCAAACTGTGCCAAACAGGAGGTTAATGGCACTGACTCTCCAAGTGGGGAGAGTGTTAGTAAAGCGTCTGGAATGGTGAACCCGAGTACCAGGGGACGAAAACTGAGATGCATTTGAAAACGTTTCCTGGTCACACAGTGCACTGTACTGTGGGTTTCCCATGCATGTTTTAGCTGAAGGAAGAATCCCTTAAACCTGGAGAGTTGGGACCCATGGAATGGGTACCATGCAGTATGACTTCAAAGGGTCTGCGTTTGCTCACCGAACCTCACCAATGCTATCAGCCCGAAGTGTCCAGCCTTATGTCTCACCCAGCTCTGGGTGTAGATGTGGTAAATCCAGGTTGCATCACAAGTCCTGAATGAATTATTTAAGAATTGCTCTCTATTTCACTGTCATTTTGTTTTGTTTTTGAAATTTATTTTGATAATGGGATTTATCGGATTATCACTGCTGCGTTTAGGCCGCTGTACACACGCTTGATTTCCTTATGGAGACATATAAATCCATGGGTTTTAAGATTCTTACTTGTCAGGTATCTTGCCAGGCGTTGAATATGGGGTGTTGAGTCCATTTGGTTGAGCAAGGAGTAGGTCTTGTCTATTATATATTTGGCTTATGGAACGGTATCTGTGCTAATTTCAATCTCTGGTTTTATGCAGCACCCCAACTCACCTTTCCCCATAAGCAAGCATAAGTTGGTTTTCTAAATTTGAGACCCTGTTCTGTTTTGTAATTCAGTTTATGTGTAGCCAAGTTTACATTCCGTGTATTACTGATATATTATGATGTTTCTTTTTCTGTGTGACTTATTTCTCGTACAATCATCGTACCTGAATCCACTCATTATGCCGCTATGGGCCTGAAGACGTAGATTTCATTGCTGAGTGATATTCCATTGTATGTGCGACCAGAACTTCTTTATCCATTTTTTCCTTTCTCGGATATTTAACTTGTACCGTAGACAAGGTTCTTGTAAACAGAGCCATCCCAAACTTTGGGGTGGCTGTGTGTTTTTGATTTAAATTTCCGTAAGCTATAGAACCATAAGTGGAAGTGACATAGGCTGTGTTGCTTTCTTTCCTACGTGTTTCAGGATACACCATACATTTCTCCAGAGTGGCTGTTGGCAATTTACTTCCCGCCCATCAGCATAACAAGGCTCCCTGTTCTCCATGACCTGTCCTGCCTTTCTGGATTTTACACTTTTTTCAGATGGCCCTTTTGACCGGGGGGCAGTGAGACTTCATTGTAGTGCAGATTTCCATTACACGCTTGCTTCGTTGGCCAAAAAGGGCGTATGCTTTTTTCCTGAATATATTCAGGAAAAAACGCATACGCCATTTTTGGCCAAGTGCATCATTTTCGACATTCTACCTCTTTTCCTATGCTTTTAGTACAATTCCAGTCTACACCCTGAAATCGTTTTCCTGAAATTCTGCCCCGCTTTCATGTCCTCTTCGAAGACTTACTTCAATACATTTTTGGACGATAGCTGTCATTCATAACTCTGCAGGTTTGTGAATTACAGTGCCCCTGAGCTCATTTCTTCAACTCGCTTTCTTGTGAGCTGGCCGCAAAACCGCAGGATTGCTTCAGGCCCTAATCTGTTTCCGGCAGGGCACACTGAGCCTTTGGTTAATTCCTCTTCCTGGTGGGAAATGAGCGTTCCATTTGCCCGTGCAGACACCTACAGCTAGTCTCTCATTGCTTCTCCCTATTCCTGTTCATCTTGCGCAGAAATTGCAAACTGTGCCAAACAGGAGGTTAATGGCACTGATTCTCCAAGTGGGGAGAGTGTTAGTAAAGCGTTCAAATGTTGAACCCGAGTACCAGGGGACGAAAACTGAGATGCATTTGAAAACATTTCCCAATCACGGTGGACCATACTCTGGGTTTTCCATGCATGTTTTAGCTGAAGGAAGAATCCCTTAAACCTGGAGAGTTGGGACCCATGGAATGGGTACCATGCAGTATGACTTCAAAGGGTCTGCGTTTGCTCACCGAACCTCACCAATGCTATCAGCCCGAAGTGTCCAGCCTTATGTCTCACCCAGCTCTGGGTGTAGATGTGGTAAATCCAGGTTGCATCACAAGTCCTGAATGAATTATTTAAGAATTGCTCTCTATTTCACTGTCATTGGGTTTTGTTTTTGAAATTTATTTTGATAATGGGATTTATCGGATTTTCACTGCTGTGTTTAGGCCGCTGTACACAGGCTTGATTTCCTTATGGAGACATATAAATCCATGGGTTTTAAGATTCTTACTTGTCAGGTATCTTGCCAGGCGTTGAATATGGGGTGTTGAGTCCATTTCGTTGAGCAAGGAGTAGGTCTTGTCTATTATATATTTGGCTTATGGAACGGTATCTGTGCTAATTTCAATCTCTGGTTTTATGCAGCACCCCAACTCACCTTTCCCCATAAGCAAGCATAAGTTGGTTTTCTAAATTTGAGACTCTGTTCTGTTTTGTAATTCAGTTCATGGGTAGCCAAGTTTACATTCCGTGTATTAGTGATATCTTATGATGTTTCTTTTTCTGTGTGACTTATTTCTCGTAGAATCATCATACCTGAATCCACTCATTATGCCGCTACGGGCCTGATGATGTAGATTTCATTGCTGAGTGATATTCCATTGTATGTGCGTACCACAAATTCTTTATCCATTTTTTGCTTTCTGGGATATTTTACTTGTACCGTAGACGAGGTTCTTGTAAACAGAGCCGTCCCAAACTCTGGGGTGGCTGTGTGTTTTTGATTTTAATTTCCCTAAGCTATAGGACCATAAGTGGAAGTGCCATAGGCTGTGTTGCTTTGTTTCCTACGTGTTTCTGGAAACACCATACACTTCTCCAGAGTGGTTGTTGGCAATTTACATCCCGCCCATCAGCATGACAAGGCTCCCTGTTCTCCCTGACCTGTCCTGCCTTTCTGGATTTTACAATTTTTTCAGATGGCCCTTTTGACCTGGGTGTCAGTGAGACTCCATTGTAGTGCAGATTTCCTTTACACGCTTGCTTGGTTGGCCAAAAAGGGCGTATGCGTTTTTTCCTGAATATATTCAGGAAAAAACGCATACGCCCTTTTTGGCCAAGTGCATCGTTGTCGACATTCTGCCTCTTTTCCTATGCTTTAAATGCAATTCCATTCTACCCCCTGAAATCGTTTTCCTGAAATTCTGCCCCGCTTTCAAGTCCTCTTCCAAGACTTACTTCAATACATTTTTGGACGATAGCTGTCATTCATAACTCTGCAGGTTTGTGAATTACAGTGCCCCTGAGCTCATGTCTTCAACTCGCTTTCTTGTGAGCCTGCCGCAAAACCGCAGGATTGCTTTAGGCCATAATCTCTTTCCGGCAGGGCATGCTGAGCCTTTGTTTAATTCCTCTTCCTGGTCGGAAATGAGCGTTCCTTTTGCCCCTGCAGGCACCTACAGCTAGTCTCTCATTGGTTCTCCCTATTCCTGTACATCTTGCGCAGAAATTGCAAACTGTGCCAAACAGGAGGTTAATGGCACTGACTCTCCAAGTGGGGAGAGTGTTAGTAAAGCGTCTGGAATGGTGAACCCGAGTACCAGGGGACGAAAACTCAGATGCATTTGAAAACGTTTCCTGGTCACACAGTGCACTGTACTGTGGGTTTCCCATGCATGTTTTAGCTGAAGGAAGAATCCCTTAAACCTGGAGAGTTGGGACCCATGGAATGGGTACCATGCAGTATGACTTCAAAGGGTCTGCGTTTGCTCACCGAACCTCACCAATGCTATCAGCCCGAAGTGTCCAGCCTTATGTCTCACCCAGCTCTGGGTGTAGATGTGGTAAATCCAGGTTGCATCACAAGTCCTGAATGAATTATTTAAGAATTGCTCTCTATTTCACTGTCATTTTGTTTTGTTTTTGAAATTTATTTTGATAATGGGATTTATCGGATTATCACTGCTGCGTTTAGGCTGCTGTACACACGCTTGATTTTCTTATGGAGACATATAAATCCATGGGTTTTAAGATTCTTACTTGTCAGGTATCTTGCCAGATGTTGAATATGGGGTGTTGAGTCCATTTCGTTGAGCAAGGAGTAGGTCTTTTCTATTATATATTTGGCTTATGGAACGGTATCTGTGCTAATTTCAATCTCTGGTTTTATGCAGCACCCCAACTCACCTTTCCCCATAAGCAAGCATAAGTTGGTTTTCTAAATTTGAGACCCTGTTCTGTTTTGTAATTCAGTTTATGTGTAGCCAAGTTTACATTCCGTGTATTACTGATATATTATGATGTTTCTTTTTCTGTGTGACTTATTTCTCGTACAATCATCGTACCTGAATCTACTCATTATGCCGCTATGGGCCTGAAGACGTAGATTTCATTGCTGAGTGATATTCCATTGTACGTGCGACCAGAACTTCTTTATCCATTTTTTCCTTTCTCGGATATTTAACTTGTACCGCAGACAAGGTTCTTGTAAACAGAGCCATCCCAAACTTTGGGGTGGCTGTGTGTTTTTGATTTAAATTTCCGTAAGCTATAGAACCATAAGTGGAAGTGACATAGGCTGTGTTGCTTTCTTTCCTACGTGTTTCAGGATACACCATACATTTCTCCAGAGTGGCTGTTGGCAATTTACATCCCGCCCATCAGCATAACAAGGCTCCCTGTTCTCCATGACCTGTCCTGCCTTTCTGGATTTTACACTTTTTTCAGATGGCCCTTTTGACCGGGGGGCAGTGAGACTTCATTGTAGTGCAGATTTCCATTACACGCTTGCTTCGTTGGCCAAAAACGGCGTATGCGTTTTTTCCTGAATATATTCAGGAAAAAACGCATACGCCATTTTTGGCCAAGTGCATCATTGTCGACATTCTACCTCTTTTCCTATGCTTTTAGTACAATTCCAGTCTACACCCTGAAATCGTTTTCCTGAAATTCTGCCCCACTTTCATGTCCTCTTCGAAGACTTACTTCAATACATTTTTGGACGATAGCTGTCATTCATAACTCTGCAGGTTTGTGAATTACAGTGCCCCTGAGCTCATTTCTTCAACTCGCTTTCTTGTGAGCTGGCCGCAAAACCGCAGGATTGCTTCAGGCCCTAATCTGTTTCCGGCAGGGCACGCTGAGCCTTTGGTTAATTCCTCTTCCTGGTGGGAAATGACCGTTCCATTTGCCCGTGCAGACACCTACAGCTAGTCTCTCATTGCTTCTCCCTATTCCTGTTAATCTTGCGCAGAAATTGTGAAGTGTGCCAAACAGGAGGTTAAATGCACTGACTCTCCAAGTGGGGAGAGTGTTAGTAAAGCGTCTGGAATGGTGAACCCGAGTACCAGGGTACGAAAACTGAGATGCATTTGAAAACGTTTCCCTATCACACGGTGGACCATACTATGGGTTTCCCATGCATGTTTTAGCTGAAGGAAGAATCCCTTAAACCTGGAGAGTTGGGACCCATGGAATGGGTACCATGCAGTATGACTTCAAAGGGTCTGCGTTTGCTCACCGAACCTCACCAATGCTATCAGCCCGAAGTGTCCAGCCTTATGTCTCACCCAGCTCTGGGTGTAGATGTGGTAAATCCAGGTTGCATCACAAGCCCTGAATGAATGATTTAAGAATTGCTCTCTATTTCACTGTCATTGTGTTTTGTTTTTGAAATTTATTTTGATAATGGGATTTATCGGATGTTCACTGCTGCGTTTACGCCGCTGTACACACGCTTGATTTCCTTATGGAGACATATAAATCCATGGGTTTTAAGATTCTTACTTGTCAGGTATCTTCCCAGTTGTTGAATATGGGGTGTTGAGTCCATTTCGTTGAGCAAGGAGTAGGTCTTGTCTATTATATATTTGGCTTATGGAAAGGTATCTGTGCTAATTTCAATCTCTGGTTTTATGCAGCACCCCAACTCACCTCTCCCCATAAGCAAGCATAAGTTGGTTTTCTAAATTTGAGACCCTGTTCTGTTTTCTAATTCAGTTCATGTGTAGCCAAGTTCACATTCCGTGTATTAGTGACATCTTATGATGTTTCTTTTGCTGTGTGACTTATTTCTCGTAGAATCATCGTACCTGAATCCACTCATTATGCCGCTACGGACCTGATGACGTAGATATCATTGCTGAGTGATATTCCATTGTACGTGCGTACCACAACTTCTTTATTCATTTTTTGCTTTTTCGGATATTTAACATGTACCGTCGACGAGGTTCTTGTAAACAGAGCCGTCCCAAACTTTGGGGTGGCTGTGTGTTTTTGATTTTAATTTCCCTAAGCTATAGGACCATAAGTTGAAGTGCCATAGGCTGTGTTGCTTTGTTTCCTTCGTGTTTCACGAAACAGCATACACTTCTTCAGATTGGCTGTTGGCAATTTACATCCTGCCCATCAGCGTAACAAGGCTCCCTGTTCTCCATGACCTGTCCTGCCTTTGTGGATTTTACACATTTTTCAGATGGCCCTTTTGACCGGGGGGCAGTGAGACTTCATTGTAGTGCAGATTTACTTTACACGCTTACTTGGTTGGCCAAAAAGTGCGTATGCGTTTTTTCCTGAATATATTCAGGAAAAAACGCATACGCCCTTTTTTGGCTAAGTGCATCATTGTCGACATTCTGCCTCTCTTCCTATGCTTTAAGTGCAATTCCAGTCTTTCCCCTGAAATCGTTTCTCTGAAATTCTGCCCCGCTTTCAAGTCCTCTTGGAAGACTTACTTCAGTACATTATCCGACGATACCTGTCATTCATAACTCTGCAGGTTTGTGAATTACAGAGCCCCTGAACTCCTTTCTTCAACTCGCTTTCTTGTGAGCTGGCCGCAAACCCGCAGGATTGCTTCAGGCCCTAATCTGTTTCCGGCCGGGCACGCTGAGCCTTTGGTTAATTCCTCATCCTTGTGGGAAATGAGCGTTCCATTTGCCCATGCAGGCACCTACAGCTAGTCTCTCATTGGTTCTCCCTATGCCTGTTCATCTTGCGCAGAAATTGCAAACTGTACCAAACAGGAGTTTAAAGGCACTGACTCTCCAAGTGGGAAGAGTGTTAGTAAAGCGTCTGGAATGGTGAACCCGAGTACCAGGGGACGAAAACTGAGATGCATTTGAAAACGTTTCCCAATCGCATGGTGGACCATACTCTGGGTTTCCCATGCATGCTTTAGCTGAAGGAAGAATCCCTTAAACCTGGAGAATTTGGACCCTAGGAATGGGTACCATGCAGTATGATTTCAAAGGGTCTGCGTGTGCTCACCGAACCTCACCAATGTTATCAGCCCGAAGTGTCCAGCCTTATGTCTCACCCAGCTCTGGGTGTAGATGTTGTAAATCCAGGTTGCATCTCAAGTTCTGAATGAATTATTTAAGAATTGCTCTCTATTTCACTATCATTGTGTTTTGTTTTTGAAATTTATTTTGATAATGGGTTTTATCGGATTTTCACTGCTGCGTTTAGGCCGCTGTACGCATGCTTTATTTCCTTATGGAGACATATAAATCCATGGGTTTTAAGATTCTTACTTGTCAGATATATTCCCAGGCATTGAATATGGGGTGTTGAGTCCATTTCGTTGAGCAAGGAGTAGGTCTTGTCTATTATATATTTGGCTTATGGAACGGTATCTATGCTAACTTCTATCTCTGGTTTTATGCAGCACCCCAACTCACCTTTCCCCATAAGCAAGAATAAGTTGGTTTTCTAAATTTGAGACCCTGTTCTGTTTTGTAATTCAGTTCATGAGTAGCCAAGTTTACATTCCGTGTATTAGTGATATCTTATGATGTTTCTTTTTCTGTGTGACTTATTTCTCGTAGAATCATCATACCTGAATCCACTCATTATGCCGCTACAGACCTGATGACGTAGATTTTTTGCTGAGTGATATTCCATTGTACGCGCGTATCACAACTTCTTTATCCATTTTTTGCTTTCTCGGATATTTAACTTGTACCGTAGAGGACGTTCTTGTAAACAGAGCCGTCCCAAACTTTGGGTTGGCTGGGTGATTTTAATTTTAATTTCCCTAAGCTATAGGACCATAAGTGGAAGTGCCATAGGCTGTGTTGCTTTGTTTCCTACGTGTTTCAGGAAACACCATAAACTTCTCCATAGTGGCTGTTGGCAATTTACATCCCGCCCATCAGCATAACAAGGCTCCATGTTCTCCATGGCCTGTCCTGCCTTTCTGGATTTTTCACTTTTTTCAGATGTCCCTTTTGACAGGGGGGCAGTGAGACTTCATTGTAATGCAGATTTCTTTACAGGCTTGCTTGTTTGGCCAAAAAGGGCGTATGTGTTTTTTCTTGAATATATTCAGGAAAAAACGCATACGCCCTTTTTGACCAAGTCCATCATTGTCGACTTTCTGTCTCATTCCCTATGCTTTAAATGCAATTCCAGTCTGCCCCTGAACTCGTTTTCCTGCAATTCTGCCCCGCTTTCAAGTCCTCTACGCAGCCTTACTTCAATACATTTTTGGACAATAGCTGACATTTATAACTCTGCAGGTTTGTGAATGACAGTGTGCCTGAGCTCCTTTCTTCTACTCGCTTTCTTGTGAGCTGGCCGCAAACCCGCAGGATTGCTTCAGGCCCTAATCTGGTTCTGGCACAGCATGCTGATCCTTTGGTAAATTCCTCTTCCTGGTGGGAAATGAGTGTTATATTTGAACGTGCAGACACCTACAGCTAGTCTCTCATTGGTTCTCCCTATTCCTGTTCATCTTGCGCAGAAATTGCAAACTGTGCCAAACAGGAGGTTAAAGGCCCTGACTCTCTAAGTGGGGAGAGTATTAGTAAAGGGTCTTCAATCGTGAACCCGAGTAAAAGGGGACGAAAACGGAGATGCATTTGAAAAGGTTTCCTGGTCACACGGTGCACCATACTGTGGGTTTCGCATGCATGTTTTAGCTGAAGGAAGAATCCCTTAAACCTGGAGAGTTGGGACCCATGGAATGGGTACCATGCAGTATGACTTCAAAGGGCCTGCATTTTCTCAATGAACCTCACCAATGCTATCAGCCCGAAGTGTACAGCCTTATGTCTCACTCAGCTCTGGTTGTAGATGTGGTAAATCCAGGTTGCATCACAAGCCCTGAATGAATTATTTAAGAATTGCTCTCTATTTCACTTTCATTGTGTTTGTTTTTGTAATTTATTTTGACAATGGGATTTATCGGATTTTCTCTGCTGCATTCATGCCACTGTACACACACTTGAGTCTCTTATGGATACATATAAATCCATGGGTTTGAAGATACTTACTAGTCAGGTGTATTCCTAGGCGTTGAATATGGGGAGTTGAGTCCATTTCGTTGAGCAAGGAGTAGGTCTTGACTATTACATATTTGGCTTATGGAAAGGTATCTGTGCTAATTTCTATCTCTGGTTTTATGCAGCACCCCAACTCACTTTTCCCCTTAAGCAAGCATAAGGTGGTTTTCTAAATTTGAGACACTGTTCTGTTTTGTAATTCAGTTCATGTGTAGCCAAGTTTACATTCCTTGTATTAGTGATATCTTATGATGTTTCATTTTCTGTGTGACTTATTTCACTTAGAATCATCGTACCTGAATCCACTCATTATGCCACGATGGGCCTGATCACATAGATTTCATTGCTGAGTGATATTCCATTGAATGTGTGTACCACAATTTCTTTATCCATTTTTCACATTCTGGGATATTTAACTTGTACCGTAGACGAGATTCCTGTAAACAGAGCCGTCTGAAACTTTGGGGTGGCTGTCTGTTTTTGATTTTAATTTCCGTGATCTATAAGACCATAAGTGGAAGTGCCGTAGTCTCCGTTGCTTTGTTTCTTAGGTGTTTCAGGAAACACCATACACTTCTCCAGAGTGGCTGTTGGCAATTTACATCCCGCCCGTCAGCATAACAAGGCTCCCTGTTATCCATGGCCTGTGCTGTCTTTCTGGATTTTACACTTTTTTCAGATGGCCCTTTTGACCTGGGGGCAGTGAGACTTCTTTGTAGTGGAGATTTCTTTAACATGCTTGCTTGGTTGGCCAAAAAGGGCGTATGCGTTTTTTCCTGAATATATTCAGGAAAAAACGCATACGCTCTTTTTGGCCAAGTGCATCATTGTTGACGTTCTGCCTCTTTTCCTATGCTTTAAATGCAATTCCAGTCTACCCCCTGAAATTGTTTTCTTGCAATTCTGCCCCGCTTTCCAGTCCTCTTCGCAGCCTTCCTTCAATATATTTTTGGAAGATAGCTGTCATTTATAACTCTGCAGGTTTGTGAATTACAGTGTCCCTGAGCTCCTTTCTTCAACTCGCTTTCTTCTGAGCTGGCCGCAAACCCGCAGGAATGCTTCAGGCCCTAATCTGGTTCCGGCACAGCATGCTGAGCCTTTGGTTAATTCCTCTTCCTGGTGGGAAATGAGCGTTAAATTTGCCCGTGCAGACACCTACAGCTAGTCTCTCATTGGTTCTCCCTATTCCTGTACATCTTGTGCAGAAATTGCAAACTGTGCTAAACAGGAGGTGAAAGGCACTGACTCTCCAAGTGGGGAGAGTGTTAGTAAAGGGTCTGGAATGGTGAACCCGAGTAAAAGGGGACGAAAATTGAGATGCATTTGAAAACGTTTCCTGGTCACACAGTGCACTGTACTGTGGGTTTCTCATGCATGTTTTAGCTGAAGGAAGAATCCCTTCAACCTGGAGAGTTGGGACCCATGGAATGGGTACCATGCAGTATGACTTCAAAGGGTCTGCATTTGCTCATCGAACCTCACCAATGCTACCAGCCCGAAGTGTCCAGCCTTATGTCTCACTCAGCTCTGGGTGTAGATGTGGTAAATCCAGGTTGCATCACAAGCCCTGAATGAATTATTTAAGAATTGCTCTCTATTTCACTGTCATTTTGTTTGTTTTTGTAATTCATTTTGATAATGGATTTTATCGGATTTTCTCTGCTGCATTCATGTCGCTGTACACACACTTGAGTCTCTTACGGAGACATGTAAATCCATGGGTTTGAAGATTCTTACTAGTCATGTGTAATGCTAGGCGTTGAATATGGCGTGTTTAGTCCATTTCGTTGAGCAAGGGCTAGGTCTTGACTATTACATATTTGGTTTATGGAAAGGTATGTGTGCTAATTTCTATCTCTGGTTTTATGCAGCACCCCAACTCACCTTTCCCCTTAAGCAAGCATAAGTTGGTTTTCTAAATTTGAGACCCTGTTCTGTTTTGTAATTCAGTTCATGTGTAGCCAAATTTACATTCCGTGTATTAGTGATATCTTATGATGTTTCATTTTCTCTGTGAATTATTTCACTTAGAATCATCGTACCTGAATCCCCTCATTATGCCGCGACGGGCCTGATGACATAGATTTCATTGCTGAGTGAGATTCCATTTTACATACGTACCACAACTTCGTTATCCATTTTTCACATTCTGGGATATTTAACTTGTACTGTAGACGAGGTTCTTGTAAACAGAGCCGTCCAAAACTTTGGGGTGGCTGTGTGTTTTTGATTTTAATTTCCCTAAGCTATAGGACCATAAGTGGAAGTGCTATAGGCTCCGTTGCTTTGTTTTTTAGGTGTTCCAGGAAACACAATACACTTCTCCAGAGTGGCTGTTGGCAATTTACATCTCGCCCATCAGCATAACAAGGCTCCATGTTCTCCACGGCCTGTGCTGTGTTTCTGGATTTTACACTTTTTTCAGATTGCGCTATTGACCGTGGGGCATTGAGACTTCATTGTAGTGCAGATTTCTTTAACATGCTTGCTTGGTTGGCCAAAAAGTGCGTATGCGTTTTTTCCTGAATATATTCAGGAAAAAACGCATACGCCCTTTTTGGCCAACTGAATCATTGTCGACATTCTGCCTCTTTTCCTATGCTTTAAATGCAATTCCAGTCTACCCCCTGAAATCGTTTTCCTGCAATTCTGCCCCACTTTCAAGTCCTTTTCACAGCCTTCCTTCAATATATTTTTGAACGAGAGCTGTCATTTATAACTCTGCAGGTTTGTGAATTACAGTGCCAATGAGCTCCTTTCTTCAACTCGCTTTCTTGTGAGCTGGCCGCAAACCCGCAGGATTGCTTCAGGCCCTAATCAGGTTCCGGCACGGCATGCTGAGTCTTTGGTTAATTCTTCTTCCTGGTGGGAAATGAGCGTTAAATTTCCAGTGCAGACACCTACAGCTAGTCTCTCATTGGTTCTCCCTATTCCTGTTCATCTTGCGCAGAAATTGCAAACTGTGCCAAACAGGAGGTTAAAGGCACTGACTCTCCAAGTGGGGAGAGTGTTAGTAAAGGTCTGGAATGGTGAACCCGAGTAAAAGGGGACGAAAACTGAGATGCATTTGAAAACGTTTCCTGGTCACACGGTGCACCATACTGTGGGTTTCCCATGCACATTTTAGCTGAAGGAAGAATCCCTTAAAACTGGAGAGTTGGGACCCATGGAATGGGTACCATGCAGTATGACTTCAAAGGGTCTTCATTTGCTCATCGAACCTCACCAATGCTATCAGCCTGAAGTGTCCAACCTTATGTCTCACTCAGCTCTGGGTGTAGATGTGGTAAATCCAGGTTGCATCACATGCCCTGAATGAATTATTTAAGAATTGCTCTCTATTTCACTGTCATTGTGTTTTGTTTTTGTAATTCATTTTGATAATGGGATTTATTGGATTTTCTCTGCTGCGTTCATGCAGCTGTACACACGCTTGATTGTCTTATGGAGACATATAAATCCATGCGTTTGAAGATTCTTACTAGTCAGGTGTATTCCTAGGCGTTGAATATGAGGTGTTTAGTCCATTTCGTTGAGCAAGGAGTAGGTCTTGACTATTACATATTTGGCTTATGGAAAGGTATCTGTGCTAATTTCTATCTCTGCTTTTATGCAGCACCCCAACTCACTTTTCCCCTTAAGCAAGCATAAGTTGGTTTTCTAAATTTGAGACACTGTTCTGTTTTGTAATTCAGTTCATGTGTAGCCAAGTTTACATTCCGTGTATTAGTGATAACATGATGTTTCATTTTCTGTGTGACTTATTTCACTTAGAATCATCGTACCTGAGTCCACTCATTATGCCGTGACGGGCCTGATGAAATAGATTTCAGTGGTGAGTGATATTCCTTTATACGTATGTACCACACTTCTTTATCCATTTTTCGCTTTCTGGGATATTTAACTTGTACCGTAGACGAGGTTCTTGTAAACAGAGCTGTCCGAAACTTTGGGGTGGCTGTGTGTTTTTGATTTTAATTTCCCTAAGCTTTAGGACCATAAGTGGTAATGCCGTAGGCTCCGTTCCTTTGTTTTTTAGGTTTTTGAGGAAACACCATACACTTCTCCAGAGTGGCTGTTGGCAATTTACATCCCGCCCATCAGCATAACAAGGCTCCCTGTTCTCCATGGCCTGTGCTGCCTTTCTGGATTTTACACTTTTTTCAGATGGCCCTTTTGACCGGGGGGCAGTGAGACTTCATTGTAGTGCAGATTTCTTTAACATTCTTGCTTGGTTGGCCAAAAAGCGCGTATGCGTTTTTTCCTGAATATATTCAGGAAAAAACGCATACGCCCTTTTTGGCCAAGTGCATCAATGTCGAAGTTCTGCCTCTTTTCCTATGCTTTAAATGCAATTCCAGTCTACCCCCTGAAATCGTTTTCTTGCAATTCTGCCCCGCTTTCAAGTCCTCTTCGCAGCCTTCATTCAATATAGTTTTGGGTGATAGCTGTCATTTATAACTCTGCAGGTTTGTGAATTACAGTGTCCCTGAGCTCCTTTCTTCAACTCGCTTTCTTGTGAGCTGGCCGCAAACCCGCAGGATTGCTTCAGGCCCTAATCTGGTTCCGGCACCGCATGGTGCGCCTTTGGTTAATTCCTCTTCCTGGTGGGAAATGAGCGTTAAATTTGCCCGTGCAGACACCTTCTCACGAGTCGTCATGGTGCCCCTTTGCCCCGATTATCTCTATGGAGGTTGGAGTTGGAGGGCCTCCTCACTCAAGGTCAGTGTGCCCAGGGAGCCAACCCTGCAACTTCAGGGCATGGTTGGGTGTTAGGATCACCACGTGGGGTCCTTTTCCCTTAGGAGGGAGGTGGCCTTTTGGGCTGCTGATTTCCAGGTTTTCAGATACTGCCAGTATCTTGGCCAGATGTGGCGGTGGGCCAAGCCCCTTGGTGACCATAGTTTATCCTACCTTGATCGCATTCTTGCATTGTTCCATTTCAAGTGGTCCCAGGTTTTGCACTAATACTCCAATGGCGATTCACCGTTCACCAGGAATGTAAAGGTCAAAGGGTTTAGCTAAATTAGGGAGTTCCTGTGCAAGGGTCTGAATTGACTGCTCTTTCCATTCTTGAAAGGCCACTTCTGCATTCTATTCAAAAGGATCATCACCTTTTCCTTTCAGTGTTTCATATAGAGGCCCAGCTAGTAGACTGTAGTTAGGGATCCAGAAGCAGCAAACCCTGGCCTCCCCAGGAACCCCTAAGCTGTCTTCTAGTTTTAGAAATGGGTAAGGCTGTAAATTGTTTCTTCCCTTTCCTGGGATGGGCTTCTCCGACCTTCTGTGAGAATGAAGCCCAGGCAGGTCACCGTAGTCTGTGATATTTGAGCTTTTTCTTGGACAACTTGTATCCTTTATTGGCTTGGTAGTTCAGAGGTCTCCTTAGTAGGGCTGGTGATCAGAATGTCATCTGCATATTGAAGGAGTGTTTCCTTTTCCAGAGGTAGAACTTTTAGGTCTTTAGCTGAGCTTTCCCCAAAGATGGTGTGGGAATTTTTGAACCCTTGGGGCAACACGGCCCGGAAGTATTGTTTTAGTTGTATGTTGAGTCCTGCCACTCACAAGGCAAAATTTCTTGTGACTCTGGGACTAATAGAATACAAAAGAAGGCATCATTGAAGACTAATACAGAATACCATGTCCTGGTGGTTGGTAGAATGACCAGCAGGGTGTAGGATTTAGGAACTACTGGAGGTATATCCTCGGTGGCTTCACTGACTGTCCTGACATCCTTTACCAGGACTCCAGCAGCCCATGGGGCTCTCGAGGTCAGGCCAATCCCAGGATATGGAGCTCACCTGGGCAGGTACCCCACCCCCACCCCAGCCCATGGGGCTCTCGTGTTCAGGCCCCTCCCAGGATATGGGGTTCCCTGGGCAGGTTCCCCTGCAGCCCATGGGGCTCTCGTGGTCAGGCCCCTCCCAGGATACAGAGCTACCCTTACAGGTACCATGGCAGGGCTGGGAACACAGGAACCGTGCATATCGCCCTCATTGCAGAGCACTCCCAGCTCACCTGTCACTCAGATCTGACACAGAGCACCTCAGAGCAGGACTTGAACTAACAAACAGCAGCTCCGACAGGTCTGTGACCCTGGGCATCACTCTGTGTGGCCTCCCTCCACCTGGTCTTCCAGAGACTTCCACTGCACCCGGGGCACCAGGCCTCTGTCTCCACCCACCAGCCACCCCTCCTCTCCCTGACTCCTGGGTTCCTCTCATTAGGAGAGGGTTTTCTTGAAGTTGTCTCCCACTCATGGGCCAGATAATATAATTAGAAAACAAGCCAGAGCTGCAGCCCCTTGTCTATCCTGACTCTCAGGAGCCCACACCTGTTCCTTGGACCTGGCCGATTCAGCAAGTTCCAGTTTCTGCAACTGTGAGCCCCTGAGGGGTGATTATTGGCTGGCCTGGGAAGCCCGACCGTGCCGGCCAGCCCTCCCCAGGTGTGCCTGGGTTCAGATCAATATAAACACCGCTCCAGGCAGCAAGAGCCCCTGCAGCTGTGCCTGACGCCATTTTCTCTGCCCTGTCAGCAGTCTTGGGGCTGGACTGGTGGGAGGGAGTGAGAGGCCACGGCTTTGTGGGTGGCCCAGTGTGAGTGGGGCTCTGCTGGACTTTCTGCAGCAGTTGCCAAGATGCCACCTGCTAAAGAAGAGGATGTGTCACCCATACCTGCCGCTGGAATTTCTCCCTGGGCAGAGGTGAGTGAGGAAGAAAGCAGTGGGGGCCGGGACAGCAGGGGTATCTCAGGCAGGGAAATGGAAAGCTTCCAGAAGAGCACCCAGGGCCAGGACCATCCTGGCTGGCCTGCAGGCACCAAGTCGGCTGGCATGCTGTCACTCATGTGGCTCCATGGCCCTTCCTCTAGGCTTTCAAGTCCTTGTACATATTCAGGTGTTTTACCTGGGAAGGGTGGGAACATTTCAGCAGCAGCTGGCCTGGGGCTCAGCCCACGTTTACTCACAGATGCCTCGGCACGGTCCCCCAGCTTTGCAATGAGGACGCTTGTTGCGTGGGGCCTGCTGGCTGAATGGGAGATGATTCCCCACCACTGACCAACTTCAGAATTGTTTACAACTGGAGCAAGTGCCCTGATACGGTTTTCCTCTGTGTAACTGGTGGGTTCTGTTTTTTTTTCTTTTTTTCGTTTTTGGTTCAAGGTAGATTTTATTCCTCTTTTTTGTATTTACAGATATAAGCATGGAAATAATTTATTCATATAAATACATGTATGTGAAGGGAAGAATATTTTTTCTGTTTTACTTTTTGTAATTTGAATTTTATTTTATTTTTTTATACAGCAGGTTCTTTTTGGTTATCTATTTTATACATATAAATGTATACATGCCAATCCCAATCTCTCAACTCCTCCCACCACCACCCCCCAACAGCTTTCCCCCCTTGGTGTCCATACGTTTGTTGTCTACAGCTGTTGCTCTATTTCTGCCTTGCAAAACGGTTCATCTGTACAATTTTTCTACGTTCCACATATAGGCATTAATAGACAAGATTTCTTTTTCTCTTTCTGACTTACTTCACTCTGTATGACAGTCTCTAGATCCATCAACGTCTCTACAAATGACCCAATTTCATTCCTTTTTATGGCTTAGTAATATTCCATTTTATATATGTACCACATCTTTATGCATTCGTCTGTCTGTGGGCATTTAGGTTGCTTCCATTACCTGGATATTGTAAATAGTGATGCAATGAACATTGCGGTGAATGTCTCTTTTTGATTTATGGTTTTGTCTGGGTATATGCCCAGTAGTGGGATTGCTGTTTCATATGGTAATTCTATTCTTAGTTTTATAAGAAACTCCATAATGTTCTCCACAGTGACTGTATCAATTTACATTCCCAACAATAGTGGAAGAGGGTTCCTTATCTCCACACCCTTTCCAGCATTTGTTGTTTGTAGATTTTCTGATGATGCCCATTCTAACAGGTGTGAGGTGATACACCATGGATGAGTCTATTTCGTTGAGCAAAGAGTAGGTCTTGTCTATTACATATTTGGCTTATGGAACGGTATGTGTGCTAATTTCAATCTCTGGTTTTATACAGCACCCCAACTCAACTTTCCCCTTAAGCAAGCATAAGTTTTTATCTAAATGTGAGACTCTGTTCGGTTTTGGAATTCAGTTTATGTGTAGCCAAGTTTACACTCTCTCTATTAGTGATATCTTATGATAATTATCTTTCTCTGTGTGACCTATTTCTCTTAGAATCATCATACTTAAATCCACTCAATTTGCTGCTACAGGCCTGATGACATTGATTTCATTGCTGAGTGATATTCTGTTGTACGTAAGTAGCACAACTCCTTTATCCATTTTTTTCTTTCTGGGATATTTAATTTGTACTGGACTCAAGGTTCTTGTAAACACAGCAGCCCTAAATTTTGTGTTGGCTGTGTCTTGTTGATTTTAATTTTCCTAAGCTATAGGGCCAAAAGTGGAAGTGCCCTAGGGTCTGTAGCTTTGTTTTTCAGATGTTTCAGGATACACCATACACATCTCCAGAGTGTCTGTTGGCAATTTACATCCCGCCCATCAGCATAACAAGGCTCCCTGTTCTCCATGGCCTGTCCTGTGTTTCTGGTTTTTACACTTTTTTCAGATGGCCCTTTTGACGAATGGGAAATGAGACTTCATTGTAGTGCGGATTTCCATTTCTCGAGTGCTTGGTTGGCCAAAAAGGGCATATGTGTTTTTTCCTGAATATATTCAGGAAAAAATATTTACGCACTTTTGTCCAAGTGCATCACTGTCAAAGATCTGCCGCTTTTCACATGCTTTAAATGCAATTCCAATCTACCTCCTGAAATATGATTCCTGCAATTCTGCCTCGTTTTCAAGTCCTCTTTGCAGACTTACTTCCATATATTTTTGCCAATAGCTGTCATTTATAACTCTGCAGGTTTGTGAATTACAGTGCCCGTGATTTCCTTTCTTAACTCGTTTCCTTGAAAACTGGCCACAGAACCGCAGGTTTGCTTCAGGCCGTAATCAGGGTCCGGCACGGCACTCTGAGACTTTGGTTCATTCCACTTCCTGGTGGGAAATTAGAGTTAAATGTGCCCCTCCAGACACCTGCCTCACTCCTAGCCCCTTGGTGATGTGTGTCCTCTGGTTTGAGGCCACATGTGCTGGGTTCCTCACCTTTGGCTGATGTGGCCCCACTGGTGTGAGGACACTCCTGCCTGGTTCCCATCCCCTTGGTGATGTGGGCCCTCCGGTGAGAGTCTGATCCTGGTTGGGTTCCTCACACTTCTGTGAGGTGGGCCCTCTTCTCTGAGGTCACTCCTGCCTGGCTGGCACACCCCGCCTTGGCGACGTCGGCCCTCTGGTGGGATTTGGTGCCTGCTGGGTGTCTCCTCCCCTCGGTAATGAGGGCCCTCTGGCGTCAGGCCCTAACTCCTGGGCTCCCAATATTTTCTGATATGCGCCCTGTGGTTCGAGTACACTCCTGCCAGGTTCCCAACCCCATGGGAATGTGGGCCTTCTGCTCTGAGGTCCCAACCGTGGGTTGCTCAGTTTCATGATGAGGGCCCTCTGCTGTGAGTTCTCTCCGGCCTGGATCCCATAGCCTCGCTGCTCCTGGCCACCTGCTGGGAGGTTACAACTGTGGGATTCCTCACCTTTTTTCTTCTATGGGCCCTCTGTTTTGAGACTCCTCCTGCCTGCCTCACTCCCAGCCCCTTGGTGATGTGTGTCCTCTGGTTTGAGGCCACGTATGCTGGGTCCCTCGCCTTTCGATGATGTGGCCCCACTGGTGTGGGGACACTCCTGCCTGGTTCCTATCCCCTTGATGATGTGGGCCCTCTGGTGAGAGTCTGATCCTGGCTGGGTTCCTCACCCTTCTGTGAGGGGGGCCCTCTGCTGTGAGGTCACTCCTGCCTGGCTGGCACACCCCACCTGGGCAACATCGGCCCTCTTGTGGCAGTTGGAGCCTGCTGGGAACCTCCCCTCGGTGATGGGGGCCCTCTTGCCTCAGGCCCTAACTGCTGGGTACCCACATTTTCTGATACGTGCTAAGTGGTGCGAGGACACTCCTGCGAGGTTCCCATCCCCATGGGCATGTGGGCCTTCTGCTCTAAGGTCCCAACACCTGTGTTGTTCACCGTTTCATGATGTTGGCTCTCTGGTGTTAGTTCACCCAGGCCTAGATCCCATAGACTCTGTGCTCTGAGCGGCCTGCTGGGAGGTTCCTACTGCTGGATTCCTTACCTTTTTTATTCTTTGGGTCCTGTGTTTTCATGCTCCTACTTCCTGACTCACTCCCAGCCCATTTGTGATGTAGGTCCTCTGGTTTAAGGCCACATGTACCGGTTTCCTCACCTTTATTGATGTGGCCCCACTGGTGTGAGGACACTCCTGCCTGGTTCCCATCCCCTTGGTGATGGGGGCCCTCTGGTGAGAGTCTGATCCTGTCTGGATTCCTCACACTTCTGGGAGGTGGGCCCTCTGCTGTGAGGTCACTCCTGCCTGGCTGGCACACGTCACCTTGGCGATGTGGGCCCTCAGTTGGGAGTTGGTGCCTGCTGGGAGTCTCCTCCCCTCGGTAATGAGGGCCCTCTGGCGTCAGGCCCTAACTCATGGGCTCCCAAAATTTTCTGATGTGCGCCCTGTCGTGCGAGTACACTCCAGCCAGGGTCCCATCCCCATGGGGATGTGGGCTTTCTGTTCTGAGGTCCCAAAGGCTGGGTTGCTCACAGTGTCAGAATGTGGGCCCTCTGCTGTGAGTTCACTCCGGCATGG
Source organism: Delphinapterus leucas (assembly GCF_059928025.1). NCBI lineage: Eukaryota > Metazoa > Chordata > Mammalia > Artiodactyla > Monodontidae > Delphinapterus > Delphinapterus leucas. Next base: position 2,090,029 of record NW_028322256.1, on the reverse strand, counting down.
ATCCCATAGCAGGGTGCTCTGGGCCACCTGCTTGGAGCTTCCAACTGCGGGGTTCCTCACCTTTTTTATTCTATGGGCGCTCTGTTGTGAGTCTCCTCCTGCATGCCTCACTCCCAGCCCTTTCGTGATGTGTGTCCCCTTGTTTGAGGCCACATGTGCTGTGTTCCTCACCTTTCGCTGATGTGGCCCCACTGGTGTGAGGACACTCCTGCCTGGTTTCCATCCCCTTGGTGATGTGGGCGCTCTGGTTAGAGTCTGATCCTGTTTGGGCAACTCACACTTCTGTGAGGTGGGCCCTCTGCTGTGAGGTAACTCCTGCCTGGCTTGCTCCCATTGCCTTGGTGACGTCGGCCCTCTGGTGGCATTTGGAGCCAGCTGGTAGCCTCCTCTCCTCCGTGATGAGGGCCCTCTGGCGTCAGGCCATAACTGCTGGGTTCCCACATTTTCTGATACGTGCTAAGTTGTGCGAGGACACTTCTGCGAGGTTCCCATCCCCATGGGGATGTGGGCCTTCTGCTCTGAGGTCCCACTGGCTGGGTTGCTCACAGTTTCATGATGTGGGCCCTCTGCTGTGAGTTCACTGTGGCCTGGATCCCATAGACTCCATGCTCTGGGCCACCTGCTGGGAGGTTCAAACTGCTGGATTCCTCACATTTTTTATTCTGTGGGCCCTGTGTTGTTAGGCTACTCCTGCCTGCCTCACTCGGAGCACCTTGGAAATGTGGGTCCTCTGGTTTAGGCCACATGTGCTGGGTTCCTCACCTTTCTATAATGTGGCCACACTGGTGTGAGGACACTCCTGCCTTGTTCCGATCCCCTTGGTGATGTGGGCCCTCTGGTGAGAGTCTTATCCTGGCTGGGTTCCTCACCCTTCTGTGAGGTACGCCCTCTGCTGTGAGGTCACTCCTGCCTGGCTGGCACACATCAACTTGGCGACGTGGGCCCTCAGTTGGGAGTTGGTGCCTGCTGGGAATCTCCTAACCTCCGTAATGAGGGCCCTCTGGCTTCAGACCCTAACTCCTGGGCTCCCAAAATTTTCTGATGTGCGCCCTGTGGTGCGAGTACACTCCTGCCAGGATCCCAACCCCATGGGAATGTGGGTCTTCTGCTCTGAGGTCCCAATGGTACGTTGCTCAGCTTCATGATGAGGGCCCTCTGGTGTGAGTTCACTCCGGCATGGACCCCATAGCCTCGCTGCTCCTGGCCTCCTGCGGGGAGGTTCCCACTGCGGGATTCCTCACCTTTTTCCTTCTATGGGCCCTCTGTTTTGAGACTCCTCCTGCCTGCCTCACTCCCAATCCCTTGGTGATGTTTGTCCTCTGGTTTGAGGCCACGTGTGCTGGGTCCCTCACCTTTCGATGATGTGGCCCCACTGGTGTGAGGACACACCTGCCTGGTTCCTATCCCATTGGTGATGTGGGCCCTCTGGTGAGAGTCTGATCCTGGCTGGGTCCCTCCCAATTCTGGGAGGTGGGCCCTCTGCTGTGAGGTCAATCCTGCCTGGCTGGCACACCCCGCCTTGGCAATGTCGGCCCTCTTGTGGCAGTTGGAGCCTGCTCGGAGCCTCCTCCCCTCGGTGATGAGGGCCCTCTGGCGTCAGGCCCTAACTGCTGGGTACCCACATTTTCTGATACGTGCTAAGTGGTGCGAGGACACTCGTGCCATGTTCCCAACCCCATGGGGATGTGGGCCTTCTGCTCTGAGGTCCCACTGGCTGGGTTGCTCACAGTTTCATGATGTGGGCCCTCTGCTGTGAGTTCACTGTGACCTGGATCCCATAGACTCCATACTCTGGGCCACCTGCTGGGAGGTTCAAACTGCTGGATTCCTCACATTTTTTATTCTGTGGGCCCTGTGTTGTTAGGCTACTCCTGCCTGCCTCACTCGGAGCACCTTGGAAATGTGGGTCCTCTGGTTTAGGCCACATGTGCTGGGTTCCTCACCTTTCTATAATGTGGCCACACTGGTGTGAGGACACTCCTGCCTTGTTCCGATCCCCTTGGTGATGTGGGTCCTCTGGTGAGAGTCTTATCCTGGCTGGGTTCCTCACCCTTCTGTGAGGTAGGCCCTCTGCTGTGAGGTCACTCCTGCCTGGCTGGCACACGTCAACTTGGCGACGTGGGCCCTCAGTTGGGAGTTGGTGCCTGCTGGTAGTCTCCTCCCCTCGGTAATGAGGGCCCTCTGGCGTCAGACCCTAACTCCTGGGCTCCCAAAATTTTCTGATGTGCACCCTGTGGTGCAAGTACACTCCTGCCAGGATCCCAACCCCATGGGAATGTGGGTCTTCTGCTCTGAGGTCCCAATGGTACGTTGTTCAGTTTCATGATGAGGGCCCTCTGGTGTGAGTTCACTCTGGCATGGACCCCATAGCCTTGCTGCTCCTGGCCACCTGCGGGGAGGTTCCAACTGCGGGATTCCTCACCTTTTTCCTTCTATGGGCCCTCTGTTTTGAGACTTCTCTTGCCTGCCTCACTCCCAGCCCCTTGGTGATGTGTGTCCTGTAGTTTGAGTCCACGTGTGCTGGGTCCGTCACATTTCGGTGATGTGGCCCCACTGGTGTGAGGACACTCCTGCCTGGTTTCCATTCCCTTGGTGATGTGGGCCCTCCGGTGAGAGTCTGATCCTCTTTGGGTTCCTCACACTTTTGTGTGGTTGGCCCTCTGCTCTGAGGTCACTCCTGCCTGGCTGGCACACCCCGCATTGGTGACGTCGGCCTTCTGGTAGCAGTTGGAGCTAGCTGGGAGCCTCCTCTCCTCAGTGATGAGGGCCCTCTGGCGTCCGGCCCTAACTGCTGGGCTCCCCACCTTTTCTGATGTGTGCCCACTGGTGCGATGACACTCCTGCTTGGTTCCCTTCCCCATGGGGATGTGGGCATTGTGCTCTGAGGTTACAACGGCTGGGTTGCTTACAGTATCACGATGAGTGCCCTCTGTTGTGAGTTCATCACTGCCTGGATCCCATAGCCTCGGTGCTCTGGGCCGCCTGCTGGGATGTTCCAACTGCTGGATTCCTCACCTTTTTTATACAATGGGCCATGTGTTTTGAGGTTAATCCTGCCTGCCTCGCTCCGAGACCCATGGTGATGTGGGTCCTCTGGTTTGAGGCCACATGTGCTGGGTACCTCAACTTTCGATGATGTGGCCCCATGGGTGTGAGGACACTCCTGCCTGGCTCCCAGCCCCTTGCTTATGTGGGCACTCTGGTGAGAGTCTGATCCTGACTGGGTTCCTTACCCTTCTGTGAGGTGGGCCCTCTGATGTGAGGTCACTCCTGCCTGGATGTCTCATGTCGCCTTGGCGACGTAGGCCCTCTGTTGGCCACTGAAGCATGCTGGGAGCCTCCTACCCTCTTTAATAAGGGCCCTGGAAGAAACGCATATGCCCTTTTTGACCAAGTGCATCATTGTCGAGGTTCTGCCTCTTCTCCTATACTTTCAGAGGACTTCCCGTCTACCTCCTGAAATCGTATTCCTGGAATTCTGCCCCGCGTTCAAGTCCTCTTTGCAGCCTTACTTCAATATATTTTTGGACGATAGCTGTCATTTATAACTCTGCAGGTTTGTGAATCACAGTGCCCCTGAGCTCCTTTCTTCAACTCGCTTTCTTGTGAGCTGGCCGCAAAACCGCAGGATTGCTTCAGGCCCTAATCTGGTTCCGGCACGGCATGCTGAGCCTTTGGCTAATTCCTCTTCCTGGTGGGAAATGAGCGTTAAATTTGTTCGTGCAGACACCTACAGCTAATCTCTCATTGGTTCTCCCTATTCCTGTTCATCTTGCGCAGAAATTCCAAACTGTGCCAAACAGGAGGTTAAAGGCACTGACTCTCCAAGTGGGGAGAGTGTTAGTAAAGCGTCTGGAATGGTAAAACCGAGTACGAGGGGACGAAAACTGAGATGCATTTAAAAAGGTTTCCCGGTCACACGGTGGACCATATTCTGGGTTGCCCATGCATGTTTTACCTGAAGGAAGAATCCCTTCAACCTGGAGAGTTGGGACCCATGGAATGGGTACCATGCAGTATGACTTCAAAGGGTTGCCTTTGCTCACCGAACGTCACCAATGTTATCAGCCCGAAGTGTCCAGCCTTATGTCTCACTCAGCTCGGGGTGTAGATGTTGTAAATCCACGTTGCATCACAAGCCCTGAATGAATTATTTAAGAATTGCTCTCTATTTCACTGTCATTGTGTTTTGTTTTTGTAATTTATTTTGATAATGGGATTTATCGGATTTTCACTGCTGCGTTTATGCCGCTGTACACATGCTTGATTCTCTTATGGAGACATATAAATCCATGGGTTTTCAGATTCTTACTAGTCAGGTATATTCCTAGGCATTGAATATGGGGTGTTGAGTCCATTTCGTGGAGCAAGGAGTAGGTCCTGACTATTACATATTTGCTTATGGAAAGGTATCTGTGCTAATTTCAACCTCTGGTTTTATGCAGCACCACAACTCACCTTTCCCCTTAAGCAAGCATAAGTTGGTTTTCTAAACTTGAGACCCTTTTCTGTTTTGTAATTGAGTTCATGTGCAGCCATGTTTGCATTCCGTGTATTTGAGATATCTTATGGTGTTTCTTTTTCTGTGTGACTTAGTTAACTTAGAATGATCGTACCTGAATCCACTCATTATGCCGCGACGGGCCTCATGACATAGATTTCATTGCTGAGTGATATTCCATTGTACGTACGTACAACAACTTCTTTATCCATTTTTGCTTTCTGGGATATTTCACTTGTACCGTAAATGAGGTTCTTGTAAGCAGAGCCGTCCAAAATTTATGGGTGGCTGTGTCTTTTTGATTTTAATTTCCCTAAGCTATAGAACCATAAGTTGAAGTGCCGTAGGCTCCGTTGCTTAGTTTTTTAGGTGTTTGAGGAAACACCATACACTTCTCCAGAGTGGCTGTTGGCAATTTACATCCCGCCCATCAGCATAACAAGGCTCCCTGTTCTCCATGGCCTGTCCTGCCTTTCTGGATTTTTCACTTTTTTCAGATGTCCCTTTTGACAGGGGGGCAGTGAGACTTCATTGTAATGCAGATTTCTTTACAGGCTTGCTTGTTTGGCCAAAAAGGGCGTATGTGTTTTTTCTTGAATATATTCAGGAAAAAACGCATACGCCCTTTTAGACCAAGTGCATCATTGTCGACTTTCTGTCTCTTTCCCTATGCTTTAAATGCAATTCCAGTCTGCCCCTGAAATCGTTTTCCTGCAATTCTGCCCCGCTTTCCAGTCCTCTTCGCAGCCTTCCTTCAATATATTTTTGGACGATAGCTGTCATTTATAACTCTGCAGGTTTGTGAATTACAGTGCCCCTGAGCTCCTTTCTTCAACTCGCTTTCTTGTGAGCTGGCCGCAAACCCGCAGGATTGCTTCAGGCCTTAATCAGGTTCCGGCATGGCATGCTGAGCCTTTGGTTAGTTCTTCTTCCTGGTGGGAAATGAGCGTTAAATTTCCAGTGCAGACACCTACAGCTAGTCTCTCATTGGTTCTCCCTATTCCTGTTCATCTTGCGCAGAAATTGCAAACTGTGCCAAACAGGAGGTTAAAGGCACTGACTCTCCAAGTGGGGAGAGTGTTAGTAAAGGTCTGGAATGGTGAACCCGAGTAAAAGGGGACGAAAACTGAGATGCATTTGAAAACGTTTCCTGGTCACACGGTGCCCCATACTGTGGGTTTCCCATGCACGTTCTGGCTGAAGGAAGAATCCCTTAAAACTGGACAGTTGGGACCCATGGAATGGGTACCATGCAGTATGACTTCAAAGGGTCTGCATTTGCTCATCGAACCTCACCAATGCTATCAGCCCGAAGTGTCCAACCTTATGTCTCACTCAGCTCTGGGTGTAGATGTGGTAAATCCAGGTTGCATCACATGCCCTGAATGAATTATTTAAGAATTGCTCTCTATTTCACTGTCATTGTGTTTTGTTTTTGTAATTCATTTTGATAATGGGATTTATTGGATTTTCTCTGCTGCGTTCATGCAGCTGTACACACGCTTGATTGTCTTACGGAGACATATAAATCCATGGGTTTGAAGATTCTTACTAGTCAGGTGTATTCCTAGGTGTTGAATATGAGGTGTTTAGTCCATTTCGTTGAGCAAGGGGTAGGTCTTGACTATTACATATTTGGCTTATGGAAAGGTATCTGTGCTAATTTCTATCTCTGCTTTTATGCAGCACCCCAACTCACTTTTCCCCTTAAGCAAACATAAGGTGGTTTTCTAAATTTGAGACCCTGTTCTGTTTTGTAATTCAGTTCATGTGTAGCCAAGTTTACATTCCGTGTATTAGTGATAGCTTATGATGTTTCATTTTCTGTGTGACTTATTTCACTTAGAATCATCGTACCTGAATCCGCTCATTATGCCGCGACGGGCCTGATGAAATAGATTTCATTGGTGAGTGATATTCCTTTGTACGTACGTACCACACTTCTTTATCCATTTTTCGCTTTCTGGGATATTTAACTTGTACCGTAGACGAGGTTCTTGTAAACAGAGCCGTAAACAGAAACTTTGGGGTGGCTGTGTGTTTTTGATTTTAATTTCCCTAAGCTATAGGGAAATAAGTGGTAATGCCGTAGGCTCCGTTGCTTTGTTTTTTAGGTTTTTGAGGAAACACCATACACATCTCCAGAGTGGCTGTTGGCAATTTACATCCCGCCCATCAGCATAACAAGGCTCCCTGTTCTCCATGGCCTGTCCTGTGTTTCTGGTTTTTACACTTTTTTCAGATGGCCCTTTTGAACGGGGGGCAGTGAGACTTCATTGTAGTGCAGATTTCTTTAACATGCTTGCTTGGTTGGCCAAAAAGGGCGTATGCGTTTTTTCCTGAATATATTCAGGAAAAAACGCATACGCCCTTTTTGGCCGAGTGCATCATTGTCGACGTTCTGCCTCTTTTCCTATGCTTTAAATGCAATTCCAGTCTACCCCCTGAAATCGTTTTCTTGCAGTTCTGCCCCGCTTTCAAGTCCTTTTCGCAGCCTTCCTTCAATATATTTTTGGGTGATAGCTGTCATTTATAACTCTGCAGGTTTGTGAATTACAGTGTCCCTGAGCTCCTTTATTCAACTCGCTTTCTTGTGAGCTGGCCGCAAACCCGCAGGATTGCTTCAGGCCCTAATCTGGTTCCGGCACGGCATGCTGAGCCTTTGGTTAATTCCTCTTCCTGGTGGGAAATGAGCGTTATATTTGCCCGTGCAGACACCTTCACACGAGTCGTCATGGTGCCACTTTGCCCCGGTTATCTCTATGGAGGTTGGAGTTGGAGGGCCTCCTCACTCAAGGTCAGTGTGCCCATGGAGCCAACCCTGCAACTTCAGGGCATGGTTGGGTGTTAGGATCACCACGTGGGGTCCTTTTCCCTTAGGAGGGAGGTGGCCTTTTGGGCTGCTGATTTCCAGGTTTTCAGATACTGCCAGTATCTTGGCCAGATGTGGCGGTGGGCCAAGCCCCTTGGTGACCGTAGTTTATCCTACCTGGATCGCATTCTTGCATTGTTCCATTTCAAGTGGTCCCAGGTTTTGCACTAATACTCCAATGGCGATTCACCGTTCACCAGGAATGTAAAGGTCAAAGGGTTTAGCTAAATTAGGGAGTTCCAGGGCAAGGGTCTGAATTGACTGCTCTTTCCATTCTTGAAAGGCCTCTTCTGCATTCTATTCAAAAGGATCATCATCTTTTCCTTTCAGTGTTTCATATAGAGGCCCAGCTAGTAGACTGTAGTTAGGGATCCAGAAGCAGCAAACCCTGGCCTCCCCAGGAACCCCTAAGCTGTCTTCTAGTTTCAGAAATGGGTAAGGCTGCAAATTGTTTCTTCCCTTTCCTGGGATGGGCTTCTCCGACCTTCTGTGAGAATGAAGCCCAGGCAGGTCACCGTAGTCTGTGATATTTGAGCTTTGTCTTGGACAACTTGTATCCTTTATTGGCTTGGTAGTTCAGAGGTCTGCTTAGTAGGGCTGGCGATCAGAATGTCGTCTGCATATTGAAGGAGTGTTTCCTTTTCCAGAGGTAGAACTTTTAGGTCTTTAGCTGAGCTTTCCCCAAAGATGGTGTGGGAATTTTTGAACCCTTGGGGCAACACGGCCCGGAAGTATTGTTTTAGTTGTATGTTGAGTCCTGCCACTCACAAGCCAAAATTTCTTGTGACTCTGGGACTAATAGAATACAAAAGAAGGCATCATTGAAGACTAATACAGAATACCATGTCCTGGTGGTTGGTAGAATGACCAGCAGGGTGTAGGATTTAGGAACTACTGGAGGTATATCCTCGGTGGCTTCACTGACTGTCCTGACATCCTTTACCAGGACTCCAGCAGCCCATGGGGCTCTCGAGGTCAGGCCAATCCCAGGATATGGAGCTCACCTGGGCAGGTACCCCACCCCCACCCCAGCCCACGGGGCTCTCCTGTTCAGGCCCCTCCCAGGATATGGGGTTCCCTGGGCAGGTTCCCCTGCAGCCCATGGGGCTCTCGTGGTCAGGCCCCTCCCAGGATACAGAGCTACCCTTGCAGGTACCATGGCAGGGCTGGGAACACAGGAACCGTGCATATCGCCCTCATTGCAGAGCACTCCCAGCTCACCTGTCACTCAGATCTGACACAGAGCACCTCAGAGCAGGACTTGAACTAACAAACAGCAGCTCCGACAGGTCTGTGACCCTGGGCAACACTCTGTGTGGCCTCCCTCCACCTGGTCTTCCAGAGACTTCCACTGCACCCGGGGCACCAGGCCTCTGTCTCCACCCACCAGCCACCCCTCCTCTCCCTGACTCCTGGGTTCCTCTCATTAGGAGAGGGTTTTCTTGAAGTTGTCTCCCACTCATGGGCCAGATAATATAATTAGAAAACAAGCCAGAGCTGCAGCCCCTTGTCTATCCTGACTCTCGGGAGCCCACACCTGTTCCTTGGACCTGGCCGATTCAGCAAGTTCCAGTTTCTGCAACTGTGAGCCCCTGAGGGGTGATTATTGGCTGGCCTGGGAAGCCCGACCGTGCCGGCCAGCCCTCCCCAGGTGTGCCTGGGTTCAGATCAATATAAACACCGCTCCAGGCAGCAAGAGCCCCTGCAGCTGTGCCTGACGCCATTTTCTCTGCCCTGTCAGCAGTCTTGGGGCTGGACTGGTGGGAGGGAGTGAGAGGCCACGGCTTTGTGGGTGGCCCAGTGTGAGTGGGGCTCTGCTGGACTTTCTGCAGCAGTTGCCAAGATGCCACCTGCTAAAGAAGAGGATGTGTCACCCATACCTGCCGCTGGAATTTCTCCCTGGGCAGAGGTGAGTGAGGAAGAAAGCAGTGGGGGCCGGGACAGCAGGGGTATCTCAGGCAGGGAAATGGAAAGCATCCAGAAGAGCACCCAGGACCAGGACCATCCTGGCTGGCCTGCAGGCACCAAGTCGGCTGGCATGCTGTCACTCATGTGGCTCCATGGCCCTTCCTCTAGGCTTTCAAGTCCTTGTACATATTCAGGTGTTTTACCTGGGAAGGGTGGGAACATTTCAGCAGCAGCTGGCCTGGGGCTCAGCCCACGTTTACTCACAGATGCCTCGGCACGGTCCCCCAGCTTTGCAATGAGGACGCTTGTTGCGTGGGGCCTGCTGGCTGAATGGGAGATGATTCCCCACCACTGACCAACTTCAGAATTGTTTACAACTGGAGCAAGTGCCCTGATATGGTTTTCCTCTGTGTAACTGGTGGGTTCTGTTTTTTTTTCTTTTTTTCGTTTTTGGTTCAAGGTAGATTTTATTCCTCTTTTTTGTATTTACAGATATAAGCATGGAAATAATTTATTCATGTAAATACATGTATGTGAAGGGAAGAATATTTTTTCTGTTTTACTTTTTGCAATTTGAATTTTATTTTATTTTTTTATACAGCAGGTTCTTTTTGGTTATCTATTTTATACATATAAATGTATACATGCCAATCCCAATCTCTCAACTCCTCCCACCACCACCCCCCAACAGCTTTCCCCCCTTGGTGTCCATACGTTTGTTGTCTACATCTGTTGCTCTATTTCTGCCTTGCAAAACGGTTCATCTGTACAATTTTTCTAGGTTCCACATATATGCATTAATAGACAAGATTTGTTTTTCTCTTTCTGACTTACTTCACTCTGTATGACAGTCTCTAGATCCATCAACGTCTCTACAAATGACCCAATTTCATTCCTTTTTATGGCTTAGTAATATTCCATTTTATATATGTACCACATCTTTATGCATTCGTCTGTCTGTGGGCATTTAGGTTGCTTCCATTACCTGGATATTGTAAATAGTGATGCAATGAACATTGCGGTGAATGTCTCTTTTTGATTTATGGTTTTGTCTGGGTATATGCCCAGTAGTGAGATTGCTGTATCATATGGTAATTCTATTCTTAGTTTTATAAGAAACTCCATAATGTTCTCCACAGTGACTGTATCAATTTACATTCCCAACAATAGTGGAAGAGGGTTCCTTATCTCCACACCCTTTCCAGCATTTGTTGTTTGTAGATTTTCTGATGATGCCCATTCTAACAGGTGTGAGGTGATACACCATGGATGAGTCTATTTCGTTGAGCAAAGAGTAGGTCTTGTCTATTACATATTTGGTTTATGGAACGGTATGTGTGCTAATTTCAATCTCTGGTTTTATACAGCACCCCAACTCAACTTTCCCCTTAAGCAAGCATAAGTTTTTATCTAAATGTGAGACTCTGTTCGGTTTTGGAATTCAGTTTATGTGTAGCCAAGTTTACACTCTCTCTATTAGTGATATCTTATGATAATTATCTTTCTCTGTGTGACCTATTTCTCTTAGAATCATCATACTTAAATCCACTCAATTTGCTGCTACAGGCCTGATGACATTGATTTCATTGCTGAGTGATATTCTGTTGTACGTAAGTAGCACAACTCCTTTATCCATTTTTTTCTTTCTGGGATATTTAATTTGTACTGGACTCAAGGTTCTTGTAAACACAGCAGCCCTAAATTTTGTGTTGGCTGTGTCTTGTTGATTTTAATTTTCCTAAGCTATAGGGCCAAAAGTGGAAGTGCCCTAGGGTCTGTAGCTTTGTTTTTCAGATGTTTCAGGATACACCATACACATCTCCAGAGTGTCTGTTGGCAATTTACATCCCGCCCATCAGCATAACAAGGCTCCCTGTTCTCCATGGCCTGTCCTGTGTTTCTGGTTTTTACACTTTTTTCAGATGGCCCTTTTGACGAATGGGAAATGAGACTTCATTGTAGTGCGGATTTCCATTTCTCGAGTGCTTGGTTGGCCAAAAAGGGCATATGTGTTTTTTCCTGAATATATTCAGGAAAAAATGTTTACGCACTTTTGTCCAAGTGCATCACTGTCAAAGATCTGCCGCTTTTCACATGCTTTAAATGCAATTCCAATCTACCTCCTGAAATATGATTCCTGCAATTCTGCCTCGTTTTCAAGTCCTCTTTGCAGACTTACTTCCATATATTTTTGCCAATAGCTGTCATTTATAACTCTGCAGGTTTGTGAATTACAGTGCCCGTGATTTCCTTTCTTAACTCGTTTCCTTGAAAACTGGCCACAGAACCGCAGGTTTGCTTCAGGCCGTAATCAGGGTCCGGCACGGCACTCTGAGACTTTGGTTCATTCCACTTCCTGGTGGGAAATTAGAGTTAAATGTGCCCCTCCAGACACCTGCCTCACTCCTAGCCCCTTGGTGATGTGTGTCCTCTGGTTTGAGGCCACATGTGCTGGGTTCCTCACCTTTGGCTGATGTGGCCCCACTGGTGTGAGGACACTCCTGCCTGGTTCCCATCCCCTTGGTGATGTGGGCCCTCCGGTGAGAGTCTGATCCTGGTTGGGTTCCTCACACTTCTGTGAGGTGGGCCCTCTTCTCTGAGGTCACTCCTGCCTGGCTGGCACACCCCGCCTTGGCGACGTCGGCCCTCTGGTGGGATTTGGTGCCTGCTGGGTGTCTCCTCCCCTCGGTAATGAGGGCCCTCTGGCGTCAGGCCCTAACTCCTGGGCTCCCAATATTTTCTGATATGCGCCCTGTGGTTCGAGTACACTCCTGCCAGGTTCCCAACCCCATGGGAATGTGGGCCTTCTGCTCTGAGGTCCCAACCGTGGGTTGCTCAGTTTCATGATGAGGGCCCTCTGCTGCGAGTTCTCTCCGGCCTGGATCCCATAGCCTCGCTGCTCTTGGCCACCTGCTGGGAGGTTACAACTGCGGGATTCCTCACCTTTTTTCTTCTATGGGCCCTCTGTTTTGAGACTCCTCCTGCCTGCCTCACTCCCAGCCCCTTGGTGATGTGTGTCCTCTGGTTTGAGGCCACGTATGCTGGGTCCCTCGCCTTTCGATGATGTGGCCCCACTGGTGTGGGGACACTCCTGCCTGGTTCCTATCCCCTTGATGATGTGGGCCCTCTGGTGAGAGTCTGATCCTGGCTGGGTTCCTCACCCTTCTGTGAGGGGGGCCCTCTGCTGTGAGGTCACTCCTGCCTGGCTGGCACACCCCACCTGGGCAACATCGGCCCTCTTGTGGCAGTTGGAGCCTGCTGGGAACCTCCCCTCGGTGATGGGGGCCCTCTTGCCTCAGGCCCTAACTGCTGGGTACCCACATTTTCTGATACGTGCTAAGTGGTGCGAGGACACTCCTGCGAGGTTCCCATCCCCATGGGCATGTGGGCCTTCTGCTCTAAGGTCCCAACACCTGTGTTGTTCACCGTTTCATGATGTTGGCTCTCTGGTGTTAGTTCACCCAGGCCTAGATCCCATAGACTCTGTGCTCTGAGCGGCCTGCTGGGAGGTTCCTACTGCTGGATTCCTTACCTTTTTTATTCTTTGGGTCCTGTGTTTTCATGCTCCTACTTCCTGACTCACTCCCAGCCCATTTGTGATGTAGGTCCTCTGGTTTAAGGCCACATGTACCGGTTTCCTCACCTTTATTGATGTGGCCCCACTGGTGTGAGGACACTCCTGCCTGGTTCCCATCCCCTTGGTGATGGGGGCCCTCTGGTGAGAGTCTGATCCTGTCTGGATTCCTCACACTTCTGGGAGGTGGGCCCTCTGCTGTGAGGTCACTCCTGCCTGGCTGGCACACGTCACCTTGGCGATGTGGGCCCTCAGTTGGGAGTTGGTGCCTGCTGGGAGTCTCCTCCCCTCGGTAATGAGGGCCCTCTGGCGTCAGGCCCTAACTCATGGGCTCCCAAAATTTTCTGATGTGCGCCCTGTCGTGCGAGTACACTCCAGCCAGGGTCCCATCCCCATGGGGATGTGGGCTTTCTGCTCTGAGGTCCCAACGGCTGGGTTGCTCACAGTGTCAGAATGTGGGCCCTCTGCTGTGAGTTCACTCCGGCATGGATCCCATAGCCTCGGTGCTCTGGGCCACCTGCTTGGAGCTTCCAACTGCGGGGTTCCTCACCTTTTTTATTCTATGGGCGCTCTGTTGTGAGTCTCCTCCTGCATGCCTCACTCCCAGCCCTTTCGTGATGTGTGTCCCCTTGTTTGAGGCCACATGTGCTGTGTTCCTCACCTTTCGCTGATGTGGCCCCACTGGTGTGAGGACACTCCTGCCTGGTTTCCATCCCCTTGGTGATGTGGGCGCTCTGGTTAGAGTCTGATCCTGTTTGGGCTCCTCACACTTCTGTGAGGTGGGCCCTCTGCTGTGAGGTAACTCCTGCCTGGCTTGCTCCCATTGCCTTGGTGACGTCGGCCCTCTGGTGGCATTTGGAGCCTGCTGGTAGCCTCCTCTCCTCAGTGATGAGGGCTCTCTGGCGTCAGGCCATAACTGCTGGGTTCCCACATTTTCTGATACGTGCTAAGTTGTGCGAGGACACTCCTGCGAGGTTCCCATCCCCATGGGGATGTGGGCCTTCTGCTCTGAGGTCCCACTGGCTGGGTTGCTCACAGTTTCATGATGTGGGCCCTCTGCTTTGAGTTCACTGTGGCCTGGATCCCATAGACTCCATGCTCTGGGCCACCTGCTGGGAGGTTCAAACTGCTGGATTCCTCACATTTTTTAATCTGTGGGCCCTGTGTTGTTAGGCTACTCCTGCCTGCCTCACTCGGAGCACCTTGGAAATGTGGGTCCTCTGGTTTAGGCCACATGTGCTGGGTTCCTCACCTTTCTATAATGTGGCCGCACTGGTGTGAGGACACTCCTGCCTTGTTCCGATCCCCTTGGTGATGTGGGCCCTCTGGTGAGAGTCTTATCCTGGCTGGGTTCCTCACCCTTCTGTGAGGTAGGCCCTCTGCTGTGAGATCACTCCTGCCTGGCTGGCACACGTCAACTTGGCGACGTGGGCCCTCAGTTGGTAGTTGGTGCCTGCTGCGAATCTCCTAAACTCCGTAATGAGGGCTCTCTGGCTTCAGACCCTAACTCCTGGGCTCCCAAAATTTTCTGATGTGCGCCCTGTGGTGCGAGTACACTCCTGCCAGGATCCCAACCCCATGGGAATGTGGGTCTTCTGCTCTGAGGTCCCAATGGTACGTTGCTCAGCTTCATGATGAGGGCCCTCTGGTGTGAGTTCACTCCGGCATGGACCCCATAGCCTCGCTGCTCCTGGCCTCCTGCGGGGAGGTTCTCACTGCGGGATTCCTCACCTTTTTCCTTCTATGGGCCCTCTGTTTTGAGACTCCTCCTGCCTGCCTCACTCCCAGCCCCTTGGTGATGTGTGTCCTCTGGTTTGAGGCCACGTGTGCTGGGTCCCTCACCTTTCGATGATGTGGCCCCACTGGTGTGAGGACACACCTGCCTGGTTCCTATCCCCTTGGTGATGTGGGCCCTCTGGTGAGAGTCTGATCCTGGCTGGGTTCCTCCCACTTCTGTGAGGTGGGCCCTCTGCTGTGAGGTCAATCCTGCCTGGCTGGCACACCCCGCGTTGGCAATGTCGGCCCTCTTGTGGCAGTTGGAGCCTGCTCGGAGCCTCCTCCCCTCGGTGATGAGGGCCCTCTGGCGTCAGGCCATAACTGCTGGGTTCCCACATTTTCTGATACGTGCTAAGTTGTGCGAGGACACTCCTGCGAGGTTCCCATCCCCATGGGGATGTGGGCCTTCTGCTCTGAGGTCCCACTGGCTGGGTTGCTCACAGTTTCATGATGTGGGCCCTCTGCTTTGAGTTCACTGTGGCCTGCATCTCATAGACTCCATGCTCTGGGCCACCTGCTGGGAGGTTCAAACTGCTGGATTCCTCACATTTTTTATTCTGTGGGCCCTGTGTTGTTAGGCTACTCCTGCCTGCCTCACTCGGAGCACCTTGGAAATGTGGGTCCTCTGGTTTAGGCCACATGTGCTGGGTTCCTCACCTTTCTATAATGTGGCCGCACTGGTGTGAGGACACTCCTGCCTTGTTCCGATCCCCTTGGTGATGTGGGCCCTCTGGTGAGAGTCTTATCCTGGCTGGGTTCCTCACCCTTCTGTGAGGTAGGCCCTCTGCTGTGAGGTCACTCCTGCCTGGCTGGCACACGTTAACTTGGCGACGTGGGCCCTCAGTTGGGAGTTGGTGCCTGCTGGGAGTCTCCTCCCCTCGGTAATGAGGGCCCTCTGGCGTCAGACCCTAACTCCAGGGCTCCCAAAATTTTCTGATGTGCGCCCTGTGGTGCAAGTACACTCCTGCCAGGATCCCAACCTCATGGGAATGTGGGTCTTCTGCTCTGAGGTCCCAATGGTACGTTGTTCAGTTTCATGATGAGGGCCCTCTGGTGTGAGTTCACTCCGGCATGGACCCCATAGCCTCGCTGCTCCTGGCCACCTGCGGGGAGGTTCCAACTGCGGGATTCCTCACCTTTTTCCTTCTATGGGCCCTCTGTTTTGAGACTTCTCTTGCCTGCCTCACTCCCAGCCCCTTGGTGATGTGTGTCCTGTAGTTTGAGTCCACGTGTGCTGGGTCCGTCACATTTCGGTGATGTGGCCCCACTGGTGTGAGGACACTCCTGCCTGGTTTCCATTCCCTTGGTGATGTGGGCCCTCCGGTGAGAGTCTGATCCTCTTTGGGTTCCTCACACTTTTGTGTGGTTGGCCCTCTGCTCTGAGGTCACTCCTGCCTGGCTGGCACACCCCGCATTGGTGACGTCGGCCTTCTGGTAGCAGTTGGAGCTTGCTGGGAGCCTCCTCTCCTCAGTGATGAGGGCCCTCTGGCGTCCGGCCCTAACTGCTGGGCTCCCCACCTTTTCTGATGTGTGCCCACTGGTGCGATGACACTCCTGCTTGGTTCCCTTCCCCATGGGGATGTGGGCCTTGTGCTCTGAGGTTACAACGGCTGGGTTGCTTACAGTATCACGATGAGTGCCCTCTGTTGTGAGTTCATCACTGCCTGGATCCCATAGCCTCGGTGGTCAGGGCCGCCTGCTGGGATGTTCCAACTGCTGGATTCCTCACCTTTTTTATACAATGGGCCATGTGTTTTGAGGTTAATCCTGCCTGCCTCGCTCCGAGACCCATGGTGATGTGGGTCCTCTGGTTTGAGGCCACATGTGCTGGGTACCTCAACTTTCGATGATGTGGCCCCATGGGTGTGAGGACACTCCTGCCTGGTTCCCAGCCCCTTGCTTATGTGGGCACTCTGGTGAGAGTCTGATCCTGACTGGGTTCCTTACCCTTCTGTGAGGTGGGCCCTCTGATGTGAGGTCACTCCTGCCTGGATGTCTCATGTCGCCTTGGCGACGTAGGCCCTCTGTTGGCCACTGAAGCATGCTGGGAGCCTCCTACCCTCTTTAATAAGGGCCCTGGAAGAAACGCATATGCCCTTTTTGACCAAGTGCATCATTGTCGAGGTTCTGCCTCTTCTCCTATACTTTCAGAGGACTTCCCGTCTACCTCCTGAAATCGTATTCCTGGAATTCTGCCCCGCGTTCAAGTCCTCTTTGCAGCCTTACTTCAATATATTTTTGGACGATAGCTGTCATTTATAACTCTGCAGGTTTGTGAATTACAGTGCCCCTGAGCTCCTTTCTTCAACTCGCTTTCTTGTGAGCTGGCCGCAAAACCGCAGGATTGCTTCAGGCCCTAATCTGGTTCCGGCACGGCATGCTGAGCCTTTGGCTAATTCCTCTTCCTGGTGGGAAATGAGCGTTAAATTTGTTCGTGCAGACACCTACAGCTAATCTCTCATTGGTTCTCCCTATTCCTGTTCATCTTGCGCAGAAATTCCAAACTGTGCCAAACAGGAGGTTAAAGGCACTGACTCTCCAAGTGGGGAGAGTGTTAGTAAAGCGTCTGGAATGGTAAAACCGAGTACGAGGGGACGAAAACTGAGATGCATTTAAAAAGGTTTCCCGGTCACATGGTGGACCATATTCTGGGTTGCCCATGCATGTTTTACCTGAAGGAAGAATCCCTTCAACCTGGAGAGTTGGGACCCATGGAATGGGTACCATGCAGTATGACTTCAAAGGGTTGCCTTTGCTCACCGAACGTCACCAATGTTATCAGCCCGAAGTGTCCAGCCTTATGTCTCACTCAGCTCGGGGTGTTGATGTGGTAAATCCACGTTGCATCACAAGCCCTGAATGAATTATTTAAGAATTGCTCTCTATTTCACTGTCATTGTGTTTTGTTTTTGTAATTTATTTTGATAATGGGATTTATCGGATTTTCACTGCTGCGTTTATGCCGCTGTACACATGCTTGATTCTCTTATGGAGACATATAAATCCATGGGTTTTCAGATTCTTACTAGTCAGGTATATCCCTAGGCATTGAATATGGGGTGTTGAGTCCATTTCGTGGAGCAAGGAGTAGGTCCTGACTATTACATATTTGCTTATGGAAAGGTATCTGTGCTAATTTCAATCTCTGGTTTTATGCAGCACCACAACTCACCTTTCCCCTTAAGCAAGCATAAGTTGGTTTTCTAAATTTGAGACCCTTTTCTGTTTTGTAATTGAGTTCATGTGCAGCCATGTTTGCATTCCGTGTATTTGAGATATCTTATGGTGTTTCTTTTTCTGTGTGACTTAGTTAACTTAGAATGATCGTACCTGAATCCACTCATTATGCCGCGACGGGCCTCATGACATAGATTTCATTGCTGAGTGATATTCCATTGTACGTACGTACAACAACTTCTTTATCCATTTTTGCTTTCTGGGATATTTCACTTGTACCGTAAATGAGGTTCTTGTAAGCAGAGCCGTCCAAAATTTATGGGTGGCTGTGTCTTTTTGATTTTAATTTCCCTAAGCTATAGAACCATAAGTTGAAGTGCCGTAGGCTCCGTTGCTTAGTTTTTTAGGTGTTTGAGGAAACACCATACACTTCTCCAGAGTGGCTGTTGGCAAGTTACATCCCGCCCATCAGCATAACAAGGCTCCCTGTTCTCCATGGCCTGTCCTGCCTTTCTGGATTTTTCACTTTTTTCAGATGTCCCTTTTGACAGGGGGGCAGTGAGACTTCATTGTAATGCAGATTTCTTTACAGGCTTGCTTGTTTGGCCAAAAAGGGCATATGTGTTTTTTCTTGAATATATTCAGGAAAAAACGCATACGCCCTTTTAGACCAAGTGCATCATTGTCGACTTTCTGTCTCTTTCCCTATGCTTTAAATGCAATTCCAGTCTGCCCCTGAAATCGTTTTCCTGCAATTCTGCCCCGCTTTCCAGTCCTCTTCGCAGCCTTCCTTCAATATATTTTTGGACGATAGCTGTCATTTATAACTCTGCAGGTTTGTGAATTACAGTGCCCCTGAGCTCCTTTCTTCAACTCGCTTTCTTGTGAGCTGGCCGCAAACCCGCAGGATTGCTTCAGGCCTTAATCAGGTTCCGGCATGGCATGCTGAGCCTTTGGTTAATTCTTCTTCCTGGTGGGAAATGAGCGTTAAATTTCCAGTGCAGACACCTACAGCTAGTCTCTCATTGGTTCTCCCTATTCCTGTTCATCTTGCGCAGAAATTGCAAACTGTGCCAAACAGGAGGTTAAAGGCACTGACTCTCCAAGTGGGGAGAGTGTTAGTAAAGGTCTGGAATGGTGAACCCGAGTAAAAGGGGACGAAAACTGAGATGCATTTGAAAACGTTTCCTGGTCACACGGTGCACCATACTGTGGGTTTCCCATGCACGTTTTAGCTGAAGGAAGAATCCCTTAAAACTGGACAGTTGGGACCCAAGGAATGGGTACCATGCAGTATGACTTCAAAGGGTCTGCATTTGCTCATCGAACCTCACCAATGCTATCAGCCCAAAGTGTCCAACCTTATGTCTCACTCAGCTCTGGGTGTAGATGTGGTAAATCCAGGTTGCATCACATGCCCTGAATGAATTATTTAAGAATTGCTCTCTATTTCACTGTCATTGTGTTTTGTTTTTGTAATTCATTTTGATAATGGGATTTATTGGATTTTCTCTGCTGCGTTCATGCAGCTGTACACACGCTTGATTGTCTTACGGAGACATATAAATCCATGGGTTTGAAGATTCTTACTAGTCAGGTGTATTCCTAGGTGTTGAATATGAGGTGTTTAGTCCATTTCGTTGAGCAAGGGGTAGGTCTTGACTATTACATATTTGGCTTATGGAAAGGTATCTGTGCTAATTTCTATCTCTGCTTTTATGCAGCACCCCAACTCACTTTTCCCCTTAAGCAAACATAAGGTGGTTTTCTAAATTTGAGACCCTGTTCTGTTTTGTAATTCAGTTCATGTGTAGCCAAGTTTACATTCCGTGTATTAGTGATAACTTATGATGTTTCATTTTCTGTGTGACTTATTTCACTTAGAATCATCGTACCTGAATCCACTCATTATGCCGCGACGGGCCTGATGAAATAGATTTCATTGGTGAGTGATATTCCTTTGTACGTACGTACCACACTTCTTTATCCATTTTTCGCTTTCTGGGATATTTAACTTGTACCGTAGACGAGGTTCTTGTAAACAGAGCCGTAAACAGAAACTTTGGGGTGGCTGTGTGTTTTTGATTTTAATTTCCCTAAGCTATAGGAAAATAAGTGGTAATGCCGTAGGCTCCGTTGCTTTGTTTTTTAGGTTTTTGAGGAAACACCATACACATCTCCAGAGTGGCTGTTGGCAATTTACATCCCGCCCATCAGCATAACAAGGCTCCCTGTTCTCCATGGCCTGTCCTGTGTTTCTGGTTTTTACACTTTTTTCAGATGGCCCTTTTGAACGGGGGGCAGTGAGACTTCATTGTAGTGCAGATTTCTTTAACATGCTTGCTTGGTTGGCCAAAAAGGGCGTATGCGTTTTTTCCTGAATATATTCAGGTAAAAACGCATACGCCCTTTTTGGCCAAGTGCATCATTGTCGACGTTCTGCCTCTTTTCCTATGCTTTAAATGCAATTCCAGTCTACCCCCTGAAATCGTTTTCTTGCAATTCTGCCCCGCTTTCAAGTCCTTTTCGCAGCCTTCCTTCAATATATTTTTGGGTGATAGCTGTCATTTATAACTCTGCAGGTTTTTGAATTACAGTGTCCCTGAGCTCCTTTATTCAACTCGCTTTCTTGTGAGCTGGCTGCAAACCCGCAGGATTGCTTCAGGCCCTAATCTGGTTCCGGCACGGCATGCTGAGCCTTTGGTTAATTCCTCTTCCTGGTGGGAAATGAGCGTTAAATTTGCCCGTGCAGACACCTTCACACGAGTCGTCATGGTGCCACTTTGCCCCGGTTATCTCTATGGAGGTTGGAGTTGGAGGGCCTCCTCACTCAAGGTCAGTGTGCCCATGGAGCCAACCCTGCAACTTCAGGGCATGGTTGGGTGTTAGGATCACCACGTGGGGTCCTTTTCCCTTAGGAGGGAGGTGGCCTTTTGGGCTGCTGATTTCCAGGTTTTCAGATACTGCCAGTATCTTGGCCAGATGTGGCGGTGGGCCAAGCCCCTTGGTGACCATAGTTTATCCTACCTGGATCGCATTCTTGCATTGTTCCATTTCAAGTGGTCCCAGGTTTTGCACTAATACTCCAATGGCGATTCACCATTCACCAGGAATGTAAAGGTCAAAGGGTTTAGCTAAATTAGGGAGTTCCAGGGCAAGGGTCTGAATTGACTGCTCTTTCCATTCTTGAAAGGCCTCTTCTGCATTCTATTCAAAAGGATCATCATCTTTTCCTTTCAGTGTTTCATATAGAGGCCCAGCTAGTAGACTGTAGTTAGGGATCCAGAAGCAGCAAACCCTGGCCTCCCCAGGAACCCCTAAGCTGTCTTCTAGTTTCAGAAATGGGTAAGGCTGCAAATTGTTTCTTCCCTTTCCTGGGATGGGCTTCTCCGACCTTCTGTGAGAATGAAGCCCAGGCAGGTCACCGTAGTCTGTGATATTTGAGCTTTTTCTTGGACAACTTGTATCCTTTATTGGCTTGGTAGTTCAGAGGTCTCCTTAGTAGGGCTGGCGATCAGAATGTCGTCTGCATATTGAAGGAGTGTTTCCTTTTCCAGAGGTAGAACTTTTAGGTCTTTAGCTGAGCTTTCCCCAAAGATGGTGTGGGAATTTTTGAACCCTTGGGGCAACACGGCCCGGAAGTATTGTTTTAGTTGTATGTTGAGTCCTGCCACTCACAAGCCAAAATTTCTTGTGACTCTGGGACTAATAGAATACAAAAGAAGGCATCATTGAAGACTAATACAGAATACCATGTCCTGGTGGTTGGTAGAATGACCAGCAGGGTGTAGGATTTAGGAACTACTGGAGGTATATCCTCGGTGGCTTCACTGACTGTCCTGACATCCTTTACCAGGACTCCAGCAGCCCATGGGGCTCTCGAGGTCAGGCCAATCCCAGGATATGGAGCTCACCTGGGCAGGTACCCCACCCCCACCCCAGCCCATGGGGCTCTCGTGTTCAGGCCCCTCCCAGGATATGGGGTTCCCTGGGCAGGTTCCCCTGCAGCCCATGGGGCTCTCGTGGTCAGGCCCCTCCCAGGATACAGAGCTACCCTTGCAGGTACCATGGCAGGGCTGGGAACACAGGAACCGTGCATATCGCCCTCATTGCAGAGCACTCCCAGCTCACCTGTCACTCAGATCTGACACAGAGCACCTCAGAGCAGGACTTGAACTAACAAACAGCAGCTCCGACAGGTCTGTGACCCTGGGCATCACTCTGTGTGGCCTCCCTCCACCTGGTCTTCCAGAGACTTCCACTGCACCCGGGGCACCAGGCCTCTGTCTCCACCCACCAGCCACCCCTCCTCTCCCTGACTCCTGGGTTCCTCTCATTAGGAGAGGGTTTTCTTGAAGTTGTCTCCCACTCATGGGCCAGATAATATAATTAGAAAACAAGCCAGAGCTGCAGCCCCTTGTCTATCCTGACTCTCAGGAGCCCACACCTGTTCCTTGGACCTGGCCGATTCAGCAAGTTCCAGTTTCTGCAACTGTGAGCCCCTGAGGGGTGATTATTGGCTGGCCTGGGAAGCCCGACTGTGCCGGCCAGCCCTCCCCAGGTGTGCCTGGGTTCAGATCAATATAAACACCGCTCCAGGCAGCAAGAGCCCCTGCAGCTGTGCCTGACGCCATTTTCTCTGCCCTGTCAGCAGTCTTGGGGCTGGACTGGTGGGAGGGAGTGAGAGGCCACGGCTTTGTGGGTGGCCCAGTGTGAGTGGGGCTCTGCTGGACTTTCTGCAGCAGTTGCCAAGATGCCACCTGCTAAAGAAGAGGATGTGTCACCCATACCTGCCGCTGGAATTTCTCCCTGGGCAGAGGTGAGTGAGGAAGAAAGCAGTGGGGGCCGGGACAGCAGGGGTATCTCAGGCAGGGAAATGGAAAACTTCCAGAAGAGCACCCAGGACCAGGACCACCCTGGCTGGCCTGCAGGCACCAAGTCGGCTGGCATGCTGTCACTCATGTGGCTCCATGGCCCTTCCTCTAGGCTTTCAAGTCCTTGTACATATTCAGGTGTTTTACCTGGGAAGGGTGGGAACATTTCAGCAGCAGCTGGCCTGGGGCTCAGCCCACGTTAACTCACAGATGCCTCGGCACGGTCCCCCAGCTTTGCAATGAGGACGCTTGTTGCGTGGGGCCTGCTGGCTGAATGGGAGATGATTCCCCACCACTGACCAACTTCAGAATTGTTTACAACTGGAGCAAGTGCCCTGATATGGTTTTCCTCTGTGTAACTGGTGGGTTCTGTTTTTTTTTCTTTTTTTCGTTTTTGGTTCAAGGTAGATTTTATTCCTCTTTTTTGTATTTACAGATATAAGCATGGAAATAATTTATTCATATAAATACATGTATGTGAAGGGAAGAATATTTTTTCTGTTTTACTTTTTGTAATTTGAATTTTATTTTATTTTTTTATACAGCAGGTTCTTTTTGGTTATCTATTTTATACATATAAATGTATACATGCCAATCCCAATCTCTCAACTCCTCCCACCACCACCCCCCAACAGCTTTCCCCCCTTGGTGTCCATACGTTTGTTGTCTACATCTGTTGCTCTATTTCTGCCTTGCAAAACGGTTCATCTGTACAATTTTTCTAGGTTCCACATATATGCATTAATAGACAAGATTTGTTTTTCTCTTTCTGACTTACTTCACTCTGTATGACAGTCTCTAGATCCATCAACGTCTCTACAAATGACCCAATTTCATTCCTTTTTATGGCTTAGTAATATTCCATTTTATATATGTACCACATCTTTATGCATTCGTCTGTCTGTGGGCATTTAGGTTGCTTCCATTACCTGGATATTGTAAATAGTGATGCAATGAACATTGCGGTGAATGTCTCTTTTTGATTTATGGTTTTGTCTGGGTATATGCCCAGTAGTGGGATTGCTGTATCATATGGTAATTCTATTCTTAGTTTTATAAGAAACTCCATAATGTTCTCCACAGTGACTGTATCAATTTACATTCCCAACAATAGTGGAAGAGGGTTCCTTATCTCCACACCCTTTCCAGCATTTGTTGTTTGTAGATTTTCTGATGATGCCCATTCTAACAGGTGTGAGGTGATACACCATGGATGAGTCTATTTCGTTGAGCAAAGAGTAGGTCTTGTCTATTACATATTTGGCTTATGGAACGGTATGTGTGCTAATTTCAATCTCTGGTTTTATACAGCACCCCAACTCAACTTTCCCCTTAAGCAAGCATAAGTTTTTATCTAAATGTGAGACTCTGTTCGGTTTTGGAATTCAGTTTATGTGTAGCCAAGTTTACACTCTCTCTATTAGTGATATCTTATGATAATTATCTTTCTCTGTGTGACCTATTTCTCTTAGAATCATCATACTTAAATCCACTCAATTTGCTGCTACAGGCCTGATGACATTGATTTCATTGCTGAGTGATATTCTGTTGTACGTAAGTAGCACAACTCCTTTATCCATTTTTTTCTTTCTGGGATATTTAATTTGTACTGGACTCAAGGTTCTTGTAAACACAGCAGCCCTAAATTTTGTGTTGGCTGTGTCTTGTTGATTTTAATTTTCCTAAGCTATAGGGCCAAAAGTGGAAGTGCCCTAGGGTCTGTAGCTTTGTTTTTCAGATGTTTCAGGATACACCATACACATCTCCAGAGTGTCTGTTGGCAATTTACATCCCGCCCATCAGCATAACAAGGCTCCCTGTTCTCCATGGCCTGTCCTGTGTTTCTGGTTTTTACACTTTTTTCAGATGGCCCTTTTGACGAATGGGAAATGAGACTTCATTGTAGTGCGGATTTCCATTTCTCGAGTGCTTGGTTGGCCAAAAAGGGCATATGTGTTTTTTCCTGAATATATTCAGGAAAAAATGTTTACGCACTTTTGTCCAAGTGCATCACTGTCAAAGTTCTGCTGCTTTTCACATGCTTTAAATGCAATTCCAATCTACCTCCTGAAATATGATTCCTGCAATTCTGCCTCGTTTTCAAGTCCTCTTTGCAGATTTACTTCCATATATTTTTGCCAATAGCTGTCATTTATAACTCTGCAGGTTTGTGAATTACAGTGCCCGTGATTTCCTTTCTTAACTCGTTTCCTTGAAAACTGGCCACAGAACCGCAGGTTTGCTTCAGGCCGTAATCAGGGTCCGGCACGGCACTCTGAGACTTTGGTTCATTCCACTTCCTGGTGGGAAATTAGAGTTAAATGTGCCCCTCCAGACACCTGCCTCACTCCTAGCCCCCTGGTGATGTGTGTCCTGTGGTTTGAGGCCACATGTGCTGGGTTCCTCACCTTTGGCTGATGTGGCCCCACTGGTGTGAGGACACTCCTGCCTGGTTCCCATCCCCTTGGTGATGTGGGCCCTCCGGTGAGAGTCTGATCCTGGTTGGGTTCCTCACACTTCTGTGAGGTGGGCCCTCTTCTCTGAGGTCACTCCTGCCTGGCTGGCACACCCCGCCTTGGCAACGTCGGCCCTCTGGTGGGATTTGGTGCCTGCTGGGTGTCTCCTCCCCTCGGTAATGAGGGCCCTCTGGCGTCAGGCCCTAACTCCTGGGCTCCCAATATTTTCTGATATGCGCCCTGTGGTTCGAGTACACTCCTGCCAGGTTCCCAACCCCATGGGAATGTGGGCCTTCTGCTCTGAGGTCCCAACCGTGGGTTACTCAGTTTCATGATGAGGGCCCTCTGCTGCGAGTTCTCTCCGGCCTGGATCCCATAGCCTCGCTGCTCTTGGCCACCTGCTGGGAGGTTACAACTGCGGGATTCCTCACCTTTTTTCTTCTATGGGCCCTCTGTTTTGAGACTCCTCCTGCCTGCCTCACTCCCAGCCCCTTGGTGATGTGTGTCCTCTGGTTTGAGGCCACGTATGCTGGGTCCCTCGCCTTTCGATGATGTGCCCCCCCTGGTGTGGGGACACTCCTGCCTGGTTCCTATCCCCTTTATGATGTGGGCCCTCTGGTGAGAGTCTGATCCTGGCTGGGTTCCTCACCCTTCTGTGAGGGGGGCCCTCTGCTGTGAGGTCACTCCTGCCTGGCTGGCACACCCCACCTGGGCAACATCGGCCCTCTTGTGGCAGTTGGAGCCTGCTGGGAACCTCCCCTCGGTGATGGGGGCCCTCTTGCCTCAGGCCCTAACTGCTGGGTACCCACATTTTCTGATACGTGCTAAGTGGTGCGAGGACACTCCTGCGAGGTTCCCATCCCCATGGGCATGTGGGCCTTCTGCTCTAAGGTCCCAACACCTGTGTTGTTCACCGTTTCATGATGTTGGCTCTCTGGTGTTAGTTCACCCAGGCCTAGATCCCATAGACTCTGTGCTCTGAGCGGCCTGCTGGGAGGTTCCTACTGCTGGATTCCTTACCTTTTTTATTCTTTGGGTCCTGTGTTTTCATGCTCCTACTTCCTGACTCACTCCCAGCCCATTTGTGATGTAGGTCCTCTGGTTTAAGGCCACATGTACCGGTTTCCTCACCTTTATTGATGTGGCCCCACTGGTGTGAGGACACTCCTGCCTGGTTCCCATCCCCTTGGTGATGGGGGCCCTCTGGTGAGAGTCTGATCCTGTCTGGATTCCTCACACTTCTGGGAGGTGGGCCCTCTGCTGTGAGGTCACTCCTGCCTGGCTGTCACCTTGGCGATGTGGGCCCTCAGTTGGGAGTTGGTGCCTGCTGGGAGTCTCCTCACCTCGGTAATGAGGGCCCTCTGGCGTCAGGCCCTAACTCATGGGCTCCCAAAATTTTCTGATGTGCGCCCTGTCGTGCGAGTACACTCCAGCCAGGGTCCCATCCCCATGGGGATGTGGGCTTTCTGCTCTGAGGTCCCAACGGCTGGGTTGCTCACAGTGTCAGAATGTGGGCCCTCTGCTGTGAGTTCACTGCGGCATGGATCCCATAGCCTCGGTGCTCTGGGCCACCTGCTTGGAGCTTCCAACTGCGGGGTTCCTCACCTTTTTTATTCTATGGGCGCTCTGTTGTGAGTCTCCTCCTGCATGCCTGACTGCCAGCCCTTTCGTGATGTGTGTCCCCTTGTTTGAGGCCACATGTGCTGTGTTCCTCACCTTTCGCTGATGTGGCCCCACTGGTGTGAGGACACTCCTGCCTGGTTTCCATCCCCTTGGTGATGTGGGCGCTCTGGTTAGAGTCTGATCCTGTTTGGGCTCCTCACACTTCTGTGAGGTGGGCCCTCTGCTGTGAGGTAACTCCTGCCTGGCTTGCTCCCATTGCCTTGGTGACGTCGGCCCTCTGGTGGCATTTGGAACCTGCTGGTAGCCTCCTCTCCTCCGTGATGAGGGCCCTCTGGCGTCAGGCCATAACTGCTGGGTTCCCACATTTTCTGATACGTGCTAAGTTGTGCGAGGACACTCCTGCGAGGTTCCCATCCCCATGGGGATGTGGGCCTTCTGCTCTGAGGTCCCACTGGCTGGGTTGCTCACAGTTACATGATGTGGGCCCTCTGCTGTGAGTTCACTGTGGCCTGGATCCCATAGACTCCATACTCTGGGCCACCTGCTGGGAGGTTCAAACTGCTGGATTCCTCACATTTTTTATTCTGTGTGCCCTGTGTTGTTAGGCTACTCCTGCCTGCCTCACTCGGAGCACCTTGGAAATGTGGGTCCTCTGGTTTAGGCCACATGTGCTGGGTTCCTCACCTTTCTATAATGTGGCCACACTGGTGTGAGGACACTCCTGCCTTGTTTCGATCCCCTTGGTGATGTGGGCCCTCTGGTGAGAGTCTTATCCTGGCTGGGTTCCTCACCCTTCTGTGAGGTAGGCCCTCTGCTGTGAGGTAACTCCTGCCTGGCTGGCACACGTCAACTTGGCGACGTGGGCCCTCAGTTGGGAGTTGGTGCCTGCTGGGAGTCTCCTCCCCTCGGTAATGAGGGCCCTCTGGCGTCAGACCCTAACTCATGGGCTCCCAAAATTTTCTGATGTGCGCCCTGTGGTGCAAGTACACTCCTGCCAGGATCCCAACCCCATGGGAATGTGGGTCTTCTGCTCTGAGGTCCCAATGGTACGTTGTTCAGTTTCATGATGAGGGCCCTCTGGTGTGAGTTCACTCCGGCATGGACCCCATAGCCTCGCTGCTCCTGGCCACCTGCGGGGAGGTTCCAACTGCGGGATTCCTCACCTTTTTCCTTCTATGGGCCCTCTGTTTTGAGACTTCTCTTGCCTGCCTCACTCCCAGCCCCTTGGTGATGTGTGTCCTGTAGTTTGAGTCCACGTGTGCTGGGTCCGTCACATTTCGGTGATGTGGCCCCACTGGTGTGAGGACACTCCTGCCTGGTTTCCATTCCCTTGGTGATGTGGGCCCTCCGGTGAGAGTCTGATCCTCTTTGGGTTCCTCACACTTTTGTGTGGTTGGCCCTCTGCTCTGAGGTCACTCCTGCCTGGCTGGCACACCCCGCATTGGTGACGTCGGCCTTCTGGTAGCAGTTGGAGCTTGCTGGGAGCCTCCTCTCCTCAGTGATGAGGGCCCTCTGGCGTCCGGCCCTAACTGCTGGGCTCCCCACCTTTTCTGATGTGTGCCCACTGGTGCGATGACACTCCTGCTTGGTTCCCTTCCCCATGGGGATGTGGGCCTTGTGCTCTGAGGTTACAACGGCTGGGTTGCTTACAGTATCACGATGAGTGCCCTCTGTTGTGAGTTCATCACTGCCTGGATCCCATTGCCTCGGTGCTCTGGGCCGCCTGCTGGGATGTTCCAACTGCTGGATTCCTCACCTTTTTTATACAATGGGCCATGTGTTTTGAGGTTAATCCTGCCTGCCTCGCTCCGAGACCCATGGTGATGTGGGTCCTCTGGTTTGAGGCCACATGTGCTGGGTACCTCAACTTTCGATGATGTGGCCCCACGGGTGTGAGGACACTCCTGCCTGGTTCCCAGCCCCTTGCTTATGTGGGCACTCTGGTGAGAGTGATCCTGACTGGGTTCCTTACCCTTCTGTGAGGTGGGCCCTCTGATGTGAGGTCACTCCTGCCTGGATGTCTCATGTCGCCTTGGCGACGTAGGCCCTCTGTTGGCCACTGAAGCATGCTGGGAGCCTCCTACCCTCTTTAATAAGGGCCCTGGAAGAAACGCATATGCCCTTTTTGACCAAGTGCATCATTGTCGAGGTTCTGCCTCTTCTCCTATACTTTCAGAGGACTTCCCGTCTACCTCCTGAAATCGTATTCCTGGAATTCTGCCCCGCGTTCAAGTCCTCTTTGCAGCCTTACTTCAATATATTTTTGGACGATAGCTGTCATTTATAACTCTGCAGGTTTGTGAATTACAGTGCCCCTGAGCTCCTTTCTTCAACTCGCTTTCTTGTGAGCTGGCCGCAAAACCCCAGGATTGCTTCAGGCCCTAATCTGGTTCCGGCAAGGCATGCTGAGCCTTTGGCTAATTCCTCTTCCTGGTGGGAAATGAGCGTTAAATTTGTTCGTGCAGACACCTACAGCTAATCTCTCATTGGTTCTCCCTATTCCTGTTCATCTTGCGCAGAAATTGCAAACTGTGCCAAACAGGAGGTTAAAGGCACTGACTCTCCAAGTGGGGAGAGTGTTAGTAAAGCGTCTGGACTGGTAAAACCGAGTACGAGGGGACGAAAACTGAGACGCATTTAAAAAGGTTTCCCGGTCACACGGTGGACCATATTCTGGGTTGCCCATGCATGTTTTACCTGAAGGAAGAATCCCTTCAACCTGGAGAGTTGGGACCCATGGAATGGGTACCATGCAGTATGACTTCAAAGGGTTGCCTTTGCTCACCGAACGTCACCAATGTTATCAGCCCGAAGTGTCCAGCCTTATGTCTCACTCAGCTCGGGGTGTAGATGTGGTAAATCCACGTTGCATCACAAGCCCTGAATGAATTATTTAAGAATTGCTCTCTATTTCACTGTCATTGTGTTTTGTTTTTGTAATTTATTTTGATAATGGGATTTATCGGATTTTCACTGCTGCGTTTATGCCGCTGTACACATGCTTGATTCTCTTATGGAGACATATAAATCCATGGGTTTTCAGATTCTTACTAGTCAGGTATATTCCTAGGCATTGAATATGGGGTGTTGAGTCCATTTCGTGGAGCAAGGAGTAGGTCCTGACTATTACATATTTGCTTATGGAAAGGTATCTGTGCTAATTTCAATCTCTGGTTTTATGCAGCACCACAACTCACCTTTCCCCTTAAGCAAGCATAAGTTGGTTTTCTAAATTTGAGACCCTTTTCTGTTTTGTAATTGAGTTCATGTGCAGCCATGTTTGCATTCCGTGTATTTGAGATATCTTATGGTGTTTCTTTTTCTGTGTGACTTAGTTAACTTAGAATGATCGTACCTGAATCCACTCATTATGCCGCGACGGGCCTCATGACATAGATTTCATTGCTGAGTGATATTCCATTGTACGTATGTACAACAAATTCTTTATCCATTTTTGCTTTCTGGGATATTTCACTTGTACCGTAAATGAGGTTCTTGTAAGCAGAGCCGTCCAAAATTTATGGGTGGCTGTGTCTTTTTGATTTTAATTTCCCTAAGCTATAGAACCATAAGTTGAAGTGCTGTAGGCTCCGTTGCTTAGTTTTTTAGGTGTTTGAGGAAACACCATACACTTCTCCAGAGTGGCTGTTGGCAATTTACATCCCGCCCATCAGCATAACAAGGCTCCCTGTTCTCCATGGCCTGTCCTGCCTTTCTGGATTTTTCACTTTTTTCAGATGTCCCTTTTGACAGGGGGGCAGTGAGACTTCATTGTAATGCAGATTTCTTTACAGGCTTGCTTGTTTGGCCAAAAAGGGCATATGTGTTTTTTCTTGAATATATTCAGGAAAAAACGCATACGCCCTTTTAGACCAAGTGCATCATTGTCGACTTTCTGTCTCTTTCCCTATGCTTTAAATGCAATTCCAGTCTGCCCCTGAAATCGTTTTCCTGCAATTCTGCCCCGCTTTCCAGTCCTCTTCGCAGCCTTCCTTCAATATATTTTTGGACGATAGCTGTCATTTATAACTCTGCAGGTTTGTGAATTACAGTGCCCCTGAGCTCCTTTCTTCAACTCGCTTTCTTGTGAGCTGGCCGCAAACCCGCAGGATTGCTTCAGGCCTTAATCAGGTTCCGGCATGGCATGCTGAGCCTTTGGTTAATTCTTCTTCCTGGTGGGAAATGAGCGTTAAATTTCCAGTGCAGACACCTACAGCTAGTCTCTCATTGGTTCTCCCTATTCCTGTTCATCTTGCGCAGAAATTGCAAACTGTGCCAAACAGGAGGTTAAAGGCACTGACTCTCCAAGTGGGGAGAGTGTTAGTAAAGGTCTGGAATGGTGAACCCGAGTAAAAGGGGACGAAAACTGAGATGCATTTGAAAACGTTTCCTGGTCACACGGTGCACCATACTGTGGGTTTCCCATGCACGTTTTAGCTGAAGGAAGAATCCCTTAAAACTGGACAGTTGGGACCCATGGAATGGGTACCATGCAGTATGACTTCAAAGGGTCTGCATTTGCTCATCGAACCTCACCAATGCTATCAGCCCGAAGTGTCCAACCTTATGTCTCACTCAGCTCTGGGTGTAGATGTGGTAAATCCAGGTTGCATCACATGCCCTGAATGAATTATTTAAGAATTGCTCTCTATTTCACTGTCATTGTGTTTTGTTTTTGTAATTCATTTTGATAATGGGATTTATTGGATTTTCTCTGCTGCGTTCATGCAGCTGTACACACGCTTGATTGTCTTACGGAGACATATAAATCCATGGGTTTGAAGATTCTTACTAGTCAGGTGTATTCCTAGGTGTTGAATATGAGGTGTTTAGTCCATTTCGTTGAGCAAGGGGTAGGTCTTGACTATTACATATTTGGCTTATGGAAAGGTATCTGTGCTAATTTCTATCTCTGCTTTTATGCAGCACCCCAACTCACTTTTCCCCTTAAGCAAACATAAGGTGGTTTTCTAAATTTGAGACCCTGTTCTGTTTTGTAATTCAGTTCATGTGTAGCCAAGTTTACATTCCGTGTATTAGTGATAACTTATGATGTTTCATTTTCTGTGTGACTTATTTCACTTAGAATCATCGTACCTGAATCCACTCATTATGCCGCGACGGGCCTGATGAAATAGATTTCATTGGTGAGTGATATTCCTTTGTACGTACGTACCACACTTCTTTATCCATTTTTCGCTTTCTGGGATATTTAACTTGTACCGTAGACGAGGTTCTTGTAAACAGAGCCGTAAACAGAAACTTTGGGGTGGCTGTGTGTTTTTGATTTTAATTTCCCTAAGCTATAGGAAAATAAGTGGTAATGCCGTAGGCTCCGTTGCTTTGTTTTTTAGGTTTTTGAGGAAACACCATACACATCTCCAGAGTGGCTGTTGGCAATTTACATCCCGCCCATCAGCATAACAAGGCTCCCTGTTCTCCATGGCCTGTCCTGTGTTTCTGGTTTTTACACTTTTTTCAGATGGCCCTTTTGAACGGGGGGCAGTGAGACTTCATTGTAGTGCAGATTTCTTTAACATGCTGGCTTGGTTGGCCAAAAAGGGCGTATGCGTTTTTTCCTGAATATATTCAGGAAAAAACGCATACGCCCTTTTTGGCCAAGTGCATCCTTGTCGACGTTCTGCCTCTTTTCCTATGCTTTAAATGCAATTCCAGTCTACCCCCTGAAATCGTTTTCTTGCAATTCTGCCCCGCTTTCAAGTCCTTTTCGCAGCCTTCCTTCAATGTATTTTTGGGTGATAGCTGTCATTTATAACTCTGCAGGTTTGTGAATTACAGTGTCCCTGAGCTCCTTTATTCAACTCGCTTTCTTGTGAGCTGGCCGCAAACCCGCAGGAT
The DNA here is from genome assembly GCF_059928025.1 of Delphinapterus leucas. Lineage (NCBI taxonomy): Eukaryota > Metazoa > Chordata > Mammalia > Artiodactyla > Monodontidae > Delphinapterus > Delphinapterus leucas. The sequence continues at coordinate 2,057,409 of NW_028322256.1, read as the reverse complement.
TGCTTCAGGCCCTAATCTGGTTCCGGCACGGCATGCTGAGCCTTTGGTTAATTCCTCTTCCTGGTGGGAAATGAGCGTTATATTTGCCCGTGCAGACACCTTCACACGAGTCGTCATGGTGCCACTTTGCCCCGGTTATCTCTATGGAGGTTGGAGTTGGAGGGCCTCCTCACTCAAGGTCAGTGTGCCCATGGAGCCAACCCTGCAACTTCAGGGCATGGTTGGGTGTTAGGATCACCACGTGGGGTCCTTTTCCCTTAGGAGGGAGGTGGCCTTTTGGGCTGCTGATTTCCAGGTTTTCAGATACTGCCAGTATCTTGGCCAGATGTGGCGGTGGGCCAAGCCCCTTGGTGACCGTATTTTATCCTACCTGGATCGCATTCTTGCATTGTTCCATTTCAAGTGGTCCCAGGTTTTGCACTAATACTCCAATGGCGATTCACCGTTCACCAGGAATGTAAAGGTCAAAGGGTTTAGCTAAATTAGGGAGTTCCAGGGCAAGGGTCTGAATTGACTGCTCTTTCCATTCTTGAAAGGCCTCTTCTGCATTCTATTCAAAAGGATCATCATCTTTTCCTTTCAGTGTTTCATATAGAGGCCCAGCTAGTAGACTGTAGTTAGGGATCCAGAAGCAGCAAACCCTGGCCTCCCCAGGAACCCCTAAGCTGTCTTCTAGTTTCAGAAATGGGTAAGGCTGCAAATTGTTTCTTCCCTTTCCTGGGATGGGCTTCTCCGACCTTCTGTGAGAATGAAGCCCAGGCAGGTCACCGTAGTCTGTGATATTTGAGCTTTGTCTTGGACAACTTGTATCCTTTATTGGCTTGGTAGTTCAGAGGTCTGCTTAGTAGGGCTGGCGATCAGAATGTCGTCTGCATATTGAAGGAGTGTTTCCTTTTCCAGAGGTAGAACTTTTAGGTCTTTAGCTGAGCTTTCCCCAAAGATGGTGTGGGAATTTTTGAACCCTTGGGGCAACACGGCCCGGAAGTATTGTTTTAGTTGTATGTTGAGTCCTGCCACTCACAAGCCAAAATTTCTTGTGACTCTGGGACTAATAGAATACAAAAGAAGGCATCATTGAAGACTAATACAGAATACCATGTCCTGGTGGTTGGTAGAATGACCAGCAGGGTGTAGGATTTAGGAACTACTGGAGGTATATCCTCGGTGGCTTCACTGACTGTCCTGACATCCTTTACCAGGACTCCAGCAGCCCATGGGGCTCTCGAGGTCAGGCCAATCCCAGGATATGGAGCTCACCTGGGCAGGTACCCCACCCCCACCCCAGCCCACGGGGCTCTCGTGTTCAGGCCCCTCCCAGGATATGGGGTTCCCTGGGCAGGTTCCCCTGCAGCCCATGGGGCTCTCGTGGTCAGGCCCCTCCCAGGATACAGAGCTACCCTTGCAGGTACCATGGCAGGGCTGGGAACACAGGAACCGTGCATATCGCCCTCATTGCAGAGCACTCCCAGCTCACCTGTCACTCAGATCTGACACAGAGCACCTCAGAGCAGGACTTGAACTAACAAACAGCAGCTCCGACAGGTCTGTGACCCTGGGCAACACTCTGTGTGGCCTCCCTCCACCTGGTCTTCCAGAGACTTCCACTGCACCCGGGGCACCAGGCCTCTGTCTCCACCCACCAGCCACCCCTCCTCTCCCTGACTCCTGGGTTCCTCTCATTAGGAGAGGGTTTTCTTGAAGTTGTCTCCCACTCATGGGCCAGATAATATAATTAGAAAACAAGCCAGAGCTGCAGCCCCTTGTCTATCCTGACTCTCGGGAGCCCACACCTGTTCCTTGGACCTGGCCGATTCAGCAAGTTCCAGTTTCTGCAACTGTGAGCCCCTGAGGGGTGATTATTGGCTGGCCTGGGAAGCCCGACCGTGCCGGCCAGCCCTCCCCAGGTGTGCCTGGGTTCAGATCAATATAAACACCGCTCCAGGCAGCAAGAGCCCCTGCAGCTGTGCCTGACGCCATTTTCTCTGCCCTGTCAGCAGTCTTGGGGCTGGACTGGTGGGAGGGAGTGAGAGGCCACGGCTTTGTGGGTGGCCCAGTGTGAGTGGGGCTCTGCTGGACTTTCTGCAGCAGTTGCCAAGATGCCACCTGCTAAAGAAGAGGATGTGTCACCCATACCTGCCGCTGGAATTTCTCCCTGGGCAGAGGTGAGTGAGGAAGAAAGCAGTGGGGGCCGGGACAGCAGGGGTATCTCAGGCAGGGAAATGGAAAGCATCCAGAAGAGCACCCAGGACCAGGACCATCCTGGCTGGCCTGCAGGCACCAAGTCGGCTGGCATGCTGTCACTCATGTGGCTCCATGGCCCTTCCTCTAGGCTTTCAAGTCCTTGTACATATTCAGGTGTTTTACCTGGGAAGGGTGGGAACATTTCAGCAGCAGCTGGCCTGGGGCTCAGCCCACGTTTACTCACAGATGCCTCGGCACGGTCCCCCAGCTTTGCAATGAGGACGCTTGTTGCGTGGGGCCTGCTGGCTGAATGGGAGATGATTCCCCACCACTGACCAACTTCAGAATTGTTTACAACTGGAGCAAGTGCCCTGATATGGTTTTCCTCTGTGTAACTGGTGGGTTCTGTTTTTTTTTCTTTTTTTCGTTTTTGGTTCAAGGTAGATTTTATTCCTCTTTTTTGTATTTACAGATATAAGCATGGAAATAATTTATTCATGTAAATACATGTATGTGAAGGGAAGAATATTTTTTCTGTTTTACTTTTTGCAATTTGAATTTTATTTTATTTTTTTATACAGCAGGTTCTTTTTGGTTATCTATTTTATACATATAAATGTATACATGCCAATCCCAATCTCTCAACTCCTCCCACCACCACCCCCCAACAGCTTTCCCCCCTTGGTGTCCATACGTTTGTTGTCTACATCTGTTGCTCTATTTCTGCCTTGCAAAACGGTTCATCTGTACAATTTTTCTAGGTTCCACATATATGCATTAATAGACAAGATTTGTTTTTCTCTTTCTGACTTACTTCACTCTGTATGACAGTCTCTAGATCCATCAACGTCTCTACAAATGACCCAATTTCATTCCTTTTTATGGCTTAGTAATATTCCATTTTATATATGTACCACATCTTTATGCATTCGTCTGTCTGTGGGCATTTAGGTTGCTTCCATTACCTGGATATTGTAAATAGTGATGCAATGAACATTGCGGTGAATGTCTCTTTTTGATTTATGGTTTTGTCTGGGTATATGCCCAGTAGTGAGATTGCTGTATCATATGGTAATTCTATTCTTAGTTTTATAAGAAACTCCATAATGTTCTCCACAGTGACTGTATCAATTTACATTCCCAACAATAGTGGAAGAGGGTTCCTTATCTCCACACCCTTTCCAGCATTTGTTGTTTGTAGATTTTCTGATGATGCCCATTCTAACAGGTGTGAGGTGATACACCATGGATGAGTCTATTTCGTTGAGCAAAGAGTAGGTCTTGTCTATTACATATTTGGTTTATGGAACGGTATGTGTGCTAATTTCAATCTCTGGTTTTATACAGCACCCCAACTCAACTTTCCCCTTAAGCAAGCATAAGTTTTTATCTAAATGTGAGACTCTGTTCGGTTTTGGAATTCAGTTTATGTGTAGCCAAGTTTACACTCTCTCTATTAGTGATATCTTATGATAATTATCTTTCTCTGTGTGACCTATTTCTCTTAGAATCATCATACTTAAATCCACTCAATTTGCTGCTACAGGCCTGATGACATTGATTTCATTGCTGAGTGATATTCTGTTGTACGTAAGTAGCACAACTCCTTTATCCATTTTTTTCTTTCTGGGATATTTAATTTGTACTGGACTCAAGGTTCTTGTAAACACAGCAGCCCTAAATTTTGTGTTGGCTGTGTCTTGTTGATTTTAATTTTCCTAAGCTATAGGGCCAAAAGTGGAAGTGCCCTAGGGTCTGTAGCTTTGTTTTTCAGATGTTTCAGGATACACCATACACATCTCCAGAGTGTCTGTTGGCAATTTACATCCCGCCCATCAGCATAACAAGGCTCCCTGTTCTCCATGGCCTGTCCTGTGTTTCTGGTTTTTACACTTTTTTCAGATGGCCCTTTTGACGAATGGGAAATGAGACTTCATTGTAGTGCGGATTTCCATTTCTCGAGTGCTTGGTTGGCCAAAAAGGGCATATGTGTTTTTTCCTGAATATATTCAGGAAAAAATGTTTACGCACTTTTGTCCAAGTGCATCACTGTCAAAGATCTGCCGCTTTTCACATGCTTTAAATGCAATTCCAATCTACCTCCTGAAATATGATTCCTGCAATTCTGCCTCGTTTTCAAGTCCTCTTTGCAGACTTACTTCCATATATTTTTGCCAATAGCTGTCATTTATAACTCTGCAGGTTTGTGAATTACAGTGCCCGTGATTTCCTTTCTTAACTCGTTTCCTTGAAAACTGGCCACAGAACCGCAGGTTTGCTTCAGGCCGTAATCAGGGTCCGGCACGGCACTCTGAGACTTTGGTTCATTCCACTTCCTGGTGGGAAATTAGAGTTAAATGTGCCCCTCCAGACACCTGCCTCACTCCTAGCCCCTTGGTGATGTGTGTCCTCTGGTTTGAGGCCACATGTGCTGGGTTCCTCACCTTTGGCTGATGTGGCCCCACTGGTGTGAGGACACTCCTGCCTGGTTCCCATCCCCTTGGTGATGTGGGCCCTCCGGTGAGAGTCTGATCCTGGTTGGGTTCCTCACACTTCTGTGAGGTGGGCCCTCTTCTCTGAGGTCACTCCTGCCTGGCTGGCACACCCCGCCTTGGCGACGTCGGCCCTCTGGTGGGATTTGGTGCCTGCTGGGTGTCTCCTCCCCTCGGTAATGAGGGCCCTCTGGCGTCAGGCCCTAACTCCTGGGCTCCCAATATTTTCTGATATGCGCCCTGTGGTTCGAGTACACTCCTGCCAGGTTCCCAACCCCATGGGAATGTGGGCCTTCTGCTCTGAGGTCCCAACCGTGGGTTGCTCAGTTTCATGATGAGGGCCCTCTGCTGCGAGTTCTCTCCGGCCTGGATCCCATAGCCTCGCTGCTCTTGGCCACCTGCTGGGAGGTTACAACTGCGGGATTCCTCACCTTTTTTCTTCTATGGGCCCTCTGTTTTGAGACTCCTCCTGCCTGCCTCACTCCCAGCCCCTTGGTGATGTGTGTCCTCTGGTTTGAGGCCACGTATGCTGGGTCCCTCGCCTTTCGATGATGTGGCCCCACTGGTGTGGGGACACTCCTGCCTGGTTCCTATCCCCTTGATGATGTGGGCCCTCTGGTGAGAGTCTGATCCTGGCTGGGTTCCTCACCCTTCTGTGAGGGGGGCCCTCTGCTGTGAGGTCACTCCTGCCTGGCTGGCACACCCCACCTGGGCAACATCGGCCCTCTTGTGGCAGTTGGAGCCTGCTGGGAACCTCCCCTCGGTGATGGGGGCCCTCTTGCCTCAGGCCCTAACTGCTGGGTACCCACATTTTCTGATACGTGCTAAGTGGTGCGAGGACACTCCTGCGAGGTTCCCATCCCCATGGGCATGTGGGCCTTCTGCTCTAAGGTCCCAACACCTGTGTTGTTCACCGTTTCATGATGTTGGCTCTCTGGTGTTAGTTCACCCAGGCCTAGATCCCATAGACTCTGTGCTCTGAGCGGCCTGCTGGGAGGTTCCTACTGCTGGATTCCTTACCTTTTTTATTCTTTGGGTCCTGTGTTTTCATGCTCCTACTTCCTGACTCACTCCCAGCCCATTTGTGATGTAGGTCCTCTGGTTTAAGGCCACATGTACCGGTTTCCTCACCTTTATTGATGTGGCCCCACTGGTGTGAGGACACTCCTGCCTGGTTCCCATCCCCTTGGTGATGGGGGCCCTCTGGTGAGAGTCTGATCCTGTCTGGATTCCTCACACTTCTGGGAGGTGGGCCCTCTGCTGTGAGGTCACTCCTGCCTGGCTGGCACACGTCACCTTGGCGATGTGGGCCCTCAGTTGGGAGTTGGTGCCTGCTGGGAGTCTCCTCCCCTCGGTAATGAGGGCCCTCTGGCGTCAGGCCCTAACTCATGGGCTCCCAAAATTTTCTGATGTGCGCCCTGTCGTGCGAGTACACTCCAGCCAGGGTCCCATCCCCATGGGGATGTGGGCTTTCTGCTCTGAGGTCCCAACGGCTGGGTTGCTCACAGTGTCAGAATGTGGGCCCTCTGCTGTGAGTTCACTGCGGCATGGATCCCATAGCCTCGGTGCTCTGGGCCACCTGCTTGGAGCTTCCAACTGCGGGGTTCCTCACCTTTTTTATTCTATGGGCGCTCTGTTGTGAGTCTCCTCCTGCATGCCTCACTCCCAGCCCTTTCGTGATGTGTGTCCCCTTGTTTGAGGCCACATGTGCTGTGTTCCTCACCTTTCGCTGATGTGGCCCCACTGGTGTGAGGACACTCCTGCCTGGTTTCCATCCCCTTGGTGATGTGGGCGCTCTGGTTAGAGTCTGATCCTGTTTGGGCTCCTCACACTTCTGTGAGGTGGGCCCTCTGCTGTGAGGTAACTCCTGCCTGGCTTGCTCCCATTGCCTTGGTGACGTCGGCCCTCTGGTGGCATTTGGAGCCTGCTGGTAGCCTCCTCTCCTCAGTGATGAGGGCTCTCTGGCGTCAGGCCATAACTGCTGGGTTCCCACATTTTCTGATACGTGCTAAGTTGTGCGAGGACACTCCTGCGAGGTTCCCATCCCCATGGGGATGTGGGCCTTCTGCTCTGAGGTCCCACTGGCTGGGTTGCTCACAGTTTCATGATGTGGGCCCTCTGCTTTGAGTTCACTGTGGCCTGGATCCCATAGACTCCATGCTCTGGGCCACCTGCTGGGAGGTTCAAACTGCTGGATTCCTCACATTTTTTAATCTGTGGGCCCTGTGTTGTTAGGCTACTCCTGCCTGCCTCACTCGGAGCACCTTGGAAATGTGGGTCCTCTGGTTTAGGCCACATGTGCTGGGTTCCTCACCTTTCTATAATGTGGCCGCACTGGTGTGAGGACACTCCTGCCTTGTTCCGATCCCCTTGGTGATGTGGGCCCTCTGGTGAGAGTCTTATCCTGGCTGGGTTCCTCACCCTTCTGTGAGGTAGGCCCTCTGCTGTGAGATCACTCCTGCCTGGCTGGCACACGTCAACTTGGCGACGTGGGCCCTCAGTTGGTAGTTGGTGCCTGCTGCGAATCTCCTAAACTCCGTAATGAGGGCTCTCTGGCTTCAGACCCTAACTCCTGGGCTCCCAAAATTTTCTGATGTGCGCCCTGTGGTGCGAGTACACTCCTGCCAGGATCCCAACCCCATGGGAATGTGGGTCTTCTGCTCTGAGGTCCCAATGGTACGTTGCTCAGCTTCATGATGAGGGCCCTCTGGTGTGAGTTCACTCCGGCATGGACCCCATAGCCTCGCTGCTCCTGGCCTCCTGCGGGGAGGTTCTCACTGCGGGATTCCTCACCTTTTTCCTTCTATGGGCCCTCTGTTTTGAGACTCCTCCTGCCTGCCTCACTCCCAGCCCCTTGGTGATGTGTGTCCTCTGGTTTGAGGCCACGTGTGCTGGGTCCCTCACCTTTCGATGATGTGGCCCCACTGGTGTGAGGACACACCTGCCTGGTTCCTATCCCCTTGGTGATGTGGGCCCTCTGGTGAGAGTCTGATCCTGGCTGGGTTCCTCCCACTTCTGTGAGGTGGGCCCTCTGCTGTGAGGTCAATCCTGCCTGGCTGGCACACCCCGCGTTGGCAATGTCGGCCCTCTTGTGGCAGTTGGAGCCTGCTCGGAGCCTCCTCCCCTCGGTGATGAGGGCCCTCTGGCGTCAGGCCATAACTGCTGGGTTCCCACATTTTCTGATACGTGCTAAGTTGTGCGAGGACACTCCTGCGAGGTTCCCATCCCCATGGGGATGTGGGCCTTCTGCTCTGAGGTCCCACTGGCTGGGTTGCTCACAGTTTCATGATGTGGGCCCTCTGCTTTGAGTTCACTGTGGCCTGCATCTCATAGACTCCATGCTCTGGGCCACCTGCTGGGAGGTTCAAACTGCTGGATTCCTCACATTTTTTATTCTGTGGGCCCTGTGTTGTTAGGCTACTCCTGCCTGCCTCACTCGGAGCACCTTGGAAATGTGGGTCCTCTGGTTTAGGCCACATGTGCTGGGTTCCTCACCTTTCTATAATGTGGCCGCACTGGTGTGAGGACACTCCTGCCTTGTTCCGATCCCCTTGGTGATGTGGGCCCTCTGGTGAGAGTCTTATCCTGGCTGGGTTCCTCACCCTTCTGTGAGGTAGGCCCTCTGCTGTGAGGTCACTCCTGCCTGGCTGGCACACGTTAACTTGGCGACGTGGGCCCTCAGTTGGGAGTTGGTGCCTGCTGGGAGTCTCCTCCCCTCGGTAATGAGGGCCCTCTGGCGTCAGACCCTAACTCCAGGGCTCCCAAAATTTTCTGATGTGCGCCCTGTGGTGCAAGTACACTCCTGCCAGGATCCCAACCTCATGGGAATGTGGGTCTTCTGCTCTGAGGTCCCAATGGTACGTTGTTCAGTTTCATGATGAGGGCCCTCTGGTGTGAGTTCACTCCGGCATGGACCCCATAGCCTCGCTGCTCCTGGCCACCTGCGGGGAGGTTCCAACTGCGGGATTCCTCACCTTTTTCCTTCTATGGGCCCTCTGTTTTGAGACTTCTCTTGCCTGCCTCACTCCCAGCCCCTTGGTGATGTGTGTCCTGTAGTTTGAGTCCACGTGTGCTGGGTCCGTCACATTTCGGTGATGTGGCCCCACTGGTGTGAGGACACTCCTGCCTGGTTTCCATTCCCTTGGTGATGTGGGTCCTCCGGTGAGAGTCTGATCCTCTTTGGGTTCCTCACACTTTTGTGTGGTTGGCCCTCTGCTCTGAGGTCACTCCTGCCTGGCTGGCACACCCCGCATTGGTGACGTCGGCCTTCTGGTAGCAGTTGGAGCTTGCTGGGAGCCTCCTCTCCTCAGTGATGAGGGCCCTCTGGCGTCCGGCCCTAACTGCTGGGCTCCCCACCTTTTCTGATGTGTGCCCACTGGTGCGATGACACTCCTGCTTGGTTCCCTTCCCCATGGGGATGTGGGCCTTGTGCTCTGAGGTTACAACGGCTGGGTTGCTTACAGTATCACGATGAGTGCCCTCTGTTGTGAGTTCATCACTGCCTGGATCCCATAGCCTCGGTGGTCAGGGCCGCCTGCTGGGATGTTCCAACTGCTGGATTCCTCACCTTTTTTATACAATGGGCCATGTGTTTTGAGGTTAATCCTGCCTGCCTCGCTCCGAGACCCATGGTGATGTGGGTCCTCTGGTTTGAGGCCACATGTGCTGGGTACCTCAACTTTCGATGATGTGGCCCCATGGGTGTGAGGACACTCCTGCCTGGTTCCCAGCCCCTTGCTTATGTGGGCACTCTGGTGAGAGTCTGATCCTGACTGGGTTCCTTACCCTTCTGTGAGGTGGGCCCTCTGATGTGAGGTCACTCCTGCCTGGATGTCTCATGTCGCCTTGGCGACGTAGGCCCTCTGTTGGCCACTGAAGCATGCTGGGAGCCTCCTACCCTCTTTAATAAGGGCCCTGGAAGAAACGCATATGCCCTTTTTGACCAAGTGCATCATTGTCGAGGTTCTGCCTCTTCTCCTATACTTTCAGAGGACTTCCCGTCTACCTCCTGAAATCGTATTCCTGGAATTCTGCCCCGCGTTCAAGTCCTCTTTGCAGCCTTACTTCAATATATTTTTGGACGATAGCTGTCATTTATAACTCTGCAGGTTTGTGAATTACAGTGCCCCTGAGCTCCTTTCTTCAACTCGCTTTCTTGTGAGCTGGCCGCAAAACCGCAGGATTGCTTCAGGCCCTAATCTGGTTCCGGCACGGCATGCTGAGCCTTTGGCTAATTCCTCTTCCTGGTGGGAAATGAGCGTTAAATTTGTTCGTGCAGACACCTACAGCTAATCTCTCATTGGTTCTCCCTATTCCTGTTCATCTTGCGCAGAAATTCCAAACTGTGCCAAACAGGAGGTTAAAGGCACTGACTCTCCAAGTGGGGAGAGTGTTAGTAAAGCGTCTGGAATGGTAAAACCGAGTACGAGGGGACGAAAACTGAGATGCATTTAAAAAGGTTTCCCGGTCACATGGTGGACCATATTCTGGGTTGCCCATGCATGTTTTACCTGAAGGAAGAATCCCTTCAACCTGGAGAGTTGGGACCCATGGAATGGGTACCATGCAGTATGACTTCAAAGGGTTGCCTTTGCTCACCGAACGTCACCAATGTTATCAGCCCGAAGTGTCCAGCCTTATGTCTCACTCAGCTCGGGGTGTTGATGTGGTAAATCCACGTTGCATCACAAGCCCTGAATGAATTATTTAAGAATTGCTCTCTATTTCACTGTCATTGTGTTTTGTTTTTGTAATTTATTTTGATAATGGGATTTATCGGATTTTCACTGCTGCGTTTATGCCGCTGTACACATGCTTGATTCTCTTATGGAGACATATAAATCCATGGGTTTTCAGATTCTTACTAGTCAGGTATATCCCTAGGCATTGAATATGGGGTGTTGAGTCCATTTCGTGGAGCAAGGAGTAGGTCCTGACTATTACATATTTGCTTATGGAAAGGTATCTGTGCTAATTTCAATCTCTGGTTTTATGCAGCACCACAACTCACCTTTCCCCTTAAGCAAGCATAAGTTGGTTTTCTAAATTTGAGACCCTTTTCTGTTTTGTAATTGAGTTCATGTGCAGCCATGTTTGCATTCCGTGTATTTGAGATATCTTATGGTGTTTCTTTTTCTGTGTGACTTAGTTAACTTAGAATGATCGTACCTGAATCCACTCATTATGCCGCGACGGGCCTCATGACATAGATTTCATTGCTGAGTGATATTCCATTGTACGTACGTACAACAACTTCTTTATCCATTTTTGCTTTCTGGGATATTTCACTTGTACCGTAAATGAGGTTCTTGTAAGCAGAGCCGTCCAAAATTTATGGGTGGCTGTGTCTTTTTGATTTTAATTTCCCTAAGCTATAGAACCATAAGTTGAAGTGCCGTAGGCTCCGTTGCTTAGTTTTTTAGGTGTTTGAGGAAACACCATACACTTCTCCAGAGTGGCTGTTGGCAAGTTACATCCCGCCCATCAGCATAACAAGGCTCCCTGTTCTCCATGGCCTGTCCTGCCTTTCTGGATTTTTCACTTTTTTCAGATGTCCCTTTTGACAGGGGGGCAGTGAGACTTCATTGTAATGCAGATTTCTTTACAGGCTTGCTTGTTTGGCCAAAAAGGGCATATGTGTTTTTTCTTGAATATATTCAGGAAAAAACGCATACGCCCTTTTAGACCAAGTGCATCATTGTCGACTTTCTGTCTCTTTCCCTATGCTTTAAATGCAATTCCAGTCTGCCCCTGAAATCGTTTTCCTGCAATTCTGCCCCGCTTTCCAGTCCTCTTCGCAGCCTTCCTTCAATATATTTTTTGACGATAGCTGTCATTTATAACTCTGCAGGTTTGTGAATGACAGTGCCCCTGAGCTCCTTTCTTCAACTCGCTTTCTTGTGAGCTGGCCGCAAACCCGCAGGATTGCTTCAGGCCTTAATCAGGTTCCGGCATGGCATGCTGAGCCTTTGGTTAATTCTTCTTCCTGGTGGGAAATGAGCGTTAAATTTCCAGTGCAGACACCTACAGCTAGTCTCTCATTGGTTCTCCCTATTCCTGTTCATCTTGCGCAGAAATTGCAAACTGTGCCAAACAGGAGGTTAAAGGCACTGACTCTCCAAGTGGGGAGAGTGTTAGTAAAGGTCTGGAATGGTGAACCCGAGTAAAAGGGGACGAAAACTGAGATGCATTTGAAAACGTTTCCTGGTCACACGGTGCACCATACTGTGGGTTTCCCATGCACGTTTTAGCTGAAGGAAGAATCCCTTAAAACTGGACAGTTGGGACCCAAGGAATGGGTACCATGCAGTATGACTTCAAAGGGTCTGCATTTGCTCATCGAACCTCACCAATGCTATCAGCCCAAAGTGTCCAACCTTATGTCTCACTCAGCTCTGGGTGTAGATGTGGTAAATCCAGGTTGCATCACATGCCCTGAATGAATTATTTAAGAATTGCTCTCTATTTCACTGTCATTGTGTTTTGTTTTTGTAATTCATTTTGATAATGGGATTTATTGGATTTTCTCTGCTGCGTTCATGCAGCTGTACACACGCTTGATTGTCTTACGGAGACATATAAATCCATGGGTTTGAAGATTCTTACTAGTCAGGTGTATTCCTAGGTGTTGAATATGAGGTGTTTAGTCCATTTCGTTGAGCAAGGGGTAGGTCTTGACTATTACATATTTGGCTTATGGAAAGGTATCTGTGCTAATTTCTATCTCTGCTTTTATGCAGCACCCCAACTCACTTTTCCCCTTAAGCAAACATAAGGTGGTTTTCTAAATTTGAGACCCTGTTCTGTTTTGTAATTCAGTTCATGTGTAGCCAAGTTTACATTCCGTGTATTAGTGATAACTTATGATGTTTCATTTTCTGTGTGACTTATTTCACTTAGAATCATCGTACCTGAATCCACTCATTATGCCGCGACGGGCCTGATGAAATAGATTTCATTGGTGAGTGATATTCCTTTGTACGTCCGTACCACACTTCTTTATCCATTTTTCGCTTTCTGGGATATTTAACTTGTACCGTAGACGAGGTTCTTGTAAACAGAGCCGTAAACAGAAACTTTGGGGTGGCTGTGTGTTTTTGATTTTAATTTCCCTAAGCTATAGGAAAATAAGTGGTAATGCCGTAGGCTCCGTTGCTTTGTTTTTTAGGTTTTTGAGGAAACACCATACACATCTCCAGAGTGGCTGTTGGCAATTTACATCCCGCCCATCAGCATAACAAGGCTCCCTGTTCTCCATGGCCTGTCCTGTGTTTCTGGTTTTTACACTTTTTTCAGATGGCCCTTTTGAACGGGGGGCAGTGAGACTTCATTGTAGTGCAGATTTCTTTAACATGCTTGCTTGGTTGGCCAAAAAGGGCGTATGCGTTTTTTCCTGAATATATTCAGGAAAAAACGCATACGCCCTTTTTGGCCAAGTGCATCATTGTCGACGTTCTGCCTCTTTTCCTATGCTTTAAATGCAATTCCAGTCTACCCCCTGAAATCGTTTTCTTGCAATTCTGCCCCGCTTTCAAGTCCTTTTCGCAGCCTTCCTTCAATATATTTTTGGGTGATAGCTGTCATTTATAACTCTGCAGGTTTTTGAATTACAGTGTCCCTGAGCTCCTTTATTCAACTCGCTTTCTTGTGAGCTGGCTGCAAACCCGCAGGATTGCTTCAGGCCCTAATCTGGTTCCGGCACGGCATGCTGAGCCTTTGGTTAATTCCTCTTCCTGGTGGGAAATGAGCGTTAAATTTGCCCGTGCAGACACCTTCACACGAGTCGTCATGGTGCCACTTTGCCCCGGTTATCTCTATGGAGGTTGGAGTTGGAGGGCCTCCTCACTCAAGGTCAGTGTGCCCATGGAGCCAACCCTGCAACTTCAGGGCATGGTTGGGTGTTAGGATCACCACGTGGGGTCCTTTTCCCTTAGGAGGGAGGTGGCCTTTTGGGCTGCTGATTTCCAGGTTTTCAGATACTGCCAGTATCTTGGCCAGATGTGGCGGTGGGCCAAGCCCCTTGGTGACCATAGTTTATCCTACCTGGATCGCATTCTTGCATTGTTCCATTTCAAGTGGTCCCAGGTTTTGCACTAATACTCCAATGGCGATTCACCGTTCACCAGGAATGTAAAGGTCAAAGGGTTTAGCTAAATTAGGGAGTTCCAGGGCAAGGGTCTGAATTGACTGCTCTTTCCATTCTTGAAAGGCCTCTTCTGCATTCTATTCAAAAGGATCATCATCTTTTCCTTTCAGTGTTTCATATAGAGGCCCAGCTAGTAGACTGTAGTTAGGGATCCAGAAGCAGCAAACCCTGGCCTCCCCAGGAACCCCTAAGCTGTCTTCTAGTTTCAGAAATGGGTAAGGCTGCAAATTGTTTCTTCCCTTTCCTGGGATGGGCTTCTCCGACCTTCTGTGAGAATGAAGCCCAGGCAGGTCACCGTAGTCTGTGATATTTGAGCTTTTTCTTGGACAACTTGTATCCTTTATTGGCTTGGTAGTTCAGAGGTCTCCTTAGTAGGGCTGGCGATCAGAATGTCGTCTGCATATTGAAGGAGTGTTTCCTTTTCCAGAGGTAGAACTTTTAGGTCTTTAGCTGAGCTTTCCCCAAAGATGGTGTGGGAATTTTTGAACCCTTGGGGCAACACGGCCCGGAAGTATTGTTTTAGTTGTATGTTGAGTCCTGCCACTCACAAGCCAAAATTTCTTGTGACTCTGGGACTAATAGAATACAAAAGAAGGCATCATTGAAGACTAATACAGAATACCATGTCCTGGTGGTTGGTAGAATGACCAGCAGGGTGTAGGATTTAGGAACTACTGGAGGTATATCCTCGGTGGCTTCACTGACTGTCCTGACATCCTTTACCAGGACTCCAGCAGCCCATGGGGCTCTCGAGGTCAGGCCAATCCCAGGATATGGAGCTCACCTGGGCAGGTACCCCACCCCCACCCCAGCCCATGGGGCTCTCGTGTTCAGGCCCCTCCCAGGATATGGGGTTCCCTGGGCAGGTTCCCCTGCAGCCCATGGGGCTCTCGTGGTCAGGCCCCTCCCAGGATACAGAGCTACCCTTGCAGGTACCATGGCAGGGCTGGGAACACAGGAACCGTGCATATCGCCCTCATTGCAGAGCACTCCCAGCTCACCTGTCACTCAGATCTGACACAGAGCACCTCAGAGCAGGACTTGAACTAACAAACAGCAGCTCCGACAGGTCTGTGACCCTGGGCATCACTCTGTGTGGCCTCCCTCCACCTGGTCTTCCAGAGACTTCCACTGCACCCGGGGCACCAGGCCTCTGTCTCCACCCACCAGCCACCCCTCCTCTCCCTGACTCCTGGGTTCCTCTCATTAGGAGAGGGTTTTCTTGAAGTTGTCTCCCACTCATGGGCCAGATAATATAATTAGAAAACAAGCCAGAGCTGCAGCCCCTTGTCTATCCTGACTCTCAGGAGCCCACACCTGTTCCTTGGACCTGGCCGATTCAGCAAGTTCCAGTTTCTGCAACTGTGAGCCCCTGAGGGGTGATTATTGGCTGGCCTGGGAAGCCCGACTGTGCCGGCCAGCCCTCCCCAGGTGTGCCTGGGTTCAGATCAATATAAACACCGCTCCAGGCAGCAAGAGCCCCTGCAGCTGTGCCTGACGCCATTTTCTCTGCCCTGTCAGCAGTCTTGGGGCTGGACTGGTGGGAGGGAGTGAGAGGCCACGGCTTTGTGGGTGGCCCAGTGTGAGTGGGGCTCTGCTGGACTTTCTGCAGCAGTTGCCAAGATGCCACCTGCTAAAGAAGAGGATGTGTCACCCATACCTGCCGCTGGAATTTCTCCCTGGGCAGAGGTGAGTGAGGAAGAAAGCAGTGGGAGCCGGGACAGCAGGGGTATCTCAGGCAGGGAAATGGAAAACTTCCAGAAGAGCACCCAGGGCCAGGACCACCCTGGCTGGCCTGCAGGCACCAAGTCGGCTGGCATGCTGTCACTCATGTGGCTCCATGGCCCTTCCTCTAGGCTTTCAAGTCCTTGTACATATTCAGGTGTTTTACCTGGGAAGGGTGGGAACATTTCAGCAGCAGCTGGCCTGGGGCTCAGCCCACGTTAACTCACAGATGCCTCGGCACGGTCCCCCAGCTTTGCAATGAGGACGCTTGTTGCGTGGGGCCTGCTGGCTGAATGGGAGATGATTCCCCACCACTGACCAACTTCAGAATTGTTTACAACTGGAGCAAGTGCCCTGATATGGTTTTCCTCTGTGTAACTGGTGGGTTCTGTTTTTTTTTCTTTTTTTCGTTTTTGGTTCAAGGTAGATTTTATTCCTCTTTTTTGTATTTACAGATATAAGCATGGAAATAATTTATTCATATAAATACATGTATGTGAAGGGAAGAATATTTTTTCTGTTTTACTTTTTGTAATTTGAATTTTATTTTATTTTTTTATACAGCAGGTTCTTTTTGGTTATCTATTTTATACATATAAATGTATACATGCCAATCCCAATCTCTCAACTCCTCCCACCACCACCCCCCAACAGCTTTCCCCCCTTGGTGTCCATACGTTTGTTGTCTACATCTGTTGCTCTATTTCTGCCTTGCAAAACGGTTCATCTGTACAATTTTTCTAGGTTCCACATATATGCATTAATAGACAAGATTTGTTTTTCTCTTTCTGACTTACTTCACTCTGTATGACAGTCTCTAGATCCATCAACGTCTCTACAAATGACCCAATTTCATTCCTTTTTATGGCTTAGTAATATTCCATTTTATATATGTACCACATCTTTATGCATTCGTCTGTCTGTGGGCATTTAGGTTGCTTCCATTACCTGGATATTGTAAATAGTGATGCAATGAACATTGCGGTGAATGTCTCTTTTTGATTTATGGTTTTGTCTGGGTATATGCCCAGTAGTGGGATTGCTGTATCATATGGTAATTCTATTCTTAGTTTTATAAGAAACTCCATAATGTTCTCCACAGTGACTGTATCAATTTACATTCCCAACAATAGTGGAAGAGGGTTCCTTATCTCCACACCCTTTCCAGCATTTGTTGTTTGTAGATTTTCTGATGATGCCCATTCTAACAGGTGTGAGGTGATACACCATGGATGAGTCTATTTCGTTGAGCAAAGAGTAGGTCTTGTCTATTACATATTTGGCTTATGGAACGGTATGTGTGCTAATTTCAATCTCTGGTTTTATACAGCACCCCAACTCAACTTTCCCCTTAAGCAAGCATAAGTTTTTATCTAAATGTGAGACTCTGTTCGGTTTTGGAATTCAGTTTATGTGTAGCCAAGTTTACACTCTCTCTATTAGTGATATCTTATGATAATTATCTTTCTCTGTGTGACCTATTTCTCTTAGAATCATCATACTTAAATCCACTCAATTTGCTGCTACAGGCCTGATGACATTGATTTCATTGCTGAGTGATATTCTGTTGTACGTAAGTAGCACAACTCCTTTATCCATTTTTTTCTTTCTGGGATATTTAATTTGTACTGGACTCAAGGTTCTTGTAAACACAGCAGCCCTAAATTTTGTGTTGGCTGTGTCTTGTTGATTTTAATTTTCCTAAGCTATAGGGCCAAAAGTGGAAGTGCCCTAGGGTCTGTAGCTTTGTTTTTCAGATGTTTCAGGATACACCATACACATCTCCAGAGTGTCTGTTGGCAATTTACATCCCGCCCATCAGCATAACAAGGCTCCCTGTTCTCCATGGCCTGTCCTGTGTTTCTGGTTTTTACACTTTTTTCAGATGGCCCTTTTGACGAATGGGAAATGAGACTTCATTGTAGTGCGGATTTCCATTTCTCGAGTGCTTGGTTGGCCAAAAAGGGCATATGTGTTTTTTCCTGAATATATTCAGGAAAAAATGTTTACGCACTTTTGTCCAAGTGCATCACTGTCAAAGTTCTGCCGCTTTTCACATGCTTTAAATGCAATTCCAATCTACCTCCTGAAATATGATTCCTGCAATTCTGCCTCGTTTTCAAGTCCTCTTTGCAGATTTACTTCCATATATTTTTGCCAATAGCTGTCATTTATAACTCTGCAGGTTTGTGAATTACAGTGCCCGTGATTTCCTTTCTTAACTCGTTTCCTTGAAAACTGGCCACAGAACCGCAGGTTTGCTTCAGGCCGTAATCAGGGTCCGGCACGGCACTCTGAGACTTTGGTTCATTCCACTTCCTGGTGGGAAATTAGAGTTAAATGTGCCCCTCCAGACACCTGCCTCACTCCTAGCCCCTTGGTGATGTGTGTCCTGTGGTTTGAGGCCACATGTGCTGGGTTCCTCACCTTTGGCTGATGTGGCCCCACTGGTGTGAGGACACTCCTGCCTGGTTCCCATCCCCTTGGTGATGTGGGCCCTCCGGTGAGAGTCTGATCCTGGTTGGGTTCCTCACACTTCTGTGAGGTGGGCCCTCTTCTCTGAGGTCACTCCTGCCTGGCTGGCACACCCCGCCTTGGCGACGTCGGCCCTCTGGTGGGATTTGGTGCCTGCTGGGTGTCTCCTCCCCTCGGTAATGAGGGCCCTCTGGCGTCAGGCCCTAACTCCTGGGCTCCCAATATTTTCTGATATGCGCCCTGTGGTTCGAGTACACTCCTGCCAGGTTCCCAACCCCATGGGAATGTGGGCCTTCTGCTCTGAGGTCCCAACCGTGGGTTACTCAGTTTCATGATGAGGGCCCTCTGCTGCGAGTTCTCTCCGGCCTGGATCCCATAGCCTCGCTGCTCTTGGCCACCTGCTGGGAGGTTACAACTGCGGGATTCCTCACCTTTTTTCTTCTATGGGCCCTCTGTTTTGAGACTCCTCCTGCCTGCCTCACTCCCAGCCCCTTGGTGATGTGTGTCCTCTGGTTTGAGGCCACGTATGCTGGGTCCCTCGCCTTTCGATGATGTGGCCCCCCTGGTGTGGGGACACTCCTGCCTGGTTCCTATCCCCTTTATGATGTGGGCCCTCTGGTGAGAGTCTGATCCTGGCTGGGTTCCTCACCCTTCTGTGAGGGGGGCCCTCTGCTGTGAGGTCACTCCTGCCTGGCTGGCACACCCCACCTGGGCAACATCGGCCCTCTTGTGGCAGTTGGAGCCTGCTGGGAACCTCCCCTCGGTGATGGGGGCCCTCTTGCCTCAGGCCCTAACTGCTGGGTACCCACATTTTCTGATACGTGCTAAGTGGTGCGAGGACACTCCTGCGAGGTTCCCATCCCCATGGGCATGTGGGCCTTCTGCTCTAAGGTCCCAACACCTGTGTTGTTCACCGTTTCATGATGTTGGCTCTCTGGTGTTAGTTCACCCAGGCCTAGATCCCATAGACTCTGTGCTCTGAGCGGCCTGCTGGGAGGTTCCTACTGCTGGATTCCTTACCTTTTTTATTCTTTGGGTCCTGTGTTTTCATGCTCCTACTTCCTGACTCACTCCCAGCCCATTTGTGATGTAGGTCCTCTGGTTTAAGGCCACATGTACCGGTTTCCTCACCTTTATTGATGTGGCCCCACTGGTGTGAGGACACTCCTGCCTGGTTCCCATCCCCTTGGTGATGGGGGCCCTCTGGTGAGAGTCTGATCGTGTCTGGATTCCTCACACTTCTGGGAGGTGGGCCCTCTGCTGTGAGGTCACTCCTGCCTGGCTGGCACACGTCACCTTGGCGATGTGGGCCCTCAGTTGGGAGTTGGTGCCTGCTGGGAGTCTCCTCACCTCGGTAATGAGGGCCCTCTGGCGTCAGGCCCTAACTCATGGGCTCCCAAAATTTTCTGATGTGCGCCCTGTCGTGCGAGTACACTCCAGCCAGGGTCCCATCCCCATGGGGATGTGGGCTTTCTGCTCTGAGGTCCCAACGGCTGGGTTGCTCACAGTGTCAGAATGTGGGCCCTCTGCTGTGAGTTCACTGCGGCATGGATCCCATAGCCTCGGTGCTCTGGGCCACCTGCTTGGAGCTTCCAACTGCGGGGTTCCTCACCTTTTTTATTCTATGGGCGCTCTGTTGTGAGTCTCCTCCTGCATGCCTCACTCCCAGCCCTTTCGTGATGTGTGTCCCCTTGTTTGAGGCCACATGTGCTGTGTTCCTCACCTTTCGCTGATGTGGCCCCACTGGTGTGAGGACACTCCTGCCTGGTTTCCATCCCCTTGGTGATGTGGGCGCTCTGGTTAGAGTCTGATCCTGTTTGGGCTCCTCACACTTCTGTGAGGTGGGCCCTCTGCTGTGAGGTAACTCCTGCCTGGCTTGCTCCCATTGCCTTGGCAATGTCGGCCCTCTGGTGGCATTTGGAGCCTGCTGGTAGCCTCCTCTCCTCAGTGATGAGGGCCCTCTGGCGTCAGGCCATAACTGCTGGGTTCCCACATTTTCTGATACGTGCTAAGTTGTGCGAGGACACTCCTGCGAGGTTCCCATCCCCATGGGGATGTGGGCCTTCTGCTCTGAGGTCCCACTGGCTGGGTTGCTCACAGTTTCATGATGTGGGCCCTCTGCTTTGAGTTCACTGTGGCCTGGATCCCATAGACTCCATGCTCTGGGCCACCTGCTGGGAGGTTCAAACTGCTGGATTCCTCACCTTTTTTATTCTGTGTGCCCTGTGTTGTTAGGCTACTCCTGCCTGCCTCACTCGGAGCACCTTGGAAATGTGGGTCCTCTGGTTTAGGCCACATGTGCTGGGTTCCTCACCTTTCTATAATGTGGCCGCACTGGTGTGAGGACACTCCTGCCTTGTTCCGATCCCCTTGGTGATGTGGGCCCTCTGGTGAGAGTCTTATCCTGGCTGGGTTCCTCACCCTTCTGTGAGGTAGGCCCTCTGCTGTGAGATCACTCCTGCCTGGCTGGCACACGTCAACTTGGCGACGTGGGCCCTCAGTTGGGAGTTGGTGCCTGCTGCGAATCTCCTAAACTCCGTAATGAGGGCCCTCTGGCTTCAGACCCTAACTCCTGGGCTCCCAAAATTTTCTGATGTGCGCCCTGTGGTGCGAGTACACTCCTACCAGGATCCCAACCCCATGGGAATGTGGGTCTTCTGCTCTGAGTTCCCAATGGTACGTTGCTCAGCTTCATGATGAGGGCCCTCTGGTGTGAGTTCACTCCGGCATGGACCCCATAGCCTCGCTGCTCCTGGCCTCCTGCCGGGAGGTTCTCACTGCGGGATTCCTCACATTTTTCCTTCTATGGGCCCTCTGTTTTGAGACTCCTCCTGCCTGCCTCACTCCCAGCCCCTTGGTGATGTGTGTCCTCTGGTTTGAGGCCACGTGTGCTGGGTCCCTCACCTTTCGATGATGTGGCCCCACTGGTGTGAGGACACACCTGCCTGGTTCCTATCCCCTTGGTGATGTGGGCCCTCTGGTGAGAGTCTGATCCTGGCTGGGTTCCTCCCACTTCTGTGAGGTGGGCCCTCTGCTGTGAGGTCAATCCTGCCTGGCTGGCACACCCCGCCTTGGCAATGTCGGCCCTCTTGTGGCAGTTGGAGCCTGCTCGGAGCCTCCTCCCCTCGGTGATGAGGGCCCTCTGGCGTCAGGCCCTAACTGCTGGGTACCCACATTTTCTGATACGTGCTAAGTGGTGCGAGGACACTCGTGCCATGTTTCCAACCCCATGGGGATGTGGGCCTTCTGCTCTGAGGTCCCACTGGCTGGGTTGCTCACAGTTTCATGATGTGGGCCCTCTGCTGTGAGTTCACTGTGGCCTGGATCCCATAGACTCCATACTCTGGGCCACCTGCTGGGAGGTTCAAACTGCTGGATTCCTCACATATTTTATTCTGTGGGCCCTGTGTTGTTAGGCTACTCCTGCCTGCCTCACTCGGAGCACCTTGGAAATGTGGGTCCTCTGGTTTAGGCCACATGTGCTGGGTTCCTCACCTTTCTATAATGTGGCCACACTGGTGTGAGGACACTCCTGCCTTGTTCCGATCCCCTTGGTGATGTGGGCCCTCTGGTGAGAGTCTTATCCTGGCTGGGTTCCTCACCCTTCTGTGAGGTAGGCCCTCTGCTGTGGGGTCACTCCTGCCTGGCTGGCACACGTCAACTTGGCGACGTGGGCCTTCAGTTGGGAGTTGGTGCCTGCTGGGAGTCTCCTACCCTCGGTAATGAGGGCCCTCTGGCGTCAGAACCTAACTCCTGGGCTCCCAAAATTCTTTGATGTGCGCCCTGTGGTGCGAGTACACTTGTGCCAGGTTCCCAACCACAAGGGAATGTGGGCCTTCTGCTCTAAGGTCCCAACGGCTGGGTTGCTCACAGTTTCATGATGAGGGCCCTCTGTTTTGAGTTCAGTCAGGCCTGGATCCCATAGCCTCGCTGCTCCTGGCCACCTGCTGGGAGGTTCCAACTGCGGGATTCCTCACCTTTTTTACGCTATGGGCCCTCTGTTTGGAGGCTCCTCCTGCCTGCCTCACTCCCAGCCCCTTGGTGATGTGTGTCCTGTAGTTTGAGGCCACGTGTGCTGGGTCTGTCTCATTTCGGTGATGTGGCCCCACTGGTGTGAGGACACTCCTGCCTGGTTTCCATTCCCTTGGTGACGTGGGCCCTCCGGTGAGAGTCTGATCCTCTTTGGGTTCCTCACACTTTTGTGTGGTTGGCCCTCTGCTCTGAGGTCACTCCTGCCTGGCTGGCACACCCCGCATTGGCGACGTCGGCCTTCTGGTAGCAGTTGGAGCTTGCTGGGAGCCTCCTCTCCTCAGTGATGAGGGCCCTCTGGCGTCCGGCCCTAACTGCTGGGCTCCGCACATTTTCTGATGTGTGCCCACTGGTACGATGACACTCCTGCTTGGTTCCCTTCCCCATGGGGATGTGGGCCTTGTGCTCTGAGGTTACAACGGCTGGGTTGCTTACAGTATCACAATGAGGGCCCTCTGTTGTGAGTTCATCACTGCCTGGATCCCATAGCCTCGGTGCTCTGGGCCGCCTGCTGGGATGTTCCAACTGCAGGATTCGTCACCTTTTTTATACAATGGGCCATGTGTTTTGAGGTTAATCCTGCCTGCCTCGCTCTGAGACCCATGGTGATGTGGGTCCTCTGGTTTGAGGCCACATGTGCTGGGTACCTCAACTTTCGATGATGTGGCCCCATGGGTGTGAGGACACTCCTGCCTGGTTCTCAGCCCCTTGCTTATGTGGGCACTCTGGTGAGAGTCTGATCCTGACTGGGTTCCTTACCCTTCTGTGAGGTGGGCCCTCTGATGTGAGGTCACTCCTGCCTGGATGGCTCACGTCACCTTGGCGACGTAGGCCCTCTGTTGGCCACTGAAGCATGCTGGGAGCCTCCTACCCTCTTTAATAAGGGCCCTGGAAGAAACGCATATGCCCTTTTTGACCAAGTGCATCATTGTCGAGGTTCTGCCTCTTCTCCTATACTTTCAGAGGACTTCCCGTCTACCTCCTGAAATCGTATTCCTGGAATTCTGCCCCGCGTTCAAGTCCTCTTTGCAGCCTTACTTCAATATATTTTTGGACGATAGCTGTCATTTATAACTCTGCAGGTTTGTGAATTACAGTGCCCCTGAGCTCCTTTCTTCAACTCGCTTTCTTGTGAGCTGGCCGCAAAACCGCAGGATTGCTTCAGGCCCTAATCTGGTTCCGGCACGGCATGCTGAGCCTTTGGCTAATTCCTCTTCCTGGTGGGAAATGAGCGTTAAATTTGTTCGTGCAGACACCTACAGCTAATCTCTCATTGGTTCTCCCTATTCCTGTTCATCTTGCGCAGAAATTCCAAACTGTGCCAAACAGGAGGTTAAAGGCACTGACTCTCCAAGTGGGGAGAGTGTTAGTAAAGCGTCTGGAATGGTAAAACCGAGTACGAGGGGATGAAAACTGAGATGCATTTAAAAAGGTTTCCCGGTCACACGGTGGACCATATTCTGGGTTGCCCATGCATGTTTTACCTGAAGGAAGAATCCCTTCAACCTGGAGAGTTGGGACCCATGGAATGGGTACCATGCAGTATGACTTCAAAGGGTTGCCTTTGCTCACCGAACGTCACCAATGCTATCAGCCCGAAGTGTCCAGCCTTATGTCTCACTCAGCTCGGGGTGTAGATGTGGTAAATCCACGTTGCATCACAAGCCCTGAATGAATTATTTAAGAATTGCTCTCTATTTCACTGTCATTGTGTTTTGTTTTTGTAATTTATTTTGATAATGGGATTTATCGGATTTTCACTGCTGCGTTTATGCCGCTGTACACATGCTTGATTCTCTTATGGAGACATGTAAATCCATGGGTTTTCAGATTCTTACTAGTCAGGTATATTCCTAGGCATTGAATATGGGGTGTTGAGTCCATTTCGTGGAGCAAGGAGTAGGTCCTGACTATTACATATTTGCTTATGGAAAGGTGTCTGTGCTAATTTCATTCTCTGGTTTTATGCAGCACCACAACTCACCTTTCCCCTTAAGCAAGCATAAGTTGGTTTTCTAAATTTGAGACCCTTTTCTGTTTTGTAATTGAGTTCATGTGCAGCCATGTTTGCATTCCGTGTATTTGAGATATCTTATGGTGTTTCTTTTTCTGTGTGACTTAATTAGCTTATAATGATCGTACCTGAATCCACTCATTATGCCGCGACGGGCCTCATGACATAGATTTCATTGCTGAGTGATATTCCATTGTACGTACGTACAACAACTTCTTTATCTATTTTTGCTTTCTGGGATATTGCACTTGTACCGTAAACGAGGTTCTTGTAAGCAGAGCCGTCCAAAATTTATGCGTGGCTGTGTCTTTTTGATTTTAATTTCCCTAAGTTATAGAACCATAAGTTGAAGTGCCGTAGGCTCCGTTGCTTAGTTTTTTAGGTGTTTGAGGAAACACCATACACTTCTCCAGAGTGGCTGTTGGCAATTTACATCCCGCCCATCAGCATAACAAGGCTCCCTGTTCTCCATGGCCTGTCCTGCCTTTCTGGATTTTTCACTTTTTACAGATGTCCCTTTTGACAGGGGGGCAGTGAGACTTCATTGTAATGCAGATTTCTTTACAGGCTTGCTTGTTTGGCCAAAAAGGGCATATGCGTTTTTTCCTGAATATATTCAGGAAAAAACGCATACGCCCTTTTTGACCAAGTGCATCATTGTCGACTTTCTGTCTCTTTCCCTATGCTTTAAATGCAATTCCAGTCTGCCCCTGAAATCGTTTTCCTGCAATTCTGCCCCGCTTTCCAGTCCTCTTCGCAGCCTTCCTTCAATATATTTTTGGACGATAGCTGTCATTTATAACTCTGCAGGTTTGTGAATTACAGTGCCCCTGAGCTCCTTTCTTCAACTCGCTTTCTTGTGAGCTGGCCGCACACCCGCAGGAATGCTTCAGGCCCTAATCTGGTTCCAGCCCGGCATGCTAAGCCTTTGGTTAATTCCTCTTCCTTGTGGGAAATGAGCGTTAAATTTGCCCGTGCAGACACCTACAGGTAGTCTCTCATTGGTTCTCCCTATTCCTGTTCATCTTGCGCAGAAATTGCAAACTGTGCCAAACAGGAGGTTAAAGGCACTGACTCTCCAAGTGGGGAGAGTGTTAGTAAAGGGTCTGGAATGGTGAACCCGAGTAAAAGGGGACGAAAACTGAGATGCATTTGAAAACGTTTCCTGGTCACACGGTGCACCATACTGTGGGTTTCCCATGCACGTTTTAGCTGAAGAAAGAATCCCTTAAAACTGGACCGTTGGGACCCAAGGAATGGGTACCATGCAGTATGACTTCAAAGGGTCTGCATTTGCTCATCGAACCTCACCAATGCTATCAGCCCAAAGTGTCCAACCTTATGTCTCACTCAGCTCTGGGTGTAGATGTGGTAAATCCAGGTTGCATCACATGCCCTGAATGAATTATTTAAGAATTGCTCTCTATTTCACTGTCATTGTGTTTTGTTTTTGTAATTCATTTTGATAATGGGATTTATTGGATTTTCTCTGCTGCGTTCATGCAGCTGTACACACGCTTGATTGTCTTACGGAGACATATAAATCCATGGGTTTGAAGATTCTTACTAGTCAGGTGTATTCCTAGGTGTTGAATATGAGGTGTTTAGTCCATTTCGTTGAGCAAGGGGTAGGTCTTGACTATTACATATTTGGCTTATGGAAAGGTATCTGTGCTAATTTCTATCTCTGCTTTTATGCAGCACCCCAACTCACTTTTCCCCTTAAGCAAACATAAGGTGGTTTTCTAAATTTGAGACCCTGTTCTGTTTTGTAATTCAGTTCATGTGTAGCCAAGTTTACATTCCGTGTATTAGTGATAACTTATGATGTTTCATTTTCTGTGTGACTTATTTCACTTAGAATCATCGTACCTGAATCCACTCATTATGCCGCGACGGGCCTGATGAAATAGATTTCATTGGTGAGTGATATTCCTTTGTACGTCCGTACCACACTTCTTTATCCATTTTTCGCTTTCTGGGATATTTAACTTGTACCGTAGACGAGGTTCTTGTAAACAGAGCCGTAAACAGAAACTTTGGGGTGGCTGTGTGTTTTTGATTTTAATTTCCCTAAGCTATAGGAAAATAAGTGGTAATGCCGTAGGCTCCGTTGCTTTGTTTTTTAGGTTTTTGAGGAAACACCATACACATCTCCAGAGTGGCTGTTGGCAATTTACATCCCGCCCATCAGCATAACAAGGCTCCCTGTTCTCCATGGCCTGTCCTGTGTTTCTGGTTTTTACACTTTTTTCAGATGGCCCTTTTGAACGGGGGGCAGTGAGACTTCATTGTAGTGCAGATTTCTTTAACATGCTTGCTTGGTTGGCCAAAAAGGGCGTATGCGTTTTTTCCTGAATATATTCAGGAAAAAACGCATACGCCCTTTTTGGCCAAGTGCATCATTGTCGACGTTCTGCCTCTTTTCCTATGCTTTAAATGCAATTCCAGTCTACCCCCTGAAATCGTTTTCTTGCAATTCTGCCCCGCTTTCAAGTCCTTTTCGCAGCCTTCCTTCAATATATTTTTGGGTGATAGCTGTCATTTATAACTCTGCAGGTTTTTGAATTACAGTGTCCCTGAGCTCCTTTATTCAACTCGCTTTCTTGTGAGCTGGCCGCAAACCCGCAGGATTGCTTCAGGCCCTAATCTGGTTCCGGCACGGCATGCTGAGCCTTTGGTTAATTCCTCTTCCTGGTGGGAAATGAGCGTTAAATTTGCCCGTGCAGACACCTTCACACGAGTCGTCATGGTGCCACTTTGCCCCGGTTATCTCTATGGAGGTTGGAGTTGGAGGGCCTCCTCACTCAAGGTCAGTGTGCCCATGGAGCCAACCCTGCAACTTCAGGGCATGGTTGGGTGTTAGGATCACCACGTGGGGTCCTTTTCCCTTAGGAGGGAGGTGGCCTTTTGGGCTGCTGATTTCCAGGTTTTCAGATACTGCCAGTATCTTGGCCAGATGTGGCGGTGGGCCAAGCCCCTTGGTGACCATAGTTTATCCTACCTGGATCGCATTCTTGCATTGTTCCATTTCAAGTGGTCCCAGGTTTTGCACTAATACTCCAATGGCGATTCACCGTTCACCAGGAATGTAAAGGTCAAAGGGTTTAGCTAAATTAGGGAGTTCCAGGGCAAGGGTCTGAATTGACTGCTCTTTCCATTCTTGAAAGGCCTCTTCTGCATTCTATTCAAAAGGATCATCATCTTTTCCTTTCAGTGTTTCATATAGAGGCCCAGCTAGTAGACTGTAGTTAGGGATCCAGAAGCAGCAAACCCTGGCCTCCCCAGGAACCCCTAAGCTGTCTTCTAGTTTCAGAAATGGGTAAGGCTGCAAATTGTTTCTTCCCTTTCCTGGGATGGGCTTCTCCGACCTTCTGTGAGAATGAAGCCCAGGCAGGTCACCGTAGTCTGTGATATTTGAGCTTTTTCTTGGACAACTTGTATCCTTTATTGGCTTGGTAGTTCAGAGGTCTCCTTAGTAGGGCTGGCGATCAGAATGTCGTCTGCATATTGAAGGAGTGTTTCCTTTTCCAGAGGTAGAACTTTTAGGTCTTTAGCTGAGCTTTCCCCAAAGATGGTGTGGGAATTTTTGAACCCTTGGGGCAACACGGCCCGGAAGTATTGTTTTAGTTGTATGTTGAGTCCTGCCACTCACAAGCCAAAATTTCTTGTGACTCTGGGACTAATAGAATACAAAAGAAGGCATCATTGAAGACTAATACAGAATACCATGTCCTGGTGGTTGGTAGAATGACCAGCAGGGTGTAGGATTTAGGAACTACTGGAGGTATATCCTCGGTGGCTTCACTGACTGTCCTGACATCCTTTACCAGGACTCCAGCAGCCCATGGGGCTCTCGAGGTCAGGCCAATCCCAGGATATGGAGCTCACCTGGGCAGGTACCCCACCCCCACCCCAGCCCATGGGGCTCTCGTGTTCAGGCCCCTCCCAGGATATGGGGTTCCCTGGGCAGGTTCCCCTGCAGCCCATGGGGCTCTCGTGGTCAGGCCCCTCCCAGGATACAGAGCTACCCTTGCAGGTACCATGGCAGGGCTGGGAACACAGGAACCGTGCATATCGCCCTCATTGCAGAGCACTCCCAGCTCACCTGTCACTCAGATCTGACACAGAGCACCTCAGAGCAGGACTTGAACTAACAAACAGCAGCTCCCACAGGTCTGTGACCCTGGGCATCACTCTGTGTGGCCTCCCTCCACCTGGTCTTCCAGAGACTTCCACTGCACCCGGGGCACCAGGCCTCTGTCTCCACCCACCAGCCACCCCTCCTCTCCCTGACTCCTGGGTTCCTCTCATTAGGAGAGGGTTTTCTTGAAGTTGTCTCCCACTCATGGGCCAGATAATATAATTAGAAAACAAGCCAGAGCTGCAGCCCCTTGTCTATCCTGACTCTCAGGAGCCCACACCTGTTCCTTGGACCTGGCCGATTCAGCAAGTTCCAGTTTCTGCAACTGTGAGCCCCTGAGGGGTGATTATTGGCTGGCCTGGGAAGCCCGACTGTGCCGGCCAGCCCTCCCCAGGTGTGCCTGGGTTCAGATCAATATAAACACCGCTCCAGGCAGCAAGAGCCCCTGCAGCTGTGCCTGACGCCATTTTCTCTGCCCTGTCAGCAGTCTTGGGGCTGGACTGGTGGGAGGGAGTGAGAGGCCACGGCTTTGTGGGTGGCCCAGTGTGAGTGGGGCTCTGCTGGACTTTCTGCAGCAGTTGCCAAGATGCCACCTGCTAAAGAAGAGGATGTGTCACCCATACCTGCCGCTGGAATTTCTCCCTGGGCAGAGGTGAGTGAGGAAGAAAGCAGTGGGGGCCGGGACAGCAGGGGTATCTCAGGCAGGGAAATGGAAAACTTCCAGAAGAGCACCCAGGGCCAGGACCACCCTGGCTGGCCTGCAGGCACCAAGTCGGCTGGCATGCTGTCACTCATGTGGCTCCATGGCCCTTCCTCTAGGCTTTCAAGTCCTTGTACATATTCAGGTGTTTTACCTGGGAAGGGTGGGAACATTTCAGCAGCAGCTGGCCTGGGGCTCAGCCCACGTTAACTCACAGATGCCTCGGCACTGTCCCCCAGCTTTGCAATGAGGACGCTTGTTGCGTGGGGCCTGCTGGCTGAATGGGAGATGATTCCCCACCACTGACCAACTTCAGAATTGTTTACAACTGGAGCAAGTGCCCTGATATGGTTTTCCTCTGTGTAACTGGTGGGTTCTGTTTTTTTTTCTTTTTTTCGTTTTTGGTTCAAGGTAGATTTTATTCCTCTTTTTTGTATTTACAGATATAAGCATGGAAATAATTTATTCATATAAATACATGTATGTGAAGGGAAGAATATTTTTTCTGTTTTACTTTTTGTAATTTGAATTTTATTTTATTTTTTTATACAGCAGGTTCTTTTTGGTTATCTATTTTATACATATAAATGTATACATGCCAATCCCAATCTCTCAACTCCTCCCACCACCACCCCCCAACAGCTTTCCCCCCTTGGTGTCCATACGTTTGTTGTCTACATCTGTTGCTCTATTTCTGCCTTGCAAAACGGTTCATCTGTACAATTTTTCTAGGTTCCACATATATGCATTAATAGACAAGATTTGTTTTTCTCTTTCTGACTTACTTCACTCTGTATGACAGTCTCTAGATCCATCAACGTCTCTACAAATGACCCAATTTCATTCCTTTTTATGGCTTAGTAATATTCCATTTTATATATGTACCACATCTTTATGCATTCGTCTGTCTGTGGGCATTTAGGTTGCTTCCATTACCTGGATATTGTAAATAGTGATGCAATGAACATTGCGGTGAATGTCTCTTTTTGATTTATGGTTTTGTCTGGGTATATGCCCAGTAGTGGGATTGCTGTATCATATGGTAATTCTATTCTTAGTTTTATAAGAAACTCCATAATGTTCTCCACAGTGACTGTATCAATTTACATTCCCAACAATAGTGGAAGAGGGTTCCTTATCTCCACACCCTTTCCAGCATTTGTTGTTTGTAGATTTTCTGATGATGCCCATTCTAACAGGTGTGAGGTGATACACCATGGATGAGTCTATTTCGTTGAGCAAAGAGTAGGTCTTGTCTATTACATATTTGGCTTATGGAACGGTATGTGTGCTAATTTCAATCTCTGGTTTTATACAGCACCCCAACTCAACTTTCCCCTTAAGCAAGCATAAGTTTTTATCTAAATGTGAGACTCTGTTCGGTTTTGGAATTCAGTTTATGTGTAGCCAAGTTTACACTCTCTCTATTAGTGATATCTTATGATAATTATCTTTCTCTGTGTGACCTATTTCTCTTAGAATCATCATACTTAAATCCACTCAATTTGCTGCTACAGGCCTGATGACATTGATTTCATTGCTGAGTGATATTCTGTTGTACGTAAGTAGCACAACTCCTTTATCCATTTTTTTCTTTCTGGGATATTTAATTTGTACTGGACTCAAGGTTCTTGTAAACACAGCAGCCCTAAATTTTGTGTTGGCTGTGTCTTGTTGATTTTAATTTTCCTAAGCTATAGGGCCAAAAGTGGAAGTGCCCTAGGGTCTGTAGCTTTGTTTTTCAGATGTTTCAGGATACACCATACACATCTCCAGAGTGTCTGTTGGCAATTTACATCCCGCCCATCAGCATAACAAGGCTCCCTGTTCTCCATGGCCTGTCCTGTGTTTCTGGTTTTTACACTTTTTTCAGATGGCCCTTTTGACGAATGGGAAATGAGACTTCATTGTAGTGCGGATTTCCATTTCTCGAGTGCTTGGTTGGCCAAAAAGGGCATATGTGTTTTTTCCTGAATATATTCAGGAAAAAATGTTTACGCACTTTTGTCCAAGTGCATCACTGTCAAAGTTCTGCTGCTTTTCACATGCTTTAAATGCAATTCCAATCTACCTCCTGAAATATGATTCCTGCAATTCTGCCTCGTTTTCAAGTCCTCTTTGCAGATTTACTTCCATATATTTTTGCCAATAGCTGTCATTTATAACTCTGCAGGTTTGTGAATTACAGTGCCCGTGATTTCCTTTCTTAACTCGTTTCCTTGAAAACTGGCCACAGAACCGCAGGTTTGCTTCAGGCCGTAATCAGGGTCCGGCACGGCACTCTGAGACTTTGGTTCATTCCACTTCCTGGTGGGAAATTAGAGTTAAATGTGCCCCTCCAGACACCTGCCTCACTCCTAGCCCCCTGGTGATGTGTGTCCTGTGGTTTGAGGCCACATGTGCTGGGTTCCTCACCTTTGGCTGATGTGGCCCCACTGGTGTGAGGACACTCCTGCCTGGTTCCCATCCCCTTGGTGATGTGGGCCCTCCGGTGAGAGTCTGATCCTGGTTGGGTTCCTCACACTTCTGTGAGGTGGGCCCTCTTCTCTGAGGTCACTCCTGCCTGGCTGGCACACCCCGCCTTGGCGACGTCGGCCCTCTGGTGGGATTTGGTGCCTGCTGGGTGTCTCCTCCCCTCGGTAATGAGGGCCCTCTGGCGTCAGGCCCTAACTCCTGGGCTCCCAATATTTTCTGATATGCGCCCTGTGGTTCGAGTACACTCCTGCCAGGTTCCCAACCCCATGGGAATGTGGGCCTTCTGCTCTGAGGTCCCAACCGTGGGTTACTCAGTTTCATGATGAGGGCCCTCTGCTGCGAGTTCTCTCCGGCCTGGATCCCATAGCCTCGCTGCTCTTGGCCACCTGCTGGGAGGTTACAACTGCGGGATTCCTCACCTTTTTTCTTCTATGGGCCCTCTGTTTTGAGACTCCTCCTGCCTGCCTCACTCCCAGCCCCTTGGTGATGTGTGTCCTCTGGTTTGAGGCCACGTATGCTGGGTCCCTCGCCTTTCGATGATGTGCCCCCCCTGGTGTGGGGACACTCCTGCCTGGTTCCTATCCCCTTTATGATGTGGGCCCTCTGGTGAGAGTCTGATCCTGGCTGGGTTCCTCACCCTTCTGTGAGGGGGGCCCTCTGCTGTGAGGTCACTCCTGCCTGGCTGGCACACCCCACCTGGGCAACATCGGCCCTCTTGTGGCAGTTGGAGCCTGCTGGGAACCTCCCCTCGGTGATGGGGGCCCTCTTGCCTCAGGCCCTAACTGCTGGGTACCCACATTTTCTGATACGTGCTAAGTGGTGCGAGGACACTCCTGCGAGGTTCCCATCCCCATGGGCATGTGGGCCTTCTGCTCTAAGGTCCCAACACCTGTGTTGTTCACCGTTTCATGATGTTGGCTCTCTGGTGTTAGTTCACCCAGGCCTAGATCCCATAGACTCTGTGCTCTGAGCGGCCTGCTGGGAGGTTCCTACTGCTGGATTCCTTACCTTTTTTATTCTTTGGGTCCTGTGTTTTCATGCTCCTACTTCCTGACTCACTCCCAGCCCATTTGTGATGTAGGTCCTCTGGTTTAAGGCCACATGTACCGGTTTCCTCACCTTTATTGATGTGGCCCCACTGGTGTGAGGACACTCCTGCCTGGTTCCCATCCCCTTGGTGATGGGGGCCCTCTGGTGAGAGTCTGATCCTGTCTGGATTCCTCACACTTCTGGGAGGTGGGCCCTCTGCTGTGAGGTCACTCCTGCCTGGCTGTCACCTTGGCGATGTGGGCCCTCAGTTGGGAGTTGGTGCCTGCTGGGAGTCTCCTCACCTCGGTAATGAGGGCCCTCTGGCGTCAGGCCCTAACTCATGGGCTCCCAAAATTTTCTGATGTGCGCCCTGTCGTGCGAGTACACTCCAGCCAGGGTCCCATCCCCATGGGGATGTGGGCTTTCTGCTCTGAGGTCCCAACGGCTGGGTTGCTCACAGTGTCAGAATGTGGGCCCTCTGCTGTGAGTTCACTGCGGCATGGATCCCATAGCCTCGGTGCTCTGGGCCACCTGCTTGGAGCTTCCAACTGCGGGGTTCCTCACCTTTTTTATTCTATGGGCGCTCTGTTGTGAGTCTCCTCCTGCATGCCTCACTCCCAGCCCTTTCGTGATGTGTGTCCCCTTGTTTGAGGCCACATGTGCTGTGTTCCTCACCTTTCGCTGATGTGGCCCCACTGGTGTGAGGACACTCCTGCCTGGTTTCCATCCCCTTGGTGATGTGGGCGCTCTGGTTAGAGTCTGATCCTGTTTGGGCTCCTCACACTTCTGTGAGGTGGGCCCTCTGCTGTGAGGTAACTCCTGCCTGGCTTGCTCCCATTGCCTTGGTGACGTCGGCCCTCTGGTGGCATTTGGAGCCTGCTGGTAGCCTCCTCTCCTCAGTGATGAGGGCCCTCTGGCGTCAGGCCATAACTGCTGGGTTCCCACATTTTCTGATACGTGCTAAGTTGTGCGAGGACACTCCTGCGAGGTTCCCATCCCCATGGGGATGTGGGCCTTCTGCTCTGAGGTCCCACTGGCTGGGTTGCTCACAGTTTCATGATGTGGGCCCTCTGCTTTGAGTTCACTGTGGCCTGGATCCCATAGACTCCATGCTCTGGGCCACCTGCTGGGAGGTTCAAACTGCTGGATTCCTCACCTTTTTTATTCTGTGTGCCCTGTGTTGTTAGGCTACTCCTGCCTGCCTCACTCGGAGCACCTTGGAAATGTGGGTCCTCTGGTTTAGGCCACATGTGCTGGGTTCCTCACCTTTCTATAATGTGGCCGCACTGGTGTGAGGACACTCCTGCCTTGTTCCGATCCCCTTGGTGATGTGGGCCCTCTGGTGAGAGTCTTATCCTGGCTGGGTTCCTCACCCTTCTGTGAGGTAGGCCCTCTGCTGTGAGATCACTCCTGCCTGGCTGGCACACGTCAACTTGGCGACGTGGGCCCTCAGTTGGGAGTTGGTGCCTGCTGCGAATCTCCTAAACTCCGTAATGAGGGCCCTCTGGCTTCAGACCCTAACTCCTGGGCTCCCAAAATTTTCTGATGTGCGCCCTGTGGTGCGAGTACACTCCTACCAGGATCCCAACCCCATGGGAATGTGGGTCTTCTGCTCTGAGTTCCCAATGGTACGTTGCTCAGCTTCATGATGAGGGCCCTCTGGTGTGAGTTCACTCCGGCATGGACCCCATAGCCTCGCTGCTCCTGGCCTCCTGCCGGGAGGTTCTCACTGCGGGATTCCTCACATTTTTCCTTCTATGGGCCCTCTGTTTTGAGACTCCTCCTGCCTGCCTCACTCCCAGCCCCTTGGTGATGTGTGTCCTCTGGTTTGAGGCCACGTGTGCTGGGTCCCTCACCTTTCGATGATGTGGCCCCACTGGTGTGAGGACACACCTGCCTGGTTCCTATCCCCTTGGTGATGTGGGCCCTCTGGTGAGAGTCTGATCCTGGCTGGGTTCCTCCCACTTCTGTGAGGTGGGCCCTCTGCTGTGAGGTCAATCCTGCCTGGCTGGCACACCCCGCCTTGGCAATGTCGGCCCTCTTGTGGCAGTTGGAGCCTGCTCGGAGCCTCCTCCCCTCGGTGATGAGGGCCCTCTGGCGTCAGGCCCTAACTGCTGGGTACCCACATTTTCTGATACGTGCTAAGTGGTGCGAGGACACTCGTGCCATGTTTCCAACCCCATGGGGATGTGGGCCTTCTGCTCTGAGGTCCCACTGGCTGGGTTGCTCACAGTTTCATGATGTGGGCCCTCTGCTGTGAGTTCACTGTGGCCTGGATCCCATAGACTCCATACTCTGGGCCACCTGCTGGGAGGTTCAAACTGCTGGATTCCTCACATATTTTATTCTGTGGGCCCTGTGTTGTTAGGCTACTCCTGCCTGCCTCACTCGGAGCACCTTGGAAATGTGGGTCCTCTGGATTAGGCCACATGTGCTGGGTTCCTCACCTTTCTATAATGTGGCCACACTGGTGTGAGGACACTCCTGCCTTGTTCCGATCCCCTTGGTGATGTGGGCCCTCTGGTGAGAGTCTTATCCTGGCTGGGTTCCTCACCCTTCTGTGAGGTAGGCCCTCTGCTGTGGGGTCACTCCTGCCTGGCTGGCACACGTCAACTTGGCGACGTGGGCCTTCAGTTGGGAGTTGGTGCCTGCTGGGAGTCTCCTACCCTCGGTAATGAGGGCCCTCTGGCGTCAGAACCTAACTCCTGGGCTCCCAAAATTCTTTGATGTGCGCCCTGTGGTGCGAGTACACTTGTGCCAGGTTCCCAACCACAAGGGAATGTGGGCCTTCTGCTCTAAGGTCCCAACGGCTGGGTTGCTCACAGTTTCATGATGAGGGCCCTCTGTTTTGAGTTCAGTCAGGCCTGGATCCCATAGCCTCGCTGCTCCTGGCCACCTGCTGGGAGGTTCCAACTGCGGGATTCCTCACCTTTTTTACGCTATGGGCCCTCTGTTTGGAGGCTCCTCCTGCCTGCCTCACTCCCAGCCCCTTGGTGATGTGTGTCCTGTAGTTTGAGGCCACGTGTGCTGGGTCTGTCTCATTTCGGTGATGTGGCCCCACTGGTGTGAGGACACTCCTGCCTGGTTTCCATTCCCTTGGTGACGTGGGCCCTCCGGTGAGAGTCTGATCCTCTTTGGGTTCCTCACACTTTTGTGTGGTTGGCCCTCTGCTCTGAGGTCACTCCTGCCTGGCTGGCACACCCCGCATTGGCGACGTCGGCCTTCTGGTAGCAGTTGGAGCTTGCTGGGAGCCTCCTCTCCTCAGTGATGAGGGCCCTCTGGCGTCCGGCCCTAACTGCTGGGCTCCGCACATTTTCTGATGTGTGCCCACTGGTACGATGACACTCCTGCTTGGTTCCCTTCCCCATGGGGATGTGGGCCTTGTGCTCTGAGGTTACAACGGCTGGGTTGCTTACAGTATCACAATGAGGGCCCTCTGTTGTGAGTTCATCACTGCCTGGATCCCATAGCCTCGGTGCTCTGGGCCGCCTGCTGGGATGTTCCAACTGCAGGATTCGTCACCTTTTTTATACAATGGGCCATGTGTTTTGAGGTTAATCCTGCCTGCCTCGCTCTGAGACCCATGGTGATGTGGGTCCTCTGGTTTGAGGCCACATGTGCTGGGTACCTCAACTTTCGATGATGTGGCCCCACGGGTGTGAGGACACTCCTGCCTGGTTCTCAGCCCCTTGCTTATGTGGGCACTCTGGTGAGAGTCTGATCCTGACTGGGTTCCTTACCCTTCTGTGAGGTGGGCCCTCTGATGTGAGGTCACTCCTGCCTGGATGGCTCACGTCACCTTGGCGACGTAGGCCCTCTGTTGGCCACTGAAGCATGCTGGGAGCCTCCTACCCTCTTTAATAAGGGCCCTGGAAGAAACGCATATGCCCTTTTTGACCAAGTGCATCATTGTCGAGGTTCTGCCTCTTCTCCTATACTTTCAGAGGACTTCCCGTCTACCTCCTGAAATCGTATTCCT
Organism: Delphinapterus leucas; assembly: GCF_059928025.1. NCBI lineage: Eukaryota > Metazoa > Chordata > Mammalia > Artiodactyla > Monodontidae > Delphinapterus > Delphinapterus leucas. Next base: position 2,021,021 of record NW_028322256.1, on the reverse strand, counting down.
GGAATTCTGCCCCGCGTTCAAGTCCTCTTTGCAGCCTTACTTCAATATATTTTTGGACGATAGCTGTCATTTATAACTCTGCAGGTTTGTGAATTACAGTGCCCCTGAGCTCCTTTCTTCAACTCGCTTTCTTGTGAGCTGGCCGCAAAACCGCAGGATTGCTTCAGGCCCTAATCTGGTTCCGGCACGGCATGCTGAGCCTTTGGCTAATTCCTCTTCCTGGTGGGAAATGAGCGTTAAATTTGTTCGTGCAGACACCTACAGCTAATCTCTCATTGGTTCTCCCTATTCCTGTTCATCTTGCGCAGAAATTCCAAACTGTGCCAAACAGGAGGTTAAAGGCACTGACTCTCCAAGTGGGGAGAGTGTTAGTAAAGCGTCTGGAATGGTAAAACCGAGTACGAGGGGATGAAAACTGAGATGCATTTAAAAAGGTTTCCCGGTCACACGGTGGACCATATTCTGGGTTGCCCATGCATGTTTTACCTGAAGGAAGAATCCCTTCAACCTGGAGAGTTGGGACCCATGGAATGGGTACCATGCAGTATGACTTCAAAGGGTTGCCTTTGCTCACCGAACGTCACCAATGCTATCAGCCCGAAGTGTCCAGCCTTATGTCTCACTCAGCTCGGGGTGTAGATGTGGTAAATCCACGTTGCATCACAAGCCCTGAATGAATTATTTAAGAATTGCTCTCTATTTCACTGTCATTGTGTTTTGTTTTTGTAATTTATTTTGATAATCGGATTTATCGGATTTTCACTGCTGCGTTTATGCCGCTGTACACATGCTTGATTCTCTTATGGAGACATGTAAATCCATGGGTTTTCAGATTCTTACTAGTCAGGTATATTCCTAGGCATTGAATATGGGGTGTTGAGTCCATTTCGTGGAGCAAGGAGTAGGTCCTGACTATTACATATTTGCTTATGGAAAGGTGTCTGTGCTAATTTCATTCTCTGGTTTTATGCAGCACCACAACTCACCTTTCCCCTTAAGCAAGCATAAGTTGGTTTTCTAAATTTGAGACCCTTTTCTGTTTTGTAATTGAGTTCATGTGCAGCCATGTTTGCATTCCGTGTATTTGAGATATCTTATGGTGTTTCTTTTTCTGTGTGACTTAATTAACTTATAATGATCGTACCTGAATCCACTCATTATGCCGCGACGGGCCTCATGACATAGATTTCATTGCTGAGTGATATTCCATTGTACGTACGTACAACAACTTCTTTATCTATTTTTGCTTTCTGGGATATTGCACTTGTACCGTAAACGAGGTTCTTGTAAGCAGAGCCGTCCAAAATTTATGCGTGGCTGTGTCTTTTTGATTTTAATTTCCCTAAGTTATAGAACCATAAGTTGAAGTGCCGTAGGCTCCGTTGCTTAGTTTTTTAGGTGTTTGAGGAAACACCATACACTTCTCCAGAGTGGCTGTTGGCAATTTACATCCCGCCCATCAGCATAACAAGGCTCCCTGTTCTCCATGGCCTGTCCTGCCTTTCTGGATTTTTCACTTTTTACAGATGTCCCTTTTGACAGGGGGGCAGTGAGACTTCATTGTAATGCAGATTTCTTTACAGGCTTGCTTGTTTGGCCAAAAAGGGCATATGCGTTTTTTCCTGAATATATTCAGGAAAAAACGCATACGCCCTTTTTGACCAAGTGCATCATTGTCGACTTTCTGTCTCTTTCCCTATGCTTTAAATGCAATTCCAGTCTGCCCCTGAAATCGTTTTCCTGCAATTCTGCCCCGCTTTCCAGTCCTCTTCGCAGCCTTCCTTCAATATATTTTTGGACGATAGCTGTCATTTATAACTCTGCAGGTTTGTGAATTACAGTGCCCCTGAGCTCCTTTCTTCAACTTGCTTTCTTGTGAGCTGGCCGCACACCCGCAGGAATGCTTCAGGCCCTAATCTGGTTCCAGCCCGGCATGCTAAGCCTTTGGTTAATTCCTCTTCCTCGTGGGAAATGAGCGTTAAATTTGCCCGTGCAGACACCTACAGGTAGTCTCTCATTGGTTCTCCCTATTCCTGTTCATCTTGCGCAGAAATTGCAAACTGTGCCAAACAGGAGGTTAAAGGCACTGACTCTCCAAGTGGGGAGAGTGTTAGTAAAGGGTCTGGAATGGTGAACCCGAGTAAAAGGGGACGAAAACTGAGATGCATTTGAAAACGTTTCCCGGTCACACAGTGCACTCTACTGTGGGTTTCCCATGCCTGTTTTAGCTGAAGGAAGAATCCCTTAAACCTGGAGAGTTGGGACCCATGGAATGGGTACCATGCAGTATGACTTCAAAGGGTCTGCGTTTGCTCATCGAACCTCACCAATGCTATCAGCCCGAAGTGTCCAGCCTTATGTCTCACTCAGCTCTGGGTGTAGATGTGGTAAATCCAGGTTGCATCACATGCCCTGAATGAATTATTTAAGAATTGCTCTCTATTTCACTGTCATTGTGTTTGTTTTTGTAATTCATTTTGATAATGGATTTTATCGGATTTTCTCTGCTGCTTTCATGCAGCTGTACACACGCTTGATTGTCTTACGGAGACATATAAATCCATGGGTTTGAAGATTCTTACTAGTCAGGTGTATTCCTAGGCGTTGAATATGAGGTGTTTAGTCCATTTCGTTGAGCAAGGGGTAGGTCTTGACTATTACATATTTGGCTTATGGAAAGGTATCTGTGCTAATTTCTATCTCTGCTTTTATGCAGCACCCCAACTCACTTTTCCCCTTAAGCAAGCATAAGTTGGTTTTCTAAATTTGAGACCCTGTTCTGTTTTGTAATTCAGTTCATGTGTAGCCAAGTTTACATTCCGTGTATTAGTGATAACTTATGATGTTTCCTTTTCTGTGTGACTTATTTCACTTAGAATCATCGTACCTGAATCCACTCATTATGCCGCGACGGGCCTGATGAAATAGATTTCATTGGTGAGTGATATTCATTTGTACGTACGTACCACACTTCTTTATCCATTTTTCGCTTTCTGGGATATTTAACTTGTTCCGTAGACAAGGTTCCTGTAAACAGAGGCGTCGGACACTTTGGGGAGGCTGTCTGTTTTTGATTTTAATTTCCGTGATCTATAAGACCATAAGTGGAAGTGCCGTAGTCTCCGTTGCTTTGTTTCTTAGGTGTTTCAGGAAACACCATACACTTCTCCAGAGTGGCTGTTGGCATTTACATCCTGCCCATCAGCATAACAAGGCTCCCTGTTCTCCATGGCCTGTCCTGTGTTTCTGGTTTTTACACTTTATTCAGATGGCCCTTTTGACGAATGGGAAATGAGACTTCATTGTAGTGCGGATTTCCATTGCTCGAGTGCTTGGTTGGCCAAAAAGGGCATATGTGTCTTCTCCTGAATATATTCAGGAAAAAATGTTTACGCACTTTTGTCCAAGTGCATCACTGTCAAAGATCTGCCGCTTTTCACATGCTTTAAATGCAATTCCAATCTACCTCCTGAAATATGATTCCTGCAATTCTGCTTCGTTTTCAAGTCCTCTTTGCAGACTTACTTCCATATATTTTTGCCAATAGCTGTCATTTATAACTCTGCAGGTTTGTGAATTACAGTGCCCGTGATTTCCTTTCTTAACTCGTTTCCTTGAAAACTGGCCACAGAACCGCAGGTTTGCTTCAGGCCGTAATCATGGTCCGGCACGGCACTCTGAGACTTTGGTTCATTCCACTTCCTGGTGGGAAATTAGAGTTAAATGTGCCCCTCCAGACACCTGCCTCACTCCTAGCCCCTTGGTGATGTGTGTCCTCTGGTTTGAGGCCACATGTGCTGGGTTCCTCACCTTTGGCTGATGTGGCCCCACTGGTGTGAGGACACTCCTGCCTGGTTCCCAACCCCTTGGTGATGTGGGCCCTCCGGTGAGAGTCTGATCCTGGTTGGGTTCCTCACACTTCCGTGAGGTGGGCCCTCTTCTCTGAGGTCACTCCTGCCTGGCTGGCACACCCCGCCTTGGCGACGTCGGCCCTCTGGTGGGATTTGGTGCCTGCTGGGTGTCTCCTCCCCTCGGTAATGAGGGCCCTCTGGCGTCAGGCCCTAACTCCTGGGCTCCCAATATTTTCTGATATGCGCCCTGTGGTTCGAGTACACTCCTGCCAGGTTCCCAACCCCATGGGAATGTGGGCCTTCTGCTCTGAGGTCCCAACCGTGGGTTACTCAGTTTCATGATGAGGGCCCTCTGCTGCGAGTTCTCTCCGGCCTGGATCCCATAGCCTCGCTGCTCTTGGCCACCTGCTGGGAGGTTACAACTGCGGGATTCCTCACCTTTTTTCTTCTATGGGCCCTCTGTTTTGAGACTCCTCCTGCCTGCCTCACTCCCAGCCCCTTGGTGATGTGTGTCCTCTGGTTTGAGGCCACGTATGCTGGGTCCCTCGCCTTTCGATGATGTGGCCCCCCTGGTGTGGGGACACTCCTGCCTGGTTCCTATCCCCTTGATGATGTGGGCCCTCTGGTGAGAGTCTGATCCTGGCTGGGTTCCTCACCCTTCTGTGAGGGGGGCCCTCTGCTGTGAGGTCACTCCTGCCTGGCTGGCACACCCCACCTGGGCAACATCGGCCCTCTTGTGGCAGTTGGAGCCTGCTGGGAACCTCCCCTCGGTGATGGGGGCCCTCTTGCCTCAGGCCCTAACTGCTGGGTACCCACATTTTCTGATACGTGCTAAGTGGTGCGAGGACACTCCTGCGAGGTTCCCATCCCCATGGGCATGTGGGCCTTCTGCTCTAAGGTCCCAACACCTGTGTTGTTCACCGTTTCATGATGTTGGCTCTCTGGTGTTAGTTCACCCAGGCCTAGATCCCATAGACTCTGTGCTCTGAGCGGCCTGCTGGGAGGTTCCTACTGCTGGATTCCTTACCTTTTTTATTCTTTGGGTCCTGTGTTTTCATGCTCCTACTTCCTGACTCACTCCCAGCCCATTTGTGATGTAGGTCCTCTGGTTTAAGGCCACATGTACCGGTTTCCTCACCTTTATTGATGTGGCCCCACTGGTGTGAGGACACTCCTGCCTGGTTCCCATCCCCTTGGTGATGGGGGCCCTCTGGTGAGAGTCTGATCCTGTCTGGATTCCTCACACTTCTGGGAGGTGGGCCCTCTGCTGTGAGGTCACTCCTGCCTGGCTGGCACACGTCACCTTGGCGATGTGGGCCCTCAGTTGGGAGTTGGTGCCTGCTGGGAGTCTCCTCCCCTCGGTAATGAGGGCCCTCTGGCGTCAGGCCCTAACTCATGGGCTCCCAAAATTTTCTGATGTGTGCCCTGTCGTGCGAGTACACTCCAGCCAGGGTCCCATCCCCATGGGGATGTGGGCTTTCTGCTCTGAGGTCCCAACGGCTGGGTTGCTCACAGTGTCAGAATGTGGGCCCTCTGCTGTGAGTTCACTGCGGCATGGATCCCATAGCCTCGGTGCTCTGGGCCACCTGCTTGGAGCTTCCAACTGCGGGGTTCCTCACCTTTTTTATTCTATGGGCGCTCTGTTGTGAGTCTCCTCCTGCATGCCTCACTCCCAGCCCTTTCGTGATGTGTGTCCCCTTGTTTGAGGCCACATGTGCTGTGTTCCTCACCTTTCGCTGATGTGGCCCCACTGGTGTGAGGACACTCCTGCCTGGTTTCCATCCCTTTGGTGATGTGGGCGCTCTGGTTAGAGTCTGATCCTGTTTGGGCTCCTCACACTTCTGTGAGGTGGGCCCTCTGCTGTGAGGTAACTCCTGCCTGGCTTGCTCCCATTGCCTTGGTGACGTCGGCCCTCTGGTGGCATTTGGAGCCTGCTGGTAGCCTCCTCTCCTCAGTGATGAGGGCCCTCTGGCGTCAGGCCATAACTGCTGGGTTCCCACGTTTTCTGATACGTGCTAAGTTGTGCGAGGACACTCCTGCGAGGTTCCCATCCCCATGGGGATGTGGGCCTTCTGCTCTGAGGTCCCACTGGCTGGGTTGCTCACAGTTTCATGATGTGGGCCCTCTGCTTTGAGTTCACTGTGGCCTGGATCCCATAGACTCCATGCTCTGGGCCACCTGCTGGGAGGTTCAAACTGCTGGATTCCTCACCTTTTTTATTCTGTGGGCCCTGTGTTGTTAGGCTACTCCTGCCTGCCTCACTCGGAGCACCTTGGAAATGTGGGTCCTCTGGTTTAGGCCACATGTGCTGGGTTCCTCACCTTTCTATAATGTGGCCGCACTGGTGTGAGGACACTCCTGCCTTGTTCCGATCCCCTTGGTGATGTGGGCCCTCTGGTGAGAGTCTTATCCTGGCTGGGTTCCTCACCCTTCTGTGAGGTAGGCCCTCTGCTGTGAGATCACTCCTGCCTGGCTGGCACACGTCAACTTGGCGACGTGGGCCCTCAGTTGGGAGTTGGTGCCTGCTGCGAATCTCCTAAACTCCGTAATGAGGGCCCTCTGGCTTCAGACCCTAACTCCTGGGCTCCCAAAATTTTCTGATGTGCGCCCTGTGGTGCGAGTACACTCCTACCAGGATCCCAACCCCATGGGAATGTGGGTCTTCTGCTCTGAGTTCCCAATGGTACGTTGCTCAGCTTCATGATGAGGGCCCTCTGGTGTGAGTTCACTCCGGCATGGACCCCATAGCCTCGCTGCTCCTGGCCTCCTGCCGGGAGGTTCTCACTGCGGGATTCCTCACATTTTTCCTTCTATGGGCCCTCTGTTTTGAGACTCCTCCTGCCTGCCTCACTCCCAGCCCCTTGGTGATGTGTGTCCTCTGGTTTGAGGCCACGTGTGCTGGGTCCCTCACCTTTCGATGATGTGGCCCCACTGGTGTGAGGACACACCTGCCTGGTTCCTATCCCCTTGGTGATGTGGGCCCTCTGGTGAGAGTCTGATCCTGGCTGGGTTCCTCCCACTTCTGTGAGGTGGGCCCTCTGCTGTGAGGTCAATCCTGCCTGGCTGGCACACCCCGCCTTGGCAATGTCGGCCCTCTTGTGGCAGTTGGAGCCTGCTCGGAGCCTCCTCCCCTCGGTGATGAGGGCCCTCTGGCGTCAGGCCCTAACTGCTGGGTACCCACATTTTCTGATACGTGCTAAGTGGTGCGAGGACACTCGTGCCATGTTTCCAACCCCATGGGGATGTGGGCCTTCTGCTCTGAGGTCCCACTGGCTGGGTTGCTCACAGTTTCATGATGTGGGCCCTCTGCTGTGAGTTCACTGTGGCCTGGATCCCATAGACTCCATACTCTGGGCCACCTGCTGAGAGGTTCAAACTGCTGGATTCCTCACATATTTTATTCTGTGGGCCCTGTGTTGTTAGGCTACTCCTGCCTGCCTCACTCGGAGCACCTTGGAAATGTGGGTCCTCTGGATTAGGCCACATGTGCTGGGTTCCTCACCTTTCTATAATGTGGCCACACTGGTGTGAGGACACTCCTGCCTTGTTCCGATCCCCTTGGTGATGTGGGCCCTCTGGTGAGAGTCTTATCCTGGCTGGGTTCCTCACCCTTCTGTGAGGTAGGCCCTCTGCTGTGGGGTCACTCCTGCCTGGCTGGCACACGTCAACTTGGCGACGTGGGCCTTCAGTTGGGAGTTGGTGCCTGCTGGGAGTCTCCTACCCTCGGTAATGAGGGCCCTCTGGCGTCAGAACCTAACTCCTGGGCTCCCAAAATTCTTTGATGTGCGCCCTGTGGTGCGAGTACACTTGTGCCAGGTTCCCAACCACAAGGGAATGTGGGCCTTCTGCTCTAAGGTCCCAACGGCTGGGTTGCTCACAGTTTCATGATGAGGGCCCTCTGTTTTGAGTTCAGTCAGGCCTGGATCCCATAGCCTCGCTGCTCCTGGCCACCTGCTGGGAGGTTCCAACTGCGGGATTCCTCACCTTTTTTACGCTATGGGCCCTCTGTTTGGAGGCTCCTCCTGCCTGCCTCACTCCCAGCCCCTTGGTGATGTGTGTCCTGTAGTTTGAGGCCACGTGTGCTGGGTCTGTCTCATTTCGGTGATGTGGCCCCAGTGGTGTGAGGACACTCCTGCCTGGTTTCCATTCCCTTGGTGACGTGGGCCCTCCGGTGAGAGTCTGATCCTCTTTGGGTTCCTCACACTTTTGTGTGGTTGGCCCTCTGCTCTGAGGTCACTCCTGCCTGGCTGGCACACCCCGCATTGGCGACGTCGGCCTTCTGGTAGCAGTTGGAGCTTGCTGGGAGCCTCCTCTCCTCAGTGATGAGGGCCCTCTGGCGTCCGGCCCTAACTGCTGGGCTCCGCACATTTTCTGATGTGTGCCCACTGGTACGATGACACTCCTGCTTGGTTCCCTTCCCCATGGGGATGTGGGCCTTGTGCTCTGAGGTTACAACGGCTGGGTTGCTTACAGTATCACAATGAGGGCCCTCTGTTGTGAGTTCATCACTGCCTGGATCCCATAGCCTCGGTGCTCTGGGCCGCCTGCTGGGATGTTCCAACTGCAGGATTCGTCACCTTTTTTATACAATGGGCCATGTGTTTTGAGGTTAATCCTGCCTGCCTCGCTCTGAGACCCATGGTGATGTGGGTCCTCTGGTTTGAGGCCACATGTGCTGGGTACCTCAACTTTCGATGATGTGGCCCCACGGGTGTGAGGACACTCCTGCCTGGTTCTCAGCCCCTTGCTTATGTGGGCACTCTGGTGAGAGTCTGATCCTGACTGGGTTCCTTACCCTTCTGTGAGGTGGGCCCTCTGATGTGAGGTCACTCCTGCCTGGATGGCTCACGTCACCTTGGCGACGTAGGCCCTCTGTTGGCCACTGAAGCATGCTGGGAGCCTCCTACCCTCTTTAATAAGGGCCCTGGAAGAAACGCATATGCCCTTTTTGACCAAGTGCATCATTGTCGAGGTTCTGCCTCTTCTCCTATACTTTCAGAGGACTTCCCGTCTACCTCCTGAAATCGTATTCCTGGAATTCTGCCCCGCGTTCAAGTCCTCTTTGCAGCCTTACTTCAATATATTTTTGGACGATAGCTGTCATTTTTAACTCTGCAGGTTTGTGAATTACAGTGCCCCTGAGCTCCTTTCTTCAACTCGCTTTCTTGTGAGCTGGCCGCAAAACCGCAGGATTGCTTCAGGCCCTAATCTGGTTCCGGCACGGCATGCTGAGCCTTTGGCTAATTCCTCTTCCTGGTGGGAAATGAGCGTTAAATTTGTTCGTGCAGACACCTACAGCTAATCTCTCATTGGTTCTCCCTATTCCTGTTCATCTTGCGCAGAAATTCCAAACTGTGCCAAACAGGAGGTTAGAGGCACTGACTCTCCAAGTGGGGAGAGTGTTAGTAAAGGGTCTGGAATGGTGAACCCGAGTAAAAGGGGACGAAAACTGAGATGCATTTGAAAACGTTTCCCGGTCACACAGTGCACTCTACTGTGGGTTTCCCATGCCTGTTTTAGCTGAAGGAAGAATCCCTTAAACCTGGAGAGTTGGGACCCATGGAATGGGTACCATGCAGTATGACTTCAAAGGGTCTGCGTTTGCTCATCGAACCTCACCAATGCTATCAGCCCGAAGTGTCCAGCCTTATGTCTCACTCAGCTCTGGGTGTAGATGTGGTAAATCCAGGTTGCATCACATGCCCTGAATGAATTATTTAAGAATTGCTCTCTATTTCACTGTCATTGTGTTTGTTTTTGTAATTCATTTTGATAATGGATTTTATCGGATTTTCTCTGCTGCTTTCATGCAGCTGTACACACGCTTGATTGTCTTACGGAGACATATAAATCCATGGGTTTGAAGATTCTTACTAGTCAGGTGTATTCCTAGGCGTTGAATATGAGGTGTTTAGTCCATTTCGTTGAGCAAGGGGTAGGTCTTGACTATTACATATTTGGCTTATGGAAAGGTATCTGTGCTAATTTCTATCTCTGCTTTTATGCAGCACCCCAACTCACTTTTCCCCTTAAGCAAGCATAAGTTGGTTTTCTAAATTTGAGACCCTGTTCTGTTTTGTAATTCAGTTCATGTGTAGCCAAGTTTACATTCCGTGTATTAGTGATAACTTATGATGTTTCCTTTTCTGTGTGACTTATTTCACTTAGAATCATCGTACCTGAATCCACTCATTATGCCGCGACGGGCCTGATGAAATAGATTTCATTGGTGAGTGATATTCATTTGTACGTACGTACCACACTTCTTTATCCATTTTTCGCTTTCTGGGATATTTAACTTGTTCTGTAGACAAGGTTCCTGTAAACAGAGGCGTCGGACACTTTGGGGAGGCTGTCTGTTTTTGATTTTAATTTCCGTGATCTATAAGACCATAAGTGGAAGTGCCGTAGTCTCCGTTGCTTTGTTTCTTAGGTGTTTCAGGAAACACCATACACTTCTCCAGAGTGGCTGTTGGCATTTACATCCTGCCCATCAGCATAACAAGGCTCCCTGTTCTCCATGGCCTGTCCTGTGTTTCTGGTTTTTACACTTTATTCAGATGGCCCTTTTGACGAATGGGAAATGAGACTTCATTGTAGTGCGGATTTCCATTGCTCGAGTGCTTGGTTGGCCAAAAAGGGCATATGTGTTTTCTCCTGAATATATTCAGGAAAAAATGTTTACGCACTTTTGTCCAAGTGCATCACTGTCAAAGATCTGCCGCTTTTCACATGCTTTAAATGCAATTCCAATCTACCTCCTGAAATATGATTCCTGCAATTCTGCTTCGTTTTCAAGTCCTCTTTGCAGACTTACTTCCATATATTTTTGCCAATAGCTGTCATTTATAACTCTGCAGGTTTGTGAATTACAGTGCCCGTGATTTCCTTTCTTAACTCGTTTCCTTGAAAACTGGCCACAGAACCGCAGGTTTGCTTCAGGCCGTAATCATGGTCCGGCACGGCACTCTGAGACTTTGGTTCATTCCACTTCCTGGTGGGAAATTAGAGTTAAATGTGCCCCTCCAGACACCTGCCTCACTCCTAGCCCCTTGGTGATGTGTGTCCTCTGGTTTGAGGCCACATGTGCTGGGTTCCTCACCTTTGGCTGATGTGGCCCCACTGGTGTGAGGACACTCCTGCCTGGTTCCCAACCCCTTGGTGATGTGGGCCCTCCGGTGAGAGTCTGATCCTGGTTGGGTTCCTCACACTTCCGTGAGGTGGGCCCTCTTCTCTGAGGTCACTCCTGCCTGGCTGGCACACCCCGCCTTGGCGGCGTCGGCCCTCTGGTGGGATTTGGTGCCTGCTGGGTGTCTCCTCCCCTTGGTAATGAGGGCCCTCTGGCGTCTGGCCCTAACTCCTGGGCTCCCAATATTTTCTGATATGCGCCCTGTGGTTCGAGTACACTCCTGCCAGGTTCCCAACCCCATGGGAATGTGGGCCTTCTGCTCTGAGGTCCCAACCGTGGGTTGCTCAGTTTCATGATGAGGGCCCTCTGCTGTGAGTTCTCTCCGGCCTGGATCCCATAGCCTCGCTGCTCCTGGCCACCTGCTGGGAGGTTACAACTGCGGGATTCCTCACCTTTTTTCTATGGGCCCTCTGTTTTGAGACTCCTCCTGCCTGCCTCACTCCCAGCCCCTTGGTGATGTGTGTCCTCTGGTTTGAGGCCACGTATGCTGGGTCCCTCGCCTTCCGATGATGTGGCCCCACTGATGTGAGGACACTCCTGCCTGGTTCCTATCCCCTTGATGATGTGGGCCCTCTGGTGAGAGTCTGATCCTGGCTGGGTTCCTCACCCTTCTGTGAGGTGGGCCCTCTGCTGTGAGGTCACTCCTGCCTGGCTGGCACACCCCACCTGGGCAACATCGGCCCTCTTGTGGCAGTTGGAGCCTGCTGGGAACCTCCCCTCTGTGATGGGGGCCCTCTTGCGTCAGGCCCTATCTGCTGGGTACCCACATTTTCTGATACGTGCTAAGTGGTGCGAGGACACTCCTGCGAAGTTCCCATCCCCATGAACATGTGGGCCTTCTGCTCTAAGGTCCCAACACCTGTGTTGTTCACCGTTTCATGATGTTGGCTCTCTGGTGTTAGTTCACTCAGGCCTAGATCCCATAGACTCTGTGCTCTGAGCGGCCTGCTGGGAGGTTCCTACTGCTGGATTCCTTACCTTTTTATTCTTTGGGTCCTGTGTTTTCATGCTCCTACTTCCTGACTCACTCCCAGCCCATTTGTGATGTAGGTCCTCTGGTTTAAGGCCACATGTACCGGTTTCCTCACCTTTATTGATGTGGCCCCACTGGTGTGAGGACACTCCTGCCTGGTTCCCATCCCCTTGGTGATGGGGGCCCTCTGGTGAGAGTCTGATCCTGTCTGGATTCCTCACACTTCTGGGAGGTGGGCCCTCTGCTGTGAGGTCACTCCTGCCTGGCTGGCACACGTCACCTTGGCGATGTGGGCCCTCAGTTGGGAGTTGGTGCCTGCTGGGAGTCTCCTCACCTTGGTAATGAGGGCCCTCTGGCGTCAGGCCCTAACTCATGGGCTCCCAAAATTTTCTGATGTGCGCCCTATCATACGAGTACACTCCAGCCAGGGTCCCATCCCCATGGGGATGTGGGCTTTCTGCTCTGAGGTCCCAACGGCTGGGTTGCTCACAGTGTCAGAATGTGGGCCCTCTGCTGTGAGTTCACTTCGGCATGGATCCCATAGCCTCGGTGCTCTGGGTCACCTGCTTGGAGCTTCCAACTGCGGGGTTCCTCACCTTTTTTATTCTATGGGCGCTCTGTTGTGAGTCTCCTCCTGCATGCCTCACTCCCAGCCCTTTCGTGATGTGTGTCCCCTTGTTTGAGGCCACATGTGCTGTGTTCCTCACCTTTCGTTGATGTGGCCCCACTGGTGTGAGGACACTCCTGCCTGGTTTCCATCCCCTTGGTGATGTGGGCGCTCTGGTTAGAGTCTGATCCTGTTTGGGCTCCTCACACTTCTGTGAGGTGGGCCCTCTGCTGTGAGGTCACTCCTGCCTGGCTGGCACACGTCAACTTGGCGAGGTGGGCCCTCAGTTGGGAGTTGGTGCCTGCTGGGAGTCTCCTCCCCTCGGTAATGAGGGCCCTCTGGGGTCAGACCCTAACTCCTGGGCTCCCAAAATTTTCTGATGTGCGCCCTGTGGTGCGAGTACACTCCTGCCAGGATCCCAACCCATGGGAATATGGGTCTTCTGCTCTGAGGTCCCAATGGTACGTTGTTCAGTTTCATGATGAGGGCCCTCTGGTGTGAGTTCACTCCGGTATGGACCCCATAGCCTCGCTGCTCCTGGCCACCTGCGGGGAGGTTCCCACTGCGGGATTCCTCACCTTTTTCCTTCTATGGGCCCTCTGTTTTGAGACTCCTCCTGCCTGCCTCTCTCCCAGCCCCTTGGTGATGTGTGTCCTCTGGCTTGAGGTCACGTGTGCTGGGTCCCTCACCTTTCGCTGATGTGGCCCCACTGGTGTGAGGGCACTCCTGCCTGGTTCCTATCCCCTTGGTGATGTGGGCCCTCTGGTGAGAGTCTGATCCTGGCTGGGTTCCTCACACTTCTGTGAGGTGGGCCCTCTGCTGTGAGGTCACTCCTGTCTGGCTGGCACACCCCGCCTTGGCAATGTCGGCCCTTTTGTGGCAGTTGGAGCCTGCTCGGAGCCTCCTCCCCTCGGTGATGAGGGTTCTCTGGCGTCAGGCCCTAACTGCTGGGTACCCACATTTTCTGATACGTGCTAAGTGGTACGAGGACACTCGTGCCATGTTCCCAACCCCATGGGGATGTGGGCCTTCTGCTCTGAGGTCCCAACGGCTGGGTTGCTCACAGTTTCATGATGTGGGCCCTGTGCTCTGAGTTCACTGTGGCCTGAATCGCATAGACTCGGTGCTCTTGGCCGCCTGCTGGGAGGTTCCCACTGCAGGATTCCTCAGCTTTTTTATTCTATTGGCCCTGTGTTGTGAGGCTACTCCTGCCTGCCTCACTCCGAGCCCCTTGGAGATCTGGATCCTCTGGTTTAGGCCACATGTGCTGGGTTCCTCACCTTTCTATGATGTGGCCACCCTGGTGTGAAGACAGTCCTGCCTGGTTCTGATGCCCTTGGTGATGTGGGCCCTCTGGTGAGAGTCTTACCCTGGCTGGGTTCCTCACCATGCTGTGAGGTAGGCCCTCAGCTGTGAGGTCACTCCTGCCTGGCTGTTGCATGTCACCTTGGCGACATGGGCCCTCAGGTGGGAGTTGGTGCCTGCTTGGGGTCTCCTCCCCTTGGTAATGAGGGCCCTCTGGCGTCAGGCGCTAACTTCTGGGCTCCCAAAATTCTCTGATGTGCGCCCTGTGGTGCGAGTACACTTCTGCCAGGTTCACAACCACATGGGAATTTGGGCCTTCTGCTCTAAGGTCCCAACGGCTGGGTTGCTCACAGTTTCATGATGAGGGCCCTCTGTTTTGAGTTCAGTCAGGCCTGGATCCCGTAGCCTCGCTGCTCCTGGCCGCCTGCTGGGAGGTTCCAACTGCGGGATTCCTCACCTTTTTTACGCTATGGGCCCTCTGTTTGGAGGCTCCTCCTGCCTGCCTCACTCCCAGCCCCTTGGTGATGTGTGTCCTGTAGTTTGAGGCCACGTGTGCTGGGTCCGTCACATTTCGGTGACGTGGTCCCACTGGTGTGAGAACACTCCTGCCTGGTTTCCATTCCCTTGGTGGTGTGGGCCCTCCGGTGAGAGTCTGATCCTCTTTGGGTTCCTCACAGTATTGTGTGGTTGGCCCTCTGCTCTGAGGTCACTCCTGCCTGGCTGGCACACCCCGCATTGGCGACGTCGGCCTTCTGGTAGCAGTTGGAGCTTGCTGGGAGCCTCCTCTCCTCAGTGATGAGGGCCCTCTGGCGTCCGGCCCTAACTGCTGGGCTCCCCACCTTTTCTGATATGTGCCCACTGGTGCGATGACACTCCTGCTTGGTTCCCTTCCCCATGGGGATGTGGGCCTTGTGCTCTGAGGTTACAACGGCTGGGTTGCTTACAGTATCACGATGAGGGCCCTCTGTTGTGAGTTCATCACTGCCTGGATCCCATAGCCTCGGTGCTCTGGGCCGCCTGCTGGGATGTTCCAACTGCTGGATTCCTCACCTTTTTATACAATGGGCCATGTGTTTTGAGGTTAATCCTGCCTGCCTCGCTCTGAGACCCATGGTGATGTGGGTCTTCTAGTTTGAGGCCACATGTGCTGGGTACCTCAACTTTCGATGATGTGGCCCCACGGGTGTGAGGACACTCCTGCCTGGTTCCCAGCCCCTTGCTTATGTGGGCACTCTGGTGAGAGTCTGATCCTGACTGGGTTCCTTACCCTTCTGTGAGGTGGGCCCTCTGATGTGAGGTCACTCCTGCCTGGATGGCTCATGTCGCCTTGGCGACGTAGGCCCTCTGTTGGCCACTGAAGCATGCTGGGAGCCTCCTACCCTCTTTAATAAGGGCCCTGGAAGAAACGCATATGCCCTTTTTGACCAAGTGCATCATTGTCGAGGTTCTGCCTCTTCTCCTATACTTTCAGAGGACTTCCCGTCTACCTCCTGAAATCGTATTCCTGGAATTCTGCCCCGCATTCAAGTCCTCTTTGCAGCCTTACTTCAATATATTTTTGGACGATAGCTGTCATTTATAACTCTGCAGGTTTGTGAATTACAGTGCCTCTGAGCTCCATTCTTCAACTCGCTTTCTTGTGAGCTGGCCGCAAAACCGCAGGATTGCTTCAGGCCCTAATCTGGTTCCGGCACGGCATGCTGACCTTTGGCTAATTCCTCTTCCTGGTGGGAAATGAGCGTTAAATTTGTTCCTGCAGACACCTACAGCTAATCTCTCATTGGTTCTCCCTATTCCTGTGCATCTTGCGCAGAAATTCCAAACTGTGCCAAACAGGATGTTAAAGGCACTGACTCTCCAAGTGGGGAGAGTGTTAGTAAAGCGTCTGGAATGGTAAAACCGAGTACGAGGGGACGAAATCTGAGATGCATTTAAAAAGGTTTCCCGGTCACACGGTGGACCATATTCTGGGTTGCCCATGCATGTTTTACCTGAAGGAAGAATCCCTTCAACCTGGAGAGTTGGGACCCATGGAATGGGTACCATGCATTATGACTTCAAAGGGTTGCCTTTGCTCACCGAACGTCACCAATGCTATCAGCCCGAAGTGTCCAGCCTTATGTCTCACTCAGCTCGGGGTGTAGATGTGGTAAATCCACGTTGCATCACAAGCCCTGAATGAATTATTTAAGAATTGCTCTCTATTTCACTGTCATTGTGTTTTGTTTTTGTAATTTATTTTGATAATGGGATTTATCGGATTTTCACTGCTGCGTTTATGCCGCTGTACACATGCTTGATTCTCTTATGGAGACATATAAATCCATGGGTTTTCAGATTCTTACTAGTCAGGTATATTCCTAGGCATTGAATATGGGGTGTTGAGTCCATTTCGTGGAGCAAGTTGTAGGTCCTGAGTATTACATATTTGTTTATGGAAAGGTATCTGTGCTAATTTCAATCTCTGGTTTTATGCAGCACCACAACTCACCTTTCCCCTTAAGCAAGCATAAGTTGGTTTTCTAAATTTGAGACCCTGTTCTGTTTTGTAATTCAGTTCATGGGTAGCCAAGTTTACATTCCGTGTATTAGTGATATCTTATGATGTTTCTTTTTCTGTGTGACTTATTTCTCGTAGAATCATCATACCTGAATCCACTCATTATGCCGCTACGGGCCTGATGACGTAGATTTCATTGCTGAGTGATATTCCATTGTACGTGCGTACCACAACTTCTTTATCCATTTTTTACTTTCTGGGATATTTTACTTGTACCGTAGACGAGGTTCTTGTAAACAGAGCTGTCCCGAACTCTGGGGTGGCTGTGTGTTTTTGATTTTAATTTCCCTAAGCTATAGCACCATAAGTGGAAGTGCCATAGGCTGTGTTGCTTTGTTTCCTACGTGTTTCTGGAAACACCATACACTTCTCCAGAGTGGCTGTTGGCAATTTACATCCCGCCCATCAGCATGACAAGGCTCCCTGTTCTCCATGACCTGTCCTGCCTTTCTGGATTTTACACTTTTTTCAGATTTCCCTTTTGACCCGGGGGGCAGTGAGACTTCATTGTAGTGCAGATTTCCTTTCCACGCTTGCTTGGTTGGCCAAAAAGGGCGTATGCGTTTTTTCCTGAATATATTCAGGAAAAAACGCATATGCACTTTTTGGCCAAGTGCATCGTTGTCGACATTCTGCTTCTTTTCCTATGCTTTTAGTACAATTCCAGTCTACCCCCTGAAATCGTTTTCCTGAAATTCTGCCCCGCTTTCAAGTCCTCTTCAAAGACTTACTTCAATACATTTTTGGACGATAGCTGTCATTCATAACTCTGCAGGTTTGCGAATTACAGTGCCCCTGAGCTCCTTTCTTCAACTCGCTTTCTTGTGAGCTGGCCGCAAAACCGCAGGATTGCTTCAGGCCCTAATCTCTTTCCGGCAGGGCACGCTGAGCCTTTGGTTAATTCCTCTTCCTGGTGGGAAATGAGCTTTCAATTTGCCCGTGCAGACACCTACAGCTAGTCTCTCATTGGTTCTCCCTATGCCTGTTCATCTTGCGCAGAAATTGCAAACTGTGCGAAACAGGAGGTTAAAGGCACTGACTCTCCAAGTGGGGAGAGTGTTAGTAAAGCGTCTGGAATGGTGAACCCGAGTACCAGGGGACGAAAACTGAGATGCATTTGAAAACGTTTCCCAATCACACGGCGGATGATAGTCTGGGTTTCCAATGCATGTTTTAGCTGAAGGAAGAATCCCTTAAACCTGGAGAGTTGGGACCCATGGAATGGGTACCATGCAGTATGACTTCAAAGGGTCTGCGTTTGCTCACCGAACCTCACCAATGCTATCAGCCGGAAGTGTCCAGCCTTATGTCTCACCCAGCTCTGGGTGTAGATGTGGGAAATCCAGGTTGCATCACAAGCCCTGAATGAAATATTTAAGAATTGCTCTCTATTTCACTGTCATTGTGTTTTGTTTTTGAAATTTATTTTGATAATGGGATCGGATTTTCACTGCTGCGTTTAGGCCGTTGTACACACGCTTGATTTCCTTATGGAGACATATAAATCCATGGGTTTTAAGATTCTTACTTGTCAGGTATCTTGCCAGGCGTTGAATATGGGGTGTTGAGTCCATTTCGTTGAGCAAGGAGTAGGTCTTGTCTATTATATATTTGGCTTATGGAACGGTATCTGTGCTAATTTCAATCTCTGGTTTTATGCAGCACCCCAACTCACCTTTCCCCATAAGCAAGCATAAGTTGGTTTTCTAAATTTGAGACCCTGTTCTGTTTTGAAATTCAGTTCATGGGTAGCCAAGTTTACATTCCGTGTATTAGTGATATCTTATGATGTTTCTTTTTCTGTGTGACTTATTTCTCGTAGAATCATCGTACCTGATTCCACTCATTATGCCGCTACGGGCCTGATGACGTAGATTTCATTGCTGAGTGATATTCCATTGTACGTGCGTACCACAACTTCTTTATCCATTTTTTGCTTTCTGGGATATTTTACTTGTACCGTAGACGAGGTTCTTGTAAACAGAGCCGTCCCAAACTCTGGGGTGGCTGTGTGTTTTTGATTTTAATTTCCCTAAGCTATAGGACCATAAGTGGAAGTGCCATAGGCTGTGTTGCTTTGTTTCCTACGTGTTTCTGGAAACACCATACACTTCTCCAGAGTGGTTGTTGGCAATTTACATCCCGCCCATCAGCATGACAAGGCTCCCTGTTCTCCATGACCTGTCCTGACTTTCTGGATTTTACACTTTTTTCAGATGGCCCTTTTGACCGGGGGGCAGTGAGACTTCATTGTAGAGCAGATTTCCATTACACGCTTGCTTGGTTGGCCAAAAAGGGCGTATGCGTTTTTTCCTGAATATATTCAGGAAAAAACGCATACGCCCTTTTTGGCCAAGTGCATCATTGTCGACATTCTGCCTCTTTTCCTATGCTTTTAGTACAATTCCAGTCTACCCCCTGAAATCGTTTTCCTGAAATTCTGCCCCGCTTTCAAGTCCTCTTCGAAGACTTACTTCAATACATTTTTGGACGATAGCTGTCATTCATAACTCTGCAGGTTTGTGAATTACAGTGCCCCTGAGCTCATTTCTTCAACTCGCTTTCTTGTGAGCTGGCCGCAAAACCGCAGGATTGCTTCAGGCCCTAATCTGTTTCCGGCAGGGCACGCTGAGCCTTTGGTTAATTCCTCTTCCTGGTGGGAAATGAGCGGTCCATTTGCCCGTGCAGACACCTACATCTAGTCTCTCATTGCTTCTCCCTATTCCTGTTCATCTTGCGCAGAAATTGCAAACTATGCCAAACAGGAGGTTAATGGCACTGACTCTCCAAGTGGGGAGAGTGTTAGTAAAGCGTTCAAATGTTGAACCCGAGTACCAGGGGACGAAAACTGAGATGCATTTGAAAACGTTTCCCAATCACACGGTGGACCATACTCTGGGTTTCCCATGCATGTTTTAGCTGAAGGAAGAATCCCTTAAACCTGGAGAGTTGGGACCCATGGAATGGGTACCATGCAGTATGACTTCAAAGGGTCTGCGTTTGCTCAGCGAACCTCACCAATGCTATCAGCCCGAAGTGTCCAGCCTTATGTCTCATCCAGCTCTGGGTGTAGATGTGGGAAATCCAGGTTGCATCACAAGCCCTGAATGAATTATTTAAGCATTGCTCTCTATTTCACTCTCATTGTGTTTTGTTTTTGAAATTCATTTTGATAATGGGATTTATCGGATTTTCACTGCTGCTTTTAGGCCACTGTACACACGCTTGATTTCCTTATGGAGACATATAAATCCATGGGTTTTAAGATTCTTACTTGTCAGGTATCTTCCCAGGCGTTGAATATAGGGTGTTGAGTCCATTTCGTTGAGCAAGGAGTAGGTTTTGTCTATTATATATTTGGCTTATGGAACGGTATCTGTGCTAATTTCAATCTCTGGTTTTATGCAGCATCCCAACTGACCTTTCCCCATAAGCAAGCATAAGTTGGTTTTCTAAATTTGAGACCCTTTTCTGTTTTGTAATTCAGTTCATGGGTAGCCATGTTTACATTCCGTGTATTAGTGATAACTTATGATGTTTCTTTTTCTGTCTGACTTATTTCTCATAGAATCATCGTACCTGAATCCACACATTATGCAGCTACGTTCCTGATGACGTAGATTTCATTGCTGAGTGATATTCCATTGTACGTGCGTACCACAACTTCTTTATCCATTTTATGCTTTCTCGGATATTTAACTTCTACCGTAGATGAGGTTCTTGTAAACAGAGCCATCCCAAACTTTGGGGTGGCTGTGTGTTTTTCATTTTAATTTCCCTAAGCTATAGGACCATAAGTGGAAGTGCCATAGGCTGTGTTGCTTTGTTTCCTACGTGTTTCAGGAAACACCATACACTTTTCCAGAGTGGCTGTTGGCAATTTAAATCCGCCCATCAGCATAACAAGGCTCCCTGTTCTCCATGACCTGTCCTGCCTTTCTGGATTTTACACTTTTTTCCGATGGCCCTTTTGACCGGGGGGCAGTGAGACTTCATTGTAGTGCAGATTTCCTTTACACGCTTGCTTGGTTGGCCAAAAAGGGCGTATGCGTTTTTTCCTGAATATATTCAGGAAAAAACGCATACTCCCTTTTTGGCCAAGTGCATCATTGTCAACATTCTGCCTCTTTTCCTATGCTTTAAGTGCAATTCCAGTCTACCCCCTGAAATCGTTTTCCTGAAAATCTGCCCCGCTTTCAAGTCCTCTTCGAAGACTTACTTCTATACATTTTTGGACGATAGCTGTCATTCATAACTCTGCAGGTTTGTGAATTACAGTGCCCCTGAGCTCCTTTCTTCCACTCGCTTTCTTGTGAGCTGGCCGCAAAACCGCAGGATTGCTTCAGGCCCTAATCCCTTTCCGGCAGGGCACGCTGAGCCTTTGGATAATTCCTCTTCCTGGTGGGAAATGAGCGTTCAATTGGCCCTTGCAAACACCTACAGCTAGTCTCTCATTGCTTCTCCCTATTCCTGTTCATCTTGCGCAGAAATTGCAAAGTGTGCCAAACAGGAGGTTAAATGCACTGACTCTCCAAGTGGGGAGAGTGTTAGTAAAGCGTCTGGAATGGTGAACCCGAGTACCAGGGGACGAAAACTGAGATGCATTTGAAAACGTTTCCCAATCACACGGTGGACCATACTATGGGTTTCCCATGCATGTTTTAGCTGAAGGAAGAATCCCTTAAACCTGGAAATTTGGGACCCATGGAATGGGTACCCTGCAGTATGACTTCAAAGGGTCTGCGTTTGCTCACCGAACCTCACCAATGCTATCAGCCCGAAGTGTCCAGCCTTATGTCTCACCCAGCTCGGGGTGTAGATGTGGGAAATCCAGGTTGCATCACAAGCCCTGAATGAATTATTTAAGAATTGCTCTCTATTTCACTGTCATTTTGTTTTGTTTTTGAAATTTATTTTGATAATGGGATTTATCGGATTTTCACTGCTGCGTTTAGGCCGCTGTACACACGCTTGATTTCCTTATGGAGACATATAAATCCATAGGTTTTAAGATTCTTACTTGTCAGGTATCTTGCCAGGCATTGAATATGGGGTGTTGAGTCCATTTCGTTGAGCAAGGAGTAGGTCTGGTCTATTATATATTTGGCTTATGGAACGGTATCTGTGCTAATTTCAATCTCTGGTTTTATGCAGCACCCCAACTCACCTTTCCCCATAAGCAAGCATAAGTTGGTTTTCTAAATTTGAGACCCTGTTCTGTTTTGTAATTCAGTTCATGGGTAGCCAAGTTTACATTCCGTGTATTAGTGATATCTTATGATGTTTCTTTTTCTGTGTGACTTATTTCTCGTAGAATCATCATACCTGAATCCACTCATTATGCCGCTACGGGCCTGATGACGTAGATTTCATTGCTGAGTGATATTCCATTGTACGTGCGTACCAGAACTTCTTTATCCATTTTTTCCTTTCTCGGATATTTAACTTGTACCGTAGACAAGGTTCTTGTAAACAGAGCCATCCCAAACTTTGGGGTGGCTGTGTGTTTGTGATTTTAATTTCCCTAAGCTATAGGACCATAAGTGGAAGTGACATAGGCTGTGTTGCTTTGTTTCCTACGTGTTTCAGGATACACCATACATTTCTCCAGAGTGGCTGTTGGCAATTTACATCCCGCCCATCAGCATAACAAGGCTCCCTGTTCTCCAAGACCTGTCCTGCCTTTCTGGATTTTACACTTTTTTCAGATGGCCCTTTTGACCGGGGGGCAGTGAGACTTCATTGTAGTGCAGATTTCCTTTACACGCTTGCTTGGTTGGCCAAAAAGGGCGTATGCGTTTTTTCCTGAATATATTCAGGAAAAAACGCATACGCCCTTTTTGGCCAAGTGCATCATTGTCGACATTCTGCCTCTTTTCCTATGCTTTAAGTGCAATTCCAGTCTACCCCCTGAAATCGTTTTCCTGAAATTCTGCCCCGCTTTCAAATCCTCTTTGAAGACTTACTTCAGTACATTTTTGGACGATAGCTGTCATTCATAACTCTGCAGGTTTGTGAATTACAGTGCCCCTGAGCTCCTTTCTTCAACTCCTTTTCTTGTGAGCTGGCCGCAAAATCGCAGTATTGCTTCAGGCCCTAATATGTTTCCGGCCGGGCACGCTGAGCCTTTGGTTAATTCCTCTTCCTGGTGGGAAATGATCGTTCAATTTGCCCGTGCAGACACCAACAGCTAGTCTCTCATTGCTTCTCCCTATGCCTGTTCATCTTGCGCAGAAATTGCAAACTGTGCCAAACAGGACGTTAAAGGCACTGACTCTCCAAGTGGGGAGAGTGTTAGTAAAGCGTCTGGAATGGTGAACCCGAGTACCAGGGGACGAAAACTGAGATGCATTTGAAAACGTTTCCCAATCACACGGCAGACGATAGTCTGGGTTTCCAATGCATGTTTTAGCTGAAGGAAGAATCCCTTAAACCTGGAGAGTTGGGACCCATGGAATGGGTACCATGCAGTATGACTTCAAAGGGTCTGCGTTTGCTCACCGAACCTCACCAATGCTATCAGCAAGAAGTGCCCAGCCTTATGTCTCACCCAGCTCTGGGTGTAGATGTGGTAAATCCAGGTTGCATCACAAGCCCTGAATGAATGATTTAAGAATTGCTCTCTATTTCACTGTCATTGTGTTTTGTTTTTGAAATTTATTTAGATAATGGGATTTATCAGATTTTCACTGCTGCGTTTAGGCCGCTGTACACACGCTTGATTTCCTTATGGAGACATATAAATCCATGGGTTTTAAGATTCTTACTTGTCAGGTATCTTGCCAGGCATTGAATATGGGGTGTTGAGTCCATTTCGTTGAGCAAGGAGTAGGTCTTGTCTATTATATATTTGGCTTATGGAACGGTATCTGTGCTAATTTCAATCTCTGGTTTTATGCAGCACCCCAACTCACCTTTCCCCATAAGCAAGCATAAGTTGGTTTTCTAAATTTGAGACCCTGTTCTGTTTTGTAATTCAGTTCATGTGTAGCCAACTTTACATTCCGTGTATTAGTGATATCTTATGATGTTTCTTTTTCTGTGTGACTTATTTCTCGTAGAATCATCGTACCTGAATCCACTCATTATGCCGCTACGGGCCTGATGACGTAGATTTCATTGCTGAGTGATATTCCATTGTACGTGCGTACCACAACTTCTTTATCCATTTTTTGCTTTCTGGGATATTTTACTTGTACCGTAGACGAGGTTCTTGTAAACAGAGCCGTCCCAAACTCTGGGGTTTCTGTGTGTTTTTGATTTTAATTTCCCTAAGCTATAGGACCATAAGTGGAAGTGCCATAGGCTGTGTTGCTTTGTTTCCTACGTGTTTCTGGAAACACCATACACTTCTCCAGAGTGGTTGTTGGCAATTTACATCCCGCCCATCAGCATGACAAGGCTCCCTGTTCTCCATGACCTGTCCTGACTTTCTGGATTTTACACTTTTTTCAGATGGCCCTTTTGACCGGGGGGCAGTGAGACTTCATTGTAGAGCAGATTTCCATTACACGCTTGCTTGGTTGGCCAAAAAGGGCGTATGCGTTTTTTCCTGAATATATTCAGGAAAAAACGCATACGCCCTTTTTGGCCAAGTGCATCATTGTCGACATTCTGCCTCTTTTCCTATGCTTTTAGTACAATTCCAGTCTACCCCCTGAAATCGTTTTCCTGAAATTCTGCCCCGCTTTCAAGTCCTCTTCGAAGACTTACTTCAATACATTTTTGGACGATAGCTGTCATTCATAACTCTGCAGGTTTGTGAATTACAGTGCCCCTGAGCTCATTTCTTCAACTCGCTTTCTTGTGAGCTGGCCGCAAAACCGCAGGATTGCTTCAGGCCCTAATCTGTTTCCGGCAGGGCACGCTGAGCCTTTGGTTAATTCCTCTTCCTGGTGGGAAATGAGCGGTCCATTTGCCCGTGCAGACACCTACATCTAGTCTCTCATTGCTTCTCCCTATTCCTGTTCATCTTGCGCAGAAATTGCAAACTGTGCCAAACAGGAGGTTAATGGCACTGACTCTTCAAGTGGGGAGAGTGTTAGTAAAGCGTTCAAATGTTGAACCCGAGTACCAGGGGACGAAAACTGAGATGCATTTGAAAACGTTTCCCAATCACACGGTGGACCATACTCTGGGTTTCCCATGCATGTTTTAGCTGAAGGAAGAATCCCTTAAACCTGGAGAGTTGGGACCCATGGAATGGGTACCATGCAGTATGACTTCAAAGGGTCTGCGTTTGCTCAGCGAACCTCACCAATGCTATCAGCCCGAAGTGTCCAGCCTTATGTCTCATCCAGCTCTGGGTGTAGATGTGGGAAATCCAGGTTGCATCACAAGCCCTGAATGAATTATTTAAGAATTGCTCTCTATTTCACTGTCATGTTGTTTTGTTTTTGAAATTTATTTTGATAATGGGATTTATCGGATTTTCACTGCTGCGTTTAGGCCGCTGTACACACGCTTGATTTCCTTATGGAGACATATAAATCCATAGGTTTTAAGATTCTTACTTGTCAGGTATCTTGCCAGGCATTGAATATGGGGTGTTGAGTCCATTTCGTTGAGCAAGGAGTAGGTCTGGTCTATTATATATTTGGCTTATGGAACGGTATCTGTGCTAATTTCAATCTCTGGTTTTATGCAGCACCCCAACTCACCTTTCCCCATAAGCAAGCATAAGTTGGTTTTCTAAATTTGAGACCCTGTTCTGTTTTGTAATTCAGTTCATGGGTAGCCAAGTTTACATTCCGTGTATTAGTGATATCTTATGATGTTTCTTTTTCTGTGTGACTTATTTCTCGTAGAATCATCATACCTGAATCCACTCATTATGCCGCTACGGGCCTGATGACGTAGATTTCATTGCTGAGTGATATTCCATTGTACGTGCGTACCAGAACTTCTTTATCCATTTTTTCCTTTCTCGGATATTTAACTTGTACCGTAGACAAGGTTCTTGTAAACAGAGCCATCCCAAACTTTGGGGTGGCTGTGTGTTTGTGATTTTAATTTCCCTAAGCTATAGGACCATAAGTGGAAGTGACATCGGCTGTGTTGCTTTGTTTCCTACGTGTTTCAGGATACACCATACATTTCTCCAGAGTGGCTGTTGGCAATTTACATCCCGCCCATCAGCATAACAAGGCTCCCTGTTCTCCAAGACCTGTCCTGCCTTTCTGGATTTTACACTTTTTTCAGATGGCCCTTTTGACCGGGGGGCAGTGAGACTTCATTGTAGTGCAGATTTCCTTTACACGCTTGCTTGGTTGGCCACAAAGGGCGTATGCGTTTTTTCCTGAATATATTCAGGAAAAAACGCATACGCCCTTTTTGGCCAAGTGCATCATTGTCGACATTCTGCCTCTTTTCCTATGCTTTAAGTGCAATTCCAGTCTACCCCCTGAAATCGTTTTCCTGAAATTCTGCCCCGCTTTCAAGTCCTCTTTGAAGACTTACTTCAGTACATTTTTGGACGATAGCTGTCATTCATAACTCTGCAGGTTTGTGAATTACAGTGCCCCTGAGCTCCTTTCTTCAACTCCTTTTCTTGTGAGCTGGCCGCAAAATCGCAGGATTGCTTCAGGCCCTAATCTGTTTCCGGCAGGGCACGCTGAGCCTTTGGTTAATTCCTCTTCCTGGTGGGAAATGATCGTTCAATTTGCCCGTGCAGACACCAACAGCTAGTCTCTCATTGCTTCTCCCTATGCCTGTTCATCTTGCGCAGAAATTGCAAACTGTGCCAAACAGGACGTTAAAGGCACTGACTCTCCAAGTGGGGAGAGTGTTAGTAAAGCGTCTGGAATGGTGAAGCCGAGTACCAGGGGACGAAAACTGAGATGCATTTGAAAACGTTTCCCAATCACACGGCAGACGATAGTCTGGGTTTCCAATGCATGTTTTAGCTGAAGGAAGAATCCCTTAAACCTGGAGAGTTGGGACCCATGGAATGGGTACCATGCAGTATGACTTCAAAGGGTCTGCGTTTGCTCACCGAACCTCACCAATGCTATCAGCCCGAAGTGTCCAGCCTTATGTCTCACCCAGCTCGGGGTGTAGATGTGGGAAATCCAGGTTGCATCACAAGCCCTGAATGAATTATTTAAGAATTGCTCTCTATTTCACTGTCATGTTGTTTTGTTTTTGAAATTTATTTTGATAATGGGATTTATCGGATTTTCACTGCTGCGTTTAGGCCGCTGTACACACGCTTGATTTCCTTATGGAGACATATAAATCCATAGGTTTTAAGATTCTTACTTGTCAGGTATCTTGCCAGGCATTGAATATGGGGTGTTGAGTCCATTTCGTTGAGCAAGGAGTAGGTCTGGTCTATTATATATTTGGCTTATGGAACGGTATCTGTGCTAATTTCAATCTCTGGTTTTATGCAGCACCCCAACTCACCTTTCCCCATAAGCAAGCATAAGTTGGTTTTCTAAATTTGAGACCCTGTTCTGTTTTGTAATTCAGTTCATGGGTAGCCAAGTTTACATTCCGTGTATTAGTGATATCTTATGATGTTTCTTTTTCTGTGTGACTTATTTCTCGTAGAATCATCATACCTGAATCCACTCATTATGCCGCTACGGGCCTGATGACGTAGATTTCATTGCTGAGTGATATTCCATTGTACGTGCGTACCAGAACTTCTTTATCCATTTTTTCCTTTCTCGGATATTTAACTTGTACCGTAGACAAGGTTCTTGTAAACAGAGCCATCCCAAACTTTGGGGTGGCTGTGTGTTTGTGATTTTAATTTCCCTAAGCTATAGGACCATAAGTGGAAGTGACATAGGCTGTGTTGCTTTGTTTCCTACGTGTTTCAGGATACACCATACATTTCTCCAGAGTGGCTGTTGGCAATTTACATCCCGCCCATCAGCATAACAAGGCTCCCTGTTCTCCAAGACCTGTCCTGCCTTTCTGGATTTTACACTTTTTTCAGATGGCCCTTTTGACCGGGGGGCAGTGAGACTTCATTGTAGTGCAGATTTCCTTTACACGCTTGCTTGGTTGGCCACAAAGGGCGTATGCGTTTTTTCCTGAATATATTCAGGAAAAAACGCATACGCCCTTTTTGGCCAAGTGCATCATTGTCGACATTCTGCCTCTTTTCCTATGCTTTAAGTGCAATTCCAGTCTACCCCCTGAAATCGTTTTCCTGAAATTCTGCCCCGCTTTCAAGTCCTCTTTGAAGACTTACTTCAGTACATTTTTGGACGATAGCTGTCATTCATAACTCTGCAGGTTTGTGAATTACAGTGCCCCTGAGCTCCTTTCTTCAACTCCTTTTCTTGTGAGCTGGCCGCAAAATCGCAGGATTGCTTCAGGCCCTAATCTGTTTCCGGCAGGGCACGCTGAGCCTTTGGTTAATTCCTCTTCCTGGTGGGAAATGATCGTTCAATTTGCCCGTGCAGACACCAACAGCTAGTCTCTCATTGCTTCTCCCTATGCCTGTTCATCTTGCGCAGAAATTGCAAACTGTGCCAAACAGGACGTTAAAGGCACTGACTCTCCAAGTGGGGAGAGTGTTAGTAAAGCGTCTGGAATGGTGAAGCCGAGTACCAGGGGACGAAAACTGAGATGCATTTGAAAACGTTTCCCAATCACACGGCAGACGATAGTCTGGGTTTCCAATGCATGTTTTAGCTGAAGGAAGAATCCCTTAAACCTGGAGAGTTGGGACCCATGGAATGGGTACCATGCAGTATGACTTCAAAGGGTCTGCGTTTGCTCACCGAACCTCACCAATGCTATCAGCCCGAAGTGCCCAGCCTTATGTCTCACCCAGCTCTGGGTGTAGATGTGGTAAATCCAGGTTGCATCACAAGCCCTGAATGAATGATTTAAGAATTGCTCTCTATTTCACTGTCATTGTGTTTTGTTTTTGAAATTTATTTAGATAATGGGATTTATCGGATTTTCACTGCTGCGTTTAAGCCGCTGTACACACGCTTGATTTCCTTATGGAGACATATAAATCCATGGGTTTTAAGATTCTTACTTGTCAGGTATCTTGCCAGGCATTGAATATGGGGTGTTGAGTCCATTTCGTTGAGCAAGGAGTAGGTCTTGTCTATTATATATTTGGCTTATGGAACGGTATCTGTGCTAATTTCAATCTCTGGTTTGATGCAGCACCCCAACTCACCTTTCCCCATAAGCAAGCATAAGTTGGTTTTCTAAATTTGAGACCCTGTTCTGTTTTGTAATTCAGTTCATGTGTAGCCAACTTTACATTCCGTGTATTAGTGATATGTTATGATGTTTCTTTTTCTGTGTGACTTATTTCTCGTAGAATCATCGTACCTGAATCCACTCATTATGCCGCTACGGGCCTGATGACGTAGATTTCATTGCTGAGTGATATTCCATTGTACGTGCGTACCACAACTTCTTTATCCATTTTTTGCATTCTGGGATATTTTACTTGTACCGTAGACGAGGTTCTTGTAAACAGAGCCGTCCCAAACTCTGGGGTGGCTGTGTGTTTTTGATTTTAATTTCCCTAAGCTATAGGACCATAAGTGGAAGTGCCATAGGCTGTGTTGCTTTGTTTCCTACGTGTTTCTGGAAACACCATACACTTCTCCAGACTGGTTGTTGGCAATTTACATCCCGCCCATCAGCATGACAAGGCTCCCTGTTCTCCATGACCTGTCCTGACTTTCTGGATTTTACACTTTTTTCAGATGGCCCTTTTGACCGGGGGGCAGTGAGACTTCATTGTAGAGCAGATTTCCATTACACGCTTGCTTGGTTGGCCAAAAAGGGCGTATGCGTTTTTTCCTGAATATATTCAGGAAAAAACGCATACGCCCTTTTTGGCCAAGTGCATCATTGTCGACATTCTGCCTCTTTTCCTATGCTTTTAGTACAATTCCAGTCTACCCCCTGAAATCGTTTTCCTGAAATTCTGCCCCGCTTTCAAGTCCTCTTCGAAGACTTACTTCAATACATTTTTGGACGATAGCTGTCATTCATAACTCTGCAGGTTTGTGAATTACAGTGCCCCTGAGCTCCTTTCTTCAACTCGCTTTCTTGTGAGCTGGCCGCAAAACCGCAGGATTGCTTCAGGCCCTAATCTGTTTCCGGCAGGGCACGCTGAGCCTTTGGTTAATTCCTCTTCCTGGTGGGAAATGAGCGGTCCATTTGCCCGTGCAGACACCTACATCTAGTCTCTCATTGCTTCTCCCTATTCCTGTTCATCTTGCGCAGAAATTGCAAACTGTGCCAAACAGGAGGTTAATGGCACTGACTCTCCAAGTGGGGAGAGTGTTAGTAAAGCGTTCAAATGTTGAACCCGAGTACCAGGGGACGAAAACTGAGATGCATTTGAAAACGTTTCCCAATCACACGGTGGACCATACTCTGGGTTTCCCATGCATGTTTTAGCTGAAGGAAGAATCCCTTAAACCTGGAGAGTTGGGACCCATGGAATGGGTACCATGCAGTATGACTTCAAAGGGTCTGCGTTTGCTCAGCGAACCTCACCAATGCTATCAGCCCGAAGTGTCCAGCCTTATGTCTCATCCAGCTCTGGGTGTAGATGTGGGAAATCCAGGTTGCATCACAAGCCCTGAATGAATTATTTAAGCATTGCTCTCTATTTCACTCTCATTGTGTTTTGTTTTTGAAATTCATTTTGATAATGGGATTTATCGGATTTTCACTGCTGCTTTTAGGCCACTGTACACACGCTTGATTTCCTTATGGAGACATATAAATCCATGGGTTTTAAGATTCTTACTTGTCAGGTATCTTCCCAGGCGTTGAATATAGGGTGTTGAGTCCATTTCGTTGAGCAAGGAGTAGGTTTTGTCTATTATATATTTGGCTTATGGAACGGTATCTGTGCTAATTTCAATCTCTGGTTTTATGCAGCATCCCAACTGACCTTTCCCCATAAGCAAGCATAAGATGGTTTGCTAAATTTGAGACCCTTTTCTGTTTTGTAATTCAGTTCATGGGTAGCCAAGTTTACATTCCGTGTATTAGTGATAACTTATGATGTTTCTTTTTCTGTCTGACTTATTTCTCATAGAATCATCGTACCTGAATCCACACATTATGCCGCTACGTTCCTGATGACGTAGATTTCATTGCTGAGTGATATTCCATTGTACGAGCGTACCACAACTTCTTTATCCATTTTATGCTTTCTCGGATATTTAACTTGTACCGTAGACAAGGTTCTTGTAAACAGAGCCGTCCCACACTTTGGGGTGGCTGTGTGTTTGTGATTTTAATTTCCCTAAGCTATAGGACCATAAGTGGAAGTGACATAGGCTGTATTGCTTTGTTTCCTACGTGTTTCAGGATACACCATACATTTCTCCAGAGTGTCTGTTGGCAATTTACATCCCGCCCATCAGCATAACAAGGCTCCCTGTTCTCCAAGACCTGTCCTGCCTTTCTGGATTTTACACTTTTTTCCGATGGCCCTTTTGACCGGGGGGCAGTGAGACTTCATTGTAGTGCAGATTTCCTTTACACGCTTGCTTGGTTGGCCAAAAAGGGCGTATGCGTTTTTTCCTGAATATATTCAGGAAAAAACGCATACGCCCTTTTTGGCGAAGTACATCATTGCCGACATTCTGCCTCTTTTCCTATGCTTTAAGTGCAATTCCAGTCTACCCCCTGAAATCGTTTTCCTGTAATTCTGCCCCGCTTTCAAGTCCTCTTTGAAGACTTACTTCAGTACATTTTTGGACGATAGCTGTCATTCATAACTCTGCAGGTTTGTGAATTACAGTGCCCCTGAGCTCCTTTCTTCAACTCCTTTTCTTGTGAGCTGGCCGCAAAATCGCAGGATTGCTTCAGGCCCTAATATGTTTCCGGCCAGGCACGCTGAGCATTTGGTTAATTCCTCTTCCTGGTGGGAAATGATCGTTCAATTTGCCCGTGCAGACACCAACAGCTAGTCTCTCATTGCTTCTCCCTATTCCTGTTCATCTTGCGCAGAAATTGCAAACTGTGCCAAACAGGAGGTTAAAGGCACTGACTCTCCAAGTGGGGAGAGTGTTAGTAAAGCGTCTGGAATGGTGAAGCCGAGTACCAGGGGACGAAAACTGAGATGCATTTGAAAACGTTTCCCAATAACACGGCGGATGATAGTCTGGGTTTCCAATGCATGTTTTAGCTGAAGGAAGAATCCCTTAAACCTGGAGAGTTGGGACCCATGGAATGGGTACCATGCAGTATGACTTCAAAGGGTCTGTGTTTGCTCACCGAACGTCACCAATGCTATCAGCAAGAAGTGCCCAGCCTTATGTCCCACCCAGCTCTGGGTGTAGATGTGGTAAATCCAGGTTGCATCACAAGCCCTGAATGAATGATTTAAGAATTGCTCTCTATTTCACTGTCATTGTGTTTTGTTTTTGAAATTTATTTAGATAATGGGATTTATCGGATTTTCACTGCTGCGTTTAGGCCGCTGTACACACGCTTGATTTCCTTATGGAGACATATAAATCCATGGGTTTTAAGATTCTTATTGTCAGGTATCTTGCCAGGCGTTGAATATGGTGTGTTGAGTCCATTTCGTTGAGCAAGGAGTAGGTCTTGTCTATTATATATTTGGCTTATGGAAAGGTATCTGTGCTAATTTCAATCTCTGGTTTTATGCAGCACCCCAACTCACCTTTCCCCCTAAGCAAGAATAAGTTGGTTTTCTGAATTTGAGACCCTGTTCTGTTTTGTAATTCAGTTCATGTGTAGCCAACTTTACATTCCGTGTATTAGTGATATCTTATGATGTTTCTTTTTCTGTGTGACTTATTTCTCGTAGAATCATCGTACCTCAATCCACTCATTATGCCGATAGGGACCTGATGACGTAGATTTCATTGCTGAGTGATATTCCATTGTACGTGCGTACCACAACTTCTTTATCCATTTATTGCTTTCTCGGATATTTAACTTGTATCGAGGAGGAGGTTCTTGTAAACAGAGCCATCCCAAATTTTGGGGTGGCTGTGTCTTTTTGATTTTAATTTCCCTAAGCTATAGGACCATAAGTGGAAGTGCCATAGGCTGTGTTGCTTTGTTTCCTACCTGTTTCAGGAAACACCATACACTTCTCCAGAGTGGCTGTTGGCAATTTACATCCCGCCCATCAGCATAACAATGCTCCCTGTTCTCCATGACCTGTCCTGCCTTTCTGGATTTTACACTTGTTTCAGATGGCCCTTTTGACCCGGGGGCAGTGAGACTTCATTGTAGTGCAGATTTCATTTACACGCTTGTTTGGTTGACCAAAAAGGGCATATGCGTTTTTTCCTGAATATATTCAGGAAAAAACGCATACGCCCTTTTTGGCCAAGTGCATCATTGTCAACATTCTGCCTCTTTTCCTATGCTTTAAGTGCAATTCCAGTCTACCCCCTGAAATCGTGTTCCTGAATTTCTGCCCGCTTTCAAGTCCTCTTCGAAGACTTACTTCAATATATTTTTGGACGATAGCTGTCATTCATAACTCTGCAGGTTTCTGAATTACACTGCCCCTGAGCTCCTTTCTTCAACTCGCTTTCTTGTGAGCTGGCCGCAAAACCACAGGATTGCTTCACGCCATAATCTCTTTCTGGCAGGGCACGCTGAGCCTTTGGTTAATTCCTCTTCCTGGTGGGAAATGAACATTCCATTTGCCCGTGCAGACACCGACATCTAATCTCTCATTGGTTCTCCCTATTCCTGTTCATCTTGCGCAGAAATTGCAAACTGTGCCAAACAGGAGTTTTAAGGCACTGACTCTCCATGTGGGGAGAGTGTTAGTAAAGCGTCTGGAATGTTGAACCCGAGTACCAGGGGCGAAAACTGAGATGCATTTGAAAACGTTTCCCAATCACACGGTGGTCCATACTCTGGGTTTCCCATGCATGTTTTAGCTGAAGGAAGAATCCCTTAAACCTGGAGAGTTGGGACCCATAGAATGGGTACCATGCAGTATGACTTCAAAGGGTCTGCGTTGCTCACCGAACCTCACCAATGCTATCAGCCCGAAGTGTCCGGCCTTATGTCTCACCCAGCTCTGGGTGTAGATGTGGTAAATCCAGGTTGCCTCACAAGCCCTGAATGAATGATTTAAGAATTGCTCTCTATTTCACTGTCATTGTGGTTTTTTTTTGAAATTTATTTTGATAATGGCATTTATCGGATTTTCACTGCTATGTTTAGGCCGCTGTACACACGCTTGATTTCCTTAAGGAGACATATAAATCCATGGGTTTTAAGATTCTTACTTGTCAGGTATCTTCCCAGGCGTTGAATATGGGGTGTTGAGTCCATTTCGTTGAGCAAGGAGTAGGTCTTGTCTATTATATATTTGGCTTTTGGAACAGTATCTGTGCTAATTTCAATCTCTGGTTTTATGCAGCACCCCAACTCACCTTTCCCCAAAAGCAGGCATAAGTTGGTTTTCTAAATTTGAGACCCTGTTCTGTTTTGTATTTCAGTTCATGGGTAGATAAGTTTACATTCCGTGTATTAGTGATATCTTATGATGTTTCTTTATCTGTGTGACTTATTTCTCGTAGAATCATCGTACCTGATTCCACTCATTATGCCGCTAAGGGTCTGATGACGTAGATTTCATTGCTGAGTGATATTCCATTGTACGTGCGTACCAGAACTTCTTTATCCATTTTTTGCTTTCTCGGATATTTAACTTGTACCGTAGACGAGGTTCTTGTAAACAGAGCCGTCCAAAGTTTTGGGGTGGCTGTGTCTTTTTCATTTTAATTTCCCTAAGCTATAGGACCATAAGTGGAAGTGCCATAGGCTGTGTTGCTTTGTTTCCTACCTGTTTCAGGAAACACCATAAACTTCTTCAGAGTGGCTGTTGGCCATTTATATCCCGCCCATCAGCATAACAAGGCTCCCTGTTCTCCATGACCTGTCCTGCCTTTCTGGATTTTACACTTTTTTCAGATGGCCCTTTTGAGCGGGGGGCAGTGAGACATCTTTGTTGTGCAGATTTCCTTTACACGCTTGCTTGGTTGGCCAAAAAGGGCGTATGCGTTCTTTCCTGAATATATTCAGGAAAAAACGCATACGCCCTTTTTGGCCAAGTGCATCATTGTCGACATTCTGCCTCTTTTCCTATGCTTTAAGTGCAATTCCAGTCTACCCCCTGAAATCGTTTTCCTGAAATTCTGATCCGCTTTCAAGTCCTCTTTGAAGACTTACTTCAGTAGATTTTTGGACGATAGCTGTCATTCATAACTCTGCAGGTTTGTGAATTGCAGTGCCCCTGAGCTCCTTTCTTCAACACTATTTCTTGTGAGCTGGCCGCAAAACCGCAGGATTGCTTCAGGCCATAATCTCTTTCCGGGGGGGAACGCTGAGCCTTTGTTTAATTCCTCTTCCTGGTGCGAAATTAGTGTTCCATTTGCCCGTGCAGACACCTACAGCTGGTCTCTCATTGGTTCTCCCTATTCCTGTTCATCTTGCGCAGAAATTGCAAACTGTGCCAAACAGGAGGTTAAAGGCACTGACTCTCCAAGTGGGGAGAGTGTTAGTAAAGCATCTGGAATGGTGAACCCGAGTACCAGGGGACGAAAACTGTGATGCATTTGAAAACGTTTCCCAGTCACATGGCGGTCGATACTCTGCGTATCCCATGCATGTTTTAGCTGAAGGAAGAATCCCTTAAACCTGGAGAATTGGGAACCATGGAATGGGTACCATGCTGTATGACTTCAAAGGGTCTGCGTTTGCTCAGCGAACCTCACCAATGCTATCAGCCCGAAGTGTCCAGCCTTATGTCTCACCCAGCTCTGTGTGTAGATGTGGTAAATCCAGGTTGCATCACAAGCCCTGAATGAATGATTTAAGAATTGCTCTCTATTTCACTGTCATTGTGTTTTGTATTTGAAATTTATTTTGATAATGGGATTTATCGGATTTTCACTGTTCCGTTTAGGCTGCTGTACACACGCTTGTTTTCCTTATGGAGACATATAAATCCATGGTTTTTAAGATTTTTACTTGTCAGGTATCTTCCCATGCGTTGAATA
Source organism: Delphinapterus leucas (assembly GCF_059928025.1). Taxonomy (NCBI): domain Eukaryota; kingdom Metazoa; phylum Chordata; class Mammalia; order Artiodactyla; family Monodontidae; genus Delphinapterus; species Delphinapterus leucas. The sequence continues at coordinate 1,985,517 of NW_028322256.1, read as the reverse complement.
TGGGGTGTTGAGTCCATTTCCTTGATCAAGGAATAGGTTTTGTCTATTATATATTTGGCTTATGGAACGGTATCTGTGCTAATTTCAATCTCTGGTTTGATGCAGCACCCCAACTCACCTTTCCCCATAAGCAAGCATAAGTTGGTTTTCTAAATTTGAGACCCTGTTCTCTTTTGTAAATCACTTCATGTGTAGTCAAGTTTACATTCCGTGTATCAGTGATATCTTATGATGTTTCTTATTCTGTGTGACATATTTCTCGTAGAATCATCGTACCTGAATCCACTCATTATGCCGCTACGGGCCTGATGACGTAGATTTCATTGCTGAGTGATATTCCATTGTACGTGCATACCACAACTTCTTTATCCAGTTTTTGCTTTCTCGGATATTTAACTTGTACCGTAGACGAGGTTCTTGTAAACAGAGCCGTCCCAAACTTTGGGGTGGCTGTGTGTTTTTGATTTTAGTTTCCCTAAGCTATAGGACCATAAGTGGAAGTGCCATAGGCTGTGATGCTTTGTTTCCTGTGTGTTTCAGGAAACACCATACACTTCTCCAGAGTGGCTGTTGGCAATTTACATCCCGCCCATCAGCATAACAAGGCTCCCTGTTATCCATGACCTGTCCTGCCTTTCTGGATTTTACACGTTTTTCAGATGGCCCTTTTGACCGGGGGGAAGTGAGACTTCATTGTAGTGCAGATTTCTTTTACACGCTTGCTTGGTTGGCCAAAAAGTGCGTATGCTTTTTTTCCTGAATATATTCAGGAAAAAACGCATACGCCCTTTTTGGCCAAGTGCATCATTGTCGACATTCTGCTTCTTTTCCTATGCTTTAAGTGCAATTCCAGTCTACCCCCTGAAATCGTTTTCCTGAAATTCTGCCCCGCTTTCAAGTCCTCTTCGAAGACTTACTTCTATACATTTTTGGACGATAGCTGTCATTCATAACTCTGCAGGTTTGTGAATTACAGTGCCCCTGATCTCCTTTCTTCAACTCGCTTTCTTGTGAGCTGGCCGCAAAACCGCAGGATTGCTTCAGGCCCTAATCTGTGTCCGGCAGGGCAGGCTGAGCCATTGGTGAATTCCTCTTCCTGGTGGGAAATGAGCGTTCCATTTGCCCGTGCAGACACCTACAGCTAGTCTCTCATTGCTTCTCCCTATTCCTGTTCATCTTGCGCAGAAATTGCAAAGTGTCCCAAACAGGAGGTTAAATGCACTGACTCTCCAAGTGGGGAGAGTGTTAGTAAAGCGTCTGGAATGTTGAACCCGAGTACCAGGGGACGAAAACTGAGATGCATTTGAAAACGTTTCCCAATCACACGTTGGACCATATTATGGGTTTCCCATGCATGTTCTAGCTGAAGGAAGAATCCCTTAAACCTGGAAATTTGGGACCCATGGAATGGGTACCATGCAGTATGACTTCAAAGGGTCTGCGTTTGCTCACCAAACCTCACCAATGCTATCAGCCCGAAGTGCCCAGCCTTATGTCTCACCCAGCTCTGGGTGTAGATGTGGTAAATCCAGGTTGCATCACAAGCCCTGAATGAATTATTTAAGAATTGCTCTCTATTTCACTGTCATTTTGTTTTGTTTTTGAAATTCATTTTGATAATGGGATTTATCGGATTTTCACTGCTGCGTTTAGGCCGCTGTACACACGCTTGATTTCCTTATGGAGACATATAAATCCATGGGTTTTAAGATTCTTACTTGTCAGGTATCTTGCCAGGCGTTGAATATGGGGTGTTGAGTCCATTTCGTTGAGCAAGGAGTAGGTCTTGTCTATTATATATTTGGCTTATGGAATGGTATCTGTGCTAATTTCAATCTCTGGTTTTATGCAGCACCACAACTCACCTTTCCCCATAAGCAAGCATAAGTTGGTTTTCTAAATTTGAGACCCTGTTCTGTTTTGTAATTCAGTTCATGGGTAGCCAAGTTTACATTCCGTGTATTAGTGATATCTTATGATGTTTCTTTTTCTGTGTGACTTATTTCTCGTAGAATCATCATACCTGAATCCACTCATTATGCCGCTACGGGCCTGATGACGTAGATTGCATTGCTGAGTGATATTCCATTGTACGTGCGTACCACAACTTCTTTATCCATTTTTTACTTTCTGGGATATTTTACTTGTTCCGTAGACGAGGTTCTTGTAAACAGAGCCGTCCCGAACTCTGGGGTGGCTGTGTGTTTTTGATTTTAATTTCCCGAAGCTATAGGAACATAAGTGGAAGTGCCATAGGCTGTGTTGCTTTGTTTCCTACGTGTTTCTGGAAACACCATACACTTCTCCAGAGTGGCTGTTGGCAATTTACATCCCGCCCATCAGCATGACAAGGCTCCCTGTTCTCCATGACCTGTCCTGCCTTTCTGGATTTTACACTTTTTTCACATTTACCTTTTGACCCGGGGGGCAGTGAGACTTCATTGTAGTGCAGATTTCCTTTACACGCTTGCTTGGTTGGCCAAAAAGGGCGTATGCATTTTTTCCTGAATATATTCAGGAAAAAACGCATACGCCCTTTTTGGCCAAGTGCATCGTTGTCGACATTCTGCCTCTTTTCCTATGCTTTTAGTACAATTCCAGTCTACCCCCTGAAATCGTTTTCCTGAAATTCTGCCCCGCTTTCAAGTCCTCTTCGAAGACTTACTTCAATACATTTTTGGACGATAGCTGTCATTCATAACTCTGCAGGTTTGTGAATTACAGTGCCCCTGAGCTCCTTTCTTCAACTCGCTTTCTTGTGAGCTGGCCGCAAAACCGCAGGATTGCTTCAGGCCCTAATCTCTTTCCGGCAGGGCACGCTGAGCCTTTGGTTAATTCCTCTTCCTGGTGGGAAATGGGCTTTCAATTTGCCCGTGCAGACACCTACAGCTAGTCTCTCATTGGTTCTCCCTATGCCTGTTCATCTTGCGCAGAAATTGCAAACTGTGCGAAATAGGAGGTTAAAGACACTAACTCTCCAAGTGGGGAGAGTGTTAGTAAAGCGTCTGGAATGGTGAACCCGAGTACCAGGGGACGAAAACTGAGATGCATTTTAAAACGTTTCCCAATCACACGGCGGACGATAGTCTGGGTTTCCAATGCATGTTTTAGCTGAAGGAAGAATCCCTTCAACCTGGAGAGTTGGGACCCATGGAATGGGTACCATGCAGTATGACTTCAAAGGGTCTGCGTTAGCTCACCGAACCTCACCAATGCTATCAGCCCGAAGTGTCCAGCCTTATGTCTCACCCAGCTCTGGGTGTAGATGTGGTAAATCCAGGTTGCATCACAAGCCCTGAATGAATTATTTAAGAATTGCTCTCTATTTCACTATCATTGTGTTTTGTTTTTGAAATTCATTTTGATAATGGGATTTATCGGATGTTCACTGCTGCATTTAGGCCGCTGTACACACGCTTGATTTGCTTATGGAGACATATAAATCCATGGGTTTTAAGATTCTTACTTGTCAGGTATATTCCCAGGCCTTGAATATGGGGTGTTGAGTCCATTTCGTTGAGCAAGGAGTAGGTCTTGTCTATTATATATTTGGCTTATGGAACTGTATCTGTGCTAATTTCAATCTCTGGTTTTATGCAGCACCCCAACTCACCTTTCCCCATAAGCAAGCATAAGTTGGTTTTCTAAATTTGAGACCCTGTTCTGTTTTGTAATTCAGTTCATGTGTAGCCAAGTTTACATTCCGTGTATTAGTGATATCTTATGATGTTTCTTTTTCTGTGTGAATTATTTCTCGTAGAATCATCGTACCTGAATCCACTCATTATGCCGATAGGGACCTGATGACGTAGATTTCATTGCTGAGTGATATTCCGTTGTACGTGCATACCACAACTTCTTTATCCATTTTTTGCTTTCTCGGATATTTAACTTGTACCGTAGACGAGGTTCTTGTAAACAGAGCCATCCCAAATTTTGGGGTGGCTGTGTCTTTTTGATTTTAATTTCCCTAAGCTATAGGACCATAAGTGGAAGTGACATAGGCTGTGTTGCTTTGTTTCCTACGTGTTTCAGGATACACCATACATTTCTCCAGAGTGGCTGTTGGCAATTTACATCCCGCCCATCAGCATAACAAGGCTCCCTGTTCTCCAAGACCTGTCCTGCCTTTCTGGATTTTACACTTTTTTCAGATGGCCCTTTTGACCGGGGGGCAGTGAGACTTCATTGTAGTGCCGATTTCATTTACACGCTTGCTTGGTTGGCCAAAAAGTGCGTTTGCGTTTTTTCCTGAATATATTCAGGAAAAAACGCATATGCCCTTTTTAGCCAAGTGCATCATTGTCGACATTCTGCCTGTTTTCCTATTCTTTAAGTGCAATTGCAGTCTACCCCCTGAAATCGTTTTCCTGAAATTCTGCCCCGTTTTCAACTCCTCTTCGAAGACTTACTTCAGTACATTTTTGGACGATAGCTGTCATTCATATCTCTGCAGGTTTGTGAATTACAGTGCCCCTGAGCTCCTTTCTTCAACTCGCTTTCTTGTGACCTGGCCGCAAAACCGCAGGATTGCTTCAGGCCCTAATCTGTTTCTGGCAGGGCACGGTGAGCCTTTTGTTAATTCCTCTTCCTGGTGGGAAATGAGCGTCCCATTTGCCCGTGCAGACACCTACATCTAGTCTCTCATTGGTTCTCTCTATTCCTGTTCATCTTGCGCAGGAATTGCAAAGTGTGCCAAACAGGAGGTGAAAGGCACTGACTCTCCAAGTGGGGAGAGTGTAGGTAAAGCGTCTGGAATGGTGAACCCGAGTACCAGGGGACCAAAACTGAGATGCATTGAAAACGTTTCCCAATCACACGGTGGACCATACTCTGGGTTTCCCTTGCATGTTTTAGCTGAAGGAAGAATCCCTTAAACCTGAAGAGTTGGGACCCATGGAATGGGTATTATGCAGTATGACTTCAAAGGGTCTGACTTTGCTCACCGAACCTCACCAATGCTATCAGCGCGAAGAGTCCAGCCTTATGTCTCACCCAGCTCTGGGTGTAGATGTGGTAAATCCAGGTGGCATCACAAGCCCTGAATGAATTATTTAAGAATTGCTCTCTATTTCACTGTCTTTGTGTTTTGTTTTTGAAATTTATTTTGATAATGGGATTTATCGGATGTCCACTGTTGCGTTTAGGCCGCTGTACACACGCTTGATTTCCTTATGGAGACATATAAATCCATGGGTTTTAAGATTCTTACTTGGCAGGTATCTTCCCAGGCGTTGAATATGGGGTGTTGAGTCCATTTCGTTGAGCAAGGAGTAGGTCTTGTCTATTATATATTTGGCTTATGGAAAGGTATCTGTGCTAATTTCAATCTCTGGTTTTATGCAGCACCCCAACTCACCTTTCCCCATAAGCAAGCATAAGTTGGTTTTCTAAACTTGAGACCCTGTTCTGTTTTGTAATTCAGTACATGTTTAGCCAAGTTTACATTCCGTGTATTAGGGATATCTTATGATGTTTCTTTTTCTGTGTGACTTATTTCTCGTAGAATCTTCATACCTGAATCCACTCATTATGCCGCTACGGGCCTGATGACGTAGATTTCATTGCTGAGTGATATTCCACTGTACGTGCGTACCACAACTTCTTTATCCATTTTTTGCTTTCTTGGATATTTAACTTGTACCGTAGATGAAGTTCTTGTAAACAGAGCCGTTCCAAACTTTGGGGTGGCTGTGTCTTTTTGATTTTAATTTCCCTAAGCTATAGGTCCATAAGTGGAAGTGCCAAAGGCTGTGTTGGTTTGTTTCCTACGTGTTTCAGGAAACACCATACACTTCTCCAGAGTGGCTGTTGGCAATTTCCATCCCGCCCATTAGCATAACAAGGCTCCCTGTTCTCCATGACCTTTCCTGCCTTTCTGGATTTTACACTTTTTTCAGATGGCCCTTTTGACCAGGGGGCAGTGAGACTTCATTGTAGTGCCGATTTCATTTACACGCTTGCTTGGTTGGCCAAAACGTGCGTTTGCGTTTTTTCCTGTATATATTCAGGAAAAAGCGCGTATGCCCTTTTTAGCCAAGTGCATCATTGTCGACATTCTGCCTCTGTTCCTATGCTTTAAGCGCAATTCCAGTCTACCCCCTGAAATCGATTTCCTGAAATTCTGCCCCGCTTTCAAGTCCTCTTCGAAGACTTACATCAGTACATTTTGGACGATAGCTGTAATTCATAACTCTGCAGGTTTGTGAATTGCAGTGCCCCTGAGCTCCTTCCTTCAACTCGCTTTCTTGTGAGCTGGCCTCAAAACCGCAGGATTGCTTCAGGCCCTAATCTCTTTCCGGCAGGGCACGCTGAGCCTTTGTTTAATTCCTCTTCCTGGTGGGAAATGAGCATTCCATTTGCCCGTGCAGGCACCTACAGCTAGTCTCTCATTGGTTCTCCCTATTCCTGTACATCTTGCGCAGAAATTGCAAACTGTGCCAAACAGGAGGTTAATGGCACTGACTCTCCAAGTGGGGAGAGTGTTAGTAAAGCGTCTGGAATGATGAACCCGAGTACCAGGGGACGAAAACTGAGATGCATTTGAAAACGTTTCCCGGTCACACAGTGCACTGTACTGTGGGTTTCCCATGCATGATTTAGCTGAAGGAAGTATCCCTTAAACCTGGAGAGTTGTGAGCCATGGAAATGGTACCATGCAGTATGACTTCAAAGGGTCTGCGTGTGCTCACCAAACCTCACCAATGCTATCAGCCCGAAGTGTCCAGCCTTATGTCTCACCCAGCTCTGGGTGTAGATGTGGTAAATCCAGGTTGCATCACAAGCCCTGAATGAATTATTTAAGAATTGCTCTCTATTTCACTGTCATTGTGTTTTGTTTTTGAAATTCATTTTGATAATGGGATTTATCGGATGTTCACTGCTGCGTTTAGGCCGCTGTACACACGCTTGTTTTCCTTATGGAGACATATAAATCCATGGGTTTTAAGATTCTTACTTGTCAGGTATCTTCCCAGGTGTTGAATATGGGGTGTTGAGTCCATTTCGTTGAGCAAGGAGTAGGTCTTGTCTATTATATATTTGCCTTATGGAACGGTATCTGTGCTAATTTCAATCTCTGGTTTTATGCAGCACCCCAACTCACCTTTCCCCATAAGCAAGCATAAGTTGGTTTTCTAAATTTGAGACCCTGTTCTGTTTTGTAATTCAGTTCATGTGTAGCCAAGTTTACATTCGGTGTATTAGTGATATCTTATGATGTTTCTTTTTCTGTGTGACTTATTTCTCGTAGAATCATCATACCTGAATCCACTCATTATGCCGCTACGGGCCTGATGACGTAGATTTCATTGCTGAGTGATATTCCATTGTACGTGCGTACCACAACATCTTTATGCATTTTTTGCTTTCTGGGATATTGAACTTGTACCGTAGACGAGGTTGTTGTAAACAGAGCCGTCAAAAATTTTGGGGTGGCTGTATCTTTTTGATTTTAATTTCCCTAAGCTATAGGACCATAAGTGGAAGTGCCATACTCTGTGTTGCTTTGTTTCCTACGTGTTTCAGGAAACACCATACACTTCTCCAGAGTGGTTGTTGGCAGTTTATATCCCGCCCATCAGCATAACAAGGCTCCCTGTTCTCCATGACCTGTCCTGCCTTTCTGGATTTTACACTTTTATCAGATGGCCCTTTTGACCGGGAGGCAGTGAGACTTCATTGTAGTGCAGATTTCCTTTACACGCTTGCTTGGTTGGTCATAAAGTGCGTATGCGTTTTTTCCTGAATATATTCAGGAAAAAACGCATACGCCCTTTTTGGCCAAGTGCATCATTGTCGACATTCTGCCTCTTTTCCTATGCTTTAAGTGCAATTCCAGTCTACCCCGTAAAATCGTTTTCCTAAAATTCTGCCCCGCTTTCAAGTCCTCTTTGAAGACTTACTTCAATACATTTTTGGACAATAGCTGTCATTCATAACTATGCAGGTTTCTGAATTACACTGCCCCTGAGCTCTTTTCTTCAACTAGCTTTCTTGTGAGCTGGCCGCAAACCGCAGGATTGCTTCAGGCCCTAATCTGTGTCCGGCAGGGCAGGCTGAGCCATTGGTTAATTCCTCTTCCTGGTGGGAAATGAGCGTTCCATTTGCCCGTGCAGACACCTACAGCTAGTCTCTCATTGGTTCTCCCTATTCCTGTTCATCTTGCGCAGAAATTGCAAACTGTGCCAAACAGGAGGTTAAAGGCACTGACTCTCCAAGTGGGGAGAGTGTTAGTAAAGCGTCTGGAATGGTGAACCCGAGTACCAGGGGACGAAAACTGTGATGCATTTGAAAACGTTTCCCAATCACATGGCGGTCGATACTCTGCGTGCCCATGCATGTTTTGGCTGAAGGAAGAATCCCTTAAACCTGGAGAGTTGGGACCCATGGAGTGGGTACCATGCAGGATGACTTCAAAGGGTCTGCCTTTGCTCACTGAACCTCACCAATGCTATCAGCCCGAAGTGTCCAGCCTTATGTCTCACCCAGCTCTGGGTGTAGATGTGGTAAATCAAGGTTGCATCACAAGCCCTGAATGAATGATTTAAGAATTGCTCTCTATTTCACTGTCATTGTGTTTTGCTTTTGAAATTTATTTTGATAATGGGATTTATCGGATTTTCACTGCTCCGTTTAGGCTGCTGTACACACGCTTGTTTTCCTTATGGAGACATATAAATCCATGCTTTTTAAGATTCTTATTTGTCAGGTATCTTCCCAGGCGTTGAATATGGGGTGTTGAGTCCATTTCGTTGAGCAAGGAGTAGGTCTTTTCTATTATATATTTGGCTTATGGAACGGTATCTGTGCTAATTTCAATCTCTGGTTTTATTCAGCACCCCAACTCACCTTTCCCCATAAGCAAGCGTAAGTTGGTTTTCTAAATTTGAGACCCTGTTCTGTTTTGTAATTCAGTTCATGTGTAGCCAAGTTACATTCCGTGTATTAGTGATATCTTATGATGTTTCTTTTTCTGTGTGACTTATTTCTCGTAGAATCATCTTACCTGAATCCACTCATTATGCTGCTACAGGCCTGATGACGTAGGTTTCATTGCTGAGTGATATTCCATTGTACGTGCGTACCACAACTTCTTTATCCATTTTTTGCTTTCTCGGATATTTAACTTGTACCGTAGACGAGGTTCTTGTAAACAGAGCCGTCCCAAACTTTGGGGTGGCTGTGTGTTTTTGATTTTAATTTCCCTAAGCTATAGGACCATAAGTGGAAGTGACATAGGCTGTGTTGCTTTGTTTCCTACGTGTTTCAGGATACACCATACATTTCTCCAGAGTGGCTGTTGGCAATTTACATCCCGCCCATCAGCATAACAAGGCTCCCTGTTCTCCATGACCTGTCCTGCCTTTCTGGATTTTACACATTTTTCAGATGGCCCTTTTGACCGGGGGGCAGTGAGACTTCATTGTAGTGCAGATTTCCTTTACACGCTTGCTTGGTTGGCCAAAAAGGGCGTATGCGTTTTTTCCTGAATATATTCAGGAAAAAACGCACACGCCCTTTTTCGCCAAGTGCATCATTGTCGACATTCTGCCTCTTTTCCTATGCTTTAAGAGCAATTCCAGTCTACCCCCTGAAATCGTTTTCCTGAAATTCTGCGCCGCTTTCAAGTCCTCTTCGAAGACTTACTTCAGTACATTTTTGGACGATACCTGTCATTCATAACTCTGCAGGTTTGTTAATTACAGTGCCCCTGAGCTCCTTTTTCAACTCGTTTCCTTGTGAGCTAGCCGCAAAACCGCAGGATTGCTTCAGGCCCTAATCTGTTTCCGGCCAGGCACGCTGAGCCTTTGGTTAATTCCTCTTCCTGGTGGGAAATGAGCGTTCCATTTGCCCGGGCAGACACCAACAGCTAGTCTCTCATTGGTTCTCCCTATTCCTGTTCATCTTGCGCAGAAATTGCAAACTGTGCCAAACAGGAGGTTAAATGCACTGACTCTCCAAGTGGGGAGAGTGTTAGTAAAGCGTCTGGAATGGTGAACGCGAGTACCAGGGGACGAAAACTGAGATGCATTTGAAAACGTTTCCCAATCACATGGCGGACGATAGTCTGGGTTTCCCATGCATGTGTTAGCTGAAGGAAGAATCCCTTAAACCTGGAGAGTTGGGACCCATGGAATGGGTACCATGCAGTATGACTTCAAAGGGTCAGCGTCTGGTCACCGAACCTCACCATTGCTATCAACCCGAAGTGTCCAGCCTTATGTCTCACCCAGCTCGGGGTGTAGATGTGGTAAATCCAGGTTGCATCACAAGCCCTGAATGAATAATTTAAGAATTGCTCTCTATTTCACTGTCATTGTGTTTTGTTTTTGAAATTTATTTTGATAATGGGATTTATCGGATTTTCACTGCTGCGTTTAGGCCGCTGTACACACGCTTGATTTCCTTATGGAGACATATAAATCCATGGGTTTTAAGATTCTTACTTGTGAGGTATCTTGCCAGGCCTTGAATATGGGGTGTTGAGTCCATTTCGTTGAGCAAGGAGTAGGTCTTGTCTATTATATATTTGGCTTATGGAACGGTATCTGTGCTAATTTCTATCTCTGGTTTTATGCAGCACCCCAACTCACCTTTCCCCATTAGCAAGCATAAGTTGGTTTTCTAAATTTGAGACCCTGTTTTGTTTTGTAATTCAGTTTATGTGTAGCCAACTTTACATTCCGTGTATTAGTGATATCTTATGATGTTTCTTTTTCTGTGTGACTTATTTCTCGTAGAATCATCGTACCTGAATCCACTCATTATGCCGCTACGGGCCTGATGACGTAGATTTCATTGCTGAGTGATATTCCATTGTACGTGCGTACCACAACTTCTTTATCCATTTTTTGCTTTCTGGGATATTTTACTTGTACCGTAGACGAGGTTCTTGTAAACAGAGCCGTCCCAAACTCTGGGGTGGCTGTGTGTTTTTGATTTTAATTTCCCTAAGCTATAGGACCATAAGTGGAAGTGCCATAGGCTGTGTTGCTTTGTTTCCTACGTGTTTCTGGAAACACCATACACTTCTCCAGAGTGGTTGTTGGCAATTTACATCCCGCCCATCAGCATGAGAAGGCTCCCTGTTCTCCATGACCTGTCCTGACTTTCTGGATTTTACACTTTTTTCAGATGGCCCTTTTGACCGGGGGGCAGTGAGACTTCATTGTAGAGCAGATTTCCATTACACGCTTGCTTGGTTGGCCAAAAAGGGCGTATGCGTTTTTTCCTGAATATATTCAGGAAAAAACGCATACGCCCTTTTTGGCCAAGTGCATCATTGTCGACATTCTGCCTCTTTTCCTATGCTTTTAGTACAATTCCAGTCTACCCCCTGAAATCGTTTTCCTGAAATTCTGCCCCGCTTTCAAGTCCTCTTCGAAGACTTACTTCAATACATTTTTGGACGATAGCTGTCATTCATAACTCTGCAGGTTTGTGAATTACAGTGCCCCTGAGCTCATTTCTTCAACTCGCTTTCTTGTGAGCTGGCCGCAAAACCGCAGGATTGCTTCAGGCCCTAATCTGTTTCCAGCAGGGCACGCTGAGCCTTTGTTAATTCCTCTTCCTGGTGGGAAATGAGCGGTCCATTTGCCCGTGCAGACACCTACATCTAGTCTCTCATTGCTTCTCCCTATTCCTGTTCATCTTGCGCAGAAATTGCAAACTATGCCAAACAGGAGGTTAATGGCACTGACTCTCCAAGTGGGGAGAGTGTTAGTAAAGCGTTCAAATGTTGAACCCGAGTACCAGGGGACGAAAACTGAGATGCATTTGAAAACGTTTCCCAATCACACGGTGGACCATACTCTGGGTTTCCCATGCATGTTTTAGCTGAAGGAAGAATCCCTTAAACCTGAAGAGTTGGGACCCATGGAATGGGTACCATGCAGTATGACTTCAAAGGGTCTGCGTTTGCTCAGCGAACCTCACCAATGCTATCAGCCCGAAGTGTCCAGCCTTATGTCTCATCCAGCTCTGGGTGTAGATGTGGGAAATCCAGGTTGCATCACAAGCCCTGAATGAATTATTTAAGCATTGCTCTCTATTTCACTCTCATTGTGTTTTGTTTTTGAAATTCATTTTGATAATGGGATTTATCGGATTTTCACTGCTGCTTTTAGGCCACTGTACACATGCTTGATTTCCTTATGGAGACATATAAATCCATGGGTTTTAAGATTCTTACTTGTCAGGTATCTTCCCAGGCGTTGAATATAGGGTGTTGAGTCCATTTCGTTGAGCAAGGAGTAGGTTTTGTCTATTATATATTTGGCTTATGGAACGGTATCTGTGCTAATTTCAATCTCTGGTTTTATGCAGCATCCCAACTGACCTTTCCCCATAAGCAAGCATAAGTTGGTTTTCTAAATTTGAGACCCTTTTCTGTTTTGTAATTCAGTTCATGGGTAGCCAAGTTTACATTCCGTGTATTAGTGATAACTTATGATGTTTCTTTTTCTGTCTGACTTATTTCTCATAGAATCATCGTACCTGAATCCACACATTATGCCGCTACGTTCCTGATGACGTAGATTTCATTGCTGAGTGATATTCCATTGTACGTGCGTACCACAACTTCTTTATCCATTTTATGCTTTCTCGGATATTTAACTTCTACCGTAGATGAGGTTCTTGTAAACAGAGCCATCCCAAACTTTGGGGTGGCTGTGTGTTTTTGATTTTAATTTCCCTAAGCTATAGGACCATAAGTGGAAGTGCCATAGGCTGTGTTGCTTTGTTTCCTACGTGTTTCAGGAAACACCATACACTTTTCCAGAGTGGCTGTTGGCAATTTAAATCCGCCCATCAGCATAACAAGGCTCCCTGTTCTCCATGACCTGTCCTGCCTTTCTGGATTTTACACTTTTTTCCGATGGCCCTTTTGACCGGGGGGCAGTGAGACTTCATTGTAGTGCAGATTTCCTTTACACGCTTGCTTGGTTGGCCAAAAAGGGCGTATGCATTTTTTCCTGAATATATTCAGGAAAAAACGCATACTCCCTTTTTGGCCAAGTGCATCATTGTCAACATTCTGCCTCTTTTCCTATGCTTTAAGTGCAATTCCAGTCTACCCCCTGAAATCGTTTTCCTGAAAATCTGCCCCGCTTTCAAGTCCTCTTCGAAGACTTACTTCTATACATTTTTGGACGATAGCTGTCATTCATAACTCTGCAGGTTTGTGAATTACAGTGCCCCTGAGCTCCTTTCTTCCACTCGCTTTCTTGTGAGCTGGCCGCAAAACCGCAGGATTGCTTCAGGCCCTAATCTCTTTCCGGCAGGGCACGCTGAGCCTTTGGATAATTCCTCTTCCTGGTGGGAAATGAGCGTTCAATTGGCCCTTGCAAACACCTACAGCTAGTCTCTCATTGCTTCTCCCTATTCCTGTACATCTTGCGCAGAAATTGCAAAGTGTGCCAAACAGGAGGTTAAATGCACTGACTCTCCAAGTGGGGAGAGTGTTAGTAAAGCGTCTGGAATGGTGAACCCGAGTACCAGGGGACGGAAACTGAGATGCATTTGAAAACGTTTCCCAATCACACGGTGGACCATACTATGGGTTTCCCATGCATGTTTTAGCTGAAGGAAGAATCCCTTAAACCTGGAAATTTGGGACCCATGGAATGGGTACCATGCAGTATGACTTCAAAGGGTCTGCGTTTGCTCACCGAACCTCACCAATGCTATCAGCCCGAAGTGTCCAGCCTTATGTCTCACCCAGCTCGGGGTGTAGATGTGGGAAATCCAGGTTGCATCACAAGCCCTGAATGAATTATTTAAGAATTGCTCTCTATTTCACTGTCATTTTGTTTTGTTTTTGAAATTTATTTTGATAATGGGATTTATCGGATTTTCACTGCTGCGTTTAGGCCGCTGTACACACGCTTGATTTCCTTATGGAGACATATAAATCCATAGGTTTTAAGATTCTTACTTGTCAGGTATCTTGCCAGGCATTGAATATGGGGTGTTGAGTCCATTTCGTTGAGCAAGGAGTAGGTCTGGTCTATTATATATTTGGCTTATGGAACGGTATCTGTGCTAATTTCAATCTCTGGTTTTATGCAGCACCCCAACTCACCTTTCCCCATAAGCAAGCATAAGTTGGTTTTCTAAATTTGAGACCCTGTTCTGTTTTGTAATTCAGTTCATGGGTAGCCAAGTTTACATTCCGTGTATTAGTGATATCTTATGATGTTTCTTTTTCTGTGTGACTTATTTCTCGTAGAATCATCATACCTGAATCCACTCATTATGCCGCTACGGGCCTGATGACGTAGATTTCATTGCTGAGTGATATTCCATTGTACGTGCGTACCAGAACTTCTTTATCCATTTTTTCCTTTCTCGGATATTTAACTTGTACCGTAGACAAGGTTCTTGTAAACAGAGCCATCCCAAACTTTGGGGTGGCTGTGTGTTTGTGATTTTAATTTCCCTAAGCTATAGGACCATAAGTGGAAGTGACATAGGCTGTGTTGCTTTGTTTCCTACGTGTTTCAGGATACACCATACATTTCTCCAGAGTGGCTGTTGGCAATTTACATCCCGCCCATCAGCATAACAAGGCTCCCTGTTCTCCAAGACCTGTCCTGCCTTTCTGGATTTTACACTTTTTTCAGATGGCCCTTTTGACCGGGGGGCAGTGAGACTTCATTGTAGTGCAGATTTCCTTTACACGCTTGCTTGGTTGGCCAAAAAGGGCGTATGCGTTTTTTCCTGAATATATTCAGGAAAAAACGCATACGCCCTTTTTGGCCAAGTGCATCATTGTCGACATTCTGCCTCTTTTCCTATGCTTTAAGTGCAATTCCAGTCTACCCCCTGAAATCGTTTTCCTGAAATTCTGCCCCGCTTTCAAATCCTCTTTGAAGACTTACTTCAGTACATTTTTGGACGATAGCTGTCATTCATAACTCTGCAGGTTTGTGAATTACAGTGCCCCTGAGCTCCTTTCTTCAACTCCTTTTCTTGTGAGCTGGCCGCAAAATCGCAGGATTGCTTCAGGCCCTAATATGTTTCCGGCCGGGCACGCTGAGCCTTTGGTTAATTCCTCTTCCTGTTGGGAAATGATCGTTCAATTTGCCCGTGCAGACACCAACAGCTAGTCTCTCATTGCTTCTCCCTATGCCTGTTCATCTTGCGCAGAAATTGCAAACTGTGCCAAACAGGACGTTAAAGGCACTGACTCTCCAAGTGGGGAGAGTGTTAGTAAAGCGTCTGGAATGGTGAACCCGAGTACCAGGGGACGAAAACTGAGATGCATTTGAAAACGTTTCCCAATCACACGGCAGACGATAGTCTGGGTTTCCAATGCATGTTTTAGCTGAAGGAAGAATCCCTTCAACCTGGAGAGTTGGGACCCATGGAATGGGTACCATGCAGTATGACTTCAAAGGGTCTGCGTTTGCTCACCGAACCTCACCAATGCTATCAGCAAGAAGTGCCCAGCCTTATGTCTCACCCAGCTCTGGGTGTAGATGTGGTAAATCCAGGTTGCATCACAAGCCCTGAATGAATGATTTAAGAATTGCTCTCTATTTCACTGTCATTGTGTTTTGTTTTTGAAATTTATTTAGATAATGGGATTTATCGGATTTTCACTGCTGCGTTTAGGCCGCTGTACACACGCTTGATTTCCTTATGGAGACATATAAATCCATGGGTTTTAAGATTCTTACTTGTCAGGTATCTTGCCAGGCATTGAATATGGGGTGTTGAGTCCATTTCGTTGAGCAAGGAGTAGGTCTTGTCTATTATATATTTGGCTTATGGAACGGTATCTGTGCTAATTTCAATCTCTGGTTTTATGCAGCACCCCAACTCACCTTTCCCCATAAGCAAGCATAAGTTGGTTTTCTAAATTTGAGACCCTGTTCTGTTTTGAAATTCAGTTCATGGGTAGCCAAGTTTACATTCCGTGTATTAGTGATATCTTATGATGTTTCTTTTTCTGTGTGACTTATTTCTCGTAGAATCATCATACCTGATTCCACTCATTATGCCGCTACGGGCCTGATGACGTAGATTTCATTGCTGAGTGATATTCCATTGTACGTGCGTACCACAACTTCTTTATCCATTTTTTGCTTTCTGGGATATTTTACTTGTACCGTAGACGAGGTTCTTGTAAACAGAGCCTTCCCAAACTCTGGGGTGGCTGTGTGTTTTTGATTTTAATTTCCCTAAGCTATAGGACCATAAGTGGAAGTGCCATAGGCTGTGTTGCTTTGTTTCCTACGTGTTTCTGGAAACACCATACACTTCTCCAGAGTGGTTGTTGGCAATTTACATCCCGCCCATCAGCATGACAAGGCTCCCTGTTCTCCATGACCTGTCCTGACTTTCTGGATTTTACACTGTTTTCAGATGGCCCTTTTGACCGGGGGGCAGTGAGACTTCATTGTAGAGCAGATTTCCATTACACGCTTGCTTGGTTGGCCAAAAAGGGCGTATGCGTTTTTTCCTGAATATATTCAGGAAAAAACGCATACGCCCTTTTTGGCCAAGTGCATCATTGTCGACATTCTGCCTCTTTTCCTATGCTTTTAGTACAATTCCAGTCTACCCCCTGAAATCGTTTTCCTGAAATTCTGCCCCGCTTTCAAGTCCTCTTCGAAGACTTACTTCAATACATTTTTGGACGATAGCTGTCATTCATAACTCTGCAGGTTTGTGAATTACAGTGCCCCTGAGCTCCTTTCTTCAACTCGCTTTCTTGTGAGCTGGCCGCAAAACCGCAGGATTGCTTCAGGCCCTAATCTGTTTCCGGCAGGGCACGCTGAGCCTTTGGTTAATTCCTCTTCCTGGTGGGAAATGAGCGGTCCATTTGCCCGTGCAGACACCTACATCTAGTCTCTCATTGCTTCTCCCTATTCCTGTTCATCTTGCGCAGAAATTGCAAACTGTGCCAAACAGGAGGTTAATGGCACTGACTCTCCAAGTGGGGAGAGTGTTAGTAAAGCGTTCAAATGTTGAACCCGAGTACCAGGGGACGAAAACTGAGATGCATTTGAAAACGTTTCCCAATCACACGGTGGACCATACTCTGGGTTTCCCATGCATGTTTTAGCTGAAGGAATAATCCCTTAAACCTGGAGAGTTGGGACCCATGGAATGGGTACCATGCAGTATGACTTCAAAGGGTCTGCGTTTGCTCAGCGAACCTCACCAATGCTATCAGCCCGAAGTGTCCAGCCTTATGTCTCATCCAGCTCTGGGTGTAGATGTGGGAAATCCAGGTTGCATCACAAGCCCTGAATGAATTATTTAAGCATTGCTCTCTATTTCACTCTCATTGTGTTTTGTTTTTGAAATTCATTTTGATAATGGGATTTATCGGATTTTCACTGCTGCTTTTAGGCCACTGTACACACGCTTGATTTCCTTATGGAGACATATAAATCCATGGGTTTTAAGATTCTTACTTGTCAGGTATCTTCCCAGGCGTTGAATATAGGGTGTTGAGTCCATTTCGTTGAGCAAGGAGTAGGTTTTGTCTATTATATATTTGGCTTATGGAACGGTATCTGTGCTAATTTCAATCTCTGGTTTTATGCAGCATCCCAACTGACCTTTCCCCATAAGCAAGCATAAGTTGGTTTTCTAAATTTGAGACCCTTTTCTGTTTTGTAATTCAGTTCATGGGTAGCCAAGTTTACATTCCGTGTATTAGTGATAACTTATGATGTTTCTTTTTCTGTCTGACTTATTTCTCATAGAATCATCGTACCTGAATCCACACATTATGCCGCTACGTTCCTGATGACGTAGATTTCATTGCTGAGTGATATTCCATTGTACGTGCGTACCACAACTTCTTTATCCATTTTATGCTTTCTCGGATATTTAACTTCTACCGTAGATGAGGTTCTTGTAAACAGAGCCATCCCAAACTTTGGGGTGGCTGTGTGTTTTTGATTTTAATTTCCCTAAGCTATAGGACCATAAGTGGAAGTGCCATAGGCTGTGTTGCTTTGTTTCCTACGTGTTTCAGGAAACACCATACACTTTTCCAGAGTGGCTGTTGGCAATTTAAATCCGCCCATCAGCATAACAAGGCTCCCTGTTCTCCATGACCTGTCCTGCCTTTCTGGATTTTACACTTTTTTCCGATGGCCCTTTTGACCGGGGGGCAGTGAGACTTCATTGTAGTGCAGATTTCCTTTACACGCTTGCTTGGTTGGCCAAAAAGTGCGTATGCGTTTTTTCCTGAATATATTCAGGAAAAAACTCATACGCCCTTTTTGGCCAAGTGCATCATTGTCGACATTCTGCCTCTTTTCCTATGCTTTAAGTGCAATTCCAGTCTACCCCCTGAAATCGTTTTCCTGAAATTCTGCCCCGCTTTCAAGTCCTCTTCGAAGACTTACTTCTATACATTTTTGGACGATAGCTGTCATTCATAACTCTGCAGGTTTGTGAATTACAGTGCCCCTGAGCTCCTTTCTTCCACTCGCTTTCTTGTGAGCTGGCCGCAAAACCGCAGGATTGCTTCAGGCCCTAATCTCTTTCCGGCAGGGCACGCTGAGCCTTTGGATAATTCCTCTTCCTGGTGGGAAATGAGCGTTCAATTGGCCCTTGCAAACACCTACAGCTAGTCTCTCATTGCTTCTCCCTATTCCTGTTCATCTTGCGCAGAAATTGCAAAGTGTGCCAAACAGGAGGTTAAATGCACTGACTCTCCAAGTGGGGAGAGTGTTAGTAAAGCGTCTGGAATGGTGAACCCGAGTACCAGGGGACGGAAACTGAGATGCATTTGAAAACGTTTCCCAATCACACGGTGGACCATACTATGGGTTTCCCATGCATGTTTTAGCTGAAGGAAGAATCCCTTAAACCTGGAAATTTGGGACCCATGGAATGGGTACCATGCAGTATGACTTCAAAGGGTCTGCGTTTGCTCACCGAACCTCACCAATGCTATCAGCACGAAGTGTCCAGCCTTATGTCTCACCCAGCTCGGGGTGTAGATGTGGGAAATCCAGGTTGCATCACAAGCCCTGAATGAATTATTTAAGAATTGCTCTCTATTTCACTGTCATTTTGTTTTGTTTTTGAAATTTATTTTGATAATGGGATTTATCGGATTTTCACTGCTGCGTTTAGGCCGCTGTACACACGCTTGATTTCCTTATGGAGACATATAAATCCATGGGTTTTAAGATTCTTACTTGTCAGGTATCTTGCCAGGCATTGAATATGGGGTGTTGAGTCCATTTCGTTGAGCAAGGAGTAGGTCTGGTCTATTATATATTTGGCTTATGGAACGGTATCTGTGCTAATTTCAATCTCTGGTTTTATGCAGCACCCCAACTCACCTTTCCCCATAAGCAAGCATAAGTTGGTTTTCTAAATTTGAGACCCTGTTCTGTTTTGTAATTCAGTTCATGGGTAGCCAAGTTTACATTCCGTGTATTAGTGATATCTTATGATGTTTCTTTTTCTGTGTGACTTATTTCTCGTAGAATCATCATACCTGAATCCACTCATTATGCCGCTACGGGCCTGATGACGTAGATTTCATTGCTGAGTGATATTCCATTGTACGTGCGTACCAGAACTTCTTTATCCATTTTTTCCTTTCTCGGATACTTAACTTGTACCGTAGACAAGGTTCTTGTAAACAGAGCCATCCCAAACTTTGGGGTGGCTGTGTGTTTGTGATTTTAATTTCCCTAAGCTATAGGACCATAAGTGGAAGTGACATAGGCTGTGTTGCTTTGTTTCCTACGTGTTTCAGGATACACCATACATTTCTCCAGAGTGGCTGTTGGCAATTTACATCCCGCCCATCAGCATAACAAGGCTCTCTGTTCTCCAAGACCTGTCCTGCCTTTCTGGATTTTACACTTTTTTCAGATGGCCCTTTTGACCGGGGGGCAGTGAGACTTCATTGTAGTGCAGATTTCCTTTACACGCTTGCTTGGTTGGCTAAAAAGGGCGTATGCGTTTTTTCCTGAATATATTCAGGAAAAAACGCATACGCCCTTTTTGGCCAAGTGCATCATTGTCGACATTCTGCCTCTTTTCCTATGCTTTAAGTGCAATTCCAGTCTACCCCCTGAAATCGTTTTCCTGAAATTCTGCCCCGCTTTCAAGTCCTCTTTGAAGACTTACTTCAGTACATTTTTGGACGATAGCTGTCATTCATAACTCTGCAGGTTTGTGAATTACAGTGCCCCTGAGCTCCTTTCTTCAACTCCTTTTCTTGTGAGCTGGCCGCAAAATCGCAGGATTGCTTCAGGCCCTAATCTGTTTCCGGCAGTGCACGCTGAGCCTTTGGTTAATTCCTCTTCCTGGTGGGAAATCATCGTTCAATTTGCCCGTGCAGACACCAACAGCTAGTCTCTCATTGCTTCTCCCTATGCCTGTTCATCTTGCGCAGAAATTGCAAACTGTGCCAAACAGGACGTTAAAGGCACTGACTCTCCAAGTGGGGAGAGTGTTAGTAAAGCGTCTGGAATGGTGAACCCGAGTACCAGGGGACGAAAACTGAGATGCATTTGAAAACGTTTCCCAATCACACGGCAGACGATAGTCTGGGTTTCCAATGCATGTTTTAGCTGAAGGAAGAATCCCTTCAACCTGGAGAGTTGGGACCCATGGAATGGGTACCATGCAGTATGACTTCAAAGGGTCTGCGTTTGCTCACCGAACCTCACCAATTCTATCAGCAAGAAGTGCCCAGCCTTATGTCTCACCCAGCTCTGGGTGTAGATGTGGTAAATCCAGGTTGCATCACAAGCCCTGAATGAATGATTTAAGAATTGCTCTCTATTTCACTGTCATTGTGTTTTGTTTTTGAAATTTATTTAGATAATGGGATTTATCGGATTTTCACTGCTGCGTTTAGGCCGCTGTACACACGCTTGATTTCCTTATGGAGACATATAAATCCATGGGTTTTAAGATTCTTACTTGTCAGGTATCTTGCCAGGCATTGAATATGGGGTGTTGAGTCCATTTCGTTGAGCAAGGAGTAGGTCTTGTCTATTATATATTTGGCTTATGGAACGGTATCTGTGCTAATTTCAATCTCTGGTTTGATGCAGCACCCCAACTCACCTTTCCCCATAAGCAAGCATAAGTTGGTTTTCTAAATTTGAGACCCTGTTCTGTTTTGTAATTCAGTTCATGTGTAGCCAACTTTACATTCCGTGTATTAGTGATATCTTATGATGTTTCTTTTTCTGTGTGACTTGTTTCTCGTAGAATCATCGTACCTCAATCCACTCATTATGCCGCTACGGGCCTGATGACGTAGATTTCATTGCTGAGTGATATTCCATTGTACGTGCATACCACAACTTCTTTATCCATTTTTTGTATTCTGGGATATTTTACTTGTACCGTAGACGAGGTTCTTGTAAACAGAGCTGTCCCAAACTCTGGGGTGGCTGTGTGTTTTTGATTTTAATTTCCCTAAGCTATAGGACCATAAGTGGAAGTGCCATAGGCTGTGTTGCTTTGTTTCCTACGTGTTTCTGGAAACACCATACACTTCTCCAGAGTGGTTGTTGGCAATTTACATCCCGCCCATCAGCATGACAAGGCTCCCTGTTCTCCATGACCTGTCCTGACTTTCTGGATTTTACATTTTTTTCAGATGGCCCTTTTGACCGGTGGGCAGTGAGACTTCATTGTAGAGCAGATTTCCATTACACGCTTGCTTGGTTGGCCAAAAAGGGCGTATGCGTTTTTTCCTGAATATATTCAGGAAAAAACGCATACGCCCTTTTTGGCCAAGTGCATCATTCTCGACATTCTGCCTCTTTTCCTATGCTTTTAGTACAATTCCAGTCTACCCCCTGAAATCGTTTTCCTGAAATACTGCCCCGCTTTCAAGTCCTCTTCGAAGACTTACTTCAATACATTTTTGGACGATAGCTGTCATTCATAACTCTGCAGGTTTGTGAATTACAGTGCCCCTGAGCTCATTTCTTCAACTCGCTTTCTTGTGAGCTGGCCGCAAAACCGAAGGATTGCTTCAGGCCCTAATCTGTTTCCCGCAGGGCATGCTGAGCCTTTGGTTAATTCCTCTTCCTGGTGGGAAATGAGCGGTCCATTTGCCTGTGCAGACACCTACATCTAGTCTCTCATTGCTTCTCCCTATTCCTGTTCATCTTGCGCAGAAATTGCAAACTGTGCCAAACAGGAGGTTAATGGCACTGACTCTCCAAGTGGGGAGAGTGTTAGTAAAGCGTTCAAATGTTGAACCCGAGTACCAGGGGACGAAAACTGAGATGCATTTGAAAACGTTTCCCAATCACACGGTGGACCATACTCTGGGTTTCCCATGCATGTTTTAGCTGAAGGAAGAATCCCTTAAACCTGGAGAGTTGGGAACCATGGAATGGGTACCATGCAGTATGACTTCAAAGGGTCTGCGTTTGCTCAGCGAACCTCACCAATGCTATCAGCCCGAAGTGTCCAGCCTTATGTCTCATCCAGCTCTGGGTGTAGATGTGGGAAATCCAGGTTGCATCACAAGCCCTGAATGAATTATTTAAGCATTGCTCTCTATTTCACTCTCATTGTGTTTTGTTTTTGAAATTCATTTTGATAATGGGATTTATCGGATTTTCACTGCTGCTTTTAGGCCACTGTACACACGCTTGATTTCCTTATGGAGACATATAAATCCATGGGTTTTAAGATTCTTACTTGTCAGGTATCTTCCCAGGCGTTGAATATAGGGTGTTGAGTCCATTTCGTTGAGCAAGGAGTAGGTTTTGTCTATTATATATTTGGCTTATGGAACGGTATCTGTGCTAATTTCAATCTCTGGTTTTATGCAGCATCCCAACTGACCTTTCCCCATAAGCAAGCATAAGATGGTTTGCTAAATTTGAGACCCTTTTCTGTTTTGTAATTCAGTTCATGGGTAGCCAAGTTTACATTCCGTGTATTAGTGATAACTTATGATGTTTCTTTTTCTGTCTGACTTATTTCTCATAGAATCATCGTACCTGAATCCACACATTATGCCGCTACGTTCCTGATGACGTAGATTTCATTGCTGAGTGATATTCCATTGTACGAGCGTACCACAACTTCTTTATCCATTTTTTGCTTTCTCGGATATTTAACTTGTACCGTAGACAAGGTTCTTGTAAACAGAGCCGTCCCAAACTTTGGGGTGGCTGTGTGTTTGTGATTTTAATTTCCCTAAGCTATAGGACCATAAGTGGAAGTGACATAGGCTGTATTGCTTTGTTTCCTACGTGTTTCAGGATACACCATACATTTCTCCAGAGTGGCTGTTGGCAATTTACATCCCGCCCATCAGCATAACAAGGCTCCCTGTTCTCCAAGACCTGTCCTGCCTTTCTGGATTTTACACTTTTTTCCGATGGCCCTTTTGACCGGGGGGCAGTGAGACTTCATTGTAGTGCAGATTTCCTTTACACGCTTGCTTGGTTGGCCAAAAAGTGCGTATGCGTTTTTTCCTGAATATATTCAGGAAAAAACGCATACGCCCTTTTTGGCGAAGTACATCTTTGCCGACATTCTGCCTCTTTTCCTATGCTTTAAGTGCAATTCCAGTCTACCCCCTGAAATCGTTTTCCTGTAATTCTGCCCCGCTTTCAAGTGCTCTTTGAAGACTTACTTCAGTACATTTTTGGACGATAGCTGTCATTCATAACTCTGCAGGTTTGTGAATTACAGTGCCCCTGAGCTCCTTTCTTCAACTCCTTTTCTTGTGAGCTGGCCGCAAAATCGCAGGATTGCTTCAGGCCCTAATATGTTTCCGGCCAGGCACGCTGAGCCTTTGGTTAATTCCTCTTCCTGGTGGGAAATGATCGTTCAATTTGCCCGTGCAGACACCAACAGCTAGTCTCTCATTGCTTCTCCCTATGCCTGTTCATCTTGCGCAGAAATTGCAAACTGTGCCAAACAGGAGGTTAAAGGCACTGACTCTCCAAGTGGGGAGAGTGTTAGTAAAGCGTCTGGAATGGTGAAGCCGAGTACCAGGGGACGAAAACTGAGATGCATTTGAAAACGTTTCCCAATAACACGGCGGATGATAGTCTGGGTTTCCAATGCATGTTTTAGCTGAAGGAAGAATCCCTTAAACCTGGAGAGTTGGGCCCCATGGAATGGGTACCATGCAGTATGACTTCAAAGGGTCTGTGTTTGCTCACCGAACGTAACCAATGCTATCAGCCCGAAGTGCCCAGCCTTATGTCCCACCCAGCTCTGGGTGTAGATGTGGTAAATCCAGGTTGCATCACAAGCCCTGAATGAATGATTTAAGAATTGCTCTCTATTTCACTGTCATTGTGTTTTGTTTTTGAAATTTATTTAGATAATGGGATTTATCGGATTTTCACTGCTGCGTTTAGGCCGCTGTACACACGCTTGATTTCCTTATGGAGACATATAAATCCATGGGTTTTAAGATTCTTACTTGTCAGGTATCTTGCCAGGCGTTGAATATGGTGTGTTGAGTCCATTTCGTTGAGCAAGGAGTAGGTCTTCTCTATTATATATTTGGCTTATGGAAAGGTATCTGTGCCAATTTCAATCTCTGGTTTTATGCAGCACCCCAACTCACCTTTCCCCCTAAGCAAGAATAAGTTGGTTTTCTAAATTTGAGACCCTGTTCTGTTTTGTAATTCAGTTCATGTGTAGCCAACTTTACATTCCGTGTATTAGTGATATCTTATGATGTTTCTTTTTCTGTGTGACTTATTTCTCGTAGAATCATCGTACCTGAATCCACTCATTATGCCGATAGGGACCTGATGACGTAGATTTCATTGCTGAGTGATATTCCATTGTACGTGCGTACCACAACTTCTTTATCCATTTATTGCTTTCTCGGATATTTAACTTGTATCGAAGACGAGGTTCTTGTAAACAGAGCCAACCCAAATTTTGGGGTGGCTGTGTCTTTTTGATTTTAATTTCCCTAAGCTATAGGACCATAAGTGGGAGTGCCATAGGCTGTGTTGCTTTGTTTCCTACATGTTTCTGGAAACACCATACACTTCTCCAGAATGGCCGTTGGCAATTTACATCCCGCCCATCAGCATAACAATGCTCCCTGTTCTCCATGACCTGTCCTGCCTTTCTGGATTTTACACTTGTTTCAGATGGCCCTTTTGACCCGGGGGCAGTGAGACTTCATTGTAGTGCAGATTTCATTTACACGCTTGCTTGGTTGGCCAAAAAGGGCGTATGCGTTTTTTCCTGAATATATTCAGGAAAAAACGCATACGCCCTTTTTGGCCAAGTGCATCATTGTCGACATTCTGCCTCTTTTCCTATGCTTTAAGTGCAATTCCAGTCTACCCCCTGAAATCGTGTTCCTGAATTTCTGCCCGCTTTCAAGTCCTCTTCGAAGACTTACTTCAATATATTTTTGGACGATAGCTGTCATTCATAACTCTGCAGGTTTCTGAATTACACTGCCCCTGAGCTCCTTTCTTCAACTCGCTTTCTTGTGAGCTGGCCGCAAAACCACAGGATTGCTTCACGCCATAATCTCTTTCTGGCAGGGCACGCTGAGCCTTTGTTTAATTCCTCTTCCTGGTGGGAAATGAACATTCCATTTGCCCGTGCAGACACCTACATCTAATCTCTCATTTGTTCTCCCTATTCCTGTTCATCTTGCGCAGAAATTGCAAACTGTGCCAAACAGGAGTTTTTAGGCACTGACTCTCCATGTGGGGAGAGTGTTAGTAAAGCGTCTGGAATGGTGAACCCGAGTACCAGGGGCGAAAACTGAGATGCATTTGAAAACGTTTCCCAATCACACGGTGGTCCATACTCTGGGTTTCCCATGCATGTTTTAGCTGAAGGAAGAATCCCTTAAACCTGGAGAGTTGGGACCCATAGAATGGGTACCATGCAGTATGACTTCAAAGGGTCTGCGTTGCTCACCGAACCTCACCAATGCTATCAGCCCGAAGTGTCCGGCCTTATGTCTCACCCAGCTCTGGGTGTAGATGTGGTAAATCCAGGTTGCCTCACAAGCCCTGAATGAATGATTTAAGAATTGCTCTCTATTTCACTGTCATTGTGGGTTTTTTTTGAAATTTATTTTGATAATGGCATTTATCGGATTTTCACTGCTATGTTTAGGCCGCTGTACACACGCTTGATTTCCTTAAGGAGACATATAAATCCATGGGTTTTAAGATTCTTACTTGTCAGGTATCTTCCCAGGCGTTGAATATGGGGTGTTGAGTCCATTTCGTTGAGCAAGGAGTAGGTCTTGTCTATTATATATTTGGCTTTTGGAACAGTATCTGTGCTAATTTCAATCTCTGGTTTTATGCAGCACCCCAACTCACCTTTCCCCATAAGCAAGCATAAGTTGGTTTTCTAAATTTGAGACCCTGTTCTGTTTTGTATTTCAGTTCATGGGTAGATAAGTTTACATTCCGTGTATTAGTGATATCTTATGATGTTTCTTTATCTGTGTGACTTATTTCTCGTAGAATCATCGTACCTGATTCCACTCATTATGCCGCTAAGGGTCTGATGACGTAGATTTCATTGCTGAGTGATATTCCATTGTACGTGCGTACCAGAACTTCTTTATCCATTTTTTGCTTTCTCGGATATTTAACTTGTACCGTAGACGAGGTTCTTGTAAACAGAGCCGTCCCAAGTTTTGGGGTGGCTGTGTCTTTTTCATTTTAATTTCCCTAAGCTATAGGACCATAAGTGGAAGTGCCATAGGCTGTGTTGCTTTGTTTCCTACGTGTTTCAGGATACACCATACATTTCTCCAGAGTGGCTGTTGGCAATTTACATCCCGCCCATCAGCATAACAAGGCTCCCTGTTCTCCATGACCTGTCCTGCCTTTCTGGATTTTACACTTTTTTCAGATGGCCCTTTTGACCGGAGGGCAGTGAGACTTAATTGTAGTGCAGATTTCTTTTACACGCTTGCTTGGTTGGCCAAAAAGGGCGTATGCGTTTTTTCCTGAATATATTCAGGAAAAAACGCATACGTCCTTTTTGGCCAAGTGCATCATTGTCGACATTCTGCCTCTTTTCCTATGCTTTAAGTGCAATTCCAGTCTATCCCCTGAAATCGTCTTCCTGAAAATCTGCCCCGCTTACAAGTCCTCTTCGAAGACTTACTTCAATACATTTTTGGACGATAGCTGTCATTCATAACTCTGCAGATTTGTGAATTACAGTGCCCGTGAGCTCCTTTCTTCAACTCGCTTTCTTGTGAGCTGGCCACAAAACCGCAGGATTGCTTCAGGCCCTAATCTCTTTCCGGCAGAGCACCCTGAGCCTTTGTTTAATCCCTCTTCCTGGTGGGAAATGAGCATTCCTTTTGCCCGTGCAGACACCTACAGCTAGTCTCTCATTGGTTCTCCCTATTCCTGTTCATCTTGCGCAGAAATTGCAAACTGTGCCAAACAGGAAGTTATAGGCACTGACTCTCCAATTCGGGAGAGTGTTAGTTAAGGGTCTGGAATGGCGAACCCGAGTACCAGGGTTCGAAAACTTAGATGCATTTGAAAAGGTTTCCCAATCACATGGCGGACCATACTTTGTGTTTCCCATGCATGTTTTAGCTGAAGGAAGAATCCCTTAAACCTGGAGAGTTGGGACCCATGGAATGGGTACCATGCAGTATGACTTCAAAGGGTCTGCGTTTGCTCACCGAACCTCGCTAATGCTATCAGCCCGAAGTGTCCAGCCTTATGTCTCACCCAGCTCTGCGTGTAGATGTTGTAATTCCAGGTTGCATCACAATCCCTGTATGAATTATTTAAGAATTGCTCTCTATTTCACTGTCATTGTGTTTTGTTTTTGAAATTTATTTTGATAATGGGATTTATCGGATTTTCACTGCTGCGTTTAGGCCGCTGTACACATGCTTCATTTCCTTATGGAGATATATAAATCCATGGGTTTTAAGATTCTTACTTGTCAGGTATCTTCCCACTCGTTGAGTCCATTTCGTTGATCAAGGAATAGGTTTTGTCTATTATATATTTGGCTTATGGAACGGTATCTGTGCTAATTTCAATCTCTGGTTTGATGCAGCACCCCAACTCACCTTTCTCCATAAGCAAGCATAAGTTGGTTTTCTAAATTTGAGACCCTGTTCTCTTTTGTAAATCACTTCATGTGTAGTCAAGTTTACATTCCGTGTATCAGTGATATCTTATGATGTTTCTTATTCTATGTGACATATTTCTCGTAGAATCATCGTACCTGAATCCACTCATTATGCCGCTACGGGCCTGATGACGTAGATTTCATTGCTGAGTGATATTCCATTGTACGTGCGTACCACAACTTCTTTATCCAGTTTTTCCTTTCTCAGATATTTAACTTGTACCGTAGACGAGGTTCTTGTAAACAGAGCCGTCCCAAATTTTGGGGTGGCTGTGTGTTTTTGATTTTAGTTTCCCTAAGCTATAGGACCATAAGTGAAAGTGCCATAGGCTGTGATGCTTTGTTTCCTGTGTGTTTCAGGAAACACCATACACTTCTCCAGAGTGGCTGTTGGCAATTTACATCCCGCCCATCAGCATAACAAGGCTCCCTGTTATCCATGACCTGTCCTGCCTTTCTGGATTTTACACGTTTTTCAGATGGCCCTTTTGACCGGGGGGAAGTGAGATTTCATTGTAGTGCAGATTTCTTTTACACGCTTGCTTGGTTGGCCAAAAAGTGCGTATGCTTTTTTTCCTGAATATATTCAGGAAAAAATGCATACGCCCTTTTTGGCCAAGTGCATCATTGTCGACATTCTGCTTCTTTTCCTATGCTTTAAGTGCAATTCCAGTCTACCCCCTGAAATCGTTTTCCTGAAATTCTGCCCCACTTTCAAGTCCTCTTCGAAGACTTACTTCTATACATTTTTGGACGATAGCTGTCATTCATAACTCTGCAGGTTTGTGAATTACAGTGCCCCTGAGCTCCTTTCTTCAACTCGCTTTCTTGTGAGCTGGCCGCAAATCCGCAGGATTGCTTCAGGCCCTAATCTGTGTCCGGCAGGGCAGGCTGAGCCATTGGTGAATTCCTCTTCCTGGTGGGAAATGAGCGTTCCATTTGCCCGTGCAGACACCTACAGCTAGTCTCTCATTGCTTCTCCCTATTCCTGTTCATCTTGCGCAGAAATTGCAAACTGTGCCAAACAGGAGGTGAAAGGCACTGACTCTCCAAGTGAGGAGAGTGTTAGTAAAGCGTCTGGAATGGTGAACCCGAGTACCAGGGGACGAAAACTGAGATGCATTTGAAAACGTTTCCTGGTCACACAGTGCACTGTACTGCGGGTTTCCCATGCATGTTTTAGCTGAAGGAAGAATCCCTTAAACCTGGAGAGTTGGGACCCATGGAATGGGTACCATGCAGTATGACTTCAAAGGGTCTGCATTTGCTCACCGAACCTCACAAATGCTATCAGCCCGAAGTGTCCAGCCTTATGTCTCACCCAGCTCTGGGTGTAGATGTGGTAAATCCAGTTTGCCTCACAAGCCCTGAATGAATTATTTAAGAATTGCTCTGTATTTCACTGTCATTTTTTTTTGTTTTTGAAATTTATTTTGGTAAGGCACTTTATCGGATGTTCACTGCTGCGTTTAGGCCGCTGTACACACGCTTGAGTTCCTTATGGAGACATATAAATCCATGGGTTTTAAGATTCTTTCTTGTTAGGTATCTTCCCAGGCGTTGAATATGGGGTGTTGAGTCCATTTCGTTGAGCAAGGAGTAGGTCTTGTCTATTATATATTTGGCTTATGGAACGGTATCTGTGCTAATTTCAATCTCTGGTTTTATGCAACACCCCAACTCACCTTTCCCCATAAGCCAGCATAAGTTGGTTTTCTAAATTTGAGACCCTGTTCTGTTTTGTAATTCAGTTCATGTGTAGCCAAGTTTACATTCCGTGTATTAGAGATATCTTATGATGTTTCTTTTTCTGTGTGACTTATTTCTTGTAGAATCATCGTACCTGAATCCACTCATTATGCCGCTAGGGACCTGATGACGTAGATTTCATTGCTGAGTGATATTCCATTGTACGTGCGTACCACAACTTCTTTATCCATTTTTTGCTTTCTCGGATATTTAACTTGTACCGTAGATGACGTTCTTGTAAACAGAGCCGTCCCAAATTTTGGGGTGGCTGTGTGTTTTTGATTTTAATTTCCCTAAGCTATAGGACCATAAGTGGAAGTGCCATAGGCTGTGTTGCTTTGTTTCCTACCTGTTTCAGGAAACACCATACACTTCTCCAGAGTGGCTGTTGGCAATTTACATCCGCCCATCAGCATAACAAGGCTCCCTGTTCTCCATGACCTGTCCTGCCTTTCTGGATTTTACACTTTTTTCAGATGGCCCTTTTGACCGGGGGGCAGTGAGACTTCATTGTAGTGCAGATTTCCTTTACACGCTTGCTTGGTTGGCCAAAAAGGGCGTATGCGTTTTTTCCTGAATATATTCAGGAAAAAACGCATACGCCCTTTTTGGCCAAGTGCATCATTGTCGACATTCTGCCTGTTTTCCTATTCTTTAAGTGCAATTGCAGTCTACCCCCTGAAATCTTTTTCCTGAAATTCTGCCCCGTTTTCAACTCCTCTTCGAAGACTTACTTCAGTACATTTTTGGACGATAGCTGTCATTCATATCTCTGCAGGTTTGTGAATTACAGTGCCCCTGAGCTCCTTTCTTCAACTCGCTTTCTTGTGACCTGGCCGCAAAACCGCAGGATTGCTTCAGGCCCTAATCTGTTTCTGGCAGGGCATGGTGAGCCTTTTGTTAATTCCTCTTCCTGGTGGGAAATGAGCGTCCCATTTGCCCGTGCAGACACCTACATCTAGTCTCTCATTGTTTCTCTCTATTCCTCTTCATCTTGCGCAGGAATTGCAAAGTGTGCCAAACAGGAGGTTAAAGGCACTGACTCTCCAAGTGGGGAGAGTGTTAGTAAAGCGTCTGGAATGGTGAACCCGAGTACCAGGGGACCAAAACTGAGATGCATTGAAAACGTTTCCCAGTCACACGGTGGACCATACTCTGGGTTTCCCTTGCATGTTTTAGCTGAAGGAAGAATCCCTTAAACCTGAAGAATTGGGACCCATGGAATGGGTATCATGCAGTATGACTTCAAAGGGTCTGACTTTGCTCACCGAACCTCACCAATGCTATCAGCGCGAAGAGTCCAGCCTTATGTCTCACCCAGCTCTGGGTGTAGATGTGGTAAATCCAGGTGGCATCACAAGCCCTGAATGAATTATTTAAGAATTGCTCTCTATTTCACTGTCATTGTGTTTTGTTTTTGAAATTTATTTTGATAATGGGATGTCCACTGTTGCGTTTAGGCCGCTGTACACAC
Source organism: Delphinapterus leucas (assembly GCF_059928025.1). Lineage (NCBI taxonomy): Eukaryota > Metazoa > Chordata > Mammalia > Artiodactyla > Monodontidae > Delphinapterus > Delphinapterus leucas. Next base: position 1,954,190 of record NW_028322256.1, on the reverse strand, counting down.
GCTTGATTTCCTTATGGAGACATATAAATCCATGGGTTTTAAGATTCTTACTTGGCAGGTATCTTCCCAGGCGTTGAATATGGGGTGTTGAGTCCATTTCGTTGAGCAAGGTGTAGGTCTTGTCTATTATATATTTGGCTTATGGAAAGGTATCTGTGCTAATTTCAATCTCTGGTTTTATGCAGCACCCCAACTCACCTTTCCCCATAAGCAAGCATAAGTTGTTTTTCTAAACTTGAGACCCTGTTCTGTTTTGTAATTCAGTACATGTTTAGCCAAGTTTACATTCCGTGTATTAGGGATATCTTATGATGTTTCTTTTTCTGTGTGACTTATTTCTCGTAGAATCTTCATACCTGAATCCACTCATTATGCCGCTACGGGCCTGATGACGTAGATTTCATTGCTGAGTGATATTCCACTGTACGTGCGTACCACAACTTCTTTATCCATTTTTTGCTTTCTTGGATATTTAACTTGTACCGTAGATGAAGTTCTTGTAAACAGAGCCGTCCCAAACTTTGGGGTGGCTGTGTCTTTTTGATTTTAATTTCCCTAAGCTATAGGTCCATAAGTGGAAGTGCCAAAGGCTGTGTTGGTTTGTTTCCTACG